>NW_026694162.1:1200000-1905000 GCF_021218885.2 Marmota monax
ACCTGACTTAAATTATCCCTTATACAGATTATTCACAACTGTATATCCAAGTCCAGACTTCTATTTATAGCTCCCAAATTGTGTTTAATCAGCATGATGACATCTACTGGATATTTTAAAGGTGACTCAAAGTCAACATACCCAAGAGTGAATTTAGTGTCCATTCACAGCACCAGTTTCCTGCTGATGCTCCCTGTGTCACCAAAAGGCATTGCCATCAATCCAGTCATTCAATCCAAAGCATTGTGGTCAAGCTTCATACCCTTCTCTACTTCAACCTCTACATCCAATCTATTACCAAGAATATATTTAATATATATACTCTGAAGAGTCAGTAGACATGAAAATATATATATATATATATATATATATATATAAATATATGTATATATGTATATATATATATATTATATATATATATATATATATATATAATGAAGTGTCAGTAGAAATGTTTTCAAAATAGGAATTGAACAATATATATATATTCTGAACCCAAAAGTTTCAAGAACAATCAAGTCATTTTAAAGGACTCAACAAAACTGCACTTAAGTTGCCAGGGTACTCCTAACTCTGAAATTCTTAAGTAGTTTACCAGCTTTGAACCACAGTGCTTTCGACTATTAGGAAAATTTGTTTTTATTTTTAATTCAAAAACTCTTCTTTTATTCATTTCATTATAGGCTAGATCAAGGTTAGTCTGAAAACTCTTAAATTTCAGATGCTTATAATGATAAGGTTTATTTCCAATTTCTGTGACATGTCTATGTTGAGTGGCTCAGAATTCTATTGTGCATTTTTCATATCTGAGAAACAAACAGATGAAGCACAATGATCAGTTATATTGTCAGATAAAAAGAAAACTCTAGATCAATAATCAAGAAAATTCTGTATTGCTCATCAAATATTCTGGTCCAGAAGTAATCCACACCATTTCCCCTCACATCTATCCCTCTCATGAGGACAGAAAGTGCAATCAGCATGTGCTATGTTTTCAAAGGGATGAAAATACATAATGAACAGTAGTAATTACTTCCATGTTACTATTCCAAAACATTTGTTAGATTAAAACATGATTTAATAAGCCAAAGTTGAAGCTTTAAATTCCTTGGATGTACCCATTATGGGCTAATCTGCTATCCAATTTACTTTTGGACCTGGAGTATTGTATAAGGAAGCCCATATTTTTTCAGTTTCAATAAAATTGAATTCTTAATGATACTAATCTCTTCAAACAGTAAGTTTTCGGTAAATTAAAAACTCATCAACCTTTCAGACATTAATAGGATTACCTGAGTTTACAATTACCATAGCCCATTCCCTGTGGAGATCTAATGACAAGCAGATCTTATCCAAAAAGAGATATATCTTGAAGTTCTTATCTTTAGCAAAATCTCTTTCAGCATAAAGAAAATCCCACTTCTCTGAAACAAAGACCCAGTGAAATTTCTTTAACCTTCACCGGTTTCTGATAAAATATTCTTACTTTGTAGTGGTAAAAGGACAGGTGACAAATGCTTTGAAGTTCTCTTGAAGTCTATTTTGCTATTAATCTACTCTAAACTCTCTATATAAATTCCACTCCCTTTTTTTAGTGAGTGATTAGAGGCCAAAGAACTGTATTTCCTTAATGAAATCTTATATTTATTTATTTTTTAAATTCAACATGTTTAAAAGAAAAAAATGGTATAAAGATTTGAAAGGTAACATGGCTTTCGATTTTTCAAATTTTCAATTTTGTCAGACTAATAAGGAGCAAGCAAGTCACATATATAATGGCCCTGGCTAACTGCTTTAGTGAGACAATTGATGCTGTCATTTTTCACTTGGTTTCCAAACTCCCTAAGAAAAATATTTCCTTTCCATTCAACATCAAGGACTCTTCTTTCCAGCCACATAAGTTTTTTCACAAGAAGATTTCTAATTCTTTCAGAGGAATATTGAATAACTACAATTCTATTGTCAGAATACAGCATGTTTGATTGACCAAAGCCATGGGAACTTTATTTAAACCCTTCAAAAGAAAAAAAAAAAAAAGACAATTCTTTTCTCATACCTGTAGCTAAGTCACATAATACAACTTGGCAAGTGTAGATGACATTCCACTGGTGAATTCCTGGGTTGAACATCCTAAAACAAGTTGTCATAAACACCTTGTATCACTCTGCAAAAGCATTTTATGTATTCTAATTCTTTTTAATGAAAGGGACTCATAATTCAAAGGGCAAGATAATAGGTGCTCAACATCCTGAATTCCATCATAACATTTAGCCTTATTAAAAAGCACCAGCCCAATTTCCAATGCCTGCTAATTTTCACTGAGGTCATCAAAAGCTTTAATAAAATGAACAGAGTGTCGCTTTTTGAGTTGCATATCCCCAAGATGTGTTTTATATATATATAGCTACTAAGTTTGACTGATTATCCTAACAAAAAAGGTTAGATTTCCTCCAGGGAATGTTCCAAAACAAAATAATTTGCAAAGTAAAATGGTAACCAGAAGCAATGCCTTAACAGCTGAGACTTAACCATGCTGTCCATTAACAATGATTAATCACTATGGGGTATATATAGACTTTATAAAGAGTTTGTGTTCTTGCTCTCTTCCTGTGTTTCATGATTTTTTTTTTCAAACGCATTGCAGATGAGTTAACAAAGGGACTAAATCTCTAGTACTGATAGGCAGAGAAAAATATTAAGAAAGACATATGCTGGTAACTACTCATCAGTGAGTATTTGGTATTGGTCCTTTATAGAAAACATCAACTGTCATTTTACTTTTTCATATTGTAAAGATGATTCCTATTTAAAAGATTTCACTCTTACTCTGATAAAATGCTAAAATGAAGAATGAGAAAAAGCACATATTTGATATCTTATGTTTCTAGTTGTATTTATAAAGTATTGTAACTCTGTAAAAACCCTGTTTACTGACTCAAAACTCCAGAGCAGCCTTGTAATTCACTGTTACTATCTGTCTAATCAGAGGATAAAAGCAAAGTGATTTGTACCTTTAGGCAAAATTCTCCTTGGGCCCCTGATTTTTGTTTGCATTTGCAGCAGTTTAGTATATTGCTGTAGTTTCTGATTTCTTAAAGATTGACAATCTCAAGCTAAAACTCATCTTTCCCAGGCATCTGTCAGCACTGTATAAATCCATTGTGCCATATAAATAGCACTCAAGAGCCTTTCGTGAGAAACTTTGCTACACAACATATTCCATCTCCCTCCCTGAACCCTGATAGCTCTTGGAGTTGACAACACCTTACAAGGCCACTGAACAAGCCTCTCAGGTGCTGTGTGTGATACAAGAACAGATTATTATTGATTTTTCTTTTTCTCATGGAACTATTACCAGCTATGCAATGTGAAAGTATATACAAAATTAAATTGCAGAGCTGGATGTAACTTTAATAGGTCATCAACTTCAAAGAGTACTGTATCACTGAGGAGAACTTTACCTTTCTCTTTTTACATTGATGAGACTGCTTAAAATCCAGCCACAAACACTACTATATCATTTAATAGCGATGATGAAGATTCAAAACTTAAAGCACTGACTCTAAAAGTAAATTTCAGAAGAAGCCTGGAGGCCAAAATGATAAAATAGATGAAAAAGAGATATATCTATTAGCAAGGAAATGTTAATTGTCTTGGGCTTACATATTGCCTCCCCCACAACAGTTAAGTGGTGAGTTCAACCATGCCCATAAAACGTTATCTAATGGTGAACAACTGTTTTCCATTTGCACTAGCATAGATCTTTTAGAAAAGCAGGTTTATTACCTGAGTTATCTCAATAATTGCCTAAACATTGTAATTTGTCTGTGGAATACAAACCAAAGAGAAAACAAGCCTAAAGTACTGTCTAGGCATGAGGGATGTCACCCTTCTTCTAACACTGAGGCTTGGTAACTGTCTCTGATAAAGAAATGCAAGGAATAAATATCTCTATGGACAGGAGCCACCTTACTCTTCAGAGATGATTACATATAATATTGTCCAAAGGCAGGAAGGTAAACAAGAAGAGATTTTTTTTTTAATCCTGGCTTCATTCTTTATTTTATTTTTTACTAAATTTAATCATTTCATCTTGCACTTAATATGCCAGATTCTCTACAAAGTGTTAACAATATGCAGAGAAAAGACACAGGCCCTGCCTTCATGGCGGTTCTAGGGATTTCAGGACGGAGCTAAGACAGAGAAAGATAGCAGGGTTCATTTAGAAACACAGAACATTTTAGCAAAGGCAAGGCTGGTCTCAAAGTGAAAAAGAACTATAATCAAATAGTTAGCATGACAGGGTGGGCCCTAGGCCAGTGAGTAGCAAGGTTTTGGGGTTTATATTCCCCAACTCTGATTGCAAGAAACCATATGGAGATAATTTAGAAGTTGGGTGAACAAAGAGAGTGTTTTCTGGAAAATCCTTTCTCTTGAAAAAATGGAAAGATGCTTAAAGCACTGCTATCTGAGAAAACTTGTTTTTCTTTAAAATTGGTTGATTTTTTTTTTCCTCAGAAGCCAGGTCCTCACAATTGTCAAGTTATACTTATTTTGTCAATGGAAAAGTTTGAAAACATTTATTTACATGTTAATATTTCCTACTCTTTTGTTAAGAATAAAATGAAAGTTAATTTAAATAAATTATTTCTATTTTTAAAACTGTTTTAAATTATGATTTTTAAAATTAATTGATTCATTCTAATTTGTTGTATATGGCAGCAGAATACATTTCAATTCATAGTACACATATAGATCAAAATTTTTCATGTCTCTGGATTTTTATAATGTAGTATCAAGGTGGGCAGGAGATCAGAAGATAATAGAAGCATGGCTGATTTCAATGATGTTTTCAATTGCTATGTCATTATCTCATTATCAACATAGTTTAAATTATAGTACTATTATAACTAATGATTATAACTTAGAATTTTTTTTTTTTGCTAATCAACAAACATTTAGCATCTACTAGAGGCTAGCAATCATCTACATGATGAGAAGAAAGCAAACAGAAAAAAAAATTCCTTCTTTTCTGAAGTTTATATTCTAAAAGGGGGACATGTAAAATGCAAGTGGAATACATCATATGTTCAATATCATTAAAAGTACTGTATAATCATTGTGAAATTAAGGCAATTTCATGGTTGTTTTGGTGTAAAGCAATGAAATCTCTCTGCTGAACACATTCAGCATATCTTAGACTTCCTTGAGCTGACTAACTATTTATATGGCTTTTGGAAAATTACTGTGAGATATTGAGCTACTCCATGACTCAGATACAGTCTTCCCATGCAACACCTATCAAGAAAGCAGTTTGATTTCTCCAACTTGAAACTGAAATGTTGAATAATATATTGAAATAAAACAATTGTAAAAACAGTTCAAAGATGAATGAAACAGTTGTAGTGTTAAATTTTATGGTTAACAAAACTTGAAAAAATTAAAGCCAAGATTGTCCTTTGATATGCATAGGTTTACCTTGCATATGTATATATTAAGGCCCATTTCAGGCCAAGTAAATATTAACATGACATTAAAATTTTGGATGATGATTCCTCTAAATTACTGATTCTAATAATGTTCAGGATATTGAGGGTCCTGGCATTCTTTCATAGAATCTTCAAGGTCAGATCTATTCTTATAATGATAATAGAATATAATTATTTTTTCACTTTTATTTTCTTACAGTGAACCATCAATTTCTCCAAAACTATATGATAAGTAATACTATAGCAGATGGAAGATAGAGGTATATTTGGGTATTAATTGTCTTGCTAAACAGGTACAGTTTACAAAACTATATCAGGCAATGCAATTCTTAGTATTTTAATGATTTAATACATATATTGAAAACTTAGCTGCTTTAATTTTTAATATTGAAGGTATAACCTATACAAACAATAGATTTTTGAGTCATCCATATGTTTAGGAATACAAAGGTGATCTGAAACCTAAATCTCAGTAGCAATTAGTTCATCTTAATATTTGATTGCTGAATTTATATAGTGCAACTATTAATAATCATCAAAAGTAATAATAGTTATAATATATTGGGCCTCTACTGTATACCAGTCAACATCTAAAACCAAGCAACAATTATACAAGCCAAGCATTTTACTCCCATTCTTATAGATAAGAAAACTGAGAACGAAAAAGGTCATGTTTTTTATACTGACACACCTAGTAAGTCAGCAGCCAATATCCAGACCCAGCTCTCTAACACCAACACCTATGTTCTTAGAATTTCTGGGCCAGGACTCAGGTGAGAAACATCTGCCCCCACCTATTTTTCTGTCTCTTGAAGATCCATCTCTGCCTTAAAATCAAGAATTATACAATGAAAAGAGGTAAACAAAAGACCAAGTGACAAGTCTGGGCAAACACAGCAGGACCCTACATCAAAAAGCACAAAAACAAAACAACTATCAACACACACACATACACACACACACAAAAATGGAAAGTCTTAAAAGAATTTTTGATCCCAATTAAAACATAAACCAAAAAAAAAGATAGAGCAGACAGAAAAATGTATGAAGAAAATATGTAAATGTAAGTAGATACACATGATTAGATCAAGGAGAAACTGAGACAAAAAAATGACAGAGGAGAGGAAAGGCAAGTCATCCTTTAAAAAGGTGTTTCTTAAAAACAAATAAAGCAAAACTAAAGCTCAAATCTGATGAGCAAGAGGAGGAGGAAAAGGACAATAATGGTGACTCAAAATTTTGTAGTTGGAGATTAGAAAGATTCAAAATGGAAATAAACTGAAATTCACTGAGCATAATACACATTACCTGAGACATTATCAAAAGAAAAAAATATGTCAATAATGGTGTTCATGTGTAAAAGATTTTTAAAATAAAAGAACTGCTCTCATACAGAGCAGAAACATAATAGGGTTGCTATTTACATATGTAGAACTAGAAAGATTTTAAGAAGCCAAATATCTATTGAAGCAGTCACTCCCTAACAACATCATATTTTCAATAGAGCTTAAGTTGTATTGATTGATTTTTTTTCAAATTGGTTAATTTTTAGTTAATCAAATTCACTTTCTTTACATATTATAAAATGACACGAATCTTTAAATAAATCTGTTTCCTATGCCTTTATATACTCTTTAATAGTTTTTTCCTTCCCTGCTGACATAATTGATTAGGAATCATTCAAACAAAGAAAATGTTTCAAAAACAAAATATTTGTTATCCCAGTGAGTTCAGTTAACAAAGACAGGTGGATAATAAATGAACGGATTCTATCCACTCTAGAAAGCTGCATAAACAGTAGGTGTCTCTACTCTTGAGAGGGCTACTCAGAACTCCCTTGCTTTCTGCTGAGGCTCAGGTATTAGCAAGAGCCAAAGTGCAGATGTTGCACACCCAGAGAT
Organism: Marmota monax; assembly: GCF_021218885.2. NCBI lineage: Eukaryota > Metazoa > Chordata > Mammalia > Rodentia > Sciuridae > Marmota > Marmota monax. The sequence goes on from NW_026694162.1 coordinate 1,207,391, forward strand.
GATAGCACTTCCTCTCTGGAGAATGTGATGAGTTTAATTTAGATCTGTTTTTTTTTTTTTCTTTTCTTTCCTTCCTTTCATTTACTGTTGAAAAGGTATGGAAAGATAGACATTGAAAATCACTTTTCAATACAACTGAATCTTGTCAAAATAATGCTTGTGAAAATTCTGGAAATGAAATAAAGGACCGGAGCAGAAAAGCCTGCTGTAAAGTTGGCTCCATTCTGCATCTCACAAATCACCACCTGAGTTCAGTCAACTTCTTCAATTTAAGTTCTTTCAGGAATGTTAATATTTGCTATTAATACATGTTTTATCCAAGTTAAGCACCATGATAAGTAGCTCTCCAAAAACATGACATTTCAGTCAACCTCCGTATCTGTGAGTTTCGAGTGCATGGATCCAACCAAGTACAGGTTGGAAATATTTAGGAAAAAATAACTGCATCTGCATTAAACATGTACAGATCTTTTCACATGTCCTCATTCACTAAACAATACACTATAACTACTATTTACATAGCATTTACATGGTACCAGATTAAAATAATCTAGAGATTAAAATATACAGGGGTATGTAAATATATTATATGCAAATACTATCCCATTTTATGAAAAAGACTTGATCCTCTGTGGATTTTGTTATCTTTGGTGGATCCTGGAACCAATCCTTCACAGATAAAAGTCAGAGGCAACAAAACAATAAAAGTGCAGAAAAGAAAATGCATTTCAAATCAGAATATCTTATCAGATGAAAATAAAATAAAAACAGAAAAGTGTTAGTTTTGAATGGAGAAAATACCATGTTAAGTACACAGTTATCATACAAGGGGACTCTATAAACAGAGCTGGTCATCCTCCACCCACAGTCCTGATCCTTCACTTTGTTAACATGCATGACATAGGTGATTTCTGAGAGCATTTTAAGCTTTCTGTCCTATTTTTGTTGATGTTTTTGAGAGACTTTATAGCATGCAAGGATTTTCTTTCATTGAAAAAAATGGTTATATGGTAGCAAATTTCAGACAGAGAAGGTAAATTTGAGTTAGAGAAGCAGGGCTACATATAAATATATTTTTTTAAAATTAGCTAAATCATCACTGAAAATTATGAAATTATTGATCCAGAAAGAAATGTCATTTCCTCATTCCTGAAGAAAAATGGAGACTTTTACTCAAAGAGATTTTTTAAATTTATCCTAAAATTAGTCAAATAATAATAAAAGTAACAATGATTCATATAGGAAGAAACTATATTAGGTATTTAATTTAATGTTTATAATAATTCTTCAAAATAGGTATGCCCTCATTATGCTGAGGAAGACTAAGAGAAATTAAATAATTTGTCTCAAATTTCCTGTTAAAAGTAGCAGAGCCAAGATCAGAACAGAGATCTCTAGAGTCACATAAAATGAACAAAGCACTTGTCCAGTGGGAGCCACAGAGTTATGAGGAGGGAGGAAGTGAGTGGGATGAAGTACACTAGGACACTTCTTTCAATGTTTTTTAACATGTGCTGTATAACTACTTTATGTCTCTCTCAATAGAAATGGCCCATTTCTGGTCATGATTATTGGTTTAGAATAGGCTGTGAGACACATGTATAAACCAGAAAGTTATGTAATCCAATCTTTCCAAATGAGCTAAAAGAAGTACTTATAGGAGAAATGATTAAAAAAAAAAAAAAAAAAAAACAACTAAACCAACATTATGAAATGCTCAGAATTGAAATAATAGATTTTAGAAAATATTTAGAAAAATCATTGTAGAATTGAAATAAACTAAGAAAAATATAAAACCATGCATGTATAACAGATAATGACTCAAAAGGACAGAAGGTAAAGGAAAGAATATTTTTAATCAAAAGGAAATAAAAAGTGATACATAAAAGAATAGGAGAAAAGGCAACAAATATAGAAGGTAGATAAACATGACCTAAAATATGATTCCTTGAAAAAAGATACCTAAATCTGAGAACAAAAAAATAATAAAAGTTATAATACAAGAAAATGCTTCAGAAATCAAAACAAATAATGAAAATAGCTAAAAGTATCAATTAAAAGAGTTCAACACAGATATAGACAAATAGACCTACAATAACAAATAAGGAGACAAATTCTAGTACAATTACTGCCCTTAAAATATTTTTTTACTTCCAAGCAAAAGCTTAGAAACACAAAGAAAATTAGACTGTCATTGAACTTTTCAATAACAGCACCTTATGACAAAATTTTAAAAAGCAACTGAATACCTAAGAATAGGGATAATGAACCTATGATTTGATGTGAGCAAACTGATTCTAAATTTGAAATTCATTGTTAGTAGAAAGAATATAACACCTTACTAATTATCATTATTGAGAGTAAAGGGATATTGCTTCAAGTCATTTCCTGGGATATGGAAAAGGAGTGATTGCTACTAAATTTCATCATTATTCACACAAATGTATAACTGTGTACTTAACATGGTATTTTCTCCATTCAAAACTAACACTTTTCTGTTTTAATTTTATTTTTATCTGATAAGATATTCTGATTTGAAATAAATTTTCTTTTCTGCACTTTTATTGTTATGTTGCCTCTGACTTCTGTGAAGGATTGGTTCCAGGATCTGCCAAAGATAACAAAATTAGAGAGAACTAAGAACAATATATAAAAGTATCAATAAAAATTGCCAAAATCCAAACTTTTTTTAGATAGTACAATTTAAACAAAGAGAGAAATAGTAAACAATTTTTAGAAAGTCTACATTAGACTCTACTATTTCAACACATACACACATGCACACAAAACCCAAAACACATACAATGACTCACAGAACACAAAGCAGTATAACATAACCGAGGCCAAATAGTTGATCATATACTATGGAGTAAATTCCAGGACATGTTCAGTGAAAAGATCACAGTGAAGAAAATACTTGTAGTTGGTTTCTTTGAGAAGGGTAGGCTATACATACATCTTTACATATATAAGATACACATTTTTTCCACTATAATTTTTCCCTATTATTTATTTGAATGTAAATTAATTTCCTTAAACTCTTAGGAGTAACAGGAAGCCAATGTACATTTAAATAAAAAATTATAAGCAGTGTAAGAGAATATGAAAAAAAAGATATTACGGTGGGGAGGATAAGGTGATATCAAAGTAGAAGACAGTGTGTTTTAAATAGTATGTTGTTTACACTTTATTATGAACTATGCAAGCATTTTATAAAATTGTATATGGAATACCATTAAAAGTGAAATTTCTAACTATTAAAAATAAAATAAAAAGTTAATCAAATATGTATCCTATTGGTAGCACATGCATTTCAACAGAAATTATACCAAGTGATTCTAATGAACAGTAATTGAACTATATTTCTCCATTTAGAATATGATGAAATTTGTACTCTTAAGAAAGAGTACAAATAAATAAAATATCTAAGCAGTTTTCAGAAATTATTATTGTGTTACCCTATTATTTGAAGACCAATTTTGTGTATATTGTGGGATAAAACAAATGAATCATCAAGTGATATTCCAATTCTATAATTGCTCGGATTCACAACATGGGATAAAATTGTAGAGAGAAGTAAGGTTAAAGAAGTAAATTTACTGTAACCATGAATTTGAATTTACTGGATATATTTATAGCACATACATACAATACATATAACATCATATATGTGTAAATATATATATATACATATATAAACATGCATGTTTAAACACATATTGCTGTAGTTTTTATCTTTTTTAATTTTTTTTATTCTAATTTGATATGTATGACAGCAGAATGCATTGTAATTCATATTACACATATAGAGAACTATTTTTAATATCTCTGGTTGTAACCAAATTAGAGTCACACCACTTGTTTCTTCATACATGTACTTAGGGTAATGATGCCCATCTCATTCCACTCTGTTTCCTACCCCCATGTCCCCTTCCTTCACCTCCCTTCCCTTAGCCCTATCTAGAGTTCTCTAATCCTCCCACGCCCCCCAACCCCATTATGAATCAGCATCCTTATATTAGATGAAGCATTTGACTTTTGGTTTTAGGGGATTGGCTTAATTCCCTTAGCATTATATTTTCCAGCTCCATCCATTTACCTGCAAATGCCATGATTTTATTCTCTTAATGCTGAATAATATTCCATTGTGTATGTGTGTGTGTGTGTGTGTGTGTGTGTATATATATATATATATATATATATATATATATATCACATTTTCATTATCCATTCATCTACTGAAGGGCATCAAGTTTGGTTCCACAGTTTAGCTATTGTGAATTGTGCTGGGATAGCTGGGTCAAATGGAGGTTCCATTCCCAGTTTTCCAAGGAATCTCCATACTGCTTTCCATATTGGCTGCACCACTAGCAATGTATGAGTGTGCCTTTTTCCCCACATCCTTGCCAACACTTATTGTTGTTTGTATTCTTAATAGCTGCCATTCTGATTGGAGTGAGATAAAATCTTAGAATAGTTTTGATTTGCATTTCTCTAATTGCTAGAGATGTTGAACATTTTTTCATATATTTGTTGATTGATTGTATATCATCTTCTGAGAAGTGTCTGTTCAGTTCCTTGGCACATGTATTGTTTGGGCTATTTATTTTTTAATTTATTTTTGGTATTAAGATTTTTGAGTTCTTTATATATCCTAGATATTAGTGCTCTATCTGATGTGAGAGTGGTAAAAATTTGCTTCCAAACTGTAGTTTCTCTATTCACCTTCCTGATTATTTATTTTTCTGAGAAGAAGCTTTTTAGTTTGACTCCATCCCATTTATTGATTTTTGATTTTAATTCTTATTCTATAGAAGTCTTATTAAGGAAGTTGGGGACTAATCCAACATGATGGAGATTTGGGCCTACTTTTTCTTGTATTAGGCACAGTTTCTCTGGTTTAATTTCCAGGTCCTTGATCTACTTGGGGTTGAGTTTTGTGCATGGTAGGAGATAAGGGTTTACTTTTATTTTGTTACATATGGATTTCTGGTTTTCCCAGCACCATTTGTTGAAGAGGCTATCTTTTCTCCAATGTGTGTTTTGGGCACCTTTGCCTAATATAAGATAAATGTAATTATGTGGGTTTGTCTCTGTGTCCTATATTCTGTACCATTGGTCTACCAGTTTATTTTGGTGCCAATAACATGTTGTTTTTGTTACTATTGCTCTCTATTATAGTTTAAGCTCTTGTATACTGATGCCACCTACTTTACTCTTCTTCCAAAGGATTGCTTTATCTCTGGTGGGTCTCTTATTTTTCCAGATGAGTATCATGACTTATTTTTCTATTTCTGTGAGGAATATCATTGGAATATTGATTGGAATTGTGTTAATTCTGTATAACATGTAATATACATGTACGAATATATATGTCTATATATAAACACACATGTTTAAACACACATATTGGTGTTATTTTTATCTTTTAAAAAATTACTTTTTAGAATCATCTTCTAAAATGTCTAAAAATAACCAACTGAACAAGAAGAAGCCCGGCAAGCACACAGATTGTGATTTTTAAATACCATTTCCCAGTTTAAAAAATTGAAAAAAATTTAATTAAAAAATTTACTTCAGTTCTGAAGCAGGAAATGCACAACTAGTGCCCAAAATATGACAGGTGAGCTTTCAGGAAGAGAGTGTCAGTGAGCCTCAGGACTCAACCTGAATTTGTATTGCACAAGAATGAAACATTATATCTGATTATCCATGTGGTTACCCTGTCAAAAATGAACTATCATCAAATATGTTTAAATATATTAAATGTTCATTTTAGGACATACTAGAAAACCAAATTTTCATTTTGAAAATCTAGCATATCAAAGAAAAGAATCTGGCATGCAACCTGTCTTTTCTTTAATGATTGTGCAATTAAGTAACCAAATGATAAATAAGGAACATGTCTCTTTCAGGAACATTGCATCAATACATCAAAAAGTTATAATGAAAAATGGTAATCACCACTTTGCACCTCATAATTAATTAGCAGATCTAGGTATAGATCACCAACAGCTGTATACTTCAGAAATCAGATATTATGGGTCTCCTGGAGAGCACAGCCTCTGCTAGGAGAAAGTCTGAGAGAAATAATATAATTTGAACATGACAACCTTCTGACCCATCTAAGAGTGTGTAGAAAAGGTGGTGTGGGCGTGCATGTCTGTAACCCCAGTGGCTGGGATGGCTGAGGTGGGAGGATCAGGAGTTCAAAGCCAGCCTCAGCAAAAGCAAGGCACTAAATAACTCAGTGAGACCCTGTCTCTAAATACAATACAAGAAAGGGCTGGGGATGTGGCTCAGTGGTCAAGTGCCCCTGAGTTCAATCCCTGGTACCAAAATAAATAAATAAATTAATTAAAATAAATATAAATAAAGATGGAGGGAAGAGAATCATGCTAAGTGGCAGAAAAGAGATATATCAGCAAAATCCATAGTGTGGGAAATTCTGCAGGAAATCAACTGAGTCTTCAGCATTCAAGGACAAGATTTGAGTTGAACCTACAGTCTGGAACAAAGTAAGAGGACACTTCAAATGCCAGTTGTGACATGTGAAGAGTTTTTAAGCCATTACTGTTTACCATAGGAAAAACCTAGGAAATTGAAAATCAATTACTTTTATTTTTTTTTCTTTTTTGACCCATTGAAGAAATGATACTGTGAAAAAAAATAGTCCTGAAATTTGAGGAGACAGGTGTATTTGAAACAAGACATCCACTCTGCTTATCTGAAACAGAAGCCTTGGGAATTCTAATTAAACTATAGCTTCAATAGATTTCTGGGGGATGAGTATAGACTAGGAGTAAGTATAAGAAAGTGCAAGAGGTTTGGCCTTATGTGAAGCCAACATTGTGTTGGGCTTTCTCTATGGATTCTCATAGTAAAGTCAATTTCCCTCTTGGTTCTGGCCAGAGAAGGGAGAGATTAAACATCGTGAAATATAATCAAAGTCTTCTCCCTGATAAGGTCCACTATCTAGAGAAAACAAAACAAAACAAAACAAAACAAAAAACTTTGCCAGAGCCCTATTCCAGGAGAGGAAAGAACATTCCAGCTTACTTCCCTCTCTTGTGCAAAGAAGGGGGAAAAACAATACATTTAATAGATTCTAGGAAGTAGACTGGGAATGCTTCAGCAAAGGAAGTGGAGGCAATAAATTAAAAATAAAATTGGGAGCTGGGTATGGTGGTGCAGGCCTGGAATCCCAACAACTCAGTGGCTGAGGCAGGAGGATCACAAATTTGAGGTCAGCCTCAGAAACTTAGCAATGCCCTGAGCAACTTAGCAAGATTCTGTCTCAAAATAATAATAATAATAATAATAATAATAATAATAATAATAATAGTAAAAATAAATAAAAAGAGCTGGGGAGATGGCTCAATGATTAAGTGACCCTAGGTTTAATCTCCAGAATCTATCTATTAATCAAATAATCAATCAAATAAAATCAGAGCACACTGGCACATACCTGGAGTTCTAGTTACTCAGGGCCATGAAGCCGGAGGATTGCAAATGTGAAACCAACCTAGGTAACTTAGAGAGATATTGTCACAAAATGAAAATGAAAAGGGCTAGGGATGTATCTCAGTGATAGAGCACTTACCTAGTATTTTGTGAATTCCTAGGTTCAATCTATCCCAGTATAGTAAATAAATAAATAAGTGTATATTATAAGACCACAACTTCTGAAAGCCATAGCCCTAAAACACTGAAATTGAATAGGATGAAAATCACAATGCTCACCTACCACACACCTTACCATCACACCAATAGACTCAATGTAATAGCAGTGCATTACAGCTGACAGAGCTCCAAGATACAGGCTCTTTCTGAAAAGGAATGCTTAGCTATGACACCAGACACACTTGAGGCTGCTCACCTATAAGTAGCAATTCCTAGATAGATAAATATAAATCTTCAAACTGAATATTTTTCTGCTTTGGCTCCTATAACACAGCACATCTCAGATGGCTCTTAAAAGCAAATTAGAAAACATGACAAAGGCAATAAATAGTACAATTTAGAGACAACCATTAGAACCAAACTCAGATATAAAAGAATTGTTGAAAAATCCGACAAGGAATTTGAAATAACTACGGACAGATACTAGGTTAAAAATTTTAAAAGTAAGCAGCATGCAAAATCAATGAGTAATATAAACAGAAATTCTAAGAATAACAGAAAATAGATTCCCAAGCAACAGTAAAAAGGAAGAGTACCTTCAATGTGCTTCACACTGAAATAAACAGGGCTTCACAGAAAAAATAGTGACCCACAAAAGTCACTCCATAGAAATGTCACAAACCTGGAAAGCAAAAACTATAGAGAAACAGAATATGCATTGACTATGGGACAATTTCAACAGGCATAATGTATAATATAATCGGAATACAAAAAGGAAAAGAAAGAACAGAGTAGAAGACATATCTGAGGCAACATTCTACTCTGGATAAGATCCTGTAACAGAGAAAAGATAATAAATAAAAATTATGAAAATTTTAATAAAGCCTTATGTTAATGATGTATCTATATGGTGTTATGGTTTGGATATGAGATGTGCCCCTAGAAGTTTGTGGGGCAATGTAGGAATGATCAGAGCTAAAATAAGATCATGAAAAGCTGTGACCTAATTGGTAGACTAATTCATTTGATAGATTAATAATTTGAGTGGACTACTATGTGATAATTGTGGGCAGGTAGAGTATGGTTGAAGGAAGTAGGTCTTTGGAGATGTGCCCTCGGGAATTATATTTTGTCCCTAGCTCCTCTCCCTCTCTCTGTTTCCTGGCTGCCATGAGCTAAGCAGTTTTCCTCTGTCATGCCTTTCTGCCATGATGTTCTGCTTCAACTTGGACCCAGATCAATGGAGTCAGCTGCCTATCGACTGAGCCTCTGAAACTGTGAACAGAAAATAAACATTTTCTCCTCTAAATTGTTCCTGTTGGGTATTTTGGTCACAGTGGGAAAAAGCTGACTAACACATAAGGGTTTGTGTATTGCAAGAAATGTAGCAAACTAACATAAGAAGCTAATAATTGGAGAAACTGGGTGTGGAGCATATGGGAAACAAGTAATATATTTACAGTTCTCTGTAAATCTAAAATTATTCTAAAATTAAAACTTATTTAAGAAAATAATTAAGAAACATAATAATCAAAATGTGTGGAGTTTAATTTGATTTTGTTTTTTGAAAAGTATGACATAAGAGTTAATTGATACTTGATGTTAAGTACTATTTATTAATATTTTGAATAAAATATTGTGTTGTCATACATTAAAAGAGGCTTTTATTATAGAGACCATCTTGCTCTGTTTTCTGTTACTATAACCAAATACCACAGACAGGGAAATTTATAATGAAAATAAATGTAATTGTCACAGTTCTGGAGGCCAGGAAGTCCAAGGAAGTGGTGCTATCATCTGGTGAGGGCTTTGTGCTCTGTCGCCTCATTGAAGAAGGTAAAGGGCAAGTGAACACCCAAGACAGAGAGAGAATGGGGACCAAACTTATCCTTTTATCAGGAGACCACTCTTTTTTTTTTAATTTTTTATTGTGGGTTGTTCAAAACATTACAAATTTCTTGACATATCATATTCCACACTTTGATTCAAGTGGGTTATGAACTCCCACCTTCACCCCATACACAGACTGCAGAATCACATCAGTTACACATCCATTGATTTACATATTGCCATACTAGTGAGGAGACCACTCTTGAGACAACAGCATAATCCATCCTTAGATACTCAGCCCTCATGTGTTAATTAATTACCTCTTTAAAGTCCTACCTCTTAATATAATCACAATGGCAATTAAATTTCAATGAGAGTATAGGAGGAGAGACATTTAAACCCTAGTAAAAAGGCAAAATAAAATATTTACTGGTGAAATAATTTAATGCCAGGGACTTGCTGTGGATTAAGAGTGAGGAAAGGATATGACTTAAGAATGGATGAAATAGGGTTTTCAGGATCTGAGAGTTACTGGCACTGGGTAATAGATGCACAGGGTTCATGGTACCATGCTGACTACTTTTGTAATGGTAGACATTTACCAAAATGAAATGTTGAAGTCTCACAAAAAAACATGCACAACTTCTTAAATATTGTCATAAGGGATTAGAGTAAACAAATAAAAAGCAGAAGGACTAAATTTCTCTCAAAGTTAATAAAGAACAGTTTTGCAAAAACACTTCACAATCCAGATTCTTTGGAATATAATTATTTCATTATCTTTGGGGGGAAAAAGGGAAGAGAAAAATGGCATTCATTAACAAACCATGTGGGGTGTTGACCTTGTCACCACCCTTTGCATTCCTATCTGCTTAAGGCACAGATACTGAGATAAAGAATAGCAATGCAATGTGTACAGATAAGAAGAAGGAAGCCTGAGCAAATATTCAGTTGAATGAATATATGACAGGAAGGAGCTACATGCAGATGCTGGAATGCCAAGTGAGACATTCATAGATTCTGTGTGGTGTGAAGCCAATCAGGAGATGTTAAGCATAAAACTATTTAACTCTTTCAAATGCATTGTGAAAAACTAGTAAAAGAGCTGCTCTCTTAAAGAATAAGATCTTCAACTATGGATAAGATAAAAATGTAAATAGGTGATAAAAATAAATCCCATCTCTTTTCCAAACCAGCAAAACATTTACTTAAGAATATATTGTACTTATGAAGGTATCTGTGAAAGCAGAGATGAATGCACATACATACACATACACAAATACATATAAGCTATTTTACATTAAAATGAAAATGAGATGATATATTAAATGCATATATTTAGATTACACGTAAATGAAATAAATTTTCTTGAAAGAAAATACAGCCTCTATGAAAGAGTAAAGGAGGCTTTGAGGTGTAACTGAAGCTCAGGTTATGTAACAAAATGAGGTTTAAAACTATTCTGACTTTAGAGTTTTTACACATCATTAATATCTACTACTTCAAGTCACTTCAAATTAGGCAACCAAGTAGTTAAGTCACATTTTTCTTGCTTCAACAAAAGAATAAAAATTTGAGACAAAAAAAAAAAAGATTAAAATACAGCATTTCAGCCAGTGCTGAAATTGGGAACAAGGGCAACATGGAAAAAACATAAAGACAGAGAAAGATGTTGAACTGAATTTCTGCAAATACCATCTCACTTCTGCATTTTTCAGCTCTGTGGAGATTAGTAATGGTTGAAGACGTGTAAAAGTGGAAACTGTGTTGAACAAAGGGGACAAGCCTCTTTGGCTAGCAACATGCCCTCCAGAGAAGAATCACTAGCTGACTCAGCATTTGAGTTCCTAAACAGAGACATCCCAACATATGGGGGGAATGGACACTTCTTGCAGTGACTTATTCTATTGAGACATTTGAGGGAAAGTTTTAATTGAAATTCATATGTTACATAAGTTACATTTTGTTCTTCATTAAAGTATATCCCCATTCATTCATGTGCTCAGTGCTATTATTTAAGAGTATGGAAGAATTTAAGCACAAGTTCTGACAAGCAAAATTATTTCCAGCATGTTTTCCATGTTTAAAAATGTTTTTATAAATACATAGTCCAAAATATAGCAATAGACAGAGGTCAATTTGAGCTGTGGAGGTTAAGAGGATACAGAAGTACTGTGAAACATCTGGGAGTCCAGGATATAATCGCAAATGTTATTGTGATATAAATGTTGGTGATCTATATTACCAGAAAGACACAGGGATATAATTGTGAATGCCTGGAAGATAAAGAGTATATAAAGAAAGAGGCTGAAATTATTTTACCAATGTTGATTTTTGTTGCCAGGAGTTTCAATTCTTGAGCTGTAGCTCAGTGGTAAAGCACTTGCCTTGCATATGTGAGGCACTGGGTTCGATCCTAAGGACCACATAAAAATGAATAAAGATACTGTGTGTTTAAATACAACCAAATACATATTTTTTTAAAAAGAGTTTCAATTCTCTCTCTCTCTTTCTCTCAATCTCTCTCTCTCTCTCTCTCTCTCTCTCTCTCTCTCTCTCTCTCACACACACACACACACACACACACACATACACACATACAGACACACATACATAGATGTAATGAATTTAGTGATTTGTAAAGATTTTAATACACTGACTCAAGGGATCTCACAGAAGATTCAACTCAAATCGGTTTGAAAATGAACACATTCACCTCCTAAAAACTGTAAGTCTTGCGGAGAGATGACAAAGTCAGAATGCTGATCAAATGAAGGTAAATGAAGGGACCAAAACAGCAGAGACACAAAGAAAACCAGGGCTGATTTTCCCTTGCAAATATCTTCTCTTCTTGCTCCAAGATGTTCACATACATGATGTTTCCCACATGCTTTAATAAGAATGACTCTGATAGTTGAATATGGTGGTGCACGTCTTTATTCCCAGCCACTAGGGAGGCTGACGCAGGAGGATTGTAAGTTCAAGGCCAGCCTTAGCAACTTAGGGGGACTCCGTCTAAAAATTTAAAAATTAAAAAGGGAGAGGGCTGGGGATATGGCTCAGTTATTAAGAACCTGTGAGTTCAATCCCAAATAAATAAATAAATAAATAACTCAGAGGAAGAGGTAATATGCAGACTACCTCTCCAGATTCAGTTACAGCTACCTTCTGTTGTGGTTGATAGTGAACATCATGAGAAGTAGGTGAACAGTAGTACATTTGCCAACAAGGGCAAGAAAATCACTTATCTCCAAAATAGTGTTAAACAGTGTTGAGAAGGAAGCTAAATGAAAAAGAAAATTTCTGATGACAATTTTGGTAAGTTTTGCAGGCATATAAGGCTCTTTCTGTAATAAACTTAATAGGAAGGACTTCAGGGACACCAAGAGGCTAATAGAAGTTATAAGAAAGATGCTGCTGAAGGACAAGAAAAGGAGATGAGTCATCACATCCTGTTTATGATAAGTCCCATTACTATGGCAAACCCCATAATATGTTTGATATTTAAGAATGATCAATGGGGTTAACATGGGCAGCATTCTAATCAGGTTTTCTGAAGTAACCAATGGGGAAAAATTGGACAATGTTCTAAACAGGTATCATAAGGTAACCAGTGGGATCATATAAGCCTAAATAGGAAAGGAAACGTCTCATATTTGGCATGAAGACACTAATTTTCAGACACTGGGCCCACTCCACTCTGCTTTATGGAGTGTTTCTCTCATCTTAAATTTCAATAAATCTGAACATTGCCTTTTACTTCTGTGTGTCTTGCTCAATTCTTTGTTTAGGACACCCAAAACCTGGACCCCAACAACATCTGGGCAAGCCAGCCAGAGGTAAGCTCCTTTTCAGGGGCATCCCCTAGGCATCTCTGAAGTAATAAGAAGGCACCTCTCAGGCTGGGGCTGGGGCTCAGTGGTAGCGTACTTGTCTGGCATGTGTGAGGCACTGGGTTTGATTCGAAGCACCGCATAGAAATAAATAAAATAAAGGTCCATAAACAACTATACTTATGTTTAGGAAGGCATCTCTGCTTACAACATTGGGAACTCTATACTCTGGAAGGGTAGAGGCCCTGAGACTTTACTGAACTCTAAGATACTGCTCAGCCTCCCCACCACATGCTAGACCTGGCTTGTTGGGACTTTTTTGGTTTCATTGTTTTGTGTTTTTACCTCCTAAAGAGGCTGTGTGCTCTTCCTCCACTTGTCAACAACTTTACTTGCTCATAATGTCATGTCAGAGCTCCTCGTTCTTCACCACACTCTCAGCCGTCACTGGTAAGGCAGTTAAAAAGCCACTAGGCTTCCTGTCACTTGAAGACTCCTGTGACAGTATAATCTGGTAGTGAGACACAGCTAGACTTAGTTTGTGCTGAACACAAAACAAAACTCACCAATGCAGGGACATTGTACAACCATCCAATTACTCCAGCCCCATGTCTTCTACAAAAGGAAATTCACCACATCAAAGTTCAACGTGGCACTGTCTGCCTCAGCTCAGTTCCCAGCCTTTTCCTGTCACCTGTGGACTTTGGCTCCTTTTCTGTCAATCACTTCTACTTGATTATGGGCATCACCTCCTCTAAAATGTCTATTGTCTTTTCTGTAAATATTTATCCAAAATTACCTATGATGGAAGGGTGGGGGGAGCTATTAACTATAATTATTACCCATATCTTTAACCATCAATCAAAACAGGCCAAGATAAAATCAGGTTTTTGTTGTTGTTGTTGTTGTTTGTTTGTTTTCTGAGCTTAATAAGACTATAAAAGTTAGGATAGGGACAATAGGGATGACATTAAGCAGCCCCTCACAAACAGAATTATATGGGTTCTTTCTGATCCTGTATGTAGGGAGACTAAACATCACTGTTAAAATAAAAGGAGAAGATAGTTACCAAGATGCTAGGAGAAAAAGAAAACACTGGAGAGTTACATAGACCCTGGAAAGAAGCCAAATCAAAATAAGAGCCTATATTCAAAAGAAAATGAGGAAAATTGCATCCCAACATTGTTAGCAGGGGCTCATGGTCCTGGTCATAGGAACTCAAAGGAAGAGTTGTGTACCCAACATAGGGACCAGAGACAAGTCTGGCTACAGATGTTATTGGGGAATTTTTATGGGGGATTCCTGGGAAATACCCAACCCCAAGAGGGATGCCTCAGGTTGAATTTAGATCCTAGTTATAGGACCTAAAATCTCTCTAATCCTCCAGAATAGCTAACATGGGAGGGACCACCTCCACTCCACAGGACTCTCACTTGGATGTATCCTCTGTCACTGAAAAGGCTTCAACACCAACAATTTGAGAGGGAAAAGAAAAGACTTATTTTTTTATTGTAATAATGCTTGGTCCCAATTTGTTTGAGGGGGTTCTGAGCAATGGCCTCTGAATGGAAACCAAAATTATAATACCATCCTGCAACTAGATCTCTTGCTGGGGACAAAGCAAGTAGTTGGAAATCATTCAAGCCTTAATGACACTATACCCAAACCCACTCCTATGCAAACACAAGATCTTACTAGGAACCCCTAGTGACACTGCCCAAATCCAAATATTCTGGATAACCCATTGTCAAACTGCCCTTTGTTAAACTACTGTCCTGTCTCTCAGTGGAACACATACAGCAACCTTTCCATATGACCATTCCAGGAAGGAAGAAATCTCACAGGCCACCCTCTTCCCCAAAACTTCTAAGCCCTAAACATACAAGAAGTTGGACTCACTATGGTCCCTGGTACCCTGCTGCCTTTACTTCACCATTCAGGCAGGTAGCTAGAGCAGAGGGGACTATGAGGGTACAAGTCCCATTCTTTGTTACAGACAGCCAACAGTGTAAGGAAAGACTAGGTAAATACAAGAAGAACCAGACAGATTTGTCAATGGGTTTTGAACCATAACAATGGCTTTTGATTTGTTTTGAAGAGACATTCAGTTTACCTTGACAGTATGCTGCACCCCATTGGAAAGAGAACAAATACTGAGCCAATCTGCAAGGAAGCTGATGAGATTTTTTCTTATATTCCAGAGGGAAACCACCACAGGCAGAGTCAGTTCCAACAAATGATCCCAACTGGGATTATAATAGTCCTACAGGAAAGACAAGGAAAACACACAAGATTGGAGGCCTCATTGCAGGCTGAAGAAAGGTATACAAAACCCAGTGGATTTTGACAAATTAAGAAGTATTACCCCAGGAAAAGATGAAAACACTGCAACATTCTAGAATGGATTAGAAGAGGTCTTCTGAAAATATATCAATATAAACTCTCCTCTATAGAAAGCCTTGCCCTATTGGGCCACCATTTCATTATCCAGTCAGACCCAAACATTAGGAGAAAATCACAAAAACAACAGATGGGACCTCAGACAAGCAGATAGCCAGTGACTAGACTCTGTCTGCATGGTCTTAAACAACAGGGATTTGGAGGAAGGTAGAAAGGATCAGAGCAAAGACAAGATGGCAAGCAGACTTATTTTAGCCATGATTAGCAATGCCTTCAAGACCCATAAACCTCCAGAGGAAATTTAAGAAGACCTTAGGAAAAGACTTCCTGCTCTAAGTGCAAAACACAGGGCACTGGGCAAGAGATTGCCAAAGAACACAATAAGATCCCTGCAAATGGTGTTAAAACACCTGAGAAGATTCTTGGCACTGGGGAATTGACTGCCCCAGTTCCAAAAGAGGGCAGTTAGTCAAGACTTTAGCTGCACAGGTCCTCCTGGGTGGAGAGATTGCTTAGTGTGCCCCAAGTGGCCCCAGAAGCCCGCATGTGACATTACCATCTCTCTTGAGGAATCTCAGATAAACTTGGGCGTTATGGTTAAGAAAATCTAATCCTTGTTGATACAGGCACTGTTTGCTGTACTCTGACCACTTATGTGAGAAAGCCTTCTTCCAGTTCAATTTTGTAATAAGACTTGTAGAGAAAAAGAGAAAAAAAAAGATACTTTAACTGTCTCATACCTTGCTGTTTGATAATCTGATTTTTACCAATGAATTTCTAATAATCCCCATCTCTCCTATTCCACTGTTAGAATGAGACAAGATGGCAAAACTACAGGCATTTATCCACTGGGAATACAAACTCCAAACACTCCTTATGGCCATTTGTGACCCTGTACCTGAGAAGATTGATTCTCAAGTAAATCCTTTGGCTTGATACACAGGAAGGTCAGGGAAAGCTATTTATGCTCACCCAGTATATATAACCCTAAAGGACCCTGGTTATTATCCAAATTGTAAACAATATCCTTTAAAAGACAAGGCAAAGAAGAGATTACAAGCTATGAGAGGTGAGCTAGATCAATAAGGACTTCTTAAGTCTTGCCAAAATCCCCTTGTAATACCCCAATTTTGCCTGTCCTGGTGAAGAATACTCGCTAGCAGAAAACCTGAGGTGGGTTAATGAAGTGGCAGTTCCTGTACACCCCTTAGTTGCAGACCTGTATACCTTGCTCCCCCAAATACCAGGAGAAAATACTTGGATTGTGGTGCTGGATCTCAAGGTTGCATATTTTTCAATCCCACTGCATCTGTCATCCCAATATGTCTTTGCTTTTGAGTGGGAAAATCCTTTTAATAAGGAAAGACAATATACATTGGCAGTCCTTCCTCAGGGGTTTAGGGAGAGCCTTCATTCCTTTGCTCAGGCCCTGGCAAGGGACTTGAGTTATCTCAAGCTCAAGAAGGTTGGGATACTTCAATATATAGATGTCCAATGATATGTAGTCCAATCAAGAAAGTCTCCAGTCAAAACACCATGGAAATGCTCAGTATTTTGGCAGAAAGATGATACAAAGTATCTAAAAAGAAGGCACAGATTTCCCAACAGAGGGTGCCATATTTGGGATATATTCTTTCACCAGGACCAAACGAATTTCCCAGGACAGACTGAGGGCCATTTTTGAGTTTGGTCTGCTGGTTAATAAGCAATAGCTCCACTTCCTTTTTGGGAATGGCAGGCTTCTGTAGAATCTGGATCCCAAACTTTGGCCTTATCCCAAAACCCCTCTATGAAGGGATAAAAGGGCCACAGCCTCTGGAATGGAGTAAATAAAAAGAAATGGTCTTTGGGTATTAAAACAGGTCCTTATCCAGGCACGGACTTAGGAATACCTAACCTAATTAAGGCATTCACTCTTTATGTGGCAGAAAGTAAAGAAATAGAACCACAGGGGTCCTAACTCAAGACCTAGGGGCCAGTGGCTTATTTCTCCAAGAAAGTAGATGGGGCAACCATAGGATGGCCAGGATTTCTGAAAGTGGTGGTGGCTATTTCTCTTCTGATAACAGAGCCACTAAGATTACTTCAGGACAACCTCTTGAAGTCCTCACCCCACACCAAGTTAAAGCCATCTTGGCTACAAACTGATCCTAATGGACCTAGGTATGCCACTGTCTCATCTTGACCAGATAGGGTGAGAATTCCTTAAGTACCAAATAGGCAGGGACAGCACTTCCCATTGTCGGCCTGAAGCAACTGTAAGAAGAGGAGACTGCTAGCACCGCAGCGGCCCAAAAAGAATTTTTGGATCAGAACTCTCAGGGGGAAACGTTAGGTAGGATGTCAAGATGGCAGAGGCAAGGTATAAGAAAGGTGCCACTGGAGGACAAGACAAGGAGATGAATCTTCATGTCCCTGTTTCTGATAAGTCCCATTACCATGACAACTCCCACCACTGAGGACTTTTCACCATGACAACTCCCACCACAGGTTTGATATTTCAAAATGGTCAATGGGGATAAAGTGGGCAGTATTTTAGTTAGGTTTTCTAAAATAACTAATGAGGGAAATTGGACAATATTCTAATCAGGTGTCATAAGGTAAACAATGGGAGCAACTGGAGTAAGGGTCTTCAGTCCAGTCCATACGGAAAAGAGAACATCTCACAGCTGGGCATATAAAACACTAATTTTCAGTCATTGGAGCCTTGAGCCTTTCTTTCTCACTGGGCCCACTCTGCTCTACCTTATAGAGTGCTTCTCTTACCTTCACTTTCAATAATCTGTACTTTGCTTGTTACTTCTATGTGTCTGGCTCAGTTCTTTGTTTGGGACACCAAGGACCTAGACCCTGACTGGACATCCCAACAATAACAAGGGCAAGAAGAAAATTATGATTCAAAGCTAATACTTTTCATCAAAATCATACAAGCAAATGAAAAAATATAACTTGCTCTAATATTTCTTATACCAACTTTTATGTCATAATTAATTTCTTCATCTGCTATTTTTTCCCATCTGACCTTAAAATATCAAAATGCAGCTATATGTATCTAGATATATATGCAGATATATGCAGATATATGTATCTAGAAAAAAAAAAGACCTGGATTCCATAGCCTTCCCAAAAGTTAGAATGAAGAAAAACATATTTAATTTATCAACAAGTGAATGATTATACTCCTCTTGAGGAAGGATAGACAAATCTACCTTGTAATAAGCAACTGCTACTACTATGCTTTGTCACATTTCTTTTTAAGTTTTAAAATTCTGAAAAAAAGTAATAGTTTGCTGTCTGAGGGTAAGATTTTGACAAGAGGTAAAACATATCTGGAGCATTGAAAAGCCAATATGTGTGAAAGAGACCACAGCCTAGACAGCAAAGGGAGACTCCTAGATCCACTGGGCACTAAACATGCCCTAGTTTCAGCTCTGTCATACAGCTGAGTCTCACAACTCAGAGGCAATAAAAACTATAAATGGTCTGCCCAGCTATGCCTCCTTAGAACCACCTCATGCCCTGCTGCTGTGCATAGCAAACCTAGCCTGTTCTCTCCAGCCTAACCACCATGGAGAAGCAGACTCAGAGAATGAGAGACTGATTTGGGTTTTTGCCCCAAGCTGCTGGCATTCTGAATCTCCTACATTGACTTCTGAGATCATTCAAGAGAATTCAGTCATAAAACAAATCACTCACTGAGGTTGCCAGAAGGCAATAAAAACTTCACTGGTTTAACTCTAGGAGCACTCTGTGCTGTTTTCCATAAGGGAGGAGTAACAGGGATGTGTGACACACCACATAGATGCTGCCTAGGAAGCTCCGGCCAGTTGGCAGTCTAAGCTGGCAGTCAGATGCTCTGGCACCTTCATCACCACTAGCCAAGATGTCCCCGTTAGGTACCAACAGATAGCAAGCTGAGCAAGTGCATCAGTAAGATGCCAGCCTGGGGAAGAGGTAAATTCAAATTAATGCTGAGGTCACGCACTCAGAGGCCCTCAGCACAAGGATTCCAGAAGGAATTGAGGCCTTGAGTGTGTGTGAGGACTGCCAAAGTGTATCAGGGCCTCATGTTATTTCAAACACTCCAGAGGATTGTTTTCTGCTATATCAGACTGAGAGGATCACTGACAGGGCTCAGAGGCAGCTGGAATAAAGCAGGACTCCTGTGATGTGTTAGCATTTTATACCTCTTCGTATTTGGAGGAAATCACACAATGCAATCACTGGCAACGTCCCACAATAGTGTTAACTAACACAACTTGGTGTATTTGTTATATCATTAATTTTTGTTAGAATGGGATTATTCTTCATTATTCTCATTTTTTATTAGGAGAACATGACTTCATATCTTGAGGCAAATACTGTTATATATCAGCCATAAAGAGAGATTTTAACATGCGGTGAACAATAACTCCAAGGCAAATTACTCACATCTTTCCTTGTTCATAGATTTTTTCAGCAATTATTTAATTATCTCATTCTGATTGGAAACATAGAATATAGAAGGGACTATTAGGAAAACCCAAGAGTTTTTTGGTTTTTTTTTCTTTTTAACAGCAAGATCAATTTTAGTCAAATTTTCCTTTGGATATTCAACTGTTTCTATAATATTTTTAACTCGGAATTTCTAAAATTAATTTGGTCATTACTTAATATTTATAGAGTACTTTAAAATTTCTTAGTGTTTTACAACCAATGTTGAGTTTTTCTTTGCAACATTCCAAAAAGGTGTAAGCAATAAAAATTTTCACCAGGAACAGAACAGGAAGTTCTGAACTGCCATGTAAAAGAATATTTTTATAAAGCATTTTGGGTGGTGAATGGGATAGAGAAGTCAGGTGCTTATCCATTTTACCAACTTAATTTGGAGTAAATTCTGCCAACATTTATTGAACTCAGCTGTGACAATAATCTTCCATGGTTTAATTATGATTAGTCTTTATAAACCCTGGCAAAGAACAGGAGTTTAATGTTTGTAGTCTTGAGATCAAGGAGTTTAGAACTGGAGGACTCAGAGAGGTCAGCAATTCCAGAATAACTCTGAAAAACAGATGGAATGGAGATACAGTTTTTCAAATATGTTTTTTCTTCCACTCTTTAGTTTAAAATCTTTTGGTCCAGAAATATTATTCTCCCATGTCCAAAATCCACAAGGCTTTAGTGTAAGCCCATTTCCTCTGGTTCAATTCTCTCACTAGAATGCCTGTATCTTGAACCACATGCCCTCAATTGAGTATTTTACTCTCCACTTTAAGGATCCATTGAGACTGATTAGGATACTTCCTAGATAATTTGCCACTGTGTACACAGTTTGAAAAGAAAAATGATAATAATGATGGAGAGAAGACAATATTGAACTCCTTAAAAATCAAAATGACAGCATAGTGCAATTGATTTGAATAAGCATTTAACAAGTTTCTACTATGTGTTTAATATCATGTAGTATATCATTCATGAAAAGAAATTGGCTCCTACCTTCAAGATGATAGAATTAAATTACGAAGATAAAAGTACAATTTAAACATTAAAAAACACAATCAATATAAGGCAAATATAGGTTCATAGACAGACAAAATTAAGATGGTCAATGTGAAGTAAAAAGAAGAGAAATGACTTCAACTGAAACTCAAAAGATTAGTCTACTGGAGAAGACAGGGAAAACATATTGCCTATAAGCAAAAATTAAAGCACTGATTAATTAGAATGGTCCTTCTTAAGTTAGTGATGGGAAACACTTACATAGAACAGGTGTTTGTACTGGGGAGAAAAGAAACTTAAGAGTGAATAAGTGAGAGAAATTCTCCCTTCAGGCTTGTTCCACGTGTGAGTTTGGATTTGGCCTGAAGATGAATTAAGGCAAGACAATGAGGAATGGTGTGGGGTGACAGGTCAGTAATCTCATGTTCAAATAAATTTACAAAGTAACAGAGATGGGAAACCAAGAAGGCAATGATTTCATGGAAGAATATTTTAAGACACAAAAAATGAAAACCAATTAGGTTAAGTCCATTCAAGGTAGATTTCTTAAAGAGAAATAAAGGCAAATATATTTAATTAAAGAACTTTCAACCTCAGACAAATCTGTCAGCTCTTCAACTGCTATTTAATTCTCTTTTAAGTTCCTCTCCAAGCTTTCTTAGTGTCTGCACCCTGTTCTTTTCTTATATACTCTACAAAGACTCCTTGTTTTGGTAATTTGGGTCTCACATTTGCTTTTCAGTTCTTGAACTTTGCTAGATATTGATAAAAGATGTTTTCCAGTCCATTCCCCCTATCATTGAATCAGAAAGAGAATTCCCACATTTTTCAAAACCCAGAGCGTCAAAAGACATCTTCCATGTCCTCTGGAGGACATCATAGCAGTCCTCACTTAACCTCTCTGCCTCCAATTCATCTATCTTTATTCCTAAACAACATATTTGGTAAAGTTACTCCACTGCAACAAAAATGTAATGGATTATTATTTCGGGGGGCTCTAGAATACCTTCTGAATCTCACAGCCTAACTACCAAGACCTCATTCTCTCTCTTTTAGTCCCTCTATCCAGACATCTAACAACCCTAGTATTTTTCCTTTTCTTAATTACTGATGTCTCCTTAATTATTGATGTCTCCTTTCCAGTACAAAACTATGACTACAGATATTAATCCATATGTGAAAATCCTCTTTGGTTATGTCTCTTTAGAAAACTAATTTGTTTTAAAATCAAACTCAGAAGCCATCTTCTTCTTTGATCCCTCAGCCAAATGTAATAACTCTACTAAGAAGCCACTACATTTACATATAGTTTTACTGGCAATGTATCAAACGACACTACACTTATATATCATTCTATTGGGAGTTTATTGAACTCTAATATTTTTCAGTCCACAAATTTCACACACATAGCTATTCAATATATATTACAAGATTTTAATAGTGGCCCTTTAACCTAAAGTAAGAATAATTTCCTGAAAAAGACCAGTCTCTAAAGTAAGAAGTAATATATACTTGTCCATTTTTATAAGGCTATAAATTTATTGTTTATGGGATCTTTCTCTCTCTTCATACTCATACTCTGTACAGTGCCAATGCATTAGACAGGCACACACAAAATAAATAAATAAATTAAAAGAAAGAAGGAAAAAAAGAAAGAAAATTTTCTAATTACATAGTTTCTACGACACAAAAGAGAAACAAAAAATGAATCGAGTCCAGTTGCTGTTCCTGTAGCAACTGCTCTATGCACACTAATTACATAGATTTCTAATAAACTATTACTATTACTACACTATTTAATATAATTTAATATTGGAAAGAATGTTTGGAGAAAGTAGAATAATAGACTCCAACATACTTAGGTTTAAAAAAAAAAACAAAACTAGATGATATCATAAGATTCAGGCACTAGTCATATAGAATAACTGATGTCTATTTTTCCAAAACTCATGTATCTCACATAGCTATTATGAAGACTAATGAAATTATGCAAAAAAATGTTGTTATACAATTGCATATTTTTTTGCTACTATGATTATAATTATGTTACTTAAAACTGTGAAAAAGAGAATTTGGACTAGAGAACCAGACAGACCTAAGTTCCAGTATTTGCCAGCCTTGTGACCTAAGATAGTTACTTAATTTTGCTTTAAAAATTCTATCTAAAAATGATTTTAGTTGGAACTCCAGAGTTTTAAAATAAGATGGATATTGCAAACTAGTATGAAAACTAGAACACAACAGATATTAAAAATAGTTGTTCCTTTCTTTTAACTTATGCAAAAAGACACATCTTTCATTTTTATTTTTACTACCATAGCTTCTTATAAACAGAATAGTTTCTCTACAAATTATAAAACATAATTTTATAGTTTGTTTCCTCGTGATAGATATAAATGTGTCAGAGTTCACTCTCACTGGTGGCTTTTCAGTACAATGATATTTAGGCTCTGACTTTTCTAAAATCAAAAATAAACACAAGTGTCTATTTGTGGACATAGAATTATAAAATTGAAAGATATTTCAAGATGTAGCCTCTGTGATCACATAGTGAGTGGTCAAAGCTCTTCACAACTCCAGCCATTTTTTGTGTCTTCCTCAAACATTCCAGTGAATCTCAATTATCACCTTATGGTCCATGTGTTCCCAGTACTATGGATTTAGGTTAAAGAGAATGAAACCTTGTACACAAAAATTTTCCATTGCTTTATTACTATTCTTGCTGATTTACATATAAAGCACTCTTGCTTTTCACCAACTCTGAAGGAATTGAGAGACAAGTGTGAATTATACAGAGAAGTGGAGGGAAGGAAAAGATAATGTTTCATTAATTAAACTTCACTCATTTTTTCCAATGTTCTATTAAATTGTTTGCATGTTTTATACATTTTTAGTTACCACGTGATGACTAATACAGCTGAAAAGAAGGTAACATGACATTTATCTGTATGGTTTCAGATTTAAGTGAGAATTCAGAACATCTTAAATAACAGGGCACACATAAGCAATAGATGATTCTAGGGCATGTGAACATTTGATCTTTAGACATTTCTCCCAGACAGCCAAGAGAAGACCTCTCTCACTGTTTGTCATTAATTTCATGTTATAAAATTAGGTCAATTGGCTGGTATAAATAGAAATGACATTGAGCTTTCCTTTTCTTCCTGCAGAAACTAAATTTTTCAACAATCTCCTAGAATTCTCATTTATTAGAGTTGGAAAAATATTTTTTGATTAATGACTGCATTTGAAGAAAAATGAGTTTGATTAATCGATATTTTCCTGTGGAGTGTCAGTTTGGTAGCAAGGCCTACTTATTGCAGTTTATGGGTATTGTTGATTTCTAAGTATTTGCTAAGCTTTCCAAATACAGTGACTATAAGTTTGTTATGATTCATTGATTTAAAAATGTTTTGAATAGTTTTAGAGAGGAACAGTTTAATATAAAATAATATTGGTAATGTTGTCTTTCTCATAAGCCATTCATTTAATAAAACTGAATCAGAATCTTTTTCATCATGTATATTTAAATTTATTTGTATGAATACAATTAGATTCAGTTGAATGATACTTTTGACTGCCTAATTACAAGTTATTCTCCTTTTGCTGCTTTTCAAATTTGGATTTAAACTGCTTGACTATATTTAGTTGTGGTCAGAAAACAATGATCATAAATTTCCCTAAGAACTTTGAACTGCTAAGTTTCCCAGCCTGCCAAAGAGGTTCTAGGTGTACACTGAGACACACATGTAGTGCTCCAACAGGAAGTTCACAATTTTGCTTTATCCATCACTTCCTGCTTTCATAGAGTTTGAAACTCATCCAGAGGTGAGTCTTTCTTATATCTTTCCTGGACATGAGCACAGCTTTTCCATTATATGTGTTCCTCCAGAAAGCCTGCTTTCCAAAGCCTCCCAGGAATATCTTATTTTCCATTTTTTTTAATGTTGATTCTGTCTTGTTAATCCAAACTGGTACCAAAGCCTCAGGAAACTGCAATATTAATCATCTGCAGCTGACTGTTTTTGACAAATATCCTAGGAATAAGGCTGATAAATACACACACACATACACACACACACACACACACACACAACTTGCACAAAGCAAGCTGAGTCAGGACAAACAGAGACAAACTCTTAACACTGATGATTGTCAGGTACTTGCATATAAGTCAAGTAATGAAAAGTCTCTGGGGATAGTGCTCTTATTCTGCACTCCTGTGGTTACTAGGCTACAAGTTTCAAGTTTTCATAGCTACTGGGTTTGCAAAGAAACTGGTTTTCACAGACAGTATATATGTTTGGAAAAGGGATTAGAAAGTGGGAAAGTTAAGAGATTATAAAAATTTGCATTTTGACCAAGATTAAGCTGCTTTTTTTTATTTCTTCAAACAAATGCTCCTTGGTTTGTTGCAAACCTTTATTGAATTCATACAGTTCTGAAGGAGTAGATTTTGACAAGTTTTTCCACTTTTTATTTCTTTATAGAAGAGTAAATTTTCAGGATCTTTACTCTTCTAAAAGTACTTTCCTCTAGATACCAGGATTTTTACTTGTAGTTCAGTGCTCTTCATTTTCCCCTTCTCAAATATTTATGAAAAGCCTAATAGGTTGCCCTGTGCTTTTATTTGGATAGGTAAGCAATAAAGGCAAAATGAAGACCTGACCCACGTTTTTTATAAAACCACCATGAATCTCTATGGGAGATTTTTTTTTCCAAGAAAGCCTTAGTAGTCCTAACATTTAGATTTTCAAGTAGGTTTTAGCAATCATACAACTGTATATTTTACAGATAAGAATATGATAGATTGCATGATTTTGTCCAAATCTCATATATAAACTGGAAGAGCTCGGTGATTATTCATCCCTGTCTTTCACCCTCAATTCAAAATCATTTAGGCAATTAACACATTTTGTTTAATTCTGGGGATATCTTACATTAATTGAAAGGGTAGTGTATATATATATATATATATATATATATATATATATATATATATATATATATATAGGATATGTACATTCATTTTGTGTCTGGAGAGAGGCTTCTTGCTGTATCTTCACATGACAAAAGGGACACGTGCAGTGTCCTCACATGAACTAACCGTTTTATAAGGCTTTGTTCTGGTGATTGAGTCATTTCCCAAAAGACCCTGCCTGTTAATAGAACCACAATGGGGACTGAATTTCAGCACATGAATGTTTGGGGCATTCAGACCATAGCAATTTGGAAAAAAAAAAAGATGATTTTGGCTTATGAGTTTTTAGACTAAGAAATAAATAGGACTTATACACATGAAAAATAGAAATGCATTTAAAATATTCAAAAATATAAACTAAAATATTTTGACTTTTAGTTTTCAAATGATTGGCATAATTACTACTAATGAGAGAATCAGGAAAGGTACCTATGTGTAGCTCACGAATTTGGACTCAAAGGAACCCTTCAGTCTAATTCATGACAGTCATCTTGTCCAAAGTACCAGCAGTCTTTCCCAAATTTTTTAGCCAGAGTCATTTTTCTGTAGCAATTTGCTCATAGGATTTTTTTAGTACTCAGTACTTAAAGATATAATTCAACTTATCTACCTGCTTTTTCTTATGGACTGTGTTCACCACTGTTTTAGCTTTTGCATCTCTGTGACCAAAATACCCAACAAAAACAACTTGTAGAAGGGAAAGTGTATTTACAGCTTACTGTTTCAGAGATCTCAGTCTCTAGATGGCCAACTCCATTGCTCTGTGACTGAGATAAAGCAGCACATCATGGTGGCAAAGCCCATTGAAGAAAAGGCTGCCCAGGTCATGATGGGTTCAGGAAGAAGAGAGAGAGAAAAAAAGAGAGAGGGAGGGAGGGAGATGGAGAGGGGGACAAAGAAGGAGGAGGAGGAGGAGGAGGAAGAGGAGGGGTAGGAAAAGAAGAAAGGAGAAGAAAGAAGAGGAGAAGAGAATTGGCTGCAAGAAGAATAATTCTTCCAGGGCACACCCCAAATAATCCACATCCTCCAGCCAGACCCTACCTGCCTATAGTTACTACCCAGTCAGTCTATTCAAACTGGGATGGACCACTTAGGTTACAGCTATAATAATCTAATCATTTACTTCTGAATATTCCTGGATTATCAGGAGCTTTTAAGAGACATCTCATATCTAAAGCATAAAAACCTCTGAAAACAGATATTGCTATTCTGTGTCCCAAAAGCCCTAAATGAGACACATAATAGAAATTTGACAATTGTTTTCTGCATGGATAAATAAAATAATATTTTAGTTTACTTTTACTTATTGGGCAAATAAAGACTTAAAATGCATACAAGTCTATGAACTTTATCCTGGAGGTGAATGAAAGTGAGTTTAAATTGATATACTGCCTATTGATATTCAAAGGGAAATACTGAGTTCAGTAAGTTAAGATAAAGGGATAATCAAAACAATCTACTGGTACATTGTTTTCTTAGAGGAAAACAAGTATCTAAATTGTGCATGTTAAAGTTGGGTAAGTTGACTTCCAAAAGCCAAGAATGACATGCACAGATGGAATGAGGTGGCAATGGAGAAGATGGATTAAGAATGACCTCTTCCTGACCTGCATCCAACAACTATACCTTGATGAGCCCTTACACCATTTACTTTTAACAAAGATAAACAATAGGCAATACCAGGGTATGGTACATGATAACTCCCATTCATTATTTTACTCCTGCCCATGAGTTTTAAGTTTGTTTTTTATCAGCAGTGAATACAAAATCTTCTTCTTGGTAGCAATGAGGCTAAAGGATCTCATTCTTGTGACATGTCCATTCACAGCCATAATGTACCATAATAAAGCTGACATATTGCCAGGGAACAAAAGCAGACTTGAAACACATAGTAAATGAGATTTCACAAGTATTGTTGGTCCCATGAAATGAAAACATTAAAATGTTTCTTTTTAAGAATAGAACTATTCCACTTAATTAATGAGTGAAACTTATTTTCAAACCTCAGTATGAATTGTAAATATGTACTTTCATTTTTATGACAAGAATAATCCTACAAGAAATTAGTATCTTGTTAAAAATCCATGAGGACTGTACATTATGAAACTAAATCACATTAGATTATCTATATGTGTCATCCATTATTTTTAAAAGTGCTAGATGATCTATGTTGAGCTTCAGGCTCCTTCATTAAAATTAGATAGTTATTATTTATTGGCTGTTGGTTTGGGACCACTTACCATTCCCTTCTTGCTATTAAATATTATCAACTTTTTTATTGTTTTATTATTAACATTGTGTTTTCAGTCAGTCTCTTGATTTTTTCTATAACTTTAATATCATGTAATAACTACAGCAGGTCATAGGGAAAAAATTAGTCCCCACAGTGTTCTCTATCTCTGCTTTTCTGTCCATCTGGTGCAAATAATTTGTTAATTGTAGATTAGTTAAAATAGTTCTGGTCTTTCTGAGAGGACTTAGAATCTATTTTAAGCAGATGTGTGTATACATGATTTCTAGAAATGGTAAATACATTTGCACATATCCTGAAAGCTAACTCCTTGACCGGACACCACAGTGGAATTTGAAATCAGAGCACTCTACCTGCTTTTTTATTTTAATGTATGTTGTATCACAACAGTGTAGGTGCAATTAGAAAATGTGTACTCTTTATTTATTTTACAGCCTTTCTTAAATTAATAGTCATAGCAGATTAACCTGATTCTTTTTTTAACTAATTTAGTTTTGTAATTAGTTATACATGACAGAAGAATGCATTTTGATTCATAGTACACAAATAAAGCATAATTTTTCATGTCTCTGATTGTACACAAAGTAGAGTCACACCATTAGTGTCATTATATATGTACCTAGGGTAAAGATATGAGTCTCATTCCACCATCTTTCCTAATACCCATGCCCCCTCCTTTCCCCTCTCTCTCCTTTGCCCTATCCAAAATTCCTCTATTTTTCCCCCATGCTCCTCCCCATTACGAATCAGCATCCACTTATCAGAGAAAACATTCAGCTTTTGTTTTGGGGGGATTGGCTTATTTTGATTAGCAAGATATTCTCCAAACTCCTTCCATTTACCTGCAAATGCCATAATTTCATTCTTCTGTGTATATGCACATTGTGTATATGCACCACATTTTATTTATCCATTCATCTATTGAAGGGAATCTAAGTTGGTTCCACAGTTTAGCTATTGTGAATTGAGCTGCTATAAACATTGATGTTACTGGGTCACTGCAGTATGCTGTTTTGGAGTATAAACTAAGTAGTGGGATAGCTGGGTCAAATGGTGGTTCCATTCCAAGTTTTCTAAGGAATCTTCATACTGCTTTTCAGAGTGTTTGCACCAATTTTCAGTCCCAAAAGCAATGTAAGAGTGGACCTTTTCCCTCACATCCTTGCCAACACTTATTGTTGCTTGCGTTCATGATAACTGACATTCTGACTGGAATGAGATGGAATCTCAGAGTAGTTTTGATTTTCATTTCTCTAATTACTAGAAATGTTGAACATTTTTTTTCATATATTTGTTGATTCTTTCTTAAAATAGTCCATGTCTTCAAGTCTCTCCCATACATATACCTGAACATAATTGTATGTAAAGTGGCATCTGATAAACCAGTATCCAGTGAAAGTCATGGCAAATACAATGTGGTTAGGAGCATGAAATTACAAATTAAAGAATATAAAAATTAAAGCTCTTTCAAAATTTCATTTGCAGATCTGATGTTTTCCCTCTTTCATGAATAAAAAATGTAACTGTTTCTTCTACAAATTCTCCACATCATGGCAGCCATCATTGAGATCATCCAGACTTTAAGTTTTCTCAAGAGAAATTATTTTTATTAAGAGAAAAAAAGGAGAGAAAGGGATAGAAGTAGGGAGGGAGGAGCAGAGGGAGAGGCAGAGAAAAGAGGGAAGAAAAGAAGGAAGGAAAGAAGAAGGAAGGAAGGAAGGAAGGAAACAAGCAAGCAAGCAAACAAGCTAGGTTGGTTTCAAGGAGCAAAAAATACAATGTGGAAATGTTTTGAGTTAATTATACAGCAACATACTTTGCCTCTTTATGCCAATATTGCCCCAAAGTAAAAACAGCAACAACAACAACAAAAGTATTCTTCTAGAATTACAAGTTTCAAAATGCTAAAAAGTTGGGCAAACATATTAGCTCTAGTGTTTTATATTTTTTAATATACCTTAAAAATATTATGGATGGCCATATCCACCTTCTTCCCAATACAATTACAGACACGCTCTGAAAGAGTCCTTCAGACTTAAGAACATCTAAAGACAAAGATAGAGCCCAGTGTTGGTGCTACTTAATGATTACATTTGTGCATGCACCTGTTGGCTTGATGCCAAAATTAATTCAAAACAGTTATTGCCTCAGTGTCTCCTTTTATTGTTTGCCTGAGTATATGTGAGTGTGTGTGGTTTGTATATACATGTGAATAAGAGGGATGTGCATTGAGATATACAAAAAGAGGAATTTCTAAATGTTAGGAAACTTGGTTGCTAGTAAGTTGATGCATTTACTGGCTAGTGTAGATATCAATAAGAAGAAAAGATATAAATTTGGAAAAAATAGAGTGTTTTTATTCAGGTAAGGAACTTCTGTGGAAATTTAGACTGTTGGAAATTCTGTGGAAATTTAGAAAGTTTTTCAAAGAATAAAGACTTTTGTAATCTTTGAATTTTTACATAAAACTTTAAGTTATATCTCTCTGTAGTTTACTGAGAACTTATCAACACAATTTATGCAACTTTGCCAAAGTAATTTATCTTTCCATTTCTGTTACAGTTTAGAATATTTATCAAAATCTGCTTTTCCCTCTGTGCCACCTCTGCACTGATTTCTCTCATTTAAACAAGAACACACCTGATTAAGGAGCAGATGTCTTGTCTCTGGGTGGTTGGTCTATTTTTACATACCTATTATTTTACAGAAAAGAGACTAAATTTGCTAATGAGATAACTGTACTTTAAATAAGTCTTTGATCTAATCTTTTCCACTTCTTAAGAATCCAAGTATCATATTCCATACACAAAACCAAGATGCTGCCATTACCAAAAGCATCTGGGACTTTAGAGGAAAAAGATCTGGGCTCAAACACAAAAAGACTTCCCAGCCTGTTAACTTTGGGAAGGTCCCTAACTGCTCCCATTCTCAGGTCTCTGATACATGTGGGTTTGACAAGAATGATATGTAGCGTTGCTATGGGGGGAGTGATAATGGCCATGGAAAGTTTAACAACATTATCATATTATAATATTACGATTATGATTGAGGTAAAATTTTGTCTAGTTCCAGGAAGGCAATGGCTCCTTATGTCCAAAAAGAGTTAAAAACTTTCTACCCCATTACTCTCAAAATATGCAGAGAGAACTATGTTGCTAAATACTACAATTCTAGGACCCACTACTCTATTGAGAAAGACAAGGAGTTTTAACACTGCAGAGTGGTTTTCATGTATAAATTTATTAGTCATCTGGTCTTGAAAAGATAATAATGTAGGAATAAATGTCTTTTAAATGAGAAAAACAAAAATGCTCAAGAATGTAAGAGAAATAGCTATAGATGTAAGACAAACTATTTACAATTTGTCGAATGAAACAAAATCACATTGTTCCACAGGAACAAAAAGAAAAAGCAGGATAAATACCTGAGGTTACATAAACTGTATAAAACATATAAATTTTAAAAGTTGATTGTCAAATAGTAAGGTGGCAAAATCTAGGTACTTAATATTTTATGAGAATAATTTGTAGATGAAAGCTGACTGGTAAAGCACTTGCCTAATACATGTGAATTCCTGGGTTCAGTCCCTAGCACCACAAAATAATAACAACAACAGTAATAAAATGATAAGCTTACCATTCAGAAATAAAATTGTATTACTTGAGAGCTGAAGTTATTTTTAATTTGCTAATTGCGGTACCCACAGATATGACCTCTTTGGGGTTCAAACTACTGAAGACAGTTGAGTACTATACTGGCATTTCAACAAAAAGGCAACTCTCAGTGTAAGAGAAGAGGGCCAGATAGCAATCAACCCTGCTGGCTTGAAAACCAGAGAACTTCAGCTAGACATCTGCTCTTCTTTTAATCCCGTGCCACCCTACTCCCCCAACCCCTAGGGCTAAAGAAAGTTGGCTGTCAATCATACAACATCTGTGCTAGAATGTGCTGAGTCCCTAGGGCCAAGACTGAGAAAAAGGGCTTTGCTTGCAGCCACTAAAGGAAGACTACAGAGGGCCTCATTGAGTTGTCCACCTCACAGGTCTGTCTCATTCGCCTGCTTCAAGCACTGCACTACATCTCCTCCATGCTACCTTCTAGCAGAGAACAGTGAGGAGGCATTAGACCAGGATACAGATAAAGTCAACAGAGAGAAGTGACCTGTGGAGGAAGCTTGGAAGGAATTATCTAGAAGAATGTGTCCACCTGAGTCAGGCCTGAGCCTCTCCCCACTTGAAACACCCAGATGGTGTCACTGTCAAGTAACTCAAAATCCTCTTTAGATATTTGATCTTATGTGGCAAACAAAAGGGATTTCAGTAGTGGTGAAGTTATTATATATATATATATATATATCTTTATCACAGCCAGGACCATGTCCATGTTTAGAATCAAGAACTGAGTACATTCAGATTCTAAACATTAATTTCTAGAACTTCAATCACCTTTTAGGTACAATAATATTTGGAGGGTAGGATTTTACAATAAATAGAAGTATTACCATATAGATTAAGGCCCTGTTTATATGTTCAATATTCTAACTAAGATAAAGGTTGATGTTTCATAATTTATTTGAATTTTCAAATGAACTGATAGTGCCTTATAAGCAAATTTTGGGGAAATTCTTAAAAATCACAAATGACAAATAATGCTATAAAATTAAATACTTGAGGACTTCAAATAACTAAAAACACAAGCTTTTTATTGATTTACATTTTAAGCACAAGGAGTAGCTATTGATTATATTTCCCTTAAACACTAAAAGGTTTTTAAGGCAAGAAGAAAATGCTTCAAAATATAATTTGGATTTTGCTGAACATAAAGCTTTTAAGAACTGTGTTGAAAATGAATGAATCCTGGAATTTTCTCCATTCCTAGGAAGAAATAGTTGAGTCCATCCTAAAAGCAAGCAGTCCCTTCAAAGAGCACCATGCAGATCAATGTTAGAGTTTTAGGAATAATGTTAGATTACAAAATGATATCATGGCCTTATAATCCATCATTATGGTTTTCCTCTTTAAGACAAGAGAAGGCATTTGAGTGTGTAAAACAGAGAGAGAAGAGACAAGGTAACCTGCTGTCATCCATCTGCATAGATTTAGGCTGGCAGAAGGAAACAGAGCCTGGAAGAACCAGTTCAGAGGTAGACATGCGTCACTGACCAAGACAGATGCTTGGGTAGGCTGGAAAATGATTGACAGATTGAACAGCAAGATCTTATTGACAGAGATATTACTATATGCATAAAACCATTCTTGTGCTTTTCGCCTTGAATTCCTTCATTATGCACAGCTTCAAAACCAAAATTCTTTATCATGTTAAAATTTTGTTTTATAGTATTGTAATGGTGTTGTAGAAAGAGTGAGTTCACAGGTTGATGTACAATGTTTTGATGGCTGTACAGTTATCTGTGGCTTATGACAATGCACTTTTAAAGTAATCCAGAAAGCTGACCTTTTGCTGCTCACTTGTGTTTTGAAATAACTTATGTGTATCTCATTTCTTTAGTTAATTGTAATGTTGGTCCACTGCAGTAATAAAATGGATATATATTGAGTATCTGGGATGTACCACTTTGCACTGTTATATTATAACTGTTTATAACTTTGTAATGCTTTCATAAATATGATTCATTACACTAATAAACATGCAAGACAACTTCAGCATATTGCTATTTCTTTGCCCAAGTTGTTCTGGCCTTGATATTCAGAAGTGAATTTTACAAATACCTTGAGCAGAACCTTAGAAAGTCTATGATTCAGTCCCAAAAAATTATTTTATTTTTATTTTGCAATATTATAGAATCTTAACACAGAAGAAAATTGTAACAGAATGTGTTATGATTCCTTAGAGTTAAAATTTATCACTTGTGGGAAAATATAAAAATTACAATAAGTTGAGAAAAGGAAAACTGTAGTTAAATGTTTAGGAAAAAATTATTTAGGCTTTAGGCAAGAAGTGATAGTCAATTATATACTTTTTTATACACAGAGATTTTTGGAGGTTTGAGGCAGAAGAGTATGGTGTGCATGTTAATGGTAGAGATAACTAGGACAAATGAAGTCAAATTCTAGGGTTACTTTGATAAGGGACAGCAGAAGGGCATAGTTTCTGCTTTCAGGGTTTGTGGCTACTTGTCCAATTAAAAGAACGATACAAATACTCTAAAATTATTCTGTGGAGGTCATGAAAAACAGGCAAGCATACCATTAATGAAGAATTCCATAGCCATATCCAGGCACAGTGGCACACACCTGAAATCCCAGTGGCTCGGGAGGTTGAACAGAAGGATTGCCACTTTAAAGCCAGCCTTAGCAAAATTGAGGCACTAAGCAATTCAGTAAGACCCTGTCTCTAAATAAAATACACACAAAAAAATAAAAAAACAAAATAGGGCTGGGGATGTGGCTCAGTGGTCAAGTGCCCCTTGAGTTCAATCTCTGGTACTCCCCTCACATACACAAAGAAAAAGAATTACATAGACATATTTTTATTTTTGATTTGTTCTGATTTTTTATAATATGGAATAAGAGAATGGTCTATGTGTGGCTTCAGCAGTCCACTTTATCGTTCCAAGTTTTCCATTATCCTACTGTGTCACAATTTGGTGCCAACCAGTTCCCAGAACAGATCTAAAAAATATTGGATAAGACACCACTGAAGTCCCATCTTCATCTAGAAATTGAACTAACATGAAATGGTTAGTCTTAGTCCTGGGCAAGTATGTGACTACTGAGCTGTACTTTTCCCAGCCCCATCTCTTATGCAGCAAGTTCATGTGGTAGTATGGGGTGGAGTCACACTTGTCTTCTTAATTCCTCTGAAGTCTAATGTAATTGATGTTCTACCTTTTTTCCTATCAACTTCTAAGTCAGAGAGTGTCAAACACTTGTAACCAACTGGTATCCACTGTGACCAGTTAATGTCCTCCCTAACCAAAAACTCAACCATAAATATAACAGTCAGATGCCTGACTTTCTAATCTGTGAAATAAGGATGATAGATAAAGCATGTATTACTTGCTTGGTCTGAGGAACAAATGAGGTTTTATGACATATAAAACTGAAAAATAGCCAGCGCTCTAATCTTGGTTTGTTATTTCTTCTGCTTCCAAGCATCCTCACAGACTAGAAGCTCTAATGACCTCCACTTCCCATTGCAGCTGTCACCACTTAGATGCTGATGATAGCTAAAGTTCACCACAGCCCTCCGACCATGGATATTATAGTTGAGTTAGTCTATGTCGAGATATTTTGAGTTTTTGCCATCACATACCTTTACCTGCCATTTAGGACCCAGCAAGCAATACCAATGCATCAGGCTATGCTGAGACAATATGAATCTACAATAATAAAAATGTGTGTACTTATGAGATGGATTAGAATGTGAAAGGATGTGTAAGGCTTGCTTTAAACTAAATGCTAAAGTAAGTTCTCCAGCTCAAAACATCAATATTAACATTATGGAGTTGCATCATCTGTAATCGTAAATATGTTATAAGATAAAGCAAAAAGATTGAGGTAATAATAAATACCATTATAAGATATGCTAAAATGCATGGCATTCTTTCAAAATTGACTATGATGATTTATGCATACATATTCTAATCTCTAGAGTAACACCAAAATTTGATGAGTAAAACAAAGGGGTATAGATAGAATCTAATAAAGGTTATGAAGTGGAATGCTAAAAATACAATATTAATCCAAAGGAAGCAGAAAATGGGAATCTAAGGAGAAAAAAAGGAACAGATAAAAAAAAAAGTCACATGGTAAACTTAAATAAAATAATATCAGTTTTTACTATTAAATGTAAATGAGCAATATACTCTAATTAGAAGGTGGGAATTTAAGAATGAATTAATAAGACCAAGCAAGCAAAGAAAATCCAAATATATTGTTAATAAAAGCAATATACATTAAATATAAAGATTCATATAGAAAGATACAGAAGGGTTGAAAGTAAAATATGGAATAAGAATAAACACGAATCATAAAAAAGCTAGTTTATTATATCAGATAAAGTAAACTTTATAACAAAAAGTGTTACCAGACACAGAGAACAAGAGATAAGCAACAACTTATTAAAAAGTTGAACATAAATATATCAACTGTATTTCAATGCACTAGCAACAAAAAATGAAAAATAAATATTATAAAAATATATACCATTTAAGTCCAAATTTAATTATGTGCAAAAAATACATATAAAACTGCAGAGCATTGCTAAGTCAAAGGATTTAAGTAAAAATATAGTTATTACATGCTTATATGTAGGAAGAAGAAATATTTTGACTATGGCAATATACCTAAATTGTTTTATAAAATAAATACTGTAGACATAAGAGGGCATTCATTCTCTCCTCAAATTCAGCAAAGGCATTCTGTCTAAAATCAATTTTAAAATTATTCCTCCATTCTCCTCTTCAGCTCTCACAATGACAGACAGAGCTGTCTGCAAGTGACCTCAATAAACATGGGAAGTCAAGTACTTGATGTATTTTGCTTCCCTTGTATTCCTATCCTCTGGACAGGCATTGAAGATTGTAGGTACTTAGAGAATAATCATAAATGATTAATAAGGAAATTAAGTAAATCAGGGTATTGTTAAGTAACAGAAACACATTATAAGTATTTGCATATGGTATTCATGGCATTTCACATAAAAGGAAATCAGTGAGACCATCTAGTAATTGGTGTTAGTACACTGTAATCAGTGTACTAACAACACCAATTTTTAATCCTTTGAAATAAAAAATAATTTTGTTCCTCACTTTATACCTATTCCCAAATATATTTCTTTGAATAACCCATTTAGTGTAAAAAGGGATGAAATCATAAAAATAAATGTAGATTAATATGT
Organism: Marmota monax; assembly: GCF_021218885.2. Classification (NCBI taxonomy): domain Eukaryota; kingdom Metazoa; phylum Chordata; class Mammalia; order Rodentia; family Sciuridae; genus Marmota; species Marmota monax. The sequence goes on from NW_026694162.1 coordinate 1,244,649, forward strand.
CTATCTCAGAGGAAATGATATAATTCTAATAAAAATGGAGACATGGTCATTAGAGTCTATGATTTTAAATTATAAATACTATAGGAAAGACACTTAAGACAAAAATATCAGTAACAACTATCAGGAGGAAGATAGGTAGGGAGTGATAAAAAAGGTACATGTGCTAAATTCCTCATTTTATATAGTAGAAAATAGATTTCTGATATAAATCAAGATCTCAGGTTTAAGTTTTTTTTTTAAAGACATGAAAGTATCATTAGCATAATAAGACTAATGGTCATCTTAATAGAAGTAACCTTATAATAACCTTGTGAGGCAAGCACCATTATTCTAATTGTGTAGAAGAGGCAACTGAAACCCAGATGAAAACACCCGTGCAAGGTTAAGCAGCTAGTAAGTAGCAAAGTCAGGAATGTCAACAAAATTAAATTAATAAAAACAAGAAGATTAATGAAATGAGGGAGAGGAAGCAGGACTGAGAAAGCTAAAACACAAATTTCTTCATCCTTTGGATAGGAAAGCCAAAAGACGCTATTTAATGTCGATAAATTAGTAAAGAGAGCTTTGAATTTTTTGTTTAAAAGATCATCTCTATAAGCCTAAAATACATAATCTTCAAAATTATAAAAACAATCATTTATATCCATACAATATAAAAAGTCCCAGGTACAAGGATAAAACTATAAACTAATAAAATTTTAAAAATTAGACCATGAAACATGATAAAATTCAGATCAATCTTGTATGTTAAAAAGTAAATCTATATTCCTTGGAAAGTTGGGAATGGAACCACCATTTGACCCAGCTATTCCCCTTCTCGAACTATACACAAAAGACCTAAAAAGAGCATACTACAGGGACACAGCTACATCAATGTTCATAGCAGCACAATTCACAATAGCAAGACTGTGGAACCAACCTAGATGCCCTTCAATAGATGAATGGATAAAAAAAAAATGTGGCATTTATACACAATGGAATACTACTCAGCACTAAAAAATAACAAGATCATGGCATTTGCAGGGAAATAGATGGCATTAGAGCAGATTATGCTAAGTGAAGTTAGCCGATCCCTAAAAAACAAATGCTGAATGTCTTCTTTGACATAAGGCGGGTGACTCAAAACAGAGTAGGGGGGAAGAGCATGAGAAGAAGATTACCACTAAATAGAGAAGAGAGGTGGGAGGGAATGGGAGGGAGAAGGGGAAATGCACAGAAGATGGAAGGAGACCCTCATCCATCGTTATACAAAATTACATATATGATGCTGTGGGGGGAAGAAAAAAAAGAGAGAGAGAAATGTGTCACAGTAGATTGGGTAGAGACAGGTGATGGGAAGGGAGGGGAGGGGGAGATAGGAAGGACAGCAGAATACAACAGACACTAGTATTGCTGTATGTATAAACATGGCTGTATAACCAATGTGATCCTGCAATCTGTACATGTGGAAAAATGAGAATCCATACCCCATTTGAATCAAATGTATGATATGTCAAGATCATTGTATTGTCTTAAGCAACTAATAAAATAAAGTAAATCTATAGCTGGATAATTAAATAAGAGAATATATTCAGAATAAATTTGTTAGAAAAATATAAAATTATCACACATAAAATGTACGTAAAAGAAAGACATGGACATTTGCAGAGTATTAGAGTTTGAATGTGTTCCCTTCAGTTCATAGGTTGAAAAATCCATAATAGAGTTGGGAGGTGGTTTGGGTCATGAAGCTGTGGTCTTCATTGTGGTCTTAGTTCTGGAATTCAAACTTAGGTGGGAATGGATACTCACTTCCCTCTCAGGCATGTACTGCCTTCCACCAAGGCATGACATAGCTAGATGGATTTCGCCACATTCCACCCCCTTGATCTTGCACTTTCCAGGCACCATAATTGTGAGTGAATAAATTCTTAGTGTGTGTTATTCTTTTGTTGCAGCACATAAGGAACTAAAATCAGTTTGGGCCCCTGTATACAAACATCCCAGAAAAGAGTCACAATTGCAAAATTAGTTATTTCTATTCTATAGTAGGAGTAATAAAGACTAATGAAAAATAAACACAGGGAGTTGGGAGGGGAGAGAAAAGGAAGGTGCTAGGGAATGGGATTGATCAAATTATGTTAAGTGTATGTAAGAATGTGGAATAGAGAATCCCACTATTATGCATAAGTATAATGTACTATTTTTGAAAAAGAGTTTGCATAGAAACTTATTTTCTTCTTTGCACATACATCTCAGAGACATTTCCATTTTTAGAGCCACCTTGTTTTTTAGTCACTCCAGAGACAGCCACTATGTGAAAGAGATAGGTTCTGGGGCTGGATTCTCTCATTATCTTGTTATGTGATCTCAGGCAAACTCGTTAGGCTTGCTATGACTCTGTTTGCACATATCTAAATGGGCAGGTTCATAGTCTTGATGATTATTGTTTATTTCAATTAGATAAAATAATATCCATAAAAATATTGAAAGTGTGGCAAAATGATAGTTTTACAAATATTAACAATCATTAATGTTATCATGAGAACTTGAATATACTGCTGTGTTAGGCAATGGGATTATTTCCAAATTTTTAATATTAGGAACAATGTTGTGGATATTAATAAGTATGACTTTTTGTACATGTGTGTATCTATAACATGAGGGGAAGTAGTAACAGAATAGAAGTTTTACAATTTTAATTTTTGATTAATAATCCTAAACTTCCCTATGAAAAAAACATATATCTATTTATATTATATAAAAATGTTTACCCCTTGCAATCTTGCCAAGTCTAGTTATTATTAGACTTCATATAATCATGCCAATTTTTTTTGATACTGGGAACTGAACTCAGTATCATATACCCCCAGCCCTATTTTGCATTTTATTTAGAGACAGGGCCTTACTGAGTTGCTTAACGCCTCACTTTTGCTGAGGCTGGCTTTGAACTTGTGATCCCCCTGCCTCAGCCTCCTGAGCGTGCAATTCTGTGCCCGAATAATCATGCCATTTTGTAGATGAAATAAAACTTTGTTTTTAAGACTTATGTTTTCCTAATTAATATATTGATATGATTGAGTGCATCTGTATTTTTTGTTGAGTTACATAATCATATTCATTGCCATTTTTAATTAAGTGAAATATCTCCACCTTATTTGTTAAAATTCTTTATATAATTTTGATATTAATAATTTCATATAATTTCATGGTAAGATTTATGCTTCCTTATTTCCAGTCTGCCCTTTGTTTTTAGACTTTCTCAAGATGACTCTGTTTCAGTGAACCATGGTGATTAAGCACATGTACTCTGGAATCAGATTTAGGAGGTCAAATCTTGAGTCTACCACGTACCACCTATATGACCATGTACAAATTACTTAAGTCTGTAAGCCTCTTTTCTAAAATGAGTATTATAATATTAGCTAGCTTGTAGATTTTTAAGAGAATTAAATTACTATTCATTATTTTTTATTTTATTTTTATTATTCTGAAAGCTTTTCATTTATGCCTTGATTATAAAGATATGACCCAAAACAAATATAAACAAACTGTAGGTTACTATTTTTATCATGTATATTTTTTACATCTTCATAATGACCTACAACTGTTTCATAATAAAAATAAGTAAAATGCAGACCCTGGGGCTGGGGTTGTGGCTCAATGGTAGAGTGTTTGCCTTGCATACATGAGGTACTGGGTTTGATCCTCAGCACCACATAAAAATAAATAAATAAAATAAAGATACTGTGTCCATCTACAACTAAAAAATATTTTAAAAATTAAAAAAAAATGCAGACCCTGTTAGAAGGAATAAAGGAAATCTGCGCCTGCTTCAGTGAGCCAGAATCATGGCCCAAGGTGTTTGTCTTTCTGTTGACAGTCAACAGTCACCACTGAGTATTTGTTTATGAAAAGTTTGTGGACAAGTTCTGAGAACTGCATTTTGGGGCAAACAATCTAAGGAGCACTTCACAGAACAGGAGGTGACCCACGGAAGATTGTTAGTCCTGTGAAATTGAGACTGCTTTTATTTCCTCAGTTACATAAACAACTCTGAGAATCAAAATGCTAAGTCTAGAAATGGATGCTATGTTACTCAGGGTTCTCCAGAGAAACAGGATCAGTTAAATGAACATTACAAAGAAATATATAAAAAGAGATTTATTGTAAGGAACTGGCTCATGTAGTCATGGAGGCTGAGAAACCTAGACCCAGGAAAGCAATAGTATGGTTCTATTCCAACTTCTTGATAACCAGGAGATCCACTGGGTAAGATTCACTAGGTGAGTCTGAGTCCTAGGGCAGAAGATTGTGCCTCATCTCAAAGACAGTCCCTGCTAAAATAAAAAGTTCTTTCCTACTCAGCCTTTTATTCTAATTCAATCCTTCAAACTGAATGAGTCCCACCCATTGTAAGCAATGCAATCATCTTTACTGTCTAGATTCAACAATTAATATTACCAAACACACCCCCAAAGACATACCCAGAAGCAAATTTAACCAATATCTGGGCAGGCTCTATCCTTTTAAATTTTTGAAAAATATTCTTCTCAGATCTTTACTGGAGTTATTTGTTAACAAGCTGAGCTTGTGAGTGCCAATTTGACATACAAAATTCACTATTATAGGTGTCAACAAAGACGAAGCTTTAACTATAACACTACAAAGATATAAAAATGGAAGGGAGAAAAGTAAAAAAAATAAAATATCAAAAACAACAAAGTCTTTTCCCTTGAACCACATATTAGACAAAGTTACAATATTCATTCTTCACTGATCTTTTCCCATATCTTTTTACTTTCTTAGACCTGAAACTTTCATGTTGAAAATGCTTTCACATTAATATCTACCATCTGCCTTCAAAATATTGGATTCTGAAGAGAAGTCTCTGGACTTGCTGTAATGGTGAAGTTCATTGCTCTGTAAGAAAGATGGTTTTATGATGCGCAAGGTGTTGTATGCCTATAATCCCATCGACTTGGGAGGCTGAGGCAGGAGGATTGAGTGTTCAAAGCCAGCCTCAGCAAAAGCAAAGCACTTAGCTGCCGCAGTCCTGCTGGCTGCAGCAAAATAATTAGGGGGGGGTGACGAATAACTTGTGTACGTTGATACAGCAGGAGTAGGAGCCATTTATTGCAGGACAGGAGCAGTATTTATACATTCCACAGAGCTTATCTAATTAGCATAAACTAGATACATCAGTCAACCAATAAGGAATCTCTACACTTAATGGCTTGCTTTTGTTACTTCTCAAACCACTCCCTCTGGCATTTTGCCAGGTACCATCCAGACTTGTTTACAAACGCTAACATTCCCCTGGCAAAATGCCAGGTGTTATTTTTGACTTGTTTACAGACTCTAACATTTCCCCCTTTTGTTTAATTTAAATTAGGACCATAGTGGTTTTTACAGAAACACCATAAGTAACCTGCTACAAACAGAAAGGGAGGATACAAAATGTCACAATACCAAGCCAATTGATGGCTCCATGCAAGAAGCCCTTGGAAAAATTATACCAGCAATGACACTGTTAGCAAAGATACCAAATTACAATTTGTTATAGATTACAGTTTGTTGTCTCAGTCCAGGTAAAGCAGTGTCTCAATAGATTAACTCACAGTCCCGGTAAATCACAGTCCAGGTAAGTTCTGCAGGCAGCTAGCTTAAATCACAGTCCAGGTAAGTTCTGCAGGCAGCTAGCTTAAATCACAGTCCAGGTAAGTTCTGCAGGCAGCTAGCTTGATCCGAAGTCTCCTCCGGTTCTCAGCTGAAATCTCAGTCCGGTTCTCAGCAACACTGGAAATTCTTCCACCTTGGTCTTTACCGGCACTGGGACGAAGGCAGGAACTCCGGATGGCTAAAGAAAATCCTATAGCATTCTACTAAGAAAACAACCTTCTGAACAATTTAGTACATTATCTCAAGATTTTTACATTTGAAATAAGCCTTAATAGTGCTTATTACTCATTAGCTTCCAGGTGTGGGAGAACCATTGTAGTTAATTGGCATTGAAAATGACCAAACATCAGCTGTAGCATCCTGGGCAGCCCCAGATGGCCCTGGGGAGTGTCCCAGACTCAAACTGCTACTGGGCACAGGGAGCAAGAGCCTGCAAGACTGTGCCTCCAGGTCAGGTCTAGATTTGGGCTCCGGCAGTGGAAGAGCTAGCTCCCAGGCCAGGAGGCGGGGAAGAGCCAGTCGCCGCCGCCTCTTGGAAAATCCTTGCTGCGCTGTGACTGGCTTGCACACTCGGCAGCTGCCTCTCCGCTTCACGCACCCTCCGGTAACGAAAAGTATTTAGTAGTAGCCTTTTGCTGCAACTTTTTTCCTGATAATCCTTCTTCTTCTGAACTTTCTTTTTCTTTCTGACTAGAGTTCCTGGGCTCTTATCAACACATGCCCTAACTATTCTTGGTTCTACTGGGGTACCTCCTTCCCTTAGTAATTTACTTCTCACCCCTTCCATATTTTCATCATAAAGACAATACAATACACTGAGACAAAACAAGACACAAACATACTGTATCAATCTTCTCCATTTTCTTGAAATGGCCATTTTTCCTCTCGCCCTATCTGTCTAGGGACGAGCAGATTTGCTCCCGTCCTATCTATGGACGGGCAGCTTTTTTTTTGTCACTTACCCCCGAGTGTCCCGGGGCTCCCCGTAACGGGCCACCATCTGCCGCAGTCCGGCTGCAGCAGAATAATCAGAGGGGTGACGAATAACTTGTGAACGTTGATACAGCAGGAGTAGGAGCCATTTATTGCAGGACAGGAGCAGTATTTATACATTCCACACAGCTTATCTAATTAGCATAAACTAGATACATCAGTCAACCAATAAGGAATCTCTACACTTAATGGCTTGCTTTTGTTACTTCTCAAACCACTCCCTCTGGCATTTTGCCAGGTACCATCCAGACTTGTTTACAAACTCTAACATTCCCCTGGCAAAATGCCAGGTGTTATTTTTGACTTGTTTACAGACTCTAACACTTAGCAACTCAGTGAGACCCTGTTTCTAAATAAAATGAAAAATAGGGCTGGGATGTGGCTCAATGGTCAAGCACCACTGAGTTTAATCTCTGGTACCCAGTCAGTTTTATGTTAACTATTTTGAATATGAGAATATTCGTTTTTATATTCAGCCATATTTGTTTTCAAGATCTTCCAACCCATTTTCATGCCCCAGGGGAGATCAAAGAGCATGGCATAAAATCTCTGTTCCAGGAGACCTCCTTCAAATATCTTTTCATATGACCATACCAAATGCCTCTTTTCTAGTTCCCATCCCAAACCTCTAAAATATGATTGAGGTATTTTGTTATCATAATCTCCCTTTTATGCTCATTCTAGGCTTTCTCAATGTTGACCTAAAAGCCAACAAAATTATCAAGATATGGAAGTAGCCAGAGCAGAGAATATTATAATGAATTCTTGCCTTGGTCTAGACATTAAATTTATTAAAACACTGCCCTGATTATATCAGCTCTGATAATCTGTATCCATATATCTGTTTTAGATGAGCTTTGAATCAGGTAAACTTCCCAGATCTAGCATAAAAACAATTTGGAAAATTTCAACAAGACAGGAAGGGAGGAAGGGAGGGAGGGAGGGAGGGAGAGAGGGAGGGAGAAAGGAAGGGAGGAAGTGGGGAGGGAAGAAAGGAAGGATGAGCAGGGAGGGAGAAACTGAATGCAGATGTATCTGACAAGAAGTATTCTTCACCCAACATACTAGACAGACTTTGAATGTGACAGAGTAGTCCGTCTTCCTCCTGGCATTACTGCTTTTAAATTTTTGAAAAGTATTCTCCTCGGTTATTTACTTGAGTTATTTGTTAACAAGCTGAACGTGCCAGTGCCAAGGACAGAGCTCTCTGGCATGCCATTAGGGAATTTGCTTTTGGGTTGGCATCAACCCATTTGTCTATACTCTCTCAGAAGAGTAATTCCACAGGCCACAATCTGCCCTAGTTTTGCAAAAGCCCAAACCATATATCATCATATTTGCAAGTGTAAAAGGAAAGACTCTGTCAAAAAAAACAGTGCTGAAATCTGAAATATTCTATCTGCAACATTTCCAAAGTTCTATACACTTGAGAATGAATTTAGTTCACTAATTATTTAATCAAATTTACTTAGTTTTATTTAGGGAATATTTTTCAGAGCCCATAGAATGTTAGTATCTACTGTAAATCTGAAACGCAGCATATTTGCTATGATATACATGATCAGAGTTCCCATTTATTAATAAAAGAATGTACTAGATTTATTATAAGATTGGTGTCTTGTGTAACATACTTTGCTGACCCCTTGATTCACCAATTAATTCAGTCCATGGGATGTCTGAAGAAAAATATGAATAGCAGTTAGTTTTGTGTAACTTTATGTAATTAATGGAATTCTAGGATTTTGATTGACATCAGCATAAATTTTTCCTTCAGTCTCTTCCATGGACATTCTTTGTACTTTTCTCAAGACTTTTCTGTTGAAGGGCACATGGAAACTGATGTGTAGCCTGGTGTGGTGGTACATACCTGTAATCCAATTATTCAAGAGGCTGAGGCAGAAGGATCTCAAATTGAGTCCAGACTCAGCAATTTAGTGAAATCCAGTCCCAGAAAGTCAAAAGGGCTGGTGTTATAGCTTAGTTGCAAAGCACTCTTGGGTTTAATTCCCAGAACTAAGAAACAACCAACAAAACCAACCAAAAAGCAAACATTAAAAATAAAATGCTGCTTTATTTCTATTCAGAACTACTTTTCTCCGTGTTCTAGCAATCCTACCAATTTCCTCAAACAGTGTTATTAGCCAAGCATTAACTGTTACTCTGATGCACTCTCTCATGGATAATACACAACCATATCTCCATAGAATTTCCAATTTCTTGAATTAGCCAAACCACCCGGTAATAAAGAACACCTTTCTTATGTGGCTCCAAATTCTTTCCACTACTTCTGCATACTATCTTTGAGAACTATTCTTCTGTGTCCTCCTGCTTTTTCCACATTTTCCTCAATGTTTTATGTGTAATCTGATACATTATTTGTGCTTTCAAGTCCATTTTGTTTTTCTCATAATCTTCCTTTTAGCTATTTGCTTTCCAAAATCAGTGTTGCCTATGAAATATTAGGCTAAAAATTGAGCTACTTATCTCTTACTGTGTGGGAACAGATTAGACTGTATTATTAAAAAGTTCATATTTGGCACCTCTCTGTCACCCTTTATTCTAATCAGTGCTACAGTAGCCAAGCTCATAAAAGACTGGTAACCCTGTTTCTCCTTCATACTGTATCTCTTGCCTCCTCTGGGCTTCTGTGAGACCACTCCAGGAGACAACTGTGGATCTCACATCTGGAAGAATGAGAGAGTTACACATGGGGGACATTATCTGTGGGGTATAAGTGCTCTTGGGTAAATGCCAAGGTAGACAATTTTGAGATCCATTCTATACATCAGGAAATCCCAGCAAAACCAAGTTCCAGTTACTCATAGAGGTAACAACTTTTGTACCATTTCATTGTTTTTGTTTTTTTTTGTCCTCTCCTCTGTTTCACTGTCTACAGCCTCTTCTTCCTGCTCCCTGTTACTGCTTCTTAAATAAACTACCTATCTACAAGCAAACCCTTGTCTATGGCTCTGCCATTGAGGAAATCCAAGTGAGGATGGAAGGCATTACAGCCTTCATGTTTTCTACCTTGGGGCATTCATTTGTAGCATTTTTTCAAGCAGAAAACAGGTTTTCTTGCCAAAACAGGGTACAAAGTGCATCATCCAACATTTCAATGTGCAGTGTGACTTTTCTGGTCTCACATATAAATGAAGTTGCCAAATGGAACACACATATAGGCACCAGGCACAGCATGCTTACAATAGGAAGGGAAAACTGCTGGATGGGTTACTGTTCAGCTTAGCACAGGATGTATCTTAGCATAGGAAAGCCTTAGATAGAAACAAAGTGATAAACCCTGTGCTACAATAGAATAATAGTAATAATAATAACAAAACAAATATAAATTTTTTTTTTACCAATTCCCTAAATCTGGAAACACCTCTCCCAGTGCCAAATGCATGGGATAAACCACTAAGACATGTTGACATAATGTCTAGATTGAGCCAAAATAATTACTTTAGCCAGAGAGGCTAGTGGTCTGATGAACTAGTTTGAAACAGTTCTTATGAATTTTTTATATAAATGCATGTAATTGTCATGGTAGAGCTATTTGCAAACATTATTTTTAATGTTTTAGCCGTCTTAAAATTCAGAATTAGAGTACACATATATTAATTCATAGAAATACTGGGTTCATTTAGATGATCTATCTTAGGTATAATAGAAAAAGCAGCTTAAACTGCTTTCAATAGTCCTTTTTTCAACAAAAAAGTTCAATTTTCCTTCACAGATGACAAGTAGGTGAGTTCCCAGGTTAACTGATCCAGCTGCTCAGCAGTAAAAACAAGGACCCAGGTTACTTCTGTCTTCAGGCTCTCTGATGCTGATCCTTGTTCACACTAGCAGCAAGGAAACTGAGGTGTCCCCAGGGTCATTTCCACACATGCTCATGTCTATTTGTGCAAAGAACACCTGGACTTTTTGCTAGAAGTGTGCATTCTCTTATCCTGAAACTCTGATCTCTCATTAGCAAGAATTTGTTTATATACCTAAAACTAAATCTATTACTGGTAATGGAACTGAAATCAACATGGCTAATTTAAATTAATAGTCTGAGCTGGCATGAGTGTTAACACCATAACTCAAGGCACACATTTTACTTGATATATAAGAATCAGAGGCAGAATTAACAAAAATGAATAAAAAGCCCCCTACATCAAATGAAGTTTGTTTTACTTCACATGCAGCAGACAAAATTATTTTTATGCCACTGAAAAACCTGATTCAGAAAGATTTCTAGCACAATTTTCCAGATCAAAGATTTTTCTGCAAGACCAGATCATTATCTGAACACTGAGCATGATGAGGTCACCATAGGCAGCACTTACTTCTTTTTTGTGTTTATTGGCTTCCATGTCACAAAGTTACACACTTGTGCAGTTCTTTAAAGTTTCAAAGAGGACAAATCAATAACTGATGTAATAAACCTATCTCATGCCTTTTAAATTATATTCCTTTGTAATTTATATATTCCATATTTTTGATTGGTTGTTTTGCAATTTCTGTCCAGAAGTCTAATGGGCATCTTAAGGTCAAACCCAACATGAATGAATGCTTACTAATGTGCCAGTTGAAACTCACACTGTGCTGAAGCCCTGACATTTTACTGGGGCTTCTTCCCAGTGTGAATCTTCTGTCATTCTGACAATTGAATCTCATTTGGAAGAAAAGGATAAAAAAGACAAATCTACATCTTGACACCTTCTGACGTCTCTCTAGAGGTGATGAATTCCTGTTTTGGGTGAGACTCAAAATAATTGAGGAATGGAAGGTAAATGAGAAAGTAGTCTCATAGTAGCTTCAGTCTAAACAGTCTGTCAAAACATCTTGTCAGGTTACAAAACAATGATTTAAATCCCAAATGCAACTTATCTTTCACTGAGGTGAGGTGGTAACACATGTGTGTATAGACATATGCATGTGTATATCTGAAATATTCTCCAAAATATGCCACATTTCCCCATATTGGTAAAAATGAAAGAAGTATCCATATTCAAAAATTTTAATCATGATGAAATGCAACTTTGATATATTTTATTATTATTGAGATAGTTTAATTGACATTCTAGAAAAATAAGGACTTGCTAGATTAGTTCCCAAGCCCCAGCTGTGCTGCAGATCAAAAAATATAATAAAATAAAACAAAATAACAGGGAATCTGTCTTTAGAGTTATGCTTTGTTTTTAAATTTATAATATATGTTAATGATGTGTCATGTCTATGCCCATAGGATAATCATCTTTTATTTCAATTTAAGACTACATCAAGAACCCAAGTTTCTTTGCTTTTTCCTGCTTTGTAAAATAAATAAAGCAAACTTTTGATTTCTTATGAAATTTCCTGTTGTATTATGCTTCCCTTGTATTTACCCCTTAAAAATAAAAATAAATATATAATTATAAAAATTGCTTTACAATAACAGCTGCAAAAAATCTGCATGTGATTTGCTTTGGTTTTTAACAAAACTTTTGATTTCTTATTTTTAAGTGTTAGAGAAACCACAATAAATAAAGCAGACAAAGTCAGTTGTACCCTATAGAGCAGTGGCTGAATCCATGCATATGGGTCCTCTGAATGGGAACTCTGACGTGATTATTGATTCTTAGTTTTCCAGTGACCTCCTTCCTAGGGAACTAGAGTTTTCAGTGTGCTGGCAATGAAGTCAGTTCTCTTGACCCTGGAATTAACACACATGAAAAATTGCATTACAAGTTCCGTTTTCTAATCCTCAAAAATTGGCTTGCTCCCACTTTTTCTTTGAAACTTAATCACTATTTGACCTTATAGCATGCTTTAGTAAATTGTAACATTTTAAAAATATGACTTTAAAAAAGTAAAATATTGTCATTCAGCAGTAAAAACATCAAACATATTTGTTTCCAATGAATTGTTCTTTCTTCATCGGTTCAGTCATTGAGGAGAAAGTGAACGTTTCTCAGATATGTAGAAATAGAAAATCTGGTAGGTGATAGAAACCAAATCTCACAGGATCCTATCTATGCCATTTTTCACTTAAACAATCAGAAGAAAGAATGAGAAAATTTTACTTAACTAAGGTTCTTAAATCAGCCTCTGAATTTAAAGAGAACTAGATAAATGTATGATATTATCCTTTGTATCCTTGACAGTGACAAAAAGTGCAATAAGGACATTTTATACTCAATTCAACAACTATGTATTGAACAGTTACTTTATGTAAAGACATTCTTTTAGGTGCTTGGTACATGGCAATAAACCAAAAAAAAAAAAAAATCCTTTCTCTTGAAAAGCTGACATTCATTTAAATCCTAACAACCATTTAAATCAAGAGCTATTATTAATTCCATTCCACAGAAGATAAGTATAAAGGGATTCAGAGGTTAATTAATTTGCTTCATATCATATAGCTATTAAGTTTAAAGTCAGGCTGTGAATTCGGGTCTGGATGACTCCTGAGGTTGAATTCTTAATTACTTTAAATAAAAAAAAAACAATGGATAATAAACTCAAATTGACCACAAACTGGTAGCAGCTTTCTTAATCTTAAAAACTTTGTAGTATGAAAATATGGAGCCAGTTATCATAGAATTAATCTCAGAAAACTAGCTACTTCTTCTAGTACCTCACATGTCAAAGATTACAGAGTAACAAACATTGGAGGTAACATGAAATAAGCAGTAAGTGCAAAGTGCACAGGGTTGTGGAATCAGAAATACCTGTCACCTGGTCTTCATGATGTGTACTACATGCAATATTGAACAATAATTGCATAACACCCAAAAGTCTCCATTTATGTACTTAGTTGTAAAATGCAGTAGATAACAATACGTAACAAAATGAGCTATTATGCAGCTTAAGAGAAGAGGTTGCATGTCCAGAATCCAGCATAGTGTCTGACACACAGTTCACACTCAAGAGAGATTTGGCTTCTTCTCTGTGTGTGTGTATCTTGATTAGGAAAAATTGTGGGTTTTATTGTGCCATATTCATATAAGAACACAATTTGATCAATTTCATTCTCCAGTACCCCAACCCCCTACATTTCCTGTAGCCTAAGGGCCATGTTTATAATTTCTTGGCATCCCTTTTTTCCTTCTATTTTCCACATATGAGGGAACACATGCCATACTTTTCTCTGAGACTAGCTTATTTCATTCAAAATTACTGTCTCCATTTTCATCCATTTTCCTGCAAATGAGATACTTTTGTTTTTCTTTATATCTGAATAACATTCCATTGTGTATATATAGCATATTTTCTTTATCCATTCATCTGTTGGTGGACAATCAGACTGATTTCATAACTTGGCTCTTGTGATTGGTACTGCAATAAACATGAGTATGTATGTATCTCTATAGTATGCTGACTTCAATCTTTTGGATAAATACATAGGGGTAGTCTAGGTGGGTCACATAATATTTCTGTTTTTGCTTTTGGAGGAAGTTCCATAATACTTTCCATAGCAGCTGTAATAATTTACATTCCCACCAACAGTGTATAAGTTCCTTTTTTTTTTTCCTGCATCGTCATCAGAATTTACTATCATTTGTGTTCTTGATGATTGCCATTCTAATTGGAATGAGATGGATTCTCGGTGTAGTTTTTATTTGTACTTCCTTAATCGTTAATAATATTGAACATTTTTCATGAAGTTGTTAGCCATTTGTACTTATTTTAATAATTTATGTTCAGTTTGTCCATTTATGAATTAGGTTATTTGATTTTTTAATGTTGAATTTTTTGAATTCTTTACATATTTTGTGTTCTTTACATATTTTGAGTTCTTTATATATCTGACTATTAATCCCCTGTCAGAAGAGTAGCTGGCAAAGATTTTCTCCCTTCTTGTAGTTGTTTCTTCCCTCTGTTAGTTGTTTCCATTGCTGTGTGTTGGGAGCTGCCCTGGATGCAGACACCTTTAAGTCCTGATGCACAATTATTCTGAACAATTATTGCCTTCAGTCTGGCATGGTAGCGCCAGGTGGCAGTAACTTGGGCATTACTGGAGTTTGGATAATGAGGCATGGCTCCAGGAGTAGGCGTCACCAACTGGGGTTGAGTTACACTCACGTGTTCCTTTGTAATCTTACCCCTTTGCCTTTTCTAGGATAGAATGTTCCATGGAATCTCCCCTTGTATATCCCCTATATAAGAATAAAGAATTCCAATGGCTCCCTCTCTTCCCACAGACCCTTTAGGTCGGAGAGCCATCTCAGATTTTGAAAAGGTACATCTTTGGTTTCCATGCTTTCTTTTTTGTTTTCTTAAGTTATTAGACTAGTCAGATTTTTTGAACCCAAGATTAGGCTGCCAGCTAGGATAGATGGTGGTAGCTATGCAGAAGCTTTGTGTTTGATGTACTTCTATCTATTGATTCTTCATCTTATTACTTCAGCTATAGGAGGTTCTGTTCAGGAAATATGCCTGATCCTGTATTTTGAAGAATTTCCCCTATTTTTTTCTGCTCACAGTTGCAAAGTTTCTGGTCTTAAATCTGATTAATTTTGAGTCAACTTTTGTACAAATGAGAGATAGGGATCTAATTAACTTTTTCTACATGTGGATAACCAGTTTTCCCAGCACCACTTATTTAAAAAGTTTGGCTTCATTTCTTAAAAGAAGAAATACTAACAGACAAGAAATATTTGGAAAAGTGTTCAGTATCCTAATCAATCAGAGAACTGCAAATCAAAACCACACTACAATTTCATCTCACTCCAATTAGAATGACAGCCATTAAGAACACAGATAATAATAAATGCTGGTGAGGATGTCAGGAAAAAGTACACTCATACATTTTTGGTGGAATTACAAATTATTACAGCCACTTGGAAAGCAGTGTGGAGATTCCTCAAAAAACTATTAATTGACCCTCCATATGGCCCAAATATTTCACTCCTCAATATTTATCCAAAACAACTAAAATCAGTTAACAATAATGATACATACATACCAATGTGTATAGCAGCACAATTCACAATATCCACATTGTGGAACCAGCCCAAGTACCCACTGACAGATTAATGGATAAAGAAAATGTAGATGTATACACAATGGAGTTTTTTTCAGCCACAAGGAATAATGAAATCATGGCATTTCCAAGAAAATAGATGAAACTGAAGAACATCATGCTAAGTAAAATATTCCAGACTCAGAAATCCAAGGATCAGTTTTTTTTCTCTCATTTATGGAAGCTAGATAGAAATAAGTAATTTTTTTAAAAGGGTGGGGGAGCCCATACAAAAGAAAAAAAAAAACAGAAGAAAAGTGGAGGAAAGGAATTTAAGGGGAGGGGTGAGGGGTGGAAAGGGAGAAGAATTTCAGAATGAAATTTACCAAATAATGCTATGTTCATGTATGAATATATCACAATGAAGTTCATTTATGTATATCTGTAAAACGTCAATTAAAAAACATTAATAGAATGAAAACCAATAAATTAGATGAAGAAGTTTGGGGAAGGGAGAACAACAGGGAAAGGGGAAATACTGAGAATTGAAATTGAGCAAATTATGTTATATGCATGTATGAATATATCAAAATGAACTTCAGTATTACATATGATTATAATGCCATAATTAAAACATATTTTAAAAAGAGAGGTTGTCTTTTCTCCAATGTATGCTTTTGGTACCTTTGTCAATAATCTGATGATTGTAGGTGTGTGCGTTTTTTGTCTTCTGTTTCACTGGTCTTCATGTCTGTCTTTATGAAGTTATCCTGCTGTTTTTGTTATTATGGCTCTGTAATATACTTTGAAATGTGTACTGTGACGCTTCCAGGATTGCTCTTTTTACTCAGCATTGCTTTGGTTATTCTGGGTCTTTTGTACTTCCATATAAATGTTGATGTTTTTTCCAGTTCTGTGAATGATTACATTGGGATTTTGATGGGGAATACATTAATTCTATAGATTTTATTCAGCAAAAGTGACATAACTCCTTCTATTCTGATTTCTCTGACTAAAAACATAAAGCAGAAATACTACTTATATTATGGATGTAGATGTCTGATACTTTGGGTGAGAATAAATCAAGACTTTTCATAGCTTTTGATTTTTCATAACTGTAGAAGTTTCTCAGGTGTGTAACCTTGAGAGAAGAAGTTTTAATCTTGAAGACAGCTAACTAACTGCCTTCTGCTTAGTTTGTAAGTATATTAAAACATTCCTTTATACTATAGGATAGGTATCAAAATTCTTAGAGAATTACCTTAAACTAAAAGCAGTTTTAATATCAAACTGGTTATAGTTAGTTTTGATAAGTAATGCCTTGAGGGATATTTCAAGTGATTTTTCAGAGTTTCTAAACTTAAAAACAAAAAACTTCCTAACCATCATGTTTTCTAACTTTAAAAAGATAATTATACCTCTCTGTGTATGTGTCTCTTAGAGAGGAGATGATAAATCAAATTAACATACCAAAGAGAAAAGCCTAGAGAGACAAGATTGGTGTATTTCATAGAAAATGATTCTTTCACATGGAAAAAAAAATGTAAGAAACAAAGTTTGTAAGTACATTATAAACCAGAAGAGCAGAACATATATGATATCCAAGATAAACTCTGTTCTAAATGAATAGGACTATGTAGTTTATGAAAATCATACATTTTTTTCCCTATGATTCTGGATGCTGAGAACAGAGAGATCAAGATATTGAAGGGTTTGTTTATCTGGTGAGGACTGCAACCTCCCAAGGGAAGGAACACTTTGTCCTAATATAACAGAAAGCTACAGGGAGAGCTTCCCAAGCAATGCAAAAAGCCTCTTTTCTAACAACCTTACTCCCATTAAGAAGGGAGAAGCACTCGTATCTTAATACCTCTGAAAGTTTTCACCTCTCAGTCCTATCACATTGGAAACACCTGCATTTTGGAAGAGACCTACCCAAACTATTGCAGGATTGAAAAGGTATTTCACACAGAAGAAAAATGAATGTACAAATCACACTGAAGTATTGGAAAAATGTTCTAATTTACTCATAATTCAATAACTGCAAATCAAAATTTAAAATCTATATTCTTTACCAATTTGAATAGTAAACGCCAAAGAACAAATTAATAGTCACCATTGGCCAAGTGTTGGGAAACAGGCATTTGCTGTGAATAAGATATAAATAAGTGTATCTTTTCTGGTGTGCAACTTGACATTATCCAAAAAAATATTAAAATCTAAGTATTTTTACCCAGTATTATGATTTCTGAAATTGAAAAACTTTAGCATCGTTTTATGGAAAACAACGGTGGAAACCTATATAAATGGCCATAGCATTGGATTAGCAAGGGTATTTATTATATCCATACAATGATATAATAGGTAGTAGATCAATTTATATAAGCTATATTGTAATTATCTCCAAATACATTAAAATAATACAAATCAGGTAGCTTATTTACTATAGAAAGCTCATATTTGGGTGAAAACTGTACCAATATGTATGTGCAAGATAATATCTACACTGTGTGCAGATTTTATTTTCATTTCTAAGTTATTAAAATATACATAAGTAGGTACTGCTATTCAAAGAAAAAAGATAATGTCTAAATAGAGAAAATGATAGTGATAAGAGCATGATAAATGAAAATTAATGATTATCTGAAAATTAGTAATGTCTAATATGTGAAAAATATTCTAATATAAAATATGTTTGAAACTTGAATTTAGAATCTAAGAAATAATTCTTTTTCTTTTTTTTTATATGTCCAAATTAATTATACATGACAGCAGAATGCATCATGACTCAGTGTACACAGAGCACAACTTTTCATTTCTCTGGTTTTGCATCATGCACAGTCACACCATTTGTGCAATCATACATGTACATAGGGTCATAATGTCCATCTCATGCCACCATCTTTCCCACCCCCAAACACTGTCCCCTTACCTCACTCTCCTCTGCCCAATCTAAAGTTCCTACATTCTTCCCTTACCTCCCCCACCTCATTATAAATCAGCATCCACATATCAAACAAACATTTGGCCTTTGGTTTTGGGGGATTGGCTTATTTTGGGTAGCATGATATTCTCCAACTCCATCCATTTACTTGCAAATACCATAATTTCATTCTTCTTTAAGGTTGAGTAATATTCCATTGTGTATATATACGACATTTTCTTTATCCATTCATCTATTGAAGGGCATCTAGGTTGGTTTTACTGTTTAGCTATTGTGAATTGAGCTGCTATAAACATTGATGTGGCTGCGTAACTGTAGTATGTTGATTTTAAGTCCTTTGGGTATAGACCGAAGAGTGGGATAGCTGAGTCAAATGGTAGTGCCATTTCAAGTTTTCTAAGAAATCTTCATACTGCTTTCCAGAGTGGTTGCACCAATTTTCAGACCCAAAAGCAATGTAAAAGTGTACCTTTTCCCCCACATCCTTGCCAACACTCATTGTTGCTTGTATTCTTGATAACTGCCATTCTGACTGGAAGGAGATGGAATTTTAGATTAGTTTTGATTTGCAAAGAATCTAAGATGAATTCTCAAAAATTAAACATACAATTGCTAAAATATTAAACAACAATATATAGCTAGAATTATCTCCCATGAGAGAGAAAAGAAAGAGAACCAGAAATGGTAAGCAAAAGTATGAGAGATTTTCAGGACCAATTTCATAGATTTATGCCTCTCTATTTATTATACATTCTAAAATGTTCTGGAAAAGATGAACTACGAGTGAGGAAATATTTAAGTAATCAATTTAACATTTTAAATTCAAAGTTTACTAATCTTCGCATAGTAAAGTATAACAGGGATGGATTTAAAAAAAGGACTACCACCTCAAATTTGGGATTTCAGAATATCTGAACTGAAGAGAACTACCTAAAATGTTCCAGAGAATGATAAAGAATAATATACCTGTCAAAGAAACAAAACCAATTAGTATCAATAATTTTATCTGCCATTCTGATTTCTAAATAATAATAGTATTGTCCAGAACTGTGGGAGAAAGGTAATTAGTGATATATGATTAAACACTCAGCCAAAATATCAGTAAATATGAGAGTAAAGAAGGAAGGTAAGGTCACTGTCAAACATGAAAGAATTACACATTTGTTTGCTATGCATTTTTTCTTTAAAATCTACTCAAGGAATTGCTTTTGAAGAAAATAATAAAGTATGTGATTAAAGACAAAAAGAAACTAGTACTGAACACCAACCAAATAAATAAATACATAAAGCTATAGATAATGGCTCTATAATTACCAAATGAGAAATCACATCAAATTTCATCAGCAAGTTACAATTTTCCAAGAAGTGTCTCTTTAATAAGAAGAATTAAATTGATGAGATTGAGAAGATAATAGAGGATGCTAAAATATTTTAATGATATTAGTATAACAATTTATTCTCTTCTTCTGAACTAAGTAATATTTAATTTCTAAGATCATTTGCCTAATATGTGTTCTTTCTCTGAAATTACTACCTGTTAATTATAACATTACATGGCTCATACTTCACTGCTATAAAATGCTTGTGTAAGTCACCTTGTTTAATATGGCAGTGGAAAATTTATTCAGTATAGAAAACATTTGCTTTTTCCTGATACAGGATTATTTCTTTGCAAAGGACCCAGTTTAATTTTTACAAACAACTTCATGCAGAGCTGACAAAAATACTGAGATCTCCAAGAGGTGGAATGAACAGCAAAGAAAATGAGAAGTTTTAGGTTAAATGTCAAGTGTCTAGAAAAACTTTATTAATCCCATAAAACATTTCCCAATTCTTTATGAATTAGAAAGTACTTGAAGTCTAGATGTTTGAAGAAACACTTAATATTACACTGGGTGAGTTGAGTGTGAATTAGGAAAAACACCCTTAAGTATTACCTATGGATAGTTAAAAAAAAGTGAAATCCCTGAAATGTGGTTGCAGTCTTCCAAGTAGGGACATGGGAACAGATAAAACATTGTTTTGTCATCAGCTTCATGGCTTCTACTTGAGTGATGTTTAGAAAAAGAAAACATTCTGTGTGTATAATTATCTGATTATATCGCACCACTGTGCAGAAGTTCTGATATATTAAAAAAAAACAGTTTTAAATTACTTTCTCTGGACCTATGCATTTGGTTTCTGCATCTTTCCCTTCATCACCAAAGACATACACATCTTATTAAATGCAATTTTAAAGTAAATTTAAATCAAAATTGATTCCCAATATATATAACATCTGTAGAACCATACATTAGCTGAGAATAATAATTGGATAGTCCATAAACTCATAAATGGCCATATAAATTAATAAAATCATAAAACCTTTCTGGTCTAAAAAAAAATCCAGCTTTTTTTTCAGGCTATTGATGATCACAAACAGTTGCTACATCAGAAGGTCATTAAATTGTGTTAGGACATTAAAATATGAGTTATATGAATCTTTTTCAATGCTCTTTCAGGACTATCATGGTAGATGTGTAAAGTAGGATCATGGATGCATGTTTGGGGTTCCAGGTCTGGGGCCTAGTTATATTTTTATTATCGAATCCACTGTAACAAAATTTTAGATGATTAAAATAATACATAGAGTATAGACAATGATTTATCTAAAATCTAAAAATGTCATTATATAATCACAGTAGTGGATAGTGAATGGTGTTGCACTCAAGGCTCAGTAAATTCAACCTACATATGTTGGGTATAGTGCACCAAGTTCAAATCTTGGCTCTTTTCTCACCCCAAGTCCAGGGAGAAGAATTATTGCTTATTGATCAATCAAAATGGTATGCTTACTGGAACAAGAGGATGGAATTTAGTGAGAACAGAAGCAACCATATTGTTGCAAACTCCCTTCTATCTCATGCATTTCTTATCATGGGTCTTGAGGGTAAAATAAGTCAGGAGAATGCTTGGCCTTTTGAGTTGAGGAACACCTTGTGGTGAGAGATCTGGGCTTCTCCACCTTCCTTTGCTCTGGCTTCCTTACAACTCTTTCCTGTGACTGAGGAGGCAAGCTGGGTCTGTGGCCTTTTTTCTCAAACAAAATAGATCAAGCCATGAGTGATCTAGTGCAATTCTTTTCTAGGTGTTATGATTTGAATCTTTCATGTCTTCTGAAAAGCTCTGTATTAGGCAATGCAAGAATCTTCAGAGGTGAAACCATTAAATTATGAGAGCTATAACCTAATTAGTGGATTAATTCATTTGTTGCATTCATATTCTGAATGGACTACAGGGTGGTAACTGTAAATAGGTGGGGTGTGGACAGAGGAAGTAGGTGCCCTTGAGAATCATCTTTTGTCCCTGGCTCCTCTCTGTCTCTCTGCTTCCTAGCTGCTATAATTTTAGCAGCTTTTCTCTGCCACACCCTTCTACCATGATGTTCTACCTCATCTTAGATCCACAGCAATGGAGTTAGTCAACCATGGACTGAACCTCTGAAATCATGAGCCCAAAATAAACTTTCCTCCCCTAAGTTGTTCTTGTCAGATACTTTGATTGCAGTGATGAAAAGCCAATTAACACACATTATAAAGAGAAAAACTCATTTCTTTTTACATGATGTACTCTAGCCTAGACCTTTTTTTACTAGTGAAGCCATAGTATATAAGATTTGAATATGGACGACAGTGCTGTACTTACTCCTACCTTGCTGACCCAACTGCACTATAGTTGGGTGAAAAGGCTAGGTAGTAATGAGTACTATTTTGCCTGGCCTTGTCCCTTAGTCCTCTACTTTCCTTGAGAAACTAACAAAGGGGAAAAAGAGAGGTGGTAAAAGAAAGACCAATTCTCATTCCCAGCTTGATATCTCTCTGTAATTAGATGGGAATTGGAACTTCTTTGAAATTTTGAGTGGAGCAAATTTTGTTCCCCGCCCCCCCTCATCATGTTTCCCATATTTGAATTTTAGACATCTATAACAAATGTAAGAGCAGTTGAAATACTACTTTTCTCAATATTAAATTTTCCTAAACATGGGATGACTTTGGAAAGAAAGATATTTTCATAAATTTACTGTACAAAAGAAAAATATATTTATAAATTTCACAATTGTAAAATCTAGAGAAATTATTATCAATGTGAACTTAAAAATAAAAAAAAATTGGGGGAATTAATCTTTGACATACTAAAAATTGGCTTTCATAGGATTTTAAAGCAGAGAAAAGTCCTTCAAGCACTTAACCAACATATACAAACTATGGGCACATGCATATCATTTGATACATTATAAATCCTCATTCTTAACCCTAGGCCAGTCCAAAGCAATGAAAAACTGCCATACATTTAAGATGAGAAAAAAACAAAAAAACAAAACACTTATTTTTGAAAAAAAAATCATCTACAAAAATGAATTCTGAGGAGTTTAAGATTTACTTAAAACATTTTTATTTTGAATAATAAGCTTTAAATCATGTAGATATTATCACTTTTAAAAATTTCACAATTATCCTTACTAAGTTAGCATATCTACTTTGAAAAATTTCATCATTTGATCTTTTTTTTTAACCCAGTTATAGTCCAAAAATGATCTTTAGTAAGTTTTAATAAACATTCAAATACTGCTGTGATAGTCAGCTTTTCATGACTGTCAAAAACCAAACAAACCCTGAACTAATAAACTTCTAAAGAAAAAGAATTATTTGGTTCCTAGTTTTGGTGGTTCCAGTCCATGAATAATGGAACGCATAGTTTTGGGTCTGTTGCAAGACATTATGATAGGAGAGTATAGTGGAGCCAAACTTTTCACCTCAAGACCAAGAGGAGAAAGACAGGGAAGAAGGAGTCAAATCTCACAACTCCTTTCATTGGCAAATCCTCAGTGATCTAAGGACCTTCCACTAGTCCCCACCTCTCAAAGAGCCCACCACCTCCCCATTAGTCTTTTGAGGACACTCAAGGACCAAAGTATAGCACCAGGGAATTAGTTTTGGGCTGATAGGAACTATACACCCATGCATTTGAAAAAGGTATTGCAATTTTATGGGATGGTTTATTCTAAGAGTTATATCTGGGAGTTGGGACTTTGAATTCCCTTCTGTTATTTGTCCCTTGATAAATTCTACCTTGTCACAATACCCCACAGTCACAAAGAGACTACTGATGGCTCACTAATAATGTGGTACCTCTGCTTCCACAGACCCAGTTCCAGAAAGCACTGGTCAGGTACAGGAGGCATGGATTCATAACTCTGATAACTGGAGTGACTTCCTCTACGTGTAACCAGGGAGGAACAACATAGTACAGTATGTTTTAGAAGCTGGAAATGCTGAACAATAGGAATATCCTTCATTTCTGAAAAAAAAGAAAAATTTTTAGCTTTCAAATGTCACATAGAATGAAACCTGTGTTGGAGTCCAGAGAAGACATCTGTTGATGTCTCATTGCTAATAGTCTCAGAATAAAACAGGGTGAATGTGAAATATTCCTGGCTGACATCAATATTTGAAATGTACTAGGTTGTATGTTTCC
Source organism: Marmota monax (assembly GCF_021218885.2). Classification (NCBI taxonomy): domain Eukaryota; kingdom Metazoa; phylum Chordata; class Mammalia; order Rodentia; family Sciuridae; genus Marmota; species Marmota monax. The sequence goes on from NW_026694162.1 coordinate 1,268,693, forward strand.
CTTTCCTATTGGTTATTTTCTTATTCTTTTTCTTCTGATTTTGTAATTTGCCGAAGCCCGTGGTAGCTTGGGTACTAGGTCTCCACAGAGAACATGTATTATGGATAGGAACTGTCACCTCAGTCTCCTGTTCCCATTTTCAGCTGCTCATAAGACATACAACTTCAGCTTATAAACTATTATATCTGTACTTAGAGAGATAGGTACAATGGAAAACTGTAACTCCTGCCAACTTCATTTAAAACCTTTTCACTAATACTGAAGAAATAAAAAAAGTATTACTATGTATTACCTTTAGGTAAGAAGGGAAGGAGTAAAGGAGATTCTGTAGGAAAGTAAAAAGAATTTTTCAAGAAATCTTATTGATTTTTATATTATCTTTTATAACTTTAAAATCAAGTTTTGTTATTCCAGTAAAGAAAATGTTTCTATTCAAAACAGAGATCATATAGGGCTGAAAAAAGTAATAGTTCTCATTTAAATGTATTTCTTTAAGGATTGTATTAAAGGCTGGGTTCATATCCACTTTTAAATACATTTACATCACTGCTTAAATTTCAATATGTGCATGTTAATTCACAGGCTTGGATACCAATGTTCCTGCAGCCTTATTAATGTTAACTCAAGGCTAGAATCAATCCAAATCCATGCCAGCTGATGAATGTACAATGGAAACCTGGCCTATCTATGCAAAGGACAGCCCTTGACAGTTAAAAAGAATAAACTGTGATATAACCACAGTGCTGCTGAATCCAAAACATTTTGCTCAGTCAATGAAATCTGACACAAGAGTTCCCACAGTATCATTTCATTTATACCACATTCAGGAAAAGGAAAACTAGAAGGACAGAAAGATCAGTGATTGCCAGGAGCCAAGGTCTGGAAAGGGGATAACCTGCAGAGGGGCAGAAAGAAATTCTAAGTTAGTGGAAATGTTTTATATAATAATGGGGGCAATTACACAACTTTGTAAATTTATCAGAAATCTTTGAGCTATACACTTAAGTTAGGTAGCCTGTGTTGTGTTAAACTACTTTTCAATAATTTAAAAAACTTTAGTTTATTATTGAGTGACTATAGCTGAAAGGAAATACCATTCAAAATGAGGTAAAATAAGTTAGTAACAAGCATGTACACTTCAGCTCTGTTTTAATCAGCTTTTCACTGCTATGACTGAAGGACCCAACCAGAACAACTGTAAAGAAGGAAAGGTTTATTTGGGGGCCCACCGTTTCAGATGTCTTGTTCATAGAAGGCCAGCACCATTCCTTGGGGCTGGAGATGAGGCAGAGGGAAGCAGCTCACTTGATGATCAAGAAGTAGAGAGAGTCTCCACTCTCCAGATACAAAATATATACCCCATAGCCATATCCCCAATGAACCACTTCCTCCAGCCACATGCCCCCTGCCTCCAGTTATCACTCCTTTAATCCCATCAGGGGATTAATTCAATGATTGGGTTAAGACTCTTACAACCCAAATTATTTCTCCTCTGAACTTTCTTTCATTGTCTCATATATGAGCTTTTTGGGAACATCTTACATCCAAATCATAACAAGCGCCCAAGAGCAACTTGTATCAAAAATCAAATAGACAAGTCAAAATGTCAGTTCTGCCACATCCAAGCTATGCAAAGAACAAATAATTGTAGAATTAATTCTAGGGATTTTTATAAAAATTAAATGAGATAATAAGTGCCTAGTCAAATATATAGCACATAGCAAGAACTCAAATATTATTATAACCCAGGCAAATTATTTAAGCAATTCTTTATAGTGTTAATATATCTTCTTAATTATTCTTCCTAATATTTTATATTAGTCCCAACTGCTGCCCCTTAGCCAAAGTCCTGCTTTCTAAGTTTCTGTAATTGTTAATTTCTTCCTTCAATCAACAATATGTATTGATCACTTTCCCATGTGCCACACAATCTACTGACTGTTGGGGATAAAGTATTAAACCAGTCACATACTGTCTCTTGCCCTCATGCAAAGGAGGAAATTAAGCAAGCATACAATTATTTTTTTAATTAATCAATTAATTAATTTTTTATTATTAGTTGTTCAAAACATTACAAATCTCTTGACATATTTCAATTAAATATAGAAGTTTGAATTATAAAAAAGTGTTACCATTTAGAAGTGGTAATGTGCTAGAGAATAACAGGGAGGTAATTTAGATGAAAGTTATATGGAAGTCTTGGCTAAGAAAGGAGTATTTGAACTGAGACCCAAAGGAAAAGTCTGAAAAAAAGCATTACATATGGAGAAAACACCAAAGATTCTGAAGCATAAAAACATCTGATGAACCTGAGAAACTAGAAAACAAAACAAAAACACTAGTGTTCCAGGTAAATAATAACAGAAGAATAGCAGGAGATGATCTTAGGGAGCTGGACATAGCAGATAATGGGGAGACTGGTGGGTCATGTCACAGTCACCTTTCAAGTATAGTTCTGCTTAACATTACAGTAGCTAATACCTTTCAAATGATTCTATGCACCAAATTTTATTCCAAGTGCACTATATGAACTATTTTATTTATTCCTCACAATTCTATATTAAGTATACATTATCATGTCCCCTTCATAGCACAGTGAATAGAGTTTATTTAAATAATTTGCTCAAGATCTTGAATACAAACAAACAGCAAAACAAAGATAAGAACCTCTAGCTTTGAAGCCCGCCCATGTAATTGCAGAGATATTTTATACTGCCATTCAGTTCAAGACTAAAGCACAGGATAATAGGATCTATTTTATGAACTGAAATTGTCATTCCACCTGCTGAAGGAAAACATAGAGGAACAGGAATTGGATGCAGGGAGAACAGTTCAAAAATAAAATGGCAGTAGTCAAGGAATCATGGGCAGATGACCTGTATGGTTGCACAATAGCCCACACTTAGAAGGGTACTGCTTTTGGCTTAATTCTGTGGTAGGTGTCTTAAAATTCTAAATATTTTTTAAACAAGAGGTCCTAATTTTACTTAGGGCTGAGCCCCCAAATTACGCAGCTGGCACCAGCCATATTTCATGCAAGCAATTCTAATGACTTGAGTTTTCAGATTCACTCACCCCTGATGACTTGAGCTCTGCATCACCCTTGCCAATATTCTTCCTAGGGGCTGAAGGGAATTGCCATTTATTAAACATTGAGCTAGGCAAGATCCCAGGGCTTTACACAGATGATTCAATTAATCCTCACAACTACCTTATAAAGGAGATTCTATTGTCTGCATTTTGTTAGATTGAGAATGCTGTGGCTCAAAGAGTTAAGCAATGCAAAGTAATGATAGCTCTAATTTCAAACCCATTCTCCCAAATCAAATCTTATCTCTGAGGTCCTGATTTACATTGCCCACCCTAGAGACCTATGACCATACTCTGGTAGGAATACCTTACTACTCTTTGGAACCCTGGGGCAATTTGTTGACTGGACCAGTCACTACAGGCTGCTCTTCTAGATAAAGGCCATAGTCACATCTGTCACATACTAAGGCCTGAGCTGGCCTTTTCTTAAGCCCTAAGAATCTGTAAATTAACAGATTTTTAAAAAATTATTTTTTTTTAAATAAGTAACATAGGGGCTGGGGATGTGGCTCAAGTGGTAAGCACGCTTGGCTAGCATGTGTGAGGCACTGGGTTCAATTCTCAGCACCACATAAAAATAAAATAAATATATTAAAAAAATAAAAGATAAATAAATAACATAAATTGTCATGAAATGTTTTGACAAATTTGCAATAATTTCTTCAAACACTGGAAGCTGTATGCTATTGGATACAAAGGGTAACACCACATGATGCCTACTGACAACCACAAGACCATTTTCATTTATGCAGCTTGTCAGATCACTTAGTCTGTGGGTGCCCCAACTCCACTTTATTGAATCGGTCTGTACAAACCTCAGAGGGTGGAATGTTTACCCAGAAACAGAGTAATGTTTAATTTCCACTCCAATTCTTAATATCTGACAAAAGTCCACACATTTCAGCAGAACTTTTGCATTGGTTAAGTATAGCAAGAGGTTAAAAACAAAGTTCAGCCATTGAGGGTAGTTCAATGAAAGTTTTATTATATGACATAAACATTTTTCCAAAACACAAAAGTAAAATGTATCTTATTTTCTGCCCAAGTTTAGAACTTAGTCACCATTAAAAAAAATGTAAAATAAAATAAATAATAAAAAGTTATTGTTCCAACTATATTTTAAATATAAATTTTAAGTATAATAAATTATCCTGCTTATCAGTGTAATTTTCTGACATTTTTGATTAACCATACAAAATCAAAATCAGTCTGATAGCTCTAATTACATGGGAAATAGCCAATATGTGTTCAAATTACTAATGAGAATTTGGTTTCCAAAGACTCTGTTTCCATTTCATTGTATGCCTCTTAGAAAATAGGATTCTGTTGCACTATTTTAGATACTAGATAGAAATAAGGGAAAAAATAAAAGTGCTATCTTTTGCTGAGAGGAACTTAATGGTGCATAATTTTCCATTTACTGGATATTTATTGCTTAGGCAAGATACCCACTTAAATTCACAATTTTCTGTTCTTTTCAAGACTCATAGTCTCATTCTGACAGTGTATGGATTTGTTCATTAGAAGCAAATCCAGGTGGCTGTTAAGGACATTGTACTGAGTATCATTCAGACTGCACACAAACCCTTCTGCACTGCTCAGAATGGAATTCAACTTGACACTTTTCATTTACATGAGGCTGACAGCTTCTGCTGTTGGAAAGTTTTCTGGAACTTCAAGTTCCAACACAGACATTGATGCCAGGTGGATGATCTCCCAATTACATTAAGTGGAATGTGTCACCAATGTAGAGGAGCTTTCTTCATGGTTTATTTAACAATAGCACAGAGTAAAGAATACTTTTCTTCTAGACTAATGTCCTTTATTAGTCATTGGATATATTTTCTGTGTGCCATACCATTCCCTGGGTGAATAAAAGGAGTCATGAAGATTTCCACATCCTTCTCCCTGTTCTTGGAGTGCTCTTAAGATAGCATATTAAATACATGGGTATGAGGATCAACCATCATCCCATATATTATTGACAAAAATAGACAAAAAATAACATGAGATTATTGGAAATTGAAATTGTAAGGAAATTAGGAATATCTACTTAGCAAGAAAGAAGATTTGCTAGAAAATAATAGAGTCAACAAAACATATTAGTTGCTCCACAAATGACATATCCTCTATAGATGAGAACTTTAAGGTCATTGGTTAAATTGTCTTTTGAAGGATCACTCAAAACGTGCTAATTAAACTCTATTTAGAGCTTATAACTATGGTGATCGCTTTATTTATTGACTACATAGAGGCACTTTGAAAAGTAAAAAGAAAGGTTAAAATTACGCCAAGAAAGTAGAAGTAAAACATTGACATTCACAAATGTAAAATACACACTTTAATTATAGATGACTTTTGCCCCCTGTCCATTCTAAATTTAAGGCAATTCATTCAACAATTAACAAAGAAGACATGCTAATAAGATAATGGACAATTTAATGAGTTAATATCTAATTTAATATGAGTGCCACATGTGTTTTATTCTTCGAAGCAGTATTGTGGCTCAGCTCTACTCTGAAAAAAAATAAGCATAAGCTTAAGTCTCTAGCTAAAAATAAAGAAGGTTCAGAAAGTGGATGTAATAGAAGGTAATCTAGGAACGATGACATGGAGAAATATCTGAAGACCTAGAGGAGATTCAGAATAGAAAGAAAGAAGATTTAGCATGAAAACTATCTGTGAATCCTTTGAGCACTGTCATGAATAAGGATGCCTGAAAGGTCAGAGATAGGATTAAAGGATGAAATCCAGAGGGAAAAAGACATTCTAACTTAACAGGAGATCATTTGAACAATGGAAAGTGTCCATCTACAGAATAGGATGTCACATTGCTTTTCCCAACTGGAAGGACACAGTAAAATCTGGACAGCTATTTATTCTGTCCATGAAATAGTCAGTGTATGTGATGCTCTGTGCTAAATAGTTAACAAGAAACATCTTACTTCAAACTACCTAAGAGCTTGGGGTGGATTGCACACACCTGTTATCCCAGCTACCAGATACTTGGGAGGCTGAGGCAGGAGAATTGCAAGCTTAAGGCCAGACTGGGTAACTTGTAAGATCCCCATCTCAAAAAAGAATAAAATCCTAACAATCTTATAGGGTAGCCATTGTTAATAATCATAATCATGAGTCATGATTTGTTAATCATAACTGAAATCCACCAATCAGGATTTTTTCTGATTCAAATGGGAGAGCCATGAGAACCAAGAAAATTGTTCTGCAGTCTTACAAACCAAACGTGATTTACAGAATGGCAGTACCTATAGCATCAAGAGCTGGGTTAGAAATTCAGAACCTCAGGCCCCACCTCAGGCCCACTGAATGAAAAATAAAAATTTGCATTTTTAAGGTGATTGGTGTTAACATTAAATTTTCCAAAGGTATTATCTAACAGTATCTGCTACACTCCCAAAGTCCTAAATTACACAATCTAATCAAAATATCGCAGTATTTGCCATTCACCCTGAATACTGGATATGAGGGCTAATTGCTGGAAAATATATATATATATATATTTTTTTTTCATACCATCAATCCCAACTGAGGACTCTAGATAATTGCAACCAGAGGAAAAGGCCCTACTATAGTAGAGCTCTAAGAGGTTGAATAGGATCTTCTAATTACTTTGAATATGAATAGCAGATTCAATTTATAAAATATATTATAAAAGATTAAAATTGCAGTGATAGGAATATGTTTGAACTTGAGTCTAGGTATGGATCATAGAATGAAAAATATACAACTCAGAACTTAGGCCAGTCATATGCATTCTGGATATCTCATCTTTTCATGTTATACATGATTACCATCATGCCATTTTACCAAGGGTTTACATGAAAATTTTATATATACATTTAATCATTTCATCAGTTTTCATGCTTCTGTGAACCCTCAAAGTGCTAATTTTAAAACCATGCAATCACAAATATGTTTGGCAATTTCACAGCCTCTTTCATTTAGAAATATCAAATGCCTTACAGATAATTGGACTTTAGGGGAAAGGTGAGAGAAAGTGGTGATTTGTAAATTTGCATTTGAGGTTAGCTTATTGAAGCATTACCATAATTTTGAGACAACTAATATGCAAAAGACAACATGGCTCTGTGGAACATTGTAAGGGATGGCACAATAATTAATTGGTTGCATCATGGCCAAAGGTTATTATCTGAGCAGCTGCTTCTTTACAAAGCCTGAATGATCTGTGGCCAAAGGGTTATCATGAAAGAAAAAAAAGGTGGGGGGGTTTACTTGAGATAGTGGTCCATTTTAGTTAGGAATTGAATTTGTTTGCCCTACATGCTTTTTCTGTGCAGGCTTTCTGCAAACTTTGCCTAAAATGAAACAAACTATTCAACAAGGTGGTTGAAATATGAATACAGAGTTTTATTCTATGAAAAATTTGCCTTTCACCCTGAATACTGGATATGATGGCTAATTGCTGAAAAAAAAAATATATATATATATATATATATATATATATATATATATATATATATATATATTATTTTTTTTTCAAACCATCAATCCCCAACTGAGGACTCTAGATAGTTGCAACCAGAGGAAAAGGCCCTATTCTAGCAGAGCTCCAAGAGGTTGAATAGGATCTTCTAATTACTTTGAATATGAATAGCATATTCATTTTTACAACTGTTAGTAGGCCAGGAATTCAGAGAAACACATATAATGAAGGAAGAAAATGCACAAGGATTTTACTCGTGGAGGAAAATGAGGCGGCTCCTTGTAGTCTGGAAGGCTCATCAAACCATAAGACTAATTTGACCTTGAGTAAAGGGGAAAGGGAAAGAAAGTTGAGTGGGGTCATTCTAGACTGCTGTGAGATGTAAGGAGGTTTGGAGAGGTCACTAGAGAGCATTCCCGCCATAACCAGCTATTAGATGAGTTCAATGTCTAACCCTTGAAAGGGTCTTGTTAAGTATCTCTGCTATGTTTCATCACCATCTGAGAGCAACCTCGGTTGGAACAGGGAAATGGAAATGATTAATTAAGCCTTCTGTGACTGGAGGTCCATGAGGAGCATTTGGTAGAAGAAAGATTGGCCCACTATGCCCCGTGAGGAGGCCTCTTATGTTATTCAATAAAAGTTTATTGGAATAGAGCAACACCTATTCTGTTTGTGTTCTCTGTGTCTACTGTAAATTTTAAGAGTCAAGTATTTGCAACAGAGCCTGATGTCCACAAGTCTAAAATATAATGTAGGCATTTAAGAAAAAATTTGCTACCCCTCCTCTATACTGCCAGAGACCGCTCCTTTTACCCCAGAATCTTACCTCTCTAGGAATATCTAATTCTCCCCACAGCTTTAGGGAATACTGCTTCATATATTCCAAAGGACTCTTATTCATCAATGCTGAAATTCACAAAAGGGAGATTAATGAGATACATATAGCCACCATCCCATAGTTAATCTTGGACCACCAGTACTAGTGGTCATCATATCTTTCTCGGTTTGGACATGGTGCACATGCCTGTTTGCAGTTACAGTGGGACAAAAGAGTATTAGAAATTGCTCCAGTGGTCACATAGGCTCTACACCCACCCCCAACATGTCTGCTTCAATAGTCTTACCTTCTCCTTTTTATAAATGTCATTTACAATTTCCAGTATAATGACTTTTCCGTTCATCCGCTATTTTCTGAACATGGAGTACATTACAAAGCATACTGGTGGTAACTCGGAACACATGAAGTTAGCACTGTTATCTTGTAGTTCTTTGGTACTTTCTTTTCCTCTGACTTTTGAAAACAGAACTTTTACCTAAGGAGAGGCCAGAGCTGTACAGAAGAAAAGCAAAAAATTCTCCATGCAGAATGATGGTAAATATGGTCATTCAGAATGACAGTACTTAGGATCTTTCCTGCTTCTAACCATTGGTTCTTATATCCATCCTGTATTCATGTATGTTTCCTTTTTGGGTCACAGAACATTCTAGATGCCTCTGATTTAGTAAATATACTGGATTCTCAAGGGTGCTACCTAAGACTTTTGTCTGATTTGGCAATTCATCTGTGTTTTTATAATATCATTCCAATATTCTATGAGGCTTAGTTTTGGGTAGTATGATATGTGATGCCTCCAGTGGAGCACAAGGTCATGGCCCAGGTCCAGTTTCCTTGAATGTAAAGTTGGTTCCCGGGTTGGAAGCTACAGTGGATATGATTCCATATCTGTGTGTATTAACATATCCTTAGAGAGTGATGATGACCGAGATTATGCCAGCAGGAAAGGTAAATCCATACCTGAAAAAGAACTCCCGCCCCCTCATGATGATGATGAGCTGCTGGACATCCTTTTAGGATAGAAGATACTTGGAATAGTCAATTCTACCAAGTGGCCAGCTTTTCTCCTTAAGGAATAATGCTATATTGGAGCCTTAGTGTTTTTCTCTGTTACTAATATTCCAAAGCATCAAGAGATAATCATCTCCTGTACTCATCCTGCAGTTTCTGTCAATGATAAAACTGGCTAATGTCAACTGAGTTGTTCTGTGTGTCCATAATGGTGGATGCTTTCCTGTGGTCAACAGTGTATGACATTTAAAAATCTTCATATATGTGTTACTCAGCAGTGACCAAAACATCTGATAAGAATAATGTAGTGAAGCAAAAGTTTATTTTGGCTTTTGGTTTTAAAGGTTTAGCCCACTCCACTACTCTGGGCCCAAGATGAGGAAGAACATCATGGCAAAAGAACATGTTGAAGGAGGATTGCTCCATTCATGGTGGTCACAAAGTAGAGAGAAAGGGGAAGTGGTTGTAGGGAAGATGGACCTTACCATGGCATACCCCAGTAACCCACCTCCTCCAACCATGTTCCACCTGACTACAGAGACCACCTAGTTAGTCCATTCAAACTAAGATGGACTGATTAGATTACAGCTTTCACTGTCCAATCATTTCATCTCCAGACCATCTTTTTAGGGACATCTCATACCTAAACCAAACAATATATTATGCCCACTTTTATTTTTCCATCCACATACTTGCTTGCTTCTGATACTTGCATTTTATCTTCTGAGCCACTGAGTAGAAGGCAAAACCATTGGTTACTACCTAAGAATAAATATATACTCTTATTTTGACCCATGTATTACTCACATATCTCCATAGAAACAAAACCAATAGGATATTGAGAAAGAAATAGAGATATATTATGAAGGATTGCCTTATATAATTTTAAAACAGCTGCATGGTCATTTTGTGCCCACAGTTAAGCATTCCATCTCCATCAGGGCCCAATAAAGCTAAGAGCTCTTTCTCAAAGAGTATATAATTATTTGCTTTGAATGGCACTGAGTTGCTCTAGAATCCCAGAACCTGTATTGTGATTTTCCCTCTGAGTCTTGCCCAAGCACTGTACTTTTTCACACCAGAAACACATCTAACACCATTGTTCATGCTGACTCATATAGGCTAAATGTCAGGGTGGCTTGCACTCTAGCCTGTAGTTTCTGCATCACCCTTTTCCTGACTCAGGCCCCACACAAGATATTGTCCTGTTTCACCTGCTATATAGCCTTCCTGAATTCAAACAGTCATAGCAGGCACAATAGGAAACTTAGAAGGCTTTTTTTTCTTTTATGGTAATAGATTCAAGATATAGCTATTTTTCTTTCACTTTTGAGGGAACATCCAAATACATTTTTGAACACTGAAGTACCATAAATCTCACTCAGGTAGCCATTTCCTGAAATTTCTTAGGATTATCTCTCACTTTTGGGACTTCATGTGTTTTACCAATGCTTCCAGCTTACTATTCACCTCTTGCCCATTCTGTCCAGTCACTATGATGTCCCCAACGTAATGGATCAGTATAATCTCGGGTAGTATATTCATACAGTCCAGATCTCTTTGGACCATGTGGTTACAAGAGGGATATAAAGTTAACAAAGCCCTATGGGAAAACTGTCAGTAAATGTTGGTATTTGTTTCACATGAACACAATCTATTTCCAATCCACTTCTAATTGGAAAAGAAAATAACACATATACCAAACAGGAGGTAGTATAGCCTGAACCAAAGGCATTATTAATCTGTTCAAAAAATTATCCAAACTAGTAGCTGTAATGGGGTCAGCCATTTAGTTAAGTCTATGGTAGTTTCAAATAATCCTCCAGAATCTATCAGATTCCAAAGGGGTAAGACTGGCTAATGAAACAGAGATGTGATAGAAGCATATGCATAACCTGGATGAGGCACTCAGTTATGGCATTCACCTCTACCACATTCTCTGGAATTTCATAGTGTTTCCTATTTACTATCTTGTCCAAGAAAGGCAGTTTCTATTTAGCCTTCATTGCAATGACAGCTCTTCACGTACAGACCAGGTACAGAGTGGCTAATCTACCTGTCAAAGATATCAGCTTTAATTTCAGACTTTGCAATTAAATTAATAACTATTGGATGGGGCTGCACACCCAGTGGAACCACTGTGAATCAGGTTTCCATTGTGGTGGCCCCAAATGTCAACTCCCACAGAAGGGATATGATGACATTGGATTTAGGTGCCTTTCCCCAGCATGGGCCATGAGTAAATTACTATAGACTCCTTTGAGAAAAATTGAGAAGATGATCAAAGGATAAACTTTCCATGATGTTAAATGGTTCTGGGTATAAAAATTGCCTTGGGTCTGGAGAACTTAGGAAGGATCATGATGTTTTATACAGGCAACCACTTAATGCCTTTCCTACATTTGTCCCTTCTTTTATTTGTTAATCAACCCCTCAGATACCATGTCCCATGGGACACTACTGCCTATTAACAATTTTACAACTCCAGTTGGTCAAACCTTCTTGGTTGTCCTTTGATTCTTACTATTTATTACATTAATTTTGGTCTCTTATTTTCTAGAAGTTATGTGTTGGCATCTGGTCATTCTTCTTTATATTTGGTTATTCATTTACAAAATCCTATGGATAATAATGAGCCTAACTCTGCAACAGTCTCTTTTACCATCAGCCTTGGGATATAGAACCACATTAAATGACTCAGTGATGCTAGTTACCTTTACACTAGCACATTACTGGTGACAATGATGAATTGTGTATTCTCTGGGCCCTCTCGTGAAACATCTTCTGTGATGAATATTTTGTTTTGTTTTTTTTTTAATTTTTTATTGTTGTCTGTTCAAAACATTACATAGTTCTTGATATATCATATTTCACAATTTGAGTCAAGTGGGTTATGAGCTCCCATTTTTACCCCATATACAGATTGCAGAATCACATCAGTTACACATCCATTGATTTACATGTTGCCATACTAGTGTCTGTTGTATTCTGCTGCCTTTCCTATCCTCTACTATCCCCCCTCCCCTCCCCTCCCCTCCCCTCCCCTCTTCTCTCTCTGCTCCCTCTACTGACATTCGTTTGTCCCCCTTATATTATTTTTCCCCTTCCCCTCACTTCTTCTTGTATGTACTTTTGTATAACTCTGAGGGTCTCCTTCCATTTCCATGCATTTTCCCTTCTCTCTCCCTTTCCCTCCCACCTCTCATCCCTGTTTAATGTTAATCTTCTTCTCATGCTCTTCGACCCTACTCTGTTCTTAGTTACTCTCCTTATATCAAAGAAGACATTTGGCATTTGTTTTTTAGGGATTGGCTAGCTTCACTTAGCATAATCTGCTCTAATGCCATCCATTTCCCTGTAAATTCTATGATTTTGTCATTTTTTAATGCAGAGTAATACTCCATTGTGTATAAATGCCACATTTTTTTTTATCCATTCATCCATTGAAGGGCATCTAGGTTGGTTCCACAGTCTAGCTATTGTGAATTGTGCTACTATGAACATCGATGTAGCAGTGTCCCTGTAGCATGCTCTTTTTAGGTCTTTAGGGAATAGACCGAGAAGGGGAATAGCTGGGTCAAATGGTGGCTCCATTCCCAGCTTTCCAAGAGATCTCCATACTGCTTTCCAAATTGGCTGCACCAATTTGCAGTCCCACCAGCAATGTACAAGTGTACCCTTTTCCCCACATCCTCGCCAGCACTTGTTGTTGTTTGACTTCATAATGGCTGCCAATCTTACTGGAGTGAGATGGTATCTTAGGGTGGTTTTGATTTGCATTTCTCTGACTGCTAGAGATGGTGAGCATTTTTTCATGTACTTGTTGATTGATTGTATGTCCTCCTCTGAGAAGTGTCTGTTCAGGTCCTTGGCCCATTTGTTGATTGGGTTGTTTGTTCTCTTATTGTCTAATTTTTTGAGTTCTTTGTATACTCTGGATATTAGGGCTCTATCTGAAGTTTGAGGAGTAAAGATTTGTTCCCAGGATGTAGGCTCTCTATTTACCTCTCTTATTGTATCTTTTGCTGAGAAAAAACTTTTTAGTTTGAGTAAGTCCCATTTTTTGATTCTAGTTATTACCTTTTGTGCTATGGGTGTCCTATTGAGGAATTTGGAGCCCGACCCCACAGTATGTAGATCGTAGCCAACTTTTTCTTCTATCAGATGTGATGAATATTTTGATCGTAAATAGACATTTCAGAATACCCACTTTCCTCTGCCCCTGTGTTCCCTCTGAGACAATCTTATGGGGAAAATCAGGCATCACTTCACGAAGCCACTGTTTATTTCAGGTATCTAAACACTAAAGCAATAGTAATTTTGCCTCATCCCCTGAGATTCTTCCTGGGACATTAAACACTGTGACATCAGAGAATGACTCCAAATCAATAATTCTTGCTCACTCAGACTTATAATTGTGCTCCTTGATTAAGCATCCTCAAATCTCATCCCAGTTTTTCAGTTATATAGACTGTCCTCTCTTAACAGGCTCAGTGGACTCCCAGCCAAATTATATTAAGATATAACCTTAATTACCAGTTTTTGAATAAGAAGAGAAGGTGGAAGGGGCTCCTGAGGGGGATATTTATTGCCTTTGGGGAAGAGACTTCTAATTCTTTCAAGACATTGGAAGTGCTAGCTATAGACATAGCAGAGTAAGCCACTTATGTGAACCCTGAGAGCCAAGGCAGCATATAGAGTCAACAGCCTTAGGAAATTTATCCAGATTTCACTTTCAGGTTCCCAGCTTTTCCTCACCAAGACCCTGAAGAGTCTATCTCCGCTGAGCATTCTAATGTCTTCAGAGCTGTGTGACTCTTACAATTAGATATTCAGCCTGAAGCTCAGCTGTAGCTGCTTTTTTACTGTAGGTGGTAGGGGCCTGTTTGTAAACTACCACAGAGGCTCTCTGGCTCTTTCAGTTAGCCATTGACTTCTTGCTAACAGCACTCTGTCTCTCATCATTCTTCCTCCAGTTGTCAGGAAGATTTAGGTTAGGAATGAGCCAATTTGGCCATCTTTGTAGGAATCCTTTCCTCCATATTTTTAAGTGCATCATCCTTTGACCACAGCATCCCCTTCTGCTACACATTGTCACTGGGAAATACTGATCATTTGAGCCATGCCCCATAGACCAATGAGGATGGCACCCTCTTTCCTACCAGTTTTCTCAGATCACTTGTACATTTGTATTAATTTCTATGGAAAAGAAAAGAAGAGTGCAAGGTATCTAGAGAAAACCAGAGGAACCATAGACCATGGTACAGAACCTTAGGCAAAGAATAGACAAGGAAAGATGGAATGAAATTGACTCAGAAAGATGGAATCAAAGTGACTCAGTGGGCAGTCTAAAAATGTTTGGAAGGGCCATTTGGGAGGCCTTAAGCCAAAGTCAGTAAATGGTAGCCTTCCATATCTCTTCCATATTGGCTTGTCTTTGTGGTCCTGTCACATTCAAGCCCTGTCTGGGACCATCCCTTGGTAAACATGCCCTTGACCTTAACATAGGGATAAATTTCAGATTATATTCCTGGGGTCAGTGATAGCTTCATAGAAATGTAGCCTGTGTAGTCCCCCAGGACCCTGAACTTAGCAGAGCCCTTTATTTATTGTAGTGCTCTGATCTTGTCTTAAAATCTTCATGATTTTAATTTTAAAATTGTTATTTTATAAATAAAGTACATGTGCCCAAACAGTGAAACAAATGAAATATCCATTTCTAACACCTTTTGCTGTCTGATTCACATATGTGGCTCATGATACTCTATGACCACAAAATTCTTATAAACCTACAATATATGGGAGTTGAAGCAAGTCTCCAAACAAGTACAAGGCAAGATTGTTATGTCTACACTGAGAAAACAGAGGCACTGACTGTGGTAAGGAGGACACTAACCAGGACTTAAATTACTGATTTGAGTATCACCATTCACCTTTATGTCATGCAATGCCAGTTTTAAATGCAAATATAAGAGCACTTAGGTTTTCTACAGATCATTGAATTACACCATTTTTATTTTGAAGCTTGTACATACATATAAAAGAAGGCAGTTTATTCTAAGAAACACAAAAACCCAAGGAAATATGAAAACCTTGGGGCACTACCCTGTAGTAACCAATCCTTCTGCTGAAAACAATAACATGGAAAGAAAGGAAAAGATGTGACAACCAAGTCCTCTTTCCTTCCAGACCTTCCTTAATCAGAAGCAAACTGAAGGAAGAGGATGTTGGTAGGATGTTTGTTTTTAAGAAATTAAATAAACACTCTTGAGTAACGTTTGTGCTGTTTCCATATTTTGACAAGAAAAAATATATGCACATATGTATACACACACTTACACAAGTTTCAAAGTATGAATTGTGTAATTAAAGGATGATACAGACAAGTCAAATGTTCTTAAGTTTTCTATTGAAACTGGCATTGCTCAAGATTAAGATGAATGGTGAAATTCAACCCAGTCATTAAAATGTTAAGATTTTAATTTTTATTTTCTTGGGACAACATTAAATATTTTAAAACAACTGTGGAATACCAAAAAAAGAAACTAAATGAAAGATTTATTTATATTTATGCTTTTTTGTTGTTCTGAATCCACATTTTCATTTTGAAACTGTCCCTGCAAATTATGTAGATGGCAATGCCTGGGACTTTTGGTGAATTGTGCTGCCCGTAATTGATAATCTCCAGTGTGTATTATCATAGCTGTCACATGGGTTTTGTATACAGAAAATCCAGGATACAAGCCTGAGACCCTGAATCTTGATTATGTAATGTATCTTAACAACCTACATATGTTCTTAGGACAGATGCATGTTTGAAACTCTTAGACTCATACTCTTTAACACTGTTCTATATGCTAAACCAATTTAAATGACAGAAGGTGTCAATCATGTTTAACAAGATGGTTCATTCTAGCAATGTATCAAAATGTGGCTCACCTATTCAAGCATTTAATTTTTCTTGAGCAGATATTATGATTTTGGGCTCCATACTCAGACTTCAGAGGTTCCAACTTTGACTCTATAGTGTTACATGATTCTTTGCCAAAATTCTGAAGGTTTCAGTTTCTTCACATATAAAATGGGCTAATGTAAGGCAATCTGGTGTGTGTGTGTGTGTGTGTGTGTGTGTGAGAGAGAGAGAGAGAGAGAGAGAGAGAGAGACAGAGAAAAAGAGAGAAAGAGAGGAAGGTGTGTGGGGGGGATTAATTAAAGTGCATGCATGTATTTTTCTGTTGGTCAGTGTTATAAATTGTTATAATTTCACTCTTGATTTCTTCAGAAACCAGGATCTGTTTCTCCCCCTCTAAATCTGTGAAACTTCAACTTCATGGTGAACATTATTACTCTTGGGTAACTAAGCTGATAGTATGTGATAACCCTCAGATCTTTATCTGTCCAATCCAGTCTTTTCTCAATGTATATTTCTAAAAATGGCTTGTGCCCCTGAGCAAATTAAAAAGCACTTTTTGAGTTACAGTAGATGGGATAGAGAGAGATTATGGGAGGGGAGGGGAGGGGAGGAGAGGGAGGATAGGACGGGGATAGGAAAGGCAGCAGAATACAACAGACACTAGTATGGCAGTATGTATAAACATGGCTGTTTAACCAACGTGATTCTGCAATCTGTACACGTGGGAAAAATAAGAATTCATACCCCATTTGAATCAAATGTATGATATATGATATGTCAAGATCTTTGTAATGTTTTGAGCAACCAATAAAAAAGAACAGAGACCCTACATCTAAAAAATAAATGAATGAATTAATTAATTAAAAGCACTTCTTACCATTGTATTCAATCACAAACATAAACTGTCTATGACCGTTTTTATCATAAGGAAAGAACTCTGTCTAGTTTTGTAAACTTAACACACCCAATGCATTGGAATTTTTCATCAAAGAAAGAAAGTAATATTACTTAGTTACTATTATAACAATTTATTAAATTATGCAGATACTTTATTATTAAATATAACATCTATAATTAGATGTTATAATTCATTACATGACAGATTTTAAGGTGAGAAGTATTACAGATTTTCTTTTAATATATCATGCCCACAGCTTAACAGGAGCAAAATAATTATCACCTTTTGCTAGCTAGAATTTGGGACTTTAAAAATAGAAATCACCATAACTTATTTTCCCTTCCTGAAAATTAAAAGATCATAAGTTGCTTGCCATTCACTAGAATATGGAATATGAACAGAACTAAATAAAACTGCAGCCCAATTTGCTTCATTCCTTGAGATTTTGCCATGATCTTGATGATGAATGGACTACCAGGTGGTCTGTGGACACCCACCCTCCACTCTCAAGGGTGTTTCCCTTCCTTGCAACACCATACTTTATTATACTTTATGATTTTATTTGAGTTTCTAGAAATGTTTGTAGGCTAGCACCTTCAAGGGTTCTTCCTCATCTCAGTATTATTGCCAACTAAGCTCGAGCTGAGCTAAAATTCTACAGGAAAACAAACACCACAGCAAGCGTTTGATGATGGATCTAGAACATCTTCAGATTCAGGAGGGTCTCTGAATTAGCAATTTGGAGCCACAGCAACTATTTGATGCCTTAACCTCAGAAGGAAAAATAACATGAGGTCCCTTTGAGACCGCTAAGAAAAAAGATTCCTACTTATTATCTAGGAAAGGTTATATTTGGGAGTAAGGGAAAATGTGAATTATCTTGACTAATTACAGTTTTATTTCTGATAAAGCTGTGCTACAGCAACCACAAAGCTCATTTTCCAACTCTGCTCTTCTCAACAGAGAATAGTTTGCCTTCCATATCTTTGTTAAGGCTTTTAAAAACTGGTATTCATTAGATAGGTATGATACTTGCAAGGAAAGGAAATTCTGAATGTGTACCCACTCATTTGCCTCTGTATTAGACTTTAATCCTAGGTACCCACTAAGACACCACCCACTGTGCAGGAAATTATGTCCCAAATATTTCAGTTTTGATTTTAAAAATTATGAAATACTCTTTGGCTTTCTTTTTGAACTGTGGCTTTTCTACTTCAATTTCCATCTAGCTTCTGAAATTTGATTTTGCCTGTAGTGATTTCTGCACTTGATTTTCCTTCTTTTGGTATTTTATGTAGACTTTACTCAGACTCATCTTTCTGGCCTTTTCTATTCCCACCCATCTTGTGTTTACTGGAAAATGTCAAAAATATTTACTTCCATATTTACTTTCCTATTTCTGTTAATATCAGATCATGCCAACTCACAGATAAAGCCCAAAATATTATTTCTTATCATTCACCTTACTACATGTCCTCAAATACAGCTTCCTTCTGTTTTTTTTTTTTTTTTTTTTTTTGGATCCGGCATATATATATATATGCTATCACCATTTTTTCCAGTTACCATTTCCTCTGCTTGGAATGTTCTTTTGGTAATACTTTGTATGCCTGATTTATTCACAACATAGCTATCCTTTTTGACAATGTATTATACAAATATTATCTATCCTGCCACAGTTTACCTTCTACAGAGAACTTATATTATTCTGTAATGATCATTTTAAAATGCACAATTTATCATCTGTCTCTATTAGAATGGAAGCTTCATGAAGAAATGTGCAGCACCTTATTCATCATGCACCCAGTATCTAGCCTGGTACCTAGTAAAGCATAAACATAGGCAGTACTGGTGAATGAACACAAAGCCCGTGCATGCTAAGCAAGTGCTCTATCACTGAACGGCCCCAGCCTTGGTATTCTATTTTGAGAGAAGGATTTGCTAAATTGTCAAGGTTGGCCTAGAACTAGAGGTCCTCTGCCTCAATCTCCTGAGTAGCTGGGATTACAGGTATAGGCCACAAGGCCCAGCTTAAAAATTGTCTTATTTATGAATGAATGTGTACATGAATAAAGGAATTACTTGGTCAATTAATGGTGTGTAAACAAATGAGGTAGGCAATGCTTCAGGCCCTGGAAATTTAAATTCCTTCAATCACCTGATTTCATTCTTTCATCTTACTTTATCCACGTCTCACCCCAAATTACCCATGAAAACATCACTGTAGTGTTTATAATGTATTACTTAAGCTGTAGTGTTTACAACAATATTTGAGAACACCTGTGGACAAGGACAATAGTATTAGAATATAATTAGCTGTGATAATTAGATTAACATTAAATTATGATCCAGAAATGAGTTAAAGTGAGGGGTTAAAAAATAATTGGAGATTTTCAAGAGGAAGAGATCTCCAGTAGCTTTCCCAGTAGCAATCTCACTACTCACACCAATTTCACTAGAGGGAGCAAGAGAGAGGAATGAATTTTATATACTCAAAAAGGACATGGTAGAGGAACTACATGTGTAGTAATTGTTTTGTTCTAGTCAGGCTGCTGTAACAAAATGCCAGTGACAGAAATTTATTTCTCACACTTTGGTGGCTGGAAAGCCTAAGATCAAAGCAGATTTGGTGTCTGAAGAAGACCACATTCCTGGCTCATAGAACCTTCTGCTGTGGCCTCACATAATGGACGAGTCAAGGGGGTCTCTCTAGGGCCTTTTCCAATAATGACACTAACCCCACTCATGTGAGATACAACCCCTCCATGATGTAATCACCTCCCCAGGGCCCATCTCCTCATACCATCACTTTGGGGGTTAGAATTTTAGTATATAAACTTGGTAGACATAAAATTCCAGAACATAGCAGAAATTCCAGGTAAGAAAAACATAAGGTGAGAAGAGATACTAAGAAAAGCCTGACATGCCACCTCATTAGACAGTAGCTTACTTGGACAGTAATTTGAAGAAAAGTAAATAAGTTAGAATAACAAACTCTCCTTTTTTAACACATGACCAAGTTATCCTTTATCTTTTCATTTTCCTTAAGTGCTAGAAAGTTTTTTAAATTGAAGGTAGCAATTATCTACCAATTAGGTTATTTTTTTTTTACATTTTCATATGACCTTTAAAGATTCATAAATTGTTTTAAAAGTGACAAGAGACTAATGTTAAAAGAACAGACACAAGAATTTTTGCTGGTCAGATAAATGTAATGTTTCAGAGCATACAATCCAATTTAGGAACTGTTTTATTTTACTAACAAGTCAATAAATAAACCTCCAAACTCCCCAGATTGTCTATGAATCCTAATTAATTAATGGGATTTATTTTACATTGGGAAGATTCAATGGTTTTTGTAATTTTCTACAATCTTAATAATCACCTAGGCCACTTTAGTAGTATAGATGCGGGGAATGTGTTTTGCTGTTCATCTGTCACAGAGCAAGACTTATTACAGTTTTGAGATGATACTTATAAGATACCTTGTCTTTACCAATTCCTTATCATTTTAATTTGGGTGGTGGACCAGAGGTAACTAATTTTGCATTTGATTCAATATTTTTTTAAACATTGATTTGGTAGTTTGGGCCTCTTGAAACAAAATTAAAATCAAATGTAAGCAGAAAAACAGATTATATACTTAATTTTTAAGCTTAAAATACAGCAATCCAGACCTCCCCCCAAGAAAAAAAAATCACATAGAGATTTTTGCCAGTGTCAGCCACACAATAGCACTCTGTCAAATGTTTGAGTTTTATAAGAAATGTAAACAAAAAAGAAAATGAAACTTGGAATGGAACCTAAAAATTATCTAAAATACTAATTTTATAACATAAACACTTCCATATTAAGGAAAATCATTATATCATTATGCTTTTCTACTGATCTCCTAATTAAATAAATTTGAATCAAATAAGAATATTTAATCAGCACTCTAGTAGAATAATTCCCATATAGTTGTTCAAGCAAACCCTTACATATTGGAATAGGTATTCCTCAATGTGACATCATGTGAGTTATATGATTTCCATATTTCTAAATTCCTCTGATAAGATAATAAAGTTAAGAGTTTTATTTGAAACATAAGAACACTGATTGGTACCAACAACCAGAGAAACTGAACAGATAATAAGTCAACATTACTTTCTGCTCTCTAGGATTTTAATATTAAATGTAACAATCTAAGAAATAATGAAATGTATTTCTGTCTTCTCCTCCTTTGTTTTTAATAAATGAATGAATAATAATTCTGGTTTTCTGCATGCACTATGGTGAAATACGTGCAACTATTTTTATGACATGTCTCTGCCATTCTAGGGCTCTGTAAAGGTCTGAATTAGGTTCTTCCAAAATTCATTGAAGCCCTCACCCTTAGTGTTTTAAAATATGACCTTATTGGAGAGAGGGTCTCTAAAGAGTCAATTAAGTTGGGGTTATATGTTTGGGCTCTAATAAGATATGACCGACTCCTTTAAAAGAAACAAATAAACAAACAAACAAACAGGAGATTAGGATACAAACAGAGTTAAGACAAAGTGAAGATGCACAGAGGTGAAGACAGTAATCTGCAAGGCATCAGAAGAAATCGATCCTGCCAATGCCTTGATCTTGAATGTCTAGCCTCTAAACCTGAGGGACATAAATTTCCGTTTAGCCATCCAGTTTTTGGTACACTTATTTATTTATCTTTGGTACACTTATTTATTTATTTTTTAATGGGCAGCTTTGGCAAACTAATGCAGGCTGTATGCTAACAATTTACATGAGAAAGAATAAGAAGAAATTGGAAAAGAGTAACAATTGTTTGTTTTGTAGAATACAAACTTAAAAGACTTTTTGTTTATAATGGGTTTATTATAACTTTTGTGTAAAAAAGAATGGTATATGATCATTTTTCACTTATTTCCAGAGGCAAAAGCTAAAGCCAGTCATTAGGTCCCACTGTAATCTTCTAATGGAGCATCTCATGCAAAATACTTAGCTCTTGCACAATGAGTAATTAGTGTGTTTTGGAAGTACCACCAGTGTGTGCCATGTCTGTAGGAGTAGACTGACGCAAAAATCCCATCAAGCCTCAATGTAACATCCTGAGGGGCATTCAGCAAGAAGATTAACACTCCCCATGGGACAGAAGAGCACACTCCTCCATTTGATTTTGATTACTTTCCTCATATTTAATTATAAAGGCTGTGAGATAACCTGATGTTTTCAAGGTATAATTTCCCTGAATGGATAGTAGTGACTCAAGAGCTTTAATCTTCACGGTATTCTTGACTATAATTACATTGGCAACTCAGGGCAGTGTTCAGTTTTGGAGCTGTTCCATTAAGTCTTTATTTCCTTTCTCTTGGAAGTCAAAAAACAATTTTATAAAACCTTATCATTATAAATTTGGGTTTATGTCAAAATTTTTTGGCAGCTAATCAAAAATTTTTCAATGGAGGTACATCTACTTGTCAAAACGGAGAGGCATGATGTGTGTCAGGTGTGGAAGGGGAGGCTGAACAGAAATCAGGAGTTGCCAGGGAATTTCTTTTTAGCTCATCTCTGAAGAACTGTAGGTGGTGAATCTATAGATCTTGTCAATGTAATTCTATGATGCTCAAAATGGACAGAAAAGAATTGAATTTTTAAAATGCCTTTGCTTGGCTAACAGAGAATCTGGAACCATTTGTCTTGTGTCCATAAGACAGTGTGGTCAGCAGGACAGACGCAATGCATGCCTCTTGGGGATGAAGAACAACAAATGGGAAGCCTGAAACTGACAGGCTGTAACTCACAAGTGTCTAAACCTTGCCCTCAGATACTCCTGGGCAGCTCCCACTGGGGCTTTAGCTGGGAAGTCAATTGAATTTCAGGGCCTGAAAGGAACTCTTGGTCTATTGGGAGCAACTATTCTCTGCTGAAACATGGACAGATTTTTAGGTAATAATCAGACACTAACAGTAACCATCTGGACAAAATACAATTGTCTTCTCTCTCTCTTTAAACCATCCTTAGACCCAGGAACACATATCCAGAGGTATCCAAACTAAAATTACATTTTGAGATTCCCTTTTATATAAATTAATCATTACACCTTCTGCATGTGAGCTTCAGTTATTATTCCAGTCAGTGATGGGAATATTTTAAAAAGAGCATTCTCACTCTGTGAGAATCTGAGCCCTCTGACCCTTACCACCCAGGAGAAAGGGAAGTACATATGTAAAAGACTGTGATTACAAAATGAATTATGAAGAAGAGAAGTCAATCCCAAATAATCATCACATTCAAAACAGCTTCTATGGCTCTGTTCTCAAAAGTGGTCCAATAAAATGATATACATATGGGAATTCTAAAAATAAGGGGCAATAGTGAATTCTTCATTAAATTGGTGCATCAGGCATCATAAAATGGTACTCCACCATCTCCACAAATTCTGTATAAAATGTGTCTCAGGAAAATACAATAAAAGTAAAAGAGATTATCTTGGAACTTAAATCTGAATTTAAAACAAAAATGAAATCATACACAAAGATTTCCATCCCTATGTGCAAAAACCAAATCTGGAACAACAAAAAAAAATAGGTGTGGGAATGTTAACCTGGAACAGTAGGAGGTGAGTACATTTCAATCAAGCATCTCATAAAAAGTGGGACATATAATTCAGAAGAGAAAAAGCAAACTGTCTTCCTGGAAGCAAAATTTGCATGAAAAATTTAAATTCATGGGCAATTTAACCCGGGAATGTTCTCTAAGCAAAATTCCCCTCAGTGCATAAAAAGAAACAAAAATAGCAGATTATCATAGTTGCAGTTGTTTTTAAATAACAATGAAATATTTAGGATTAAGGTAGAAACAAGACAACCCCTTTGTAGATTTCTTAATATTGCCTGATCAGATAAAAATAAAACTATACATTTTTTTCATAAGGGAGTTGTATGTATATTAGCACAATATTCCTATTAACTCACATCTTTCAGCTTGTTTTGTGAGGGTTTATATAATGTAACATGTATAGATCACGTAAATCATCATTTCCAAATCTTGTTCTGTTGGCATAGTTGAGCCTAAACAGAATCTGAAATTGGGATATGGCCACATATTCCTATAGTAGTTTATGGAAGACATGCATGCTGTACAGTTGTGCCTGGTCTCAAATGTTTTCCCATAATGAGCCAAATATACAGAACATCCAGAATAATTGTTGTGATAATAAAACTCTGTCAGTAGAGATACGCAGATGGTGAATATCTGCATTGGTGAATTATCCGTGGACAAAGAAATTATCCACTTACTACAAATACTATATCTGATTATATCCTCCCCCAAAATGAATTAGATAGTCACACTTGAAGTACTTTGCATTGGACTGGAGATTGCATTTGGCAATATCTCTGCATTCAAAATAAATTCAAAATGAAGAAGTGTTTGACATCCTTAATGAAATTTGATGCTGTTAACTTCTGGTATTTACACTGCAGAAAATTTGTATAATAATTCATTTTAAAAGCAAAGTCAGGAAGGAAAGGAAGTAAGAGAAGAAAGATAGGAGGAAGGAAAAAAAGTATTTTAAACTCATGGGAATTCATAGAGGTTTCCAGAAGAGAGAAAATGAATCTGTTGCTGTCTCCGGCAACATGAAAACTATCATTTGTCAATAGAAGTTATGGTCATGGTGGGTTTGTTCAATCAGTTAGGAACATTGGTGAAGAAAAACAAACAAAATGCCTAAATCCAAGTTATCTGAAAGGAGTTTTTTCTTATCAAAACATAAGATAACCAATGTTTGCATTTTATTAAGCCTAGATTAAGTTTGAGTTTGTAAGAAAACATACAGCCATTTGGCTATTCAGCGCTGATTTTATGGTAAATGATGGCAATGAGAAAGATAGATGAGGGTCCTGTATACAACATACATGTAAAAGAAAAATTGTAGGCAAACAATTTGTGAAATAGTTTCATTAAAAGCACAATTATTATTCCCTAATTCTTCTTTATCCAGACCCCTTGTTCTAAAATTTAAATAATCTCTCCTTTTTCTATATAAAAATGGTGATTTTTTTTAGGGCTGGGCATGTGGCTCAAGTGGTAGCGGGCTCGCCTGGCATGCGTGCGGCCCAGGTTCAATCCTCAGCACCACATACAAACAAATATGTTGTGTCCGCCGAAAACTAAAAAAATAAATATTAAAATTCTCTCTCTCCCCCTCTGTCTCTCTCTCACTCTCTCTTTTAAAAAAATGGTGATTTTTAATTGACATGAACTTCATACTTTAAAATATTTTTCTATCATGGAGGACTAAAAACATTTTGTGAGGATCCAGACTGCAGCAATTCAAATTGTCTGATACAATATCGTCTATATAGCTACCACCCAGAGTTTGCTAATAATAAAAAGTGATTGCATAATGCCTATGAGAATTAAATGATTTTAATATCAAAATATATTTGTGTATAATGTGGGAATACCATAAATGTTTCAAGACAACAGTTTGAATTCAAAAGTAATAACTTCCAAAATTTTATAAGACATTTAAATTATTATATTTTATATTTTACTAACAATAGTCTTAAAGAGCCAACTCAGAAAAAAAAATAAAAATTCTCTGAAATAGACATTTATTTTTGTTTAGTTATGCATACATTAACTATGTCATCAGAAATTCTTTTCTGAAAAAGTTCTAGTGGGAATACAAAAATACATTTTCAGAAATAATGTTGGTTCTTATAACTGCTATTTATTATCTGGAGATATTTCAAATATAGTTTGATGAGAGTTAATTGTTCATTAGTATTTGGTTTAAAGGAAGTGAAAGATAAGGCATTTAATTGATGCATTAGTAGTCATTCCCACCTTCAAAAGTTGTAGGAGGCATTTTTAACAGTGTTCATTTTCTTTGCAGGGGATCTGCTCTGAACAAAAATGGAATATTCACTGTTTGTTCTATCCTACATTTATTCAGCAAGAACTATTATCAGACAGCCCAACCACACACCTTTACAGAATAACAAAGATGTAAAAAGCATCCCTGGCCTTCATCCTAAGCACAGTGCTTTCAGGAAGCCTCTCTTGTTTTATTAAGTGCTTCGGTTTTGTCGTGGGACCGTGCTGACTTGAGTAGATTCTTTTTCTGAGATGCACAGATGGCCTTTTTATATTTGTTATTATACATTGTTAATCTACAGTGATGGAGAACTCTGTGGATTTTTTTCCCTTTCCTGAGTAACCTTTCATTTGAGTTTGAACCTAATTATTAATTTTGAGGGAAATGAATAAATAGAATTATAGAACTACTTTCTGTGATTCCATGGTGTGAAAAACACATCAGATTTTCTATCATAAATCTTTCTCTCTAGAATTTTATAGAAGCATTAGAAAATGTTCTTTGGACTAGAATTTAATATTTATCTTTTTATTTCTTTTTTGCTTGCCTCCCTAATTAAAAAAAAAAAGAGGGGGCACAAATTCTGATAATTTTTTTTTTGTTATTGCCAAGTATGGCAAAAAAGAAAAAGATGGTGTTGTTAATGAATAGGAAACTTGCATCAAGGTTAAATGTACTTTAAAATAATGTGTTAAAAGCACCACTTTCCCTAAGGGAAGATTATTTTCTAATAGCAATAATAATCAAAATATGCTTTAAAAAATTAAAAAATATGTAAAACAAATAAAAGATGCTCTTTGAAAATACTGTTGTATTCTAGTGAAAGTGCCTTGATATCAGCCCCAAGTCCTATAATGTCCTGAGATAAAAGTTGAGAATACAGGATAGGATCAGAGCTCATTCTTCCACCTCATTCACTTCTGGTAACATTGTAATCTGGAGCACAGGCTTTCTGACAAAGGAAAGGACTCTGGTGTGCCATTTAAGCTGTAGTTTAAGCAGAAATTAAGGGAAGCAAAGAACCTCTCTGAATCTCAGGCTACTCCTCTAGATACCTAGAGACTCCCTTGTTATGGCAGATAGTTCGTAAATGTTCACTTAACAATAAAAACGAATAAATCACATTGTTTACTATATGTGAGTATGCTCAATCCTAAATATTCCTACGTAGCACTGATATATTATTGACTGATCCAATTCGCTGATTCATTTTTTGATTCATCAATATATTTTTCGATTCTATAGACAACTTCCAAGTACCTAATATGAGCCACAAAGCATGATACCACCATAAAAATAAAATATTTCCTGTTCTTTCAGAACTTACAGTTTAACTGAGAAAGCAGACATGAGCAATTAGTCACCACAAAACTGGATGAATGACTTCCCTGGAAATGCCCATGAACAATAAAGTCTAGTGTTCTCCAGTGACAGCTCACCTATTTTGAAGAATCTTCATGACAAACTAGGGGAATTCTTAGAGCCCTAGCATAGTACTAGCTCAATATATCCCCCTTTCTATCTGCACGGAAAATGTTCAAAACCCAGATACATCAGAGTTTATTGATGTTTTTGTCTCCCCTCAAATGTATGTTTACTCAACTAAGCAGAAAAGACAGGCTCAATCGTGTGTTCTTTCAAGGAAAGGACATCATCATCAAAATGATACTTGATAAAATTTTATTTTCAAAATCCTAATCAATACTTTCTTTATTTGAAGATTCGTTTTAGGGTCTAGGATTATAATTCAGTGGTAGAGTGCTTACCTAGCATGTGTGAGATCAAATGGATTTGATCCTCAGCACCACATGAACACTATAACTTAAAAAAAAAAAATCATTTTGCTTTTGTTCACTTGAGTTTTCTTTAAAACCAAGTATTATATTGCAAATGGCAAATTGAAGTAAGTCTGCTACCTTTTCATTCAAGTTTTAAATATTTCATCTGAACAGAAACTATAGTTAGAGCTGATGTAAATTTCTCCTCATGCTTATAATCATCTTTTTCCTTCTTTATTTTCTTTAAAATCAAGTATGGTCTCAAAAAATATTCAAATCAATGATGACCCCAAAACCCCAAAATATGTACAGAAAGGGCAGAGTTGTCACACTTTCAAAGGAGCAAAATATCATAAAACAAATTAAGATCTGGTACAAATATGGAGCTTACTTAATGGTATATCTAAAGAGATGGGCTGGACGAGAGTCTCTGGCCTGTGTGCTGTGACTGTCACTGTCACCATTATAGGTTACTTGTTTTCTCTTTCCTCACTCTGTTTCTGTTAAATGTTGCACAGGACAGCACAATGATGTGAAGTCAGCAGAAGATCATCTTAGCAATCCCAGAAATAACACCAGAAGTAGCCCACCTATAGCTATCAGTAGATAAGGCATGAATGGGAAGAAAGGGTAAAAAAGTAAATATGTTGTATTTTGATTAAATCAGTGATTTGTTCCTCAGGCCTATTTTAATTTTAGAAAGGCTCACTTTAAAAAAAATCAATTGCAATAAAGAGTATGTGCTTTGACACTGTTTTCCACTGTTCCGTGATTGCCTAAGTTTTCTTGCAGATAAAAGTACAGGAGAGAAATAGGATGGTAAGTAATTTGCCATTTCTTTAAAAGCTGTAGGGGTTAAAAATATATATATGTAAGAAGAAAAGAAAAAGACTAAGTAAAACCTGGGAGGAAACTGTCTTCTTTTAGTTATGTTCTGTTCTTGCTTTTTTGTTTACAACATGTTCACAAATAAATGATTCCAACTTTTAACTAGAATTTAAGCCTCAAGTATTCTACTCATTTTGAAAAAGAACATAAAGGCACAGAATGATATATCCAACTTTTGCTGTAACAAAGTGTTCCCTTGGAAACTGATTTAAGTTACAGGAGTTACTGGTGCATTTTCAATTAGGTTTATACAAAATTTATATAAAACTGACCTTTGAAATTCATTTTTCATCTGCCAGTGAACTACATTTTTCTTGATGTTAGTAAGGGTTAAAAAGAAACTTTTATATGCAAATTAGTATTTTTACATATAAAAGTACTGAACAATTAACAATGATTACAACTTGAAGAATATTTCTTGTCTCTGAGATGCCCAAAACTGTCCTAGGTCTTTATATTATGAAAGCATTATACTTGACCTCAAGGAGTTCTTGATTTAGTAAGAGAAATGAAAAGATTAATAAACTACTATATTTATAGAGATCATAAAATTGAAAATAAGTATTTTAAGATGGACAATTTTAAATAAGCCTTTTGTTCATTTGGAAGGCAGATGTGTACAAAACATTGATAGTGATGATGCTTTCATACAAATATTTCATGTGATTTGGGGCTGTAGTGGCTGAGTTGTTCTCCTAGATCCAACCAGGATAGTTAACATTGATGGTTAGGATGGGATAATTGAGGATTCTGTTCTGGGGAGGCAGCCCAGTGGGTAAGCAAGAGAGAGAATGTATCAGAAGTCCCAGGGAGAGTTGAAGGGACATTAAGTATAGAACATTATTTAGAATGTTATATGGCATAAGTGACAATAATAAAACTTCAACTAAATTGATCAGTCTGGCTGGGCACAAATGCCGCAGTCTGGCTGGGCACACAATCACGAGCCACCACACAGCTTGTAGATTCAAACAGCAACTCTTTATTCCTGAACTCTCACCAGCCGTCTACAATCATGTTCTGGGGAAATCCACGTTCTCTTCCCAAATCCACCTTCTCTCCCAAATTCACCTCCACTGGGCTTCTATCTCCAAAATATACTGTCTGAATCCCGTGAGAACTCAAGGGGAACTCAGGCAGCAGGATACGCCCTATTCCCAGCAGGAATAATCTTAAACCTTAAACCTGGAACCTAAACTGGGAACGCCCTAAACAAGATTATCTTAAAACCGGGAACACCCTAATCTGCCTTGGTCCTTGAGCAAGGTTAAGTACATTCAATGTCACTGCAACATGGGGTACGCTGGCAAGGAAATTGTCATACTTACTTGGCTAATGGCTCCCAGCACAATACAATTTACTGGCTTCCATAACTAAAAAGTACTGGACATAATTGAAAACAGTAGGTGAGGTGATGCTGATGGAGTTACCATGAATCCATTTTTCAATTTCTTCTTGACTCTGTTTACTACTCTGAACTGTCTTCTTTCACAGGCAAGCCAGGGCCAGTGGCAAAAAATGGGTGACCATATCTCTGTGTTTACATTTTATCAATTTTACAATCTAAGTAAAAAGACAGCATTTTCATTCTTCAAAACGTCTGACAATTGAAATTGTCTTAAAAAAAAACAAGAATCCTTTCAAGGAACTTGTCAATAGAATTTATATGGAAAGAACAAGAACCAAGAATATGTAAGACACAAACTACTTGCATTATAGACACCAAGTTATTAACAAACTAAAATAATTAAGGAACATGATATTGGGATAGAGACATAGAAATAGTCTCTATTGTAACAGAATAGAAAATCTGTATATGTGAATATATTACATCAATAATGGGTGGAAGAAACTGCTTATTCAATAAATAATACTGAGAAAACTGGTTATTCATATGGAAAAAATTAATGGGTCCTTATTTTACACAATGAGAAGCGAAAATCAATCCCAAATAAGTAATTGACTAGTATGAGTGGAAAAAATTTTTAACATTTTCAGAAGGACATGTCTTTAAGGTATTAATATAGGAATCCAAGGAAGTTGATCTCATAGAACTTAAGAGTAGAATTGAGTTCAAAGACCTAGATATGTTTAAGCTTATTTAAACATTATATAACATATACATGAATTGAAACAGCATATGCTCATAAATATGTATAATTTTTGTTTTATCAATTTAAAAGTTTAATTTAAATTGAAAACAAAAAAAAAACCAAGGTGGTGGATATGCTAAATACTCTGAGTTGATCAATACTCAGAGGATATGTGAATCAAAACATCAGACTGTATGCCATAAATTTATGCAAATACTATGTCAATCAAAAAAAATTAACAAGAAATGAAATAAATCAGATGTCTTCCAATTGTGATAAATCAGGTATTCTCCAATTGTGACTGACAGGCTATACCCACGCCTTAAGCTGCTTTATGTAATAAAGTTTAATTGGAACACAATTATACTCTTTTATATATTGTCTATGGGTGCTTTTATACTATAAAATCAAAGTTGAGTAGTTATATCAGAGATGGTATGGATACTAAAACCTAAAATAATTATTATCTGGCCCTTTACAGAGAAAGTTGGCAACCTCTTCTCTAAATTTCATTAATAAGAGATTTTGCTTATATATAGTCACACATTTTTAGCGATTTTATACCTATGAAAATATAGACAATTTAAATTTCCTCATATTACACATGAGAAAACTGAGACACAGAAAATATAGATAACTGCTCAATATCTTTCTACATATTAAAAAACAAAAATAGGTTCTTCTGTCTTAAATCAAAATTCACTGACTTAAACTCTGACAGAGAAACCAGAGATTGGTTCTAAATCCCTTTTTTTATTTTATTTTTTTATTTTCAGAAATAAGTTTTTACTGTCAAAACAAAAGATATTGGATCAGTGATCTGAAAGAAAGTAAAAACTCAGATGAAAAATATATATAAATTTAAAGTTATGAAAAATTATACTTTTGTTTCAAATAATTGGGTTGAAACATTTTCCAACAGAGGAATCATACACACACACATTTTTATCAAATGTATACATCCTGTAATGATGATCTTCCTCCTGCAAAGACTTTCTTTGTTATTTGTGTTGAAGAATAGAGGAGCCGGTCAATTATTCCTAACATTCTGTCTTTCACATAGGGCTTTAGGAGAATCATCATCATAGTGAATAATATAATTCTAATTTTATTTTTAATCATCTATTCTTTCTTGTGCTTATATAAGATGAGACGTACTTAGGTCTCCAGAACAATTCTTATTTTTCTTTTTCTTTTTTCTTTTGTTCCCCTTAACTGTGCCCCATCCCCAGCCCTTTTAATTTTTTATTTTGAGACAGGTTTCACTCACTGTGTTGCTTAAGGACCTTACTAATTGCTAAGACTGGCCTGGAATTTGCAATCCTCCTTTCTCAGCTTCTTAAATTGCTGAGATTTCAGGCATACACGACCAGGCCACTTCCAGAACAATTTTCTTAGACAGGCCTTTGGTGAAGAATGTGTGTGTGAAAAAATCTAGTTCAGGCACAGCAATCCTTAAAGATATTGACTTTAGAAACTTAAGGAGTTCTGAGGTTAAAACCCAAACATCCATCATGGAGTTCAAATGGGATTTATGCTTTGGGGACTTTAAAATATTGAGCTGTTGCAAATTATTACATTTTTTTGTTGTTGTTTCAAAAACTCTGAAGAAAGAAAGGTCACACAATCACTAACAATGTGACCTTTAGTCACCTCACTTGATTAGGTGTTGGCTTCCTAAACTGGAAGGTAAAGAAATTGTAATCTACAGCTGAAATCCTCTATGTCAATGAATTGAAATAACTTGTTAATAATTCAAGTATATTATGGTACAATTATAGAAAAGTATAAAACTTCCACAATGTAAAATCACCTCAGTCTAGTCCCTCAGGGGAACTTCTGGTTTATCATTTAATTGCAATAGCACACAGTGCAAATATTTCAAAGCTGGATTCCAAACAGCTTTGGGGCAATGTTGTGCTAATGTGTGCTCCAGGCATCAAAATGCTTTAAGGGATTATTTCAGAGATATAAAAGTTTTAACTAAAATGTGAACATAAGATTACTTGAAGTGGGAGAGGACTGAAAATGTGGGAGAAAATATTTTAGGTTGAATTAATGTAACTAGGAAAATCTATGTGACGGGATAAGGCAGGGAGGGTGGGAGCAGTATAGCCCATGGCATAGGCTCCTTGAAAACTAAAAGAACAACCAAGTGCATTTTAATGTGCTATTTTAAGAATGAAGAGGCAAAGTTTCAGGGAACATAGACATTAATATATAAAACTAAATTTACTTATAAAACCATGTTTTATATTATTAATTTGAAGTATACTTTTTCTGGTGAATAATTCAAGTTTAATATTTAAATTAACTGAAACATTTTAATTTTATTCCAATTGTCTTCAGGAGTTGTGGAATTTAAGTTGTAAAAGGAAAAATATGTTTAATTGATAGATAATCCAGTTAATAAGGATTTAGGTAAATCTGGAATCTTTCACAATATAATACTTTCCTTTGAGATTCAAGAGCATAATGATGCTTTTCATGTTTACTGCTAGTAATAATGCCTCTGCTGTCACCCAATCCTCATCCTCACTCTAAATGTGGTTTCCCTACACCACCCACACAATTATGGTTCTTGAAAATATGCCCTCTGGATTATGCCACTGTGTTTTGATGGGACTCTTGACTAATCCTCCTCATTTGAAAGGCAGATAGTGTTAATGTCCATCTCATAAGGTTGCAATGAGTACCACGTCCTCCATTAACGCTCTGTGCTCTCTGGAGAATACAGCATGAGACACGACTTAAGTGCTAATTCTTTACTTGGGGAAGAAAAACCTTGATCAACAAAAGCAGGAGAAAGGGAACTAAGTTTAGGAAGGATAGAGAGCCATTGGGAGAAAATGTGTTACCTTACTGGCCACTTCTTTATGACTAGCTATAAACAGACAACCCAGACACAAACGATTTCTTGACAACCTGTGGGGAAAAACTATATTTTGAAATAGTCCTATAGAGAGAAGAGAGAAAGGATACTGAATATCCCCTCTCTTGTTTTCCACTGGTCAAAATTGGTCTCCAAGGGCTTTAATTCCTTTGTCTTCCAAATCATATGATCAGCTATAAACTGATCACAGTGGCTACTTCCAGGCCCTTTGGTATAGATTTGCCTCATTTGTCGAGAGAAGACAAACGAAGAAAGATATATTAGGTTATTTGAGGCATCAATTGAGGCAGAAAAATGATGATGTAAACAGAGGGAAAATGAGATATTGACAATTGGAGAAGAGTGTATGAAGTCTATTTGGCACTTGGATAAGGCCATTATTATTTTTATCACCATTCAAATCTTAGATTCTAACACTACTTTCTCAACCATACTACCTTTAGGTTGTGCTGGGCCTCAGTTCCCACTCTAGGAGTGAACTGAGGGAAAAGGACATAGCATAAACTCCATGCATAAAGGGCAAATTGGAGGGGGAAGACAAGAGGATGCATGACTGGAAGGAAGCACAGTCTCCTTTCTGAGAATGTGGAAATGGAACCCTGGAAGCGTGTTTCAGAAAGATGGTGACAGATGCCTTAAAATTATTGAAGAAAATTAAAGTGGCTACTTGAAATAAAAGTCAGAAAGCTAAGACAAATAAAGTACAGAATGCTTTGAGGAGTAATCCTGGATGTGACTCTAAGTTACACACAAAGCACAATCCACTTTATGCAGAAACAGAGAAGGTACAAGTATACACTCAAAATATATTTGCAGAGAAAGGAAGAAACTCAGGAAAATGTTCAATAAGGAGTAGAAGCAAGATGCCACCAGCTCTACAAGGAATGGACAAAGTAGCCTTGGCTCCAGTTCATTTATGTCATCTACCTCTACCTGGATTCCTAAGCTTGGTCTTTGTAAATTCCATGTCACCAACATGTATTAGTCAAGAGATGTTTAGGTTCTAAGTAAACGACTCTATGTAAAAACAAAACAAAACAAAAAAATGGCTCGCATACCTGGAAAATCTATGGAACCTTGGGGTTTGGCTTCAACCAAGAATTTAAAAGTGTTTTAAGAAAATCTAATTTTCTCTTCCCCTTTAGCTCTCATTTTCCTTTGCAGGCCTCATTCTCAGTCATGGTCTCTCCAAAGAAGCAGCAATAATGATTTTTAATGCTATTTGGAATCCTTAATCTCTAGAGAAAGGAACTTAAATTTGAATATCCATGTTGATTCCACAAAGATAATTCTGTTTGCTTGTCTTGAATCATTTGTCCTTTTCTAACTTTATCAATGATTCCAGAAAGAAGGCATATTGTGGAAAACCAAGTATCATTGTCAAGCACTTTATTATTGTAGGTGAATCAACAATCAGTCTCATCGAGAGGGAAAGAAAATCTCTGAACAGAAAAGGTGCTGAACAGAACAAAGGGCAAGAGATGTACTGCATCCTGTATTCTGTTTTGAGGAATCCATCAATTCCTGACAGACCATTCTCTCCTTAGAGACCTTGATATACTTAATGCTTAAAAAAAAGGCAAAATACAAGATTTTTGAGCATGTAGTAAACCCATTGCTAGATTTGAGAGCTGTTATTTAACAGGTACAAAATTCAAATAAAATTTTGCCTGTATTTGCTCATTTAGGTCATTCTTTTTTTTTTAAGAGAGAGAGAGAGAGAGAGAAAGAATTTTTTAATATTTATTTTTTAGTTCTCAGCGGACATAACATCTTTGTTTGTATGTGGTGCTGAGGATTGAACCCGGGCCGCCCACATGCCAGGCGAGCGCGCTGCCGCTTGAGCCACATGCCCATTCCTAGGTCATTCTTTAATTCACAGATCATTTTAATTATGAACATTCTGAACTCCTTCTCTGACATACATTGGAGAAAGAAAAAAAAGCTTCTTTAACAAATGGTGCTGGGAAAACTGGAAATCCATATGCAACAAAATGAAATTAAACCTCTATCTCTCACCATGCACAAAACTCAACTCAAAGTGGATCAAGGATTTAGAAATAAAACCATAGACACTGTGCCTAATAGAAGAAAAAGTAGGCCCAAATCTCTATCATGTCAGATTAGGCCCCAACTTCTTTAATAAGACTCCTATAGCACAAAGATTAAAATCATGAATCAATAAATGGGATGGATTCAAACTAAAAAGATTATTCTCAGCAAAAGAAAAAATCTGTGAGGTGAATAGAGAGCCTACATTTGGGGAAAAAATTTTTATCACATGCACATCAGATAGAACATTAATCTCTAGGATATATAAAGAACTAGAAAAATCTTAGCACCGACAAAAAACAAAAATCCAATCAATAAATGAGACAAGGACCCGAACAGACACTTCTCAGAAGATGATATACAATCAATCAACAAATATATGAAAAATGTTCAACATCTCCAGCAATTAGAGAAATGCAATTCAAAACTACTCTAAGATTTCATCTCACTCGATTCTATCAAGAATACAAACAACAATAAGTGTTGGCAAGGATGTGGGGAAAATGTGTGCTCATACAATGCTGGTGGGACTGCAAATTGGTGCAGCCGTTATGAAAAACAGTATGGAGATTCCTTGAAAAATTGGGAATTGAACCACCATTTGACCCAGCTATCCCACTCCTTGGTGTATAACCAAAAGACTTAAAAACAGCATACTACAGGGATACAGCCACATCAATGTTTATAGCAGCACAGCTCACATAGCTAAAGTGTGGAACCAACCTAGATGCCCTTCAGTTGATGAATGAATAATGAAAATATGGTGTATATATACACAATGGAATACTATTTAGCATTAAAAGAGAATAAAATCTTAGAATAATTTTGATTTGCATTTCTCTAATTGCTAGTGATGATGAACATTTTTTCATATATTTGTTGATTGATTGTATATCCTCTTCTAAGAAGTGTCTGTTCAGGTCCTTGGCCCATTTATTGATTGGGCTATTTGTTTTTTTGGTGCTTAGATTTTTGAGTTCTTTATATATTCTAGAGATTAGTGCTCTGATTAGTGCTCAAAGATTGTTTCTTTTGCTGAGAAGAAACTTTTTATTTTGAGTCCAACCCATTTATTGATCCTTGGTTTTAACTCTTGTGCTATAGGAGTCTTATTAAGGAAGTTGGGGCCTAATCCCACATGATTAAGATTAGGGCCTACTTTTTTCTTCTATTAGATGCAGAGTCTCTGGTTTAATTCCTAGGTCCTCGATCCACTTTGAGTTGAGTTTTGTGCATGGTGAGAGCTAAGGGTTTAATTTCATTTTGTTGCATATGTATTTCCAGTTTTCCCAGCACCATATGTTGAAGACACTATCTTTTCTCCAATGCATGTTTTGGCACCTTTGTCTAATAATTGTAATTTGTGGGTTAGTCTCTGTGTCCACTATTCTGTACCATTGATCTACCAGTCTGTTTTGGTGCCAATACCATGGTTTTTTTTTTTTTTTTTTTTTTTTTTTTTTTTACTATTGCTCTGTAGCATAGTTTAAGATCTGGTATAGTGATGCAATCTGCTTCATTCTTCCTGCTAAGGATTGCTTTAGCTATTCTGGTTCTCTCATTTTTTCAGATGAATTTCATGATTGTTTTTTCTATTTCTATGAGGAATTCCACTGTGATTTTGATTGGAATTGCATTAAATCTGTATAGTTCTTTAGGTAGTATGGTTATTTTCATAATATTAATTCTGCCTATCCAAGAGCAAGGTAGATCTTTCCATCTTCTAAATTCTTCTTTGATTTTTTTTTGGGGGGGTTCTGCGGTTTTCATTTCATAGATCTTTCACCTCTTTTGTTAAGTTGATTCCCAAGTATTTGGGAGGGAGAGCATGGGAGGAACAGATGAAGTCTAGACAGGGCAAAGAGGTGAGAGGGAAAGAAAGGGGGCAGGGGGTTAGCAATGATGGTAGAATGTTATGGATATCATTATCCAAAGTATATGAAGACATGAATTGGTGTGAACATACTTTATATACAAACAGATATATGAAAAATTGTGCTGTATATGTGTAATAAGAAGTGCAATGCATTCCACTGTCATAAAATTTAAGAAATAAAATCAATTTAAATTTAAAAAATAAAATCAATTTTTTAAAAAAATAGAATAAAATCTTTGCATTTGCAGGTAAATGATAGAGTTGGAAAATACAATGTTAAGGGAAGTTAGCCAATCCCAAAAAAACAAATGCCAAATGTTTTCTCTGCTATAAGGGTGCTGATTCATTGTTAGAGTCTGTAAACAAGACTGGATGGCGCCTGGCAAAATGCCAGAGGGAGTGGTTTGTGAGCTGGAGCCAGCGAGGCATTAAGTGTGGAGATTTCTTATTGGTTGACTGATGTATCTAGTTTATGTTAATTGGATAAGCTGTGTGAAATGTATAAATATCGCTCCTGTCCTACAATAAACGGCTCCCACTCCTGCTGTATCAATCTACACAAGTTGTTCCTCACTCCCTGGTTATTTTGCTGCAGCCGGACTGAGGCAATTCATAATGGAGTTGGGGGAGGCATGGGAGAATTAGATGAACTCTAGATAGAACAAAGGGGAGGGAGGTGAAGGGAGGGGAATGGGGGTAGGAAAAAAAGTGGAATGAGATGGGCATCATTATTCTAAGTACATGTTTGAAGACACGAATGGTGTGATTCTACTTTGTGTACAACCAGAGATATGAAAAATTGTGCTCTATGTGTATAATATGAATTATAATGCATTCTGATGTCACATATAATAAACTAAAATAGAAAATCATTTTAAAAATTTAAAAATTCAATTAAAATATGTAGGTGTTTATTAGGGTGCATAGAAGATAAATAATTATTATCCAGGACATTTAGGTTTTCTTTTATTTTTTTAGTAAAATTTTCTTTCAAATATGTGCTATAAATGCTAACTTATGTTCTTTTTAAGATTATATTTTGAGAAAAATCAAAGTTGTCCTGTGGTTGGAGATATATATATATATATATATATATATATATATATATATATATATATATATATATTCACAAGTAAGGTGTATATATATAATTGTGGATGTTGACAAGAGAAAGATATTTGGAAGGATAGAAAGAAAAGGAAAATGGATAGTTTTCAAGGGGGATGTCCCTCCAATTCTTCTTAGCAGTTTATCAAACTATTAATATGGTCCTGTTTTTGTTACCTGAAATTTCTTAACAAAACAAAACTGGGACTAAGTTAATGTGAAAGAGGTCATTGCATAAAGTGTCTGTTAACTTGTCTATATTTTCTCACAGCAATTGATTTTTCTGCTGATTGTGCTTTAGCCTGACCATCTGGATATTTATTTTAAAAATAGAGAAACATGTCCACTTTTAGGTAGCCTCTTGCTTCTCTGATATGTTTGATTTATTTTTTGCATATTCAGCATTCAAATTTAGCTCATACAAATGATGTTTAAATTTTTTAAAGGTTACATTTTTAGATTTTAATTACCTTATATATTATAAGTACATACTGAAATCTATTAATAAGTCTGATATTGAGAAGCAATAACTCCCACTATATATATATATATATATATATATATATATATATATATTTATGTGTATGTGTGTGTGTATAGATGAAATACAATATGGCTAATTTTTTTTTTTTATTTATTTTATTTATTTATTTATTTATTTATTTATTTTTTATGACTTAGGCTACCTTCTGTGTAAGAGAGCAACTTACTAGAGCATACCCAATTCACCATGTGTATTGTGGAATTTTTTTATTTTTTTTATTTATTTTTTTTTTAATTTTTTTATTGTTGGCTGTTCAAAACATTACATAGTTCTTGATATATCATATTTCACAATTTGATTCAAGTGGGTTATGAGCTCCCATTTTTACCCCATATACAGATTGCAGAATCACATCAGTTACACATCCATTGATTTACATATTGCCATACTAGTGTCTGTTGTATTCTGCTGCCTTTCCTATCCTCTACTATCCCCCCTCCCCTCCCCTCCCCTCCCTTCCCCTCTTCTCTCTCTGCTCCCTCTACTGACATTCGTTTGTCCCCCTTATGTTATTTTTCCCCTTCCCCTCACTTCCTCTTGTATGTACTTTTGTATAACTCTGAGGGTCTCCTTCCATTTCCATGCATTTTCCCTTCTCTCTCCCTTTCCCTCCCACCTCTCATCCCTATTTAATGTTAATCTTCTTCTCATGCTCTTCGACCCTACTCTGTTCTTAGTTACTCTCCTTATATCAAAGAAGACATTTGGCATTTGTTTTTTAGGGATTGGCTAGCTTCACTTAGCATAATCTGCTCTAATGCCATCCATTTCCCTGTAAATTCTATGATTTTGTCATTTTTTAATGCAGAGTAATACTCCATTGTGTATAAATGCCACATTTTTTTTATCCATTCATCCATTGAAGGGCATCTAGGTTGGTTCCACAGTCTAGCTATTGTGAATTGTGCTGCTATGAACATCGATGTAGCAGTGCCCCTGTAGCATGCTCTTTTTAGGTCTTTAGGGAATAGACCGAGAAGGGGAATAGCTGGGTCAAATGGTGGCTCCATTCCCAGCTTTCCAAGAAATCTCCATACTGCTTTCCAAATTGGCTGCACCAATTTGCAGTCCCACCAGCAATATACAAGTGTACCCTTTTCCCCACATCCTCGCCAGCACTTGTTGTTGTTTGACTTCATAATGGCTGCCAATCTTACTGGAGTGAGATGGTATCTTAGGGTGGTTTTGATTTGCATTTCTCTGACAGCTAGAGATGGTGAGCATTTTTTCATGTACTTGTTGATTGACTGTATGTCCTCCTCTGAGAAGTGTCTGTTCAGGTCCTTGGTCCATTTGTTGATTGGGTTGTTTGTTCTCTTATTGTCTAATTTTTTGAGTTCTTTGTATACTCTGGATATTAGGGCTCTATCTGAAGTGTGAGGAGTAAAGATTTGTTCCCAGGATGTAGGCTCCCTATTTACCTCTCTTATTGTTTCTTTTGCTGAGAAAAAAATTTTAGTTTGAGTAAGTCCCATTTGTTGATTCTAGTTATTAACTTTTGTGCTATGGGTGTCCTATTGAGGAATTTGGAGCCCGACCCCACAGTATGTAGATCATAGCCAACTTTTTCTTCTATCAGACAGCATGTCTCTGATTTGATATCAAGCTCCTTGATCCATTTTGAATTAACTTTTGTGCAAGGCGAGAGAAAGGGATTCAGTTTCATTTTGTTGCATATGGATTTCCAGTTTTCCCAGCACCATTTGTTGAAGATGCTATCCTTCCTCCATTGCATGCTTTTAGCCCCTTTATCAAATATAAGGTAGTTGTAGTTTTCTGGATTGGTTTCTGTGTCCTCTATTCTGTACCATTGGTCCACCTGCCTGTTTTGGTACCAGTACCATGCTGTTTTTGTTACTATTGCTCTGTAGTATAGTTTGAAGTCTGGTATCGCTATACCGCCTGATTCACACTTCCTGCTTAGCATTGTTTTTGCTATTCTGGGTCTTTTGTTTTTCCATATGAATTTCATGATTGCTTTCTCTATTTCTACAAGAAATGCCGTTGGGATTTTGATTGGCATTGCATTAAACCTATAGAGAACTTTTGGTAATATCGCCATTTTGATGATGTTAGTTCTGCCTATCCATGAACAGGGTATATTTTTCCATCTTCTAAGATCTTCTTCTATTTCTCTCTTTAGGGTTCTGTAGTTTTCATTGTATAAGTCTTTCACCTCTTTTGTTAGGTTGATTCCCAAGTATTTTATTTTTTTTGAAGATATTGTGAATGGAGTGGTTGTCCTCATTTCCATTTCAGAGGCTTTGTCGCTGATATACAGGAATGCCTTTGATTTATGCGTGTTGATTTTATATCCTGCCACTTTGCTGAATTCATTTATTAGCTCTAATAGTTTCTTTGTAGACCCTTTTGGGTCTGCTAGGTATAGAATCATGTCATCTGCAAATAGTGATAATTTAAGTTCTTCTTTTCCTATTTTGATGCCTTTAATTTCTTTCGTCTGTCTAATTGCTCTGGCCAGTGTTTCGAGAACTATGTTGAACAGAAGTGGTGAGAGAGGGCATCCCTGCCTTGTTCCAGATTTTAGAGGGAATGCCTTCAATTTTTCTCCATTCAGAATGATGCTAGCCTGGGGCTTAGCATAGATTGCTTTTACAATATTGAGGTATGTTCCTGTTATCCCTAGTTTTTCTAGAGTTTTGAACATAAAGGGATGCTGTACTTTGTCGAATGCTTTTTCCACATCTATCGAGATGATCATATGATTCTTATTTTTAAGTCTATTGATGTGGTGAATAACATTTATTGATTTCCGTATATTGAACCAGCCTTGCATCCCAGGGATGAATCCTACTTGATCATGGTGCACAATTTTTTTGATAAGTTTTTGTATCCGAGTGGCCAGAATTTTATTGAGGATTTTTGCATCTAGGTTCATTAGAGATATTGGTCTGTAGTTTTCTTTCTTTGAAGTGTCTTTGTCTGGTTTAGGTATCAGGGTGATGTTGGCCTCGTAGAATGAATTTGGAAGTTCTCCCTCTTTTTCTATTTCCCGAAGTAGCTTGAAAAGTATTGGTATTACTTCCTCTTTAAAGGTTTTGTAAAACTCTGCTGTATACCCATCCGGTGCTGGGCTTTTCTTAGTTGGTAGTCTTTTGATGGTTTCTTCTATTTCCTCAATTGATATTGGTCTGTTTAGGTTGTCTATATCCTCCTGACTCAATCTGGGCAGATCATGTGACTTAAGAAATTTATCGATGCCTTCACTATCTTCTAATTTATTGGAGTATTAGGATTCAAAATAATTTTTGATTATCTTCTGTATTTCTGAAGTGTCTGTTGTGATATTGCCTCTTTCATCCCTTATGTTAGTAATTTGAGTTCTCTCTCTTCTTCTCTTCGCTAGCATGGCTAAGGGTCTGTCGATTTT
Organism: Marmota monax; assembly: GCF_021218885.2. Classification (NCBI taxonomy): domain Eukaryota; kingdom Metazoa; phylum Chordata; class Mammalia; order Rodentia; family Sciuridae; genus Marmota; species Marmota monax. The sequence goes on from NW_026694162.1 coordinate 1,311,399, forward strand.
GTTTATTTTTTCAAAGAACCAACTTTTAGTTTTGTCAATTTTTTCAATTGTTTCTTTTGTTTCGATTTCATTAATTTCAGCTCGGATTTTAATTATTTCTTGCCTTCTACTTCTTTTGCTGTTGTTTTGCTCTTCTTTTTCAAGGATTTTGAGATGAAGTATGAGATCATTTATTTGTTGGTTTTTTTCTTTTTTTAAGGAATGAACTCCAAGCAATGAATTTTCCTCTTAGAACTGCTTTCAATGTGTCCCATAGATTCCGATATGTTGTGTCTGTGTTTTCATTAATCTCTAAGAATTTTTTAATTTCCTCCTTGATGTCTTCTATAACCCATTGATCATTCAGTAACCTATTGTTCATTCTCCAAGTGATGTATTCTTTTCCCTTCCTTCTTTTATCGTTGATTTTCAGTTCCATTCCATTATGATCAGATAGGATGCATGGTATTATCTCTACTCCTTTATATTGTCTAAGAGTTTCCCTGTGACATAATATATGATCTATTTTTGAGAAGGATCCATGTGCTGCTGAGAAAAAAGTGTAACTGCTTGATGTTGGGTGGTATATTCTATATATGTCAGTTAAGTCTAGGTTATTAATTGTGTTATTGAGTTCTATAGTTTCCTTATTCAACTTTTGTTTGGAAGATCTGTCCAGTGGTGATAGAGGTGTGTTGAAGTCTCCCATGATTATTGTATGGTGGTCTATTAGACTCTTGAACTTGAGAAGAGTTTGTTTGATGAACATAGCTGAACCATTGTTTGGGGCATATATATTTATGATTGTTATGTCTTGTTGGTGTATGGTTCCCTTGAGCAGTATGTAGTGTCCCTCTTTATCCCTTTTGATTAACTTTGGCTTGAAATCTATTTTATTTGATATGAGTATGGACACTCCTGCTTGTTTCCGAAGTCCATATGAGTGATATGATTTTTCCCAACCTTTCACCTTCAGCCTATGTATGTCTTTTCCTATCAAATGCGTCTCCTGTAGGCAGCATATTGTTGGGTCTTGTTTTGTGATCCATTCTACTAGCCTGTGTCTCTTGATTGGTGAGTTTAAGCCATTAACATTTAGGGTTATTATTGAGGTATGGATTGTTCTTCCAGCCATATTTGTTTATTTATGTTACTAAACACGGTTTGTTTTCCTCTTTGATTATTTTCCCCCCTTTAGTGTCCTACCTCCCACTGTTGGTTTTCATTGTTATTTTCCATTTCCTCTTCCTGTAATGTTTTGCCAAGGATGTTTTGAAGAGATGGTTTTCTAGCTGCAAATTCTTTTAACTTTTGTTTATCGTGGAAGGTTTTAATTTCATCTTCCATCCTGAAGCTTAATTTCGCTGGATACACAATTCTTGGTTGGAACCCATTTTCTTTCAGTGTTTGAAATATGTTATTCCAGGATCTTCTAGCTTTCAGAGTCTGTGTTGAAAGATCAGCTGTTATCCTGATTGGCTTACCCCTAAATGTGATCTGCTTCCTTTCTCTTGTAGCTTTTAAAATTCTCTCCTTATTCTGTATGTTGGGCATCTTCATTATAATGTGTCTAGGTGTGGGTCTCTTATGATTTTGCACATTCTGCGTCCTGTAGGCTTCTAGGACTTGGGGTTCTGTCTCATTCAAGTCTGGGAAGTTTTCTCGTATTATTTCATTGAATAGATTGCTCATTCCTTTGGTTTGAAACTCTGTCCCTTCCTGTATCCCAATGACTCTTAAATTTGGTCTCTTGATGTTATCCCATATTTCTTGGATGTTCTGCTCATGGTTTCTTAACAGTCTTGCTGAGCTGTCTATGTTCTTTTCAAGTTGAAATACTTTATCTTCATTGTCTGATGTTCTGTCTTCTAAGTGTTCTACTCTGCTGGTAGTATTCTCAATTGAGTTTTTAAGTTGGTTTATTGCTTCCTGCATTTCTAGGATTTCTGTTTGTTTGTTTTTTATAACCTCTATTTCCCTGTATAGTTGATCTTTTGCTTCTTGGATTTGTTTATGTAATTCATTGTTGAAGTGATCTTTCATTGTCTGATTTTGCTGTCTGATGTCTTCCTTGAGACTCCAGATCATCTGAAGCATGTATATCCTGAATTCTTTATCTGACATTCCATCTGCTGCAGCTCTTACCTCTTCTAACGTTGAGTTGACCTGCAATGCTTGTGGTCCTTTCTTTCCTTGTCTCTTCATACTGTTCGCGTTCCTTTCTACTTGGTGAAACTGTTGTGCTATTGAATTTTCCCCCTATATATTTATATTGATCTTGTATAGTTGCAAAGTCTCCCTCGCAGGCGCGGGCGGCGGCTCTGTCCCTCTGCGGGCCGCTAGGCTTGTTCTGTCGGTGGTCACAGTTCTGTCTACTTTGCAGGCGCAGGCAGCGGCACTGCCCCTCTGCAGGCCTCTGGGGCTGTACTGCCAGTGGGTCGCAGGTCCGCCTACCTTGCAGGTGCGGGGGGAGGGGGCGGCTCTACCCTTCCTCAGGCCACTGGGCCTGTTCTGTCTTTCGGTTGCGGGTCTGGCCTGTTCTGATGGTGGTCACAGTTCCGTCTACCTTGCAGGCGTGGGGGGGAGGGGGCGGCTCTGCCTCTCAGCAGGCCGCTGCTCCTCTTCTGCCAGTGGGTCGCAGGCCCGCCTACCTTGCAGGAGTGATTGGAAGCTCTGTCCCACCGCGGGCCACTGGGCCTTTTCTGTCCGTGGTCACAGTTCCACCTACCTGGCAGGCGCGGGGGGTGTGGGGCGGCTCTGCCCCTCAGCAGGCCGCTGGGCCTGCTCTGTGCGTGGTCACAGTTCCCTCTACTTTGCCGGCGCAGGGGGAGGGGGCGGCTCAGCCTCTCAGCAGGCCTCTGCTCCTCTTCTGCCGGTGGGTCGCAGGCCCGCCTACCTTGCAGGAGTGATTGGAAGCTCTGTCCCACCGCGGGCCACTGGGCCTTTTCTGTCGGTGGTCACCTGGCAGGCGCGGGGGGTGGGGGGTGGCTCTGCCCCTCAGCAGGCCGCTGGGCCTGCTCTGTGCGTGGTCACAGTTCCCTCTACCTTGCCGGTGCAGGGGGAGGGGGCGGCTCTGCCTCTCAGCAGGTCGCTGCTCCTCTACTGCAGGTGGGTCGCAGGCCCTCCTACCTTTTAGGAGTGATTGGAAGCTCTGTCCCGCTGCGGGCCACTGGGCCTTTTCTGTCCGTGGTCACAGTTCCCCTACCTGGTAGGCGCGGGGGGTGGGGGGCGGCTCTGCCCCTCAGCAGGCCGCTGGGCCTGCTCTGTGCGTGGTCACAGTTCCCTCTACCTTGCCGGTGCAGGGGGAGGGGGCGGCTCTGCCTCTCAGCAGGCCGCTGCTCCTCTTCTGCTGGTGGGTCGCAGGCCCGCCTACCTTGCAGGAGTGATTGGAAGCTCTGTCCCGCCGCGGGCCACTGGGCCTTTTCTGTCCGTGGTCACAGTTCCACCTACCTGGCAGGCGCGGGGGGTGTGGGGCGGCTCTGCCCCTCAGCAGGCCGCTGGGCCTGCTCTGTGCGTGGTCACAGTTCCCTCTACTTTGCCGGCGCAGGGGGAGGGGGCGGCTCTGCCTCTCAGCAGGTCGCTGCTCCTCTACTGCCGGTGGGTCGCAGGCCCGCCTACCTTGTAGGAGTGATTGGAAGCTCTGTCCCGCCGCAGGCCACTGGGCCTGCTCTGTGCGTGGTCACAGTTCCCTCTCGGCTAATTTTATAATACATGATCTCATTGGCATTTAGTAGGCACATAAAATGCAGAAATTAAAACAGGTTTTCCTCTTGTTTTTTTGAGAAATATTTAGTATATGTGTACTTATGGGTATGTATGAGTGTGTAGATATTATGTTTTTTTCTTTTGAAATAGCTGTATTTTATTTGAGAGAAACCAAGTGCTTTTGGTTTATTCTTTTCATAAATTTGTTTTTGGGAAAACAAAGGCACAGAGAAGAAAGTAGGAATCCCATGATAATGTTTTGGGGACTATAACAAGCATTTCTCCATGTGTATGTATCAAGCTACATCACACTTAATCTAGTAATGACACCATTTTAATATGATTGTTTTTTCTCTTAGCAGACAAGAGCAAAATGCAACACTATGATTCGTCTCTATCTTTGTTACTTAAGCCAATGTTTACATTTTATATCCAAATAAACCTTGAAAGGACCATGAGCTATACCTCAGAATTCAACCTTCATTTGAAAAATGTGAAAGAGATTATACATTTAATTTCACCACAGGAGGGTAAAAACCCTATTTTGTTTGAAATGTTTAAGCATAATAAGGGAAGCCATTTGATAGGAATACAAAAATTGTCAGATAAATGTCAATTTATGACTCTATAAACATTCGATCTGTCCAGAAAGTGTGTACTGATTGAGTCGGTTTTGACAGATAAAGAGCACTCACTGAATATCCTTTCCTGAGAAACATCCTTCATTAATATTTACATTTCTCTTGACAGTGCAGTTGCTGCAAGCATAGGTTGAGTAAATATAGCCTGCATTTGGCAAATATACATAGTCATAGGCCTACATTTGTCTAAGAATCCTATTGCTTTGGGTGAGAATATGGGTCTGATTGTTTCTGTGGACTCCCTGTACAGCAAGTGCAATAATTCAAGGGGGGAAAAAATCCATGACACTTATTTGAAAGCATCAGGACATTTATAATCTGTGAACTTGTGATAGAGAACGAACAAAGGGTAGCTTTAATTCCCATCCAATCCCTTCTTTTTTCTATGTGTTCTTCATTTTTTACTCTGCTGTGAGCAGTCACTAAAAATATATCTGGTCAATAAAGGGCAAGTAAAATTGGAGGAGTTGCTATAGGAACACATGAAGTGATGCAGAGCAATAAGCACTCTAATTTATACTGTGTTTTCACGTTATATTTCCATTGTAGTTAAGCTCAACTTCAGAAGAGATTCCTTAAGAAAGAGGCTACTTGAAATGCAGGGGATTCTTTCTGAGAGAATTATGCTTACTAACTTTAAAAATAATAAATCTTAAATCTGAGTAGCACTATAAGCAGAAAGCAGGTTTTTCTTCTATTTATTCCATTATATTTTCAATGCATTTTGACCCAAATCCGTTTTGCACAGTGAAAGACCTGGGAATGCATTTTAATAGTGATGAGAGCATGGGTAATGAGGAGCTGCCAGAAATTGCCTGCGCTCACGTCTCTCTGAGTACTCTCTTCCATTTTGATAGGCAGCATCTATATTCCAGCTCCGAGACCCTCCTCATTCCCAATTCTGTTGAATTATCCCACATTCTGGAACTGTGCTCTTCTCAAATGTTGTTTTTCCAAAGGTGACAGACCCTCGTGCCTTGCTTTTGACCTCCATTTGATAACTCCAGCATAATCATTGAAGGCATTTCAGATCGACATACCCAAATGATTTCACATTCACCAGACCCATCACTGAAAGGACAGGGTCACTGCACCCAGAGACACATGGAACTTTTCCAGAGGGGATGAGGCTTTCTTTGTGAGTATAATTGAGGGAGCGATTAGCTCAACTTTGGTCTGCTTATATCTGTTCATTCTCATGTGTCCAACTCCTAAGCTCAGTCAATTTTCTTTCTTTCCCTCCAAACTTGTGGGGGCAGGAAGAGTTTCCAACCCAGTGATCAAAAAGCCCTATAGATCAAGATAGCTCAGGAAACAAGATCTTTTACAAAATCTTGTAAATGACATGGTTAGACACTAGTGTTTTCCTTATTTCTATGGTAAGTCTCATTCTTTCCTTTAAGAAGAAAAACAGTAAATTGTTTTTTGCTTGACAGGGGAGGAACTGTGGTTAGTCTAATTGTCTCATTGCTTCATTTGATTTGATTCATCAAAGTGGATTTCACCTGTGGCATATAGTCAAAGCATGGGGGTTGGTGAGATAAGGGAAACACAGGAAAAGAAATCCCTAATGAAGGGATGTGTGAGAAGGGTCAGTTATTAATAATTTATGCAAATTACACTTTTTATTATTGAGCAATCAAATGTTAGTTACATAGGGTAAAACAATCAAAAGTTCCCAATTAATTTTTACTACCAGAGGGCAATTAAATGATTTCTGTTTAAGAAATTTTAATCAAGAGAATGCATATGCACACTCATACATCTGAGAGTGGGCAGAAAATAAATATAAAAGCCATTTTTGTGTAACATATTTCTGAGTAAATAGCAAGGCAGTAAGAATCAAGGTTGTGTTTATCAAATATCCAGTGCTTGCTCTTTGCAAGCACATAGCATATGATTTAACATTACCTACTTTTGTAGAATTGTATATGTAATTCTGGAATGTATTTCAGACTCTTCCAAGGACTGAAACAAAGAGCTTATTTTAAACCTTAGACTGAGACATACTATTGTTTTCAAAAATAAAAATTTAAAGTTGAAGCACTTCTTTTTATCACCCTCAAAGAAAATCATTTTTTAAAAAAAGAAAAAGTATATTGTTTCAGGAATATGTCTGATGTTTACAAAATCCCATTTTAAGCTGAATAATCATTTAGTTTCAAATAGATGTTAAGGGGACTTGTGGGGGAAGGGATGGAGAAGGGAATTTGAGCCTTCAAAGACAAATGGGACCATTTTATAAATGGTGCCTCTCATCTCCAGAGCTATTAGCTGGAGGGCAATGCTGAATGTTTAGTCTAAAAAATGAATCACAATCACCCTGCAGAGTAAAGGTTGCAGAGTTAACTAACAACATTAGAAACTGTGCTTCCCAGTGCAACCGTCTTGTCTTTCTAACTAAGCAGAATCTGTCTAATCACAAAAGAAACACATATTTTTTTTTTTTTGCCTTGAGAGGAACATTAGCAGTTCAACATCTATCACTACATGCCCACACAGAAAAAGAACTTATTTTACAATTAATGAATTGGCTTTTATACATGTACAATTATTTACTATTCATGATTTCTGTTTGAGAGCATTTCTGTGGGATGTTAGAGCTGATGGAGTTCCCCTTCAGACCAATGAGCCTTTTCGATTCTTTGAACTTTGATAGCCTTCCCTGCTGCCATTGAGAATTTAAAGACAACTCTGCCTAAGCTTGATATAATCTTTATATAACCAAACATTCTCTTGCCTGCCTTTACTTCAAACCAACATGAAGTCATAAAAGTCAGACAAAAATTTTTTAAAATCACTTTTTTTCTTAAGCTGATACTGGTTTATGTAGCTTAGATAAACAAAGCAAGAGAGATTCACCTTTAAATTTTAGAGATTCACTCTTCCTGGTCCCTGGTGTAGGACATTCACATTTAAAAACCTCCAGCATGGTTCAGAGCCTTAGGCCTGCTCCCTGAAGACAGTGACCTTTCAGAGAGAAAACAGAAGGAGAGGTTGAGCCTCCAGACTCTCCAGCCTCCCAGACTCCCAGACTCTCAATCAGATCTGTCATTTCTTCTGAGGGTAAGTCAGTGACTCAAAAGACCAGAAGTACTGCCCTCTCTGAGCCCCTTCCTCAGGGGAACATGAAGCCATGAAGAGATCCCTTCATCCAGTACAAAACTCCTTCCTGACCTGATGCAGAACATTCTAAGTGGACCTCAACAGTCTGAAATCATCAATTCGCTTTGGTAAGTATTTAAGGTAATATTTTTTTTTTTTTTTTTTTTTTTTTTTTTAAATTTATTTATTTTTAGTTCTCGGCGGACACAACATCTTTGTTGGTATGTGGTGCTGAGTATCGAACCCGGGCCGCACGCATGCCAGGCGAGCGCGCTACCGCTTGAGCCACATCCCCAGCCCTTAAGGTAATATTAAGAACTGATGTAAACATTATAAAAATCTGGCTGATTAATTTCTCATATTAAGCCACATTTTCTCTAACAAGGATCTTTTGAAATTAGACACATTTATGTGGATATAGTTTTGAAATTTTTATGCTCCTGAAGTCATTTTATTCTCACCTAAAAAGCAGCACACACTCACAGCTCTGCACGCTCAGTTACTCAGTTCATCTTATATTGAATAATGTTTAAAAAATTATCAAATCTCCCACCCCATTTCAGAATCATGAAACCTGCTTTGTGTATACAGAGGCTCACCATGCTCCTGAAATGTTCACCATGACACCATTCGTTATTACCTCCTGTGCTCAAAGGCCATTTTAAGGGTCTGTCAGCATTATGAGCCTCATCTTTCTTATTATAAAAAAGGAATTTCAGATGACTTAACAGGAGATGCAAAATTAAAATGCTCAGAGCCTTTCAATATTCTCCTTGTCTTTGATTTCCAAATGCATTAGTTCTGCCAGAGATTATGCAAATGAAGAAGATATGGCATGAAGAAGGATGGCATGAAGTTTATGAGTCTCAACTATTCTCACATCAAGACAGAACAAATAACCAGACTACAGCAGCTGCACTCCTTCAGATGAGCTGCACCCACAGTGATCTTAGGTGATGAGATGAATGGCTCAATTGATCAGAATGAGCAATCCATCCTTCCTTCATATTATAAGCATTTGGAAAATAATCATTGCACACTTATGCAAGGTGCTAGGGATCAATGATTAATAACCCAAAGTCTTAACAGTATTTATGAACTAACAAAGGACACCTTATACTAAGTACACTCTTAATACACATATGGGGTTGAGGTTTTCCTCGCTGGCTATAAATATAAGTTTCTGAGAGAAAGAAAGTAAAAATTTATATATATATAAAATCACCACATGGGGCTAGGAACATCATGGAAAGCAATCCTGGAACAAGTAGCAAGTTAACACTGTTTTGAAGGAGGAGTAAGACTTGGATCAAAAGGGTGGCAGTAGGGTAATCCAAGGGGAAACATAAAGAACTCTATAAGCCAAAGAATGAAGCTGAGATGGACCTGCAGGCTTAGCCTGACTTGCAGAAAAACCAGAATCTAAAACTAAGGGCTCAAATGAATTTTTTATTAGACCATTCTACCCTAGGAAATGGAAAAAAAAAATATCAAGACCAGTGGTGCAATGAAGGAATGAGAGCCAATATGAGAAGAGATTTTGCAAATGGCCAATTTCTCTATCCTTGGGAACACAACCACATGAATCCAACTCTATTTCAGAATCATCTGTCAACGAGTGCAGAAAGGGAGAAAAGCTTGAATAATTCTAACACTGGTTTCCAATCCGCATTTGTCAGAAGTTCTCTCCTTGTGGCAGAGCATAACTCCAGGCTGGACCTACATGAGTGGGATCACCAACAAGCTGCCATTGTGACTTCAACAAGAAGCTACAAGGTAATTATCCTTAACACTAAATGCAATTTTAGGATGTTTACTCTACTGAAACAAGCAAGTGAATTAGAGGTGGGGTTAGAAAAAGAGGACTAGAGCGGAGATATATGATGCCACACTTTTGTAATTGATTGAGTTGAGAGGTCACAGGGATCAGGGCTGTGTCACTGACAATGAGATTTATCACAGTTATGAACCAGGAGTCAAGGGACCTGGCTTGCTTTCTGACCTCAGACTGGCAGGTCACTTTTCTGAGTCTCAGCTTTCTTGTCTGTAAAAGGGGACTAATTGATCTCTCCCTGCTTACCTCATGAAGTAATAAATCTCAAAAGATGGTGTGTTGGATGCCTCTTGTAAAATGAGAGAGGTCAAGTACCAGGAAGAATCTTTAGGTTAATATTGTGTTAGTGTCATGTAAATGTTGTCATCTTAGTATAATAAAATAGCTATCATTGAGACAGTTACCTAGATGATTAGAAACTGCAGCAACTAAAATATGACAAAATGAAATAAACAAACAAAATTCTGTGTTAAAGGAACAATGTTTGGTTCTCAACTAAATTCTTCAAATTTACTGCTCATAAAAATCAAATACCCTAAATTCTAAACTCTCAATCACAATTTGCTTTGTAAGCACAAACTGTCTTAATCTATAACTGCAAAAATTTAAGAACTATTGCTTTATATATACTATCAACAGTAAATTTTTTAAAGTGATATAATTATTTAGATGGAAAAGTCCCTAAAATTCCACTGGACTGACTCGTTTTTCTTGATTTTAGGCAAAAATATAGTCTTTTAGCTAGATTGTCAAGATAATTATTTTTTTAAAGAGAGAGAGAGAGAGAGAGAGAGAGAGAGAGAGAGAGAGAGAATTTTAATATTTATTAGTTTTCAGCGGACACAACATCTTTGTTTGTATGTGGTGCTGAGGATCAAACTCGGACCACATGCATGCCAGGCGAGCCCACTACCTCTTGAGCCGCATCCCCAGCCCAAGATAATTATTTTAATGTGCACCTAATAATCATGGATAAAGCTGTCTTTATTTATATTTCTATTAGGTACTCAAATCACTAGAGCTATATATGCTATAGTTTGTCATTAAACTGCTCTTATTTTCCTCTTTCCACATCTCCTTTTATCCTATTTCACCTTTGAACACTGAAAGGGTATAGATCTCAAATGGCCCTTTCAAGTAACCAGAAATACCAGTAATCCCTTTCTTTATTTTTGGAATCTAATAGTCATAGGACTTTGGTCTCTATTGAACACATATATACACATACATATACTCCTAATGCATTCCTTTAACAGGAGACTTGCAATAACTGACACATTCGATAAGTTATTGCTGGCCCATGAAACAAGTGATTTCTATTCGAGTTCTGGTTCTTCCACTGATAGGCTGCCACCTGGAACAAGAAATGTAACTTGCCTGACCCTCAGTTCCAGCAGTTATTAATCAACAGATTCAACTAAATGTTCTCTAAGATATTTTCTAGCTCTTATATTCAATGCTGATTCCAACAGGAAGATCAAATGCTTTTCTATGAATATGATCTATAATGATTAAGATTTTCATTAGTTAAACTGGATATCACCAAATATTATAGGAATATCAGCCACAACATTAAAGGACTCCATATTAAATTTCACTTTTTTAAATTCCTATCTGACTGAGTTTTGCATTCTTAACTGCAGGAACAAATTTTGTGATAAAAAAGACAGCTGAAATTACAAAAACCAAACATAGAAATCATATGCCTTGTCCTCCTTTCTCAAGGCGAAATAACATCTGTTACACAGGAATATACAGCCTTTGGTCTATTCTCCATACTTAATGTCCATTTCCTATAAGTCTTCCATACCCTCTGGTCTGGGATGGCTAAACCATGAGACTGTTAGTGAACAGAGCTTCCATTTTTAGGACTTACCAAAGTCCATTCTATTACCAAAGTTTCCTCGGTTATCTTTTTGTTGTTGTTTATTATTCCATTTCACCCTCACTAGTGCTATCTCCCTGATGTTCTTTGAATTTTTTATTGTTAAGCCTTTCAATTTAATCTTTAATAATCACACCTTAACAAACAACAACACACACATAAACACACACACACATAAACACACACACGCACACACACACAACTGTAAGCTGTCTTATTCCAGAAATAATTTAAGGGTATCTCATGAAGAAATCCACAGAGTAGAAAAATAAAACATATTTTTAGTTGAGAAGAAATTTGAGGAAATGAAATATCAAAAGAAGTAAAATGTGACATGGCACCAGGAGATAAATACAGAACATTGTCCCATAATATCCTATGTATGTAGAAAAAAGAGAGCTCAAATTTGTCACTATCTTTCTATCAGTCAGCAGGAATAGAAAAACATGACTAGTTATGTAATTTACTCTGTTTATAAGATAAAGATACATCAATTGCTCTGGGGAAGCACAAAGAAAAATTACTCTCCCAGACCCCTACAAGAAGGATTCACAGTTAAGTTGTGAACCAGCAACTTAATCCCTATAGTAAATACATCACAGAGCCCCAGAGGGTTGTTTTTGATGACATCTTTCAATACAAGCTGATGACATAAGCCAACGGGACAATATAATAAAAATCAATAGCACATGAAAGTTGATAAAATGTGGTGATCTGGCTTAATCCAGTGATAGATTTTCACATCACTGGGAATGTTTTTAGAGTATATCTTTCAATAGCTATGGTATGCCAGTGCAGCCAGAATGAGTGGCTTGAATGGGAGTCTGAAATATAGGGTGACAGTTCAGTGACAAGCCATGTTTTATCAACCTGCCAAACCATGAGCAGAACTGCCATTTTTAAGGAAAACTGAGTTAAGAAGATTAAGAGACAACATGGTGGGCCAGGACATTTGTATGGATCACTAAGATCCCCCAGCAAGGCAAAGGGTCTCCTTAGGAGGAGAGGTGACCACACACACCATAAAGGGCAGGGTAGGGCACCAATTTCTCTGCCCTGAAACAGAACTGCAGTTTAAATCTGTGAAAATTTTAAAGCAACTGGAATGAAACAAGCAATCTTTTCAATTAAATAACAGATCAAAGCTCTAGAAAGCACCCATTTTATGTCTAGAGCAAACTAACTTCCTGGTATGCACTAGAAAGGTAAAAAAAAATGTTGCAAGTTGCATTCCTAGGCATCAATGGCCTGAGAGAGTCTGTCATAGAGCAGCTTTATTATTTATAAACCAAATTGGATGGAGTCTGTCGAAACACGTATGACACCTCGTTTTGGGAAGAGTCTGAATGTGATACTTCTACTATGATGTTCTTTTTCAGTCCAGTTTTAAAACCATGACATCTTCACATGAAAAAAATACTTAGCTTACAATGTTTTAAACTGTCTGTGGAGGGGCATTCTACTTTATAATTATTTACGTTTTTTTTAAATACTTTGTCGGGCAATTCCCTAAACACTCCTTTTCTTAACTCTTCTTTTCACCTTTATATTTCTCCAATACTAAAACAGTAAATTGTCAACAAATGTTGACAAATGTTACTGAGTGATAAATGTATGCCAAATTAAGATATTCATGATTTATTTCACTGGAAATTAGTATTATTATATCAGAGATCACCTTTTTAGATAAGTGGTATAATTTTTTTTAAATTTAAACTTAAAAGTTGTATACTTTAGGTCACATTCAGAAATTATGATTGATTCAGTTTCTGGTAGGATTTCAATGTCTTCATTTCATCAATCATTCCAGTTAACTTGGATATAAGAGAACCAGGAATTAAGGTTTCAAAAACTCTGCAGTAGATGTTAGTAGGGGTTCTGTATGAACATCGCCAATCCAAGGTTTTGACCTATATCCAGTTTCTATTTGTTAAGGCTTGGATATAAGATGTCCCCCCAAGGTCCAGTGTTAACACAGAAATGTTCAGGGGTAAAGTGATTGAATTGTGAAAGCTGTAACCTAGTCAGTTTATCCTAGTTTAAATGGACTAATGGAGTGGTAACTGCAGTCAGATGGAGCATGACTAGGTGGGAGGGTCCCTGTGGATGTGCTATGGAAGGGTTCATCCTGAGGTCCCTCCGCCTCCCCTCCGTCCCCCCACCCTGGTCTAAATTTAAGAGCTGAGCAGCTTTCCTCCACTGGTCCTTTCCCCCATGCTGTTCTGCCTCACCTTGGGCCCATAGCAATGAAGTGGATTGTCTATGGACTGAGACCTCTGAAATTGTCAGCCTCAAATAAACTTTCCCTCCTCTAAGTTGTTCTTGGAAGATATTTTAGTCATAGTGACCAAAAAAAAATCAAAAAACCCTAACTAAAATACAATCCATGATCAAAGGACAACGGGGGGTGATTGATAAATGCTGTAAACAGTCATATTAATACTAACAATTAATACTCTAGGTGGGAAAGTATAAAATAGAAGTCCATAGTGGAATGCCTACGTCAAAAATCTATGATTCTTTTGTAAAACAATTGCCTGAAAAACTCAGACTTATAATTCACTAAGCAAAGCTTAGTAAATAATTTTAGAAGAAATAGATGTTAAACCATTAAGCCTATAATTTGGGATAAAGGACAAGTCCACATAAAGTAAGTTTAATGACATTCTGGGTTTACCAACACAGGATATAGAAACTCAGCCAAAAGGCTGCCTGGGATTCACAAATTCCAGAGCATTAGCAGCAAATCTTAGCCAAATTTAAACCTCCCACATAGATTTATTTTTCCCAATATTATATTTGGTTTTACTTTTTAATACTCAAATAACCTCTGGGGCTTTCTCATGGTTATGACATAAACTCTGATAAAGCATAAAGTGGGATTCCTTTTATTTTAGCAGCCAGACACAAAGACCTGGCAATGCTGTTAGTTACAGGTGGTTGTTTCTGAGAAGAGTGTCTCTGGATGAACTACACTGATTCAATGAATTAGCCTGTGTAACAATAGAATGAATTTAAACTCTTTATCTGGTGACACTAATTATCCATTCAAATATTTTTGGGGGCTTTTACTAAATGTCACAAACTCTGACAAGTGTTTAGAATGCAAAAATGAATTAACTCATGTATCTACTTTCCAAAGCACACATTCAGTGAATTGTAATGATAACACAGTGATATAGAAAAACAGGTATTGTGAAAATACAGACCCAAGAGTGGCACAATCTCAGGCTCAAAGTAAGAAGGAAATGTTATAAAATAGCTCTAGAAGAGGTGATGTCTCTATGAAGTGTCAAATGGGAAGGACAGGAATAAGAAAGGCATGGGTAGAAAAAAAGGCAACATAAGCGATCCCAGAACATAGAACTAAATGATAAGGTTCGAGGCTGGACAGCTATGAAGGAACCAGACCAGATCATGATGTATTTTATCACACTGCTTCAAAGTTCAACAATGGAGTTCCCAATGGAGCAGAGAATCATCACAAAAACAACATATTGGAAACCAAATCTTATTTTAATTAGGGAAGTCTGGCTTATATGAATATTCTTTTCACTTAGGAATTTTGGCCAGAGAGAGAAAGAAAGAGATCATTAAGCCAGTAGGTTTCACTGCTACAATGTGCAATTATACCAGCAAACCCCTAATCCTTAGAGGAATATGACAGAATCATGAAATATAAGGATTATTATTTGTTATTTTTCATTTCTAGTCCTTCCTCACAAGATAAGTTAACATGTGCCTGAACTAAATGGTTAATGAGAAGCCTTTCTCCTAAGGCCTCTCAGATCAAAAGGAAAAGATCAGCAATCGCTCATTTGAGTATTTCTGTGGACCAATGGGATCACCTAGAGAAAAAGAATTGCTTTCATAGACCTTGGAAGAATTTTGGTACATTGAAATGCTCTAGCAACAGGATTTCAGGATTGCATGACCTTCTGGATCCTTCCATTCCTGTTTTTGTTTTCCAAGAACATCCTGTATTATTACTCTACTTATTTTTCCCCTTTTCCCTCATTTCCCTTCACATTAGAACTACAAGTATGTTAAAGTGAAGAATATCTTTGAGCAGAATCATCGTTTTTAAAAGAAATTAGGTGGAGACAACCCACAATTAGAGAAGCAGTTGGCATACATTAAAGGGCATTTGTCCTCCAGATTTATCTTTCACTCATGAATAACCTCATCATAGAAAGAAATTAGCATAATTTATATCAATAATTTGTTTCCGTGATGTGTGAAGAAAATACCCCATAATAAATTAAAGATGCCTTTATGACTGCATTTTATCAGCTTATTTACCCTTATTTATATTTAGAACTGCCAAGTCACATTAATAGAGTTATGAAAATGGTCCATGGGCTGCAACTCTCGTCAGTTTACAGTCTAATAGGAAGGATGCCCTCTCATCTGAGTAAGTAGCATATTGAGGCCTCGCTGTGTTTGACTTGTTAACTGCAGCACTGGCCTGACTGTTGAGAAGCTGCCTCTAAACCTCTACTGTCCCAAGCTGGAGGTCACCTAAACAGAGTAACAATATTTTCTGTAAACTGGTCAATCACTTTGCCAAACAGATTCATTTCGGTTGCCTTTTAGAGTGACCTTTTGACTTATACTCATCCACATTCTCTTCATGCTTTAGTTCATTTTATTTTCCTAGAGAGCATTTTAGAATGTTTGTCATGAAAGGAGCTACATAAATATTAATGTATTGATAGTGTTATGGTTTTTCAAACCCATATTTCATTTCATGGATTTTAAGAGCTACAAAATTTACTGACTATACAGAAAATATAGGTATAATGGACTTACTAAAATGCCCCCAATGCGATAAAATGTATGAATTATTAATCCCAAGAAAGTCAGTATGATCCTGTTTAAATGCCAAACTTTCTGAACCAATCTTGGAATATTTTTTTACTAACAGAGATAAAATTTGGAATGACACATAAATATAATATACCCTCTTATTTTTGAAATTGAAAGTTAATTTAAAGAGAAATACTATAAAGATCCTAAGTTAGGATGCATCCAGGGTAAAAAGGACACTGACTCAGAGTCATATCTCAACTCCATGGTGGTGTTCTGAACCGCATGGGGCCATGAGGTCAAGAATCAACAGGGACAATTGCCTTATACTGTAAGGTATCTCCAAATTAAATGTTTGGGATAAAAATTACAAAATCTCATTCGAAAAGCTTCCACATAGCAAAAATGAAGTGAAAATAGCTCAGCCTGTGATAACCTTTACCTGAAACACGAAAGGGGACAATTTAAAGAAAGGAAGATTCTTTCTGTATAGTATAAGTGCTGTGTTTAAGCATAGAACTGTCTATATTTTAACTGCATAAAGCTCGGTAAGAGTGATACTTTACTCAGTGGTTTATCATCTTGTAGGCTGTGAAGGCCAAAATCTATAGAGAAGAAAGTGGATGAACTGGTTATTTCTCCCAAGTGTGTGATGATTTTTACAATAGGTTCTGCATTGTGCTAGGTTTCTGTGAGGAACAGAAAATGAGGATACAGGGCTTCTAAATTCAGTGACATTAAAATATTCTCCAGAAAGACAAAGCAAAAGTGAAAAATGAAGCAAGTTATCATTCTGCCAGGTGAACACATAAAAATCATTGGCAAAAGTGAGTCATAAAGGCTATTTAGTGTGGGGATGGCTTGACTTTGGTTAGGATGGAAATGATCTTTGTGCATTGATGAAGAAGAAACTGGAGGCCATACTCAGCAGTAAAACAAACTGGTCAGTTACTTTCAAATGAAGGCTTACATAAAGCTTATTTTCATCTGACATGATGAAACACTCATTTTTCTTGGAGTAGTAATATGCCAATATGTCAGTAGCAGTTCCCTCCCTACCACCTCCATATCATGATAGTTTCTATAAAATGGTAATTATAAGCTATGATTGTGCTAATAAAATAATATACATGATTCCTTGTAAGGACTGCATCAATTCTTTGAAATAAGTTATTTTATCCTTCCTTTAGCAAATAAAATGAGTTTCATAAATTTTGTACATTTGATTTGTCTAGCCAATATCACAGGTTGAGAGTGAAGAGACCTCATCTAAATTTTTCAAAAGCTTGTTTCAAAGTGCATGTCATTGGCTCAATCTCTTAAAATTTCCAGATTTCTGCTTTAAAAAAATGAAGGCATCAGACTTGAAATCCCAAAGCATTCCAGAACTGATGTTTAGAAATCATTTAAGTTTCATTCTCTACCTTCCCCTTTGCTTTTTTCAAATATTCTGTTACCCCCATCCCTGAGCCACCCTCCAAAAAAAGGAATAGGCAGGCTATGGACTTTTCTCTTGCATCGAATCCGCACATAGGGAGGGCAAAGTCAATGGAACATCAACATTATCATTTTTATGCAAAATATAACTTAATCAATAAAAAACTAAAATATAATATGCAAAGGCATTTGAGAACATAATTTTCCAAAATGAACCAAAATTGTTAATTAAAAAGGAAATAACCAAAAAAACATGTTATAGGAAAAACGAATTTTATAAAAAATGATCAGCCAAAACATATTCTTTTTGAATTTTTAAGAAAAAAAATATTCCTTTTTCTAAGGCAGAAAAAAAATGAGAAATTTGAAGACTGAAATGGCAAGAAGAAGAGGGAGGCTGATCGCCATATAGTAGTAACTATATTAATGACATTCTGAAGGGAAAACATGGTGCTAACCCAAAACTACTTTACACAGTCTGACATTCAAATGTACATTTGAATATATTCTAAATAATTAAGGATGCAATTGAAATTTATAATTCTTTTCTGCAAACAGTTAACATGACTACAAATTGAGTCGTGAAAAAAGATATGAAAAAAATACTGTTCAAAGAAAAAGAAAAGGAAGAAGTACAGGAAGAAGCAGAGGTAGAGACGGAGGTAGAGAAGGAGGGGGGAGATAGTTTAGTTGAATCCAGGAGAAAACACATATAGAGATTATGAAAAAAAAATTTAATAGATAAATGGATGAAAACTGTAATATATATATATATATATATATATATATCTTTCATAAATCTTCATATATCAAATAAAAATATATACAAACAATATACATCTCTATATAAACACTTGAAGGTTAAAGAATAGTCACATAAAAATCTGAAGACAAAAAGGCATGAAATATCCTAACAATATAAAAAGGCTCAAATTGGTTTAAATATATAATTTCTCCTATTTAAAAAAAAAAACATGATGAAACAAATAATGATTAAGAAAGATTTAAAGTGAGGAGATGGACAGATTTGGATCAAATGAATGTTATTAGGAAGAAAGTTTTAGCAATATCAGTGTTTCTAAAGTTTAATATATATCACCAAAGATGTTAATGAAGCAAGGAGAACATACCAGGAGATTATAACTTTCATAAATCTTCATACAGCAAAAAAAAATTTCCTAACATAAATAATGAAACACAGCAAATACACAGAAAAATCAATAGAAACACATTAATTTATATCAATAAGCCATGGAAAACCTAGTAAACAAAATAACAAAACATAGCTTTTCTAAGTATGTTTATTTGATCTAATATTTTATATTTATCATATTTCTAATTTATTCATACAAATGTTAATATTCAGATCATATTCTATACCTCCCAAAGAGAAGATATTCATTCTTTTCTAGTATCAAAACATATTAAGCTTGGCCATATGGTGAAAGTAAAAGTAATCTGTCAAAATCCCTTTCATATAATAGCTAGGTAAAAGAAAAAACCAAACTCCAATGTGCAAAATTTTACTAGAAATTGATAGGGAAAGTCAAAACATAAATGATATAGCTAACGCTATGCCCCAGAAGAAACTTACTATCAAGTCCAACAATTTATAAGGAAATCCATCAAGGGTCTGAGTCAAGAAGGTAGCTTTAAAAATTGCCTACAGGAAAAAAATAAAATCCTGGAGAAAGAAGACTGAACCTAATAAAGTTTGAAATTTATTCACTAAGAAACAGGAAAAATAGCATTAATAAAGAGGTAGTTCTTTGAAAGGGAAAATATAATAAATCATGAACATGACTAAGAATAAAGGGAAAGCCAAAAACAAATAATAAATTAGAAATAATGAATGGATCACTACTCACAGATCTTGAGGAAATTAAAAGAATCATAATGGAACTTCTTAAAGGTTCTATATAAACTTTTTTCAAGCTGAGTTAATTGAATCATTTTCTGTAAAAGTAAACCACAATTGCCTACTCAAGCATATAATCAAAACTTCAAAATAAATAGTTTAACACTAAAATTTTTATGGGTTTCATAATAAATAATTCTGATATTGTATCACAAGAGGAAAATCTTCCTACATTTTTTTCTTATTTTTGTTTTTTTTTGTTACTTGATCAAACCAGGAGCATTCTATCTTTGAGCTTACATCCTCACACCTTTTAATTTTTTGTTTTAATAGAGGTTCTAAGTTGCTAATTAACCTCAAACTAAAACTTTCAATCCTCCTGCCTCAGCCTCTGCCATCACTGGAATTACAGGTGGGCACCACCATGCCAAGCTCATACTTTCTTTTGATACGATATAAACACTAATATACAATGTGATAATAAAAAATAAATAAATAAGTATTGACCAGTTTCACAAATGAATATTGATTTTTTAACTGCAACATTTTCAAATGGAAATACAGAAGTCAGTGGCATATGTGAATAACTCATTGGAAACATTAGAAGCATGTTAACAAAATACAAATTTTGCTCAATAATAGGAAGTTTATTAATGTAATATATAATATTAATAAGTCGGATGAAAGTAAGCAAGTCCTTCACAATGTCATTCAGATTTTTTCTAAAAAATTTAAAATAGCAGCCATTATAGAAAGCAGTATGGAGATTCCTCAGGAAAATTGGAATGGAACCACCATTTGACCCAGGCGTGACATTTCTTGGGTTATACCCAAAGAACTTATAATCAGCACATTACAGTGATGGGCCACATCAATGTGTATAGCAGCTCAACTCACAATAGCTAAACTACACAACCAACCTAGGTGCCCTGCAACAGATAAATGAATGAATGAAAATATATATATATATATAATTTAGCTTTAAAGAAGAATGATATTATGGCACTTGACAGTAAAGGGATAGAACTGGAGAATATCATGCTAAATGAAATAAGTCAATCCGCAAAAATAAAAGGCCAAATGTTTTATCTGATATGCAGATGTTCATTCACAATAAGGGTGGGGTGAGGGGGCTAGAGAAGAATTGAATTACTTTATATTAGGAGAAGGGAGCAAAGGGAGAGGAGGGGGTGTAGGAGTAGGAAGGATAGTAGAATGAATCAAGACATTATTACCCTATGTACATATATAACTATATGACTAGTGAGATGCTACATCAAGTAAAACCAGAAGAATGAGAAATTATACTTCATTATATAAGATGTTTCAAAGTGCATTCTACTCTCATGTATAACTAATTAAAACAAATTAAAATTTTTTAAAAAAGTTAAAAATATATTTTGATTTTGCAAATACAAAATGAGTAAACTAGAAATGAAGAACTAAATCATTAGCACAGTAAAATATTAATATTTCCACCAAAGTTTGTATAATTTTTCACAATGAAAAATGAAAAATTAGAACAATCCACAGAAGTCAGAATCAAAAAAGTTAAAAGAAAGGAGGGTAAAAGGAGACAGATGACAATGCTAGCTTATACCACATTTAGTTAGCTCTGAACTGGAAGTACTAAAATAATAAGTATTTGCTATTTTTTCAGCTTCCTGGTATGTGATGACACAGACCACACCACACCACTGCTACAGCCAGTTTCTCACTTTCCATGTCCTTGTGCTCAATAGAAAAAAAAAAATGCTCCTGAATTAGGTTGGAGATTGAAATGCAAAAAAGCAAAGATAAGGAGAAATCAAGCAAGATGGATGTAGAGACAGTGGCAGCAAGTTAGCAATTCCAGGTTCAGAAGTGCTGTGCCAAGTCCTGGCAGTACTTGTGGTATACAGTGGTGGCAGCAAGGCTGTCACCAAAAGGATGGCTTGGCATGATTTTCATTTGTTTCTTGCTCACAGTCCTTTGATAGTCTTCCAATTAATTCCTTGTCAGAACTCCTCTTCTTATTAAAGGAACCAGAATCAGGTATTATTGCTTACTTAAGTCTGCTGTCAGATGAGTTAGAACATCCCTATATGTCATTTGTCTCTTTTCCCTTTGTTTTTCACTTTTGAGATCGCAATTATAAGATATCTTGGGGATAGACTTGGATGAGTTATATCTGACTAATGATCTTTTACCTTCTATACCTGGTTATTTATAGGTCTGGGAAGTTTTTTATTATTATTTCTTTGCATAAAGTTTTTTCCTCTTTTTGAAGACTAAAGTCCATCTTGAAATACAATAATTACTTGCTCTTTAATACTTTTCCAAAGTTCCTGTATGCTTTCCCCATTAGTCTTTTTTTTTCTCCTCTGATTGCACATTTTCAAATAGCCTGTCTCTGAGCTCACTAATTCTTTCTCCCATGTTATCTGTCCTGTTATTATGGCTGTCCTCTATCACATTTTTAATTTTACTGAGTATATTTCTCAGCTGAAGAATTTGTTTGACTTTTAAAAATTGCTTCTATCTTTTTA
The DNA here is from genome assembly GCF_021218885.2 of Marmota monax. NCBI lineage: Eukaryota > Metazoa > Chordata > Mammalia > Rodentia > Sciuridae > Marmota > Marmota monax. Next base: position 1,333,180 of record NW_026694162.1, read on the forward strand.
AGTTTTTCTGCTAAAGTATTGAATTATTTCTTTGTGTTTTCTTCAAGACTCATTGAATGTCTTTAAAACAGCTACTTTAAGGAACTCTCTGAGAGTTCTCCCATACTGATTGCTATCTAGTCAAATTCTGGCACCCTATTTTGACTTTTTTTTAAAGACATGGTTTCCTGGAAGCAATTGAAGCTTGTTGGAATATGATATCAAGTGGGCATTGAAGGATTAAGTATTTATTTCAAGTCTTTATAATATAGCTTTTTTGTGTGTGTGTGCCCGCATGTCCACAAATTCTAAGCAGCCTGCTTATTTTCTCTTAGCCTGTATTCACTTGTGTTATTTTAGCACTGGATAGCACCCAGATCCAGTTTTACTGGGAATCTACTGTTGATTCAGTTGGTTCTATTTCAGCACTAGAAGGTGATCCAAACCCAGGTTTTTCCCTTTACAGCTGGTGTGTTGCTCAGAAGGAACTAATGGAGTACCTGAGAAGAGTATTCCATGCCCATAGACCTTTCCCTGGGATAGAGGTAGACCCACAGGCCTTATCCAGAGTCACTATCCTAGTCTCATATACTATGGGATTCTGCCAAGCTCTGGGTAGAATCCTTGTGGATAGACCATCTCCAGTGTTATTTAATTGTGACATACACAGGTCACAGTCCCCCAAGATCAGCACGTCACTGGGGAAGGATCAAGACCCACACTGCTATGAGGTGCCTATTGCTTGGGTTTGGGGCCAAAGACCACTGCAACCAGCCACAAATAATAATGGCTGGAATAGAAACTTCAGAGACTGGAGCCATAGATCTTCTGTTGGCACCAGGGCTATTCAGAGGCCCCATCTGTAGGTAGGCCTTGTTTCCTTAGCTCCTGTAGAGGTGGTTTAGTAAATGTATAACTGTCCAACCTGGTGTATCTATGAGGAACTGATATCTGGAGGATTTTATTCTGTGTTATCTAGTTCTACTGTTGGAAATTTAAAAAAAATTGTTTTCTAATTGCTGCTTATTTATAAAAATGCAATTAATTTTTGTATTTTAACATTATATTTCTTATTGGTTAGGAAATCTTGTTTTTAAAATTCCTTATGATTTTATGTGTTAACATTCTTGTCTGCTCAGAGATTTTACTTCTTTCTTTCTTTCTTTGCAAGTTATATTACTTTTATTTCATTGTCTTATTTTGTTGCACTGTCCAGGATCCCCAGTACAATGTGAATAAAATGGTGAGAGATAAAGTCAAAAGAAAAAAAAAAAAGAAAAAAGAATGCTTATTGATAGAACTAGCCAGCACAAACTGACAATAGAAAATATTTAAATGACAAAATCGAGTTGGAGGACAAAAGCCTGTAAACACTATGAGATGATTCAATTGTCTATTTAGCAATCTTAAGAGACATATGAAATATATTAGAAAGAATAGAGATTGTTAAAATGTAATCATATTCATATGTAAAACTGATTTATATATATGCTGTCATGGAAGAGAATAGCACATTTGTGATGGCACTCAGAAAAAAAAAAAACAATCCTTTGAAATAAATATAACAATGTGCAAGATTTATATAGAAAATTTTTACACAAAAATATACTAATATACAATTAATACCAATAGCTCAGGAGACTGAGGCAGGAGGATCACAAGTTCAAAGCCCATCTGGGCAACTCAGACAGGATCTAAACAAGTTAGTCAGACCCTGTCTCAAAATAAAAAATAAAAAGGGCAGGGGATATGGCTCAGTGGTTAAGCACACCTGGGTTCAATCCCTGGTGGCAATCAGTAAATAAATAGAGCCCCACTGATTCTGTGCAGAGCCCAGGCAGGTCCAGGATAGTCCTGCCAACTCACTAGGATCCCAGGCCCAGGCCCAGGTACAAGACTGCCCATGGTGCTGAGGACCACACCTGCACACCACAGCACTACATCTCCAAACAGGCCTCCCAAGGCCATCATTCAGCTTGCAGGTTCAACCCCATCTCTAAAAGTGGTCACTGCCATCTTGAGACACCTCCAACACCATCTCAGGTTACCCTGGCTGCAGTCACCTCAATCTTTAGTTGTAGCAGCTTCTGTCTTGGGACACTGGCCAGTAGCTAGAAGCCCAACACCAAGATACTTACAGGTTTGATGCTACCCTGCCACCAATTACAGACATGACCACTTCCATCTAGAAACAACAGCCAGGACCTGGAAGAACATCACCATGATCCCTGCAGACGTAGGTACACCAGCAGTATCCCTGCTAGGTGTGCTAACAGCCACCATTTTGTTGCAGAGGAGAAAGAGAGCCTTGTACTGGGCCACCTATTTCTCTCCTTTCTCCTGTTAATGGCCAACTTCTTTTGATTCATCTTTCACTTCTCCTATGATCTTTGTACCTCCCACCCTATGAAGATCACACCCTATTACCCACCCCCTATTTCTCACTTTGTCCACCATTAAAATCTGTAGACCCTTTTGCAAACCTACTGTTTATATTGCAGATAATAATTGAGCACATCATTCTTGTTTATTGTGATAAAACTATAATCATCTACATAGGAACTATTTGGTTTATGGCTATAAACCAATTGGGTGAATTGGGTGCTGTTAATATTGATCGCACCCCCCCCCCCCGCCTTAAATGTGAGACATTGGTAACCTGCAGGGACACAATAAGATTATAGGGCAGAAACTGTAACATCTTGGATTCCTACTCCTAGTTAGAAAAAGATGCATGAAGGGAAGGAAGTGACCCCAACAAACTAAGATGATACAATAATAGAATCCATTGACAGCACAATAGATGAAATGTCAGAGAAAGAGTTCAGAATGCACATAATTAAAAAGATCTGCAAATCAAATAATGACTTAAGAGAGCAAACACAGGCAACAATTGATCACTCCAACAAAGAGATAAGAGAGCAAACACAGGTAGCAAAAGATTTCTTCAAGAAAGAGACAGAAATTATGAAAAATAATCAGAAATTCTTGAAAGGAAGGAAACAATAAACCAAATTTAAAAACTCAATAAAAAGCATCACCAACAGACTAGATCACTTGGAAGACAGAAGCTCAGACAATGAAGACAAGTTATAACTCTTGAAAATAAAGTTGACCACCCAGGGAAGCTGGTAAGAACAGAACATCCAAGAATTGTGGGATAATAAAACAACAACAACAACAACAACAAAAATCTAAGATTTATAAAGATAGAGAAAGGTACAGACACACAAACCAAAGGAATGCACAATCTCTTCAATGAAATAATATCAAAAAATTTCCCAAACATGAAAAATGAATTGGAAAATCAAATACTAGAAGGTTACAGGACACCAGATATATAAAAGCATATTATACTGAAAATGCCTGTCATACAGAATAAGGATACATTTTTAAATCTTCAAGAAAAATTTTCACATTACAAACAGAGGGAAACCAATTTGGATTTCAGCAGATTTCTCAATCTAGATGCTCAAACCTAGGAGATCCTGGATCAACATATACCAAGCTCTGAAAGAAAATAGATGCCAACAAAGAATTTTATAACCATAGAAATTTAATCTTCAGATTTGATGTCAAAATAAAAACATTCTGTGAAAAACAAAAGTTAAAAGAATTTACAGTGAGAAAGCCTGCACTACAGAACATTCTCAACAAAATATTCCATGAGAAGGATATGAAAAACAATAATGAAAATCAGCAAAGGGAGGAACTACACTAAAGGAAAAACCAATCAAAGGAGAAACAAAGTCAAGTAAAAAACCAAAACAAATTAAAATGACTGGGAATACAAACAATATTTCAATAATTACCCTGAATGTTAATGGCCTAAACTCATCAATTAAAAGACACAGACTGTCAGATTGGATTAAGGAAAAAAGATCCAACGATATGCTACTTTTAAGAGACTCATTTTATTGGAAAAGACATCCACAGACTAAAAGTAAAAGGATGGGAAAAAACATACCAATCACATGTACTGGGTAAAACAAGCAGGGGTTTCCATCCTCATATCAGCGAAAGTGAACTTAGACCAAAGGTAGTCAGAAGGGATAAAAAAGGACATTTCATACTGCTTAAGGGAGTCATACATTAATAAGACATAACAATTATAAATATTTATGCCCCAAACAATGGATCATCTATGTATATCAAACATACCCTTGTCAATTTCAAGGGTCAAATAGACCAAAACACAATAATACTGGGTGACTTCTACACACCTCTCTCACCACTGGATAGATCTTCCAAACAAAAACTAAACAAAGAAATTATAGAACTCATAATACAATCAATAATTTATACTTAACAGACCTATATAAAATATTGTATTTATCAATGATCAAGTATATTTTTTTCTCAGCAACACATGGATACTTCTCTAAAATAGACCATATGTTATGCCAGAAAGCAACTCTTAGCAAATACCAAAAAATAGAGATAGTACCCTGCATTCTATCAGACCGTAATGGAATGAAATTAGAAATTAATGATAAAATAAAATAAAAAATAGAAGCTACTCCAACCTAGAGACTAACAGAAGACATCAGGGAGGAGATTTAAAAAAATTCTTAGAGGTAAATGAAAATTCTGATACCACATACAAAAATCTCTAGGACATTATGAAGGCAGTGCTAGAGGGAAGTTCATTGCCTTGAGCTCATTCATTAAAAGAAGAAAAAGTCAACAAATAAATGACCTGACATTACACCTCAATGCCCTAGGAAAAGAAAAAAAATCAAGACCAAAAGTAGTAGAAGAAAGGAAATAATTAAAATATGTACTGAAATCAATGAAATTGAAATAAAAGAAACAATTGAAAAATCTGACAAAATAAAGTTTGTTCATTGAAAAAAATAAATAAAATTGATAAACCCTTAGTGACTCTAATGAAAAGGAGACAGAAAACTCAAATTATTAAAATTTGTGATGATAAAGGAAATATAATGACACACAACACTGACATACAGAAGATGATTAGAAACTATTTTGAAAATTTATACTCCAATAAAATAGAAAATATTGAAGACACTGACAAATTTCTAGAGAAATATGAGTGCCCAGAATGAATTGGGAAAACATACACAATTTAAACAGATCCATTTCAAGCAATGAAATAGGAGATGGTATCAAAAGCTTACCAACCACGAAAAGCCCAGGACCAGGTGGATTCTCAGCAGAGTTCAACAAGACCTACAAAGAAGAATTAATACCAATACTCCTCAAGTTATTCCATGAAATAGAAAGGGAGGGAACCCTTCAAACTCATTCTATGAGGCTAGTGTTACCCTAATCCCTAATCCAGACAAAGACCCATCAAGGAAAGAAAACTTCAGATCAATATCCCTTATGAACATAGATGCAAAAATTCTCACTAAAATTCTGGCAAATTGCAGACAAAAATATATTTAGAAGATAGTGCACCATGATCAAATGGGGTTCATCCCAGGAATGCAAGGTTAGTTCAACATATGGAAATCAATAAATGTAATTCATCACATCAACAGAATTAAAAATAAAAATCATACAATCATATCGATAGATGCATAAAAATCAACACCTTTTCGTATTCAGAAGACTACAAAAACTAGGGATAGTAGGAACGTACATCAACATTATAAGAGCTATCTATGCTAAGCTCAAGGCCAACATTATTCTAAATGAAGAAAAATTGGAGGCGTTCCCTCTACGAATTGGAACAAGACAGGGATGACCTCTCTCACCCCTCCTATTCAACATAGTCCTTGAAACTCTAGTCAGAGCAATTATACAGATGGAATAAATTAAAGGGATACAAATAGGAAAAGAAGAACTCAAACTATCACTATTTGCTAATGACATGACATTATACTTAGAGGATTCAAAAGACTCCACCAGAATACTTCTAAAATTAGTAAATGAATTCAGCAAAGTAGCAGGATAAAAAATCAACATCTATAAATCAAATGTATTTTTATACATCAACGATGAACCCTCAGAAAGAGAAATGAGGAAAACTACCCCATTCACAGTAGCCTCAAAAAAAAAGGGAAGCAATTTAATGAAAGAGGTGAAAGACCTCTACAATGAAAACTATAGAACACTAAATGAAAGAAATTGAAGAAGACCTTAGAAGATGGAAAGATCTCCCATGCTCTTGGGTAGGCAAAATTAGTAGTGTCAAAATGACCATACTACCCAAAGCACTATACAGATTCAATGCAATTCCAATTAAATCCCAATGTCATTCCTTATAGAAATAGAAAAAGCAATCAGGAAATTTATTTGGAAAAAATAAGAGACTCAGAATAGCCAAAGCAATTCTTAGCAAAAAGAGTGAAGCAAGAGGCATCACAATACCAGACCTTAAATTATATTATAGTGCTATAGAAACAAAAACAGCATGATATTGGCACCAAAATAGACATGTAGACCAATGGTACAGAATAGAAGTCAGAGAGACAAACCCACATAAATACAATTGTCTCATACTTGACAAAAGTGCTGAAAACATACATTGGAGAAAAGATGGCCTCTTCAACAAATGGTGCTGGGGCAACTAGAAATCCTTATGCAACAAAATGGAATTAAACTACTATCTGCCACCATGCACAAAACTCAACTCAAAATGGATCAAGGACCTAGAAATTGGACCACAGATCCTGCACCTAATAAAAGAAAAAGTGGCCCCAAATCTTTATCATGTCAGATTAGGTACTGACTTCCTTAATCAGACTCCTAAAATGCAAAAATAAAATAAAGAATTAATAAATTGGATGAATTCAAACTAAAAAGCTTCTTCTCAGCAAAGGAAACAATCAATAAGATGAAGACAGTGTCCACAGAATTGAAGAACATCTTCATTACATGTACATTAGATAGAGCACTAATCTCCAGGATATATAAAGAAATCAAAAAACTTAACATCAAAAAAAAATAAATAAATAAATAGCCCAATCATTAAATGGGCTAAGGACTAAATAGACATTTCCCAAAAGAAAATATACAATTGACCAACAAATATATATAAAAATGTTCAAATCATCTAATAATTAAAGAAATGCAAATAAAAACTAAGATTTCATCTCACTCCAGTCAGAATGGCAATTATCAAGAATACAAGCAATAATAAGTGTTGGCAAGGATGTGGAGAAAAAGGTACACTCATAAATTTCTGGCAGCACTGAAATTGGTGGAACCACTAGAGAAAGCAGTATGGAAATCCTTAGAAAACTTGGAATAGAACCACCATTTGACCCAGCCATCCCACTCCTTAGTCTATACCCAAAAAAATTAAAATCAGCATACTATAGTAACACAGCCACATCAATGTTCAGAATATTTCAATTCACAATAGCTAAACTGTGGAACCAACTTAAATGCCCTTCAGAAGATGAATGGATAAAGATACTGTGATACATATATATAATGAAATATTACTCAGCATTCAGGGAGGATTAAATATTGGCATTTGCAGGTGAATGGATGGAGTTGGAGAATATCATGCTAAGCAAAGTAAGCCAATTCCCCCAAGCCAAAGGCTGAATGTTCTGATAAGTGGATGATGACCCACAATGGTGGGGGGGCAGGCGGGGGGAGAGGCAGTGCATGAGGAGAATGGAAAAACTTTGATTGGGCAAAGGGGAGGGTTTGGGAGTGGAGGGGGCAAGGGAGGTAGGAAACATGTTGGAATGAGATCATTAACTTAGGTACATGTATGACTGTGCATGTGGTGTTACTCTACATCATGTACAACAGAGAAATGAAAAGTTGTGCTCCTTCTGTGTACAATGAGTCAAAATGCATTCTGTTATCATGTATAACTAATTAGAACAAATAAAAAATATTAAAAATAAATAAAATTATATTTAAGTAAATGGAAAGACATGATATTTTGCTCAGGAAAGCTACAAAAACATTCATTCATTCCAAACTACTACAGGTATGAAATATGACTAAATAACAAAAGGTAAAATGTTATCATGTTCCTATTTTGAGAGGCAAAAATATCTCAAGTCATCTTGAGAAAAGAAGATTGGTCAAAAGCAAATAATCCTACTAGATAATAAAAAGTTACACAAATATTAAAACCTTTAACATATTAAAATATTAAATCCACCTTATATCAGCATATACTTTAGAGTTGCAGTAATAAAAAGTGCTTGAACAGAACAGAATGGAGGCCAAAATAAATTCTAATAAATATGAGATTTGGGTTTACTAAGGATGCAAACCAGTGGGGAAAAGAGATTGAAGGACTTTGAAGGACTAACTCACTGGCTGGTCTCTGAACATCAGGCTCCACTGGAAACTGTGAAAATCAAATCTTTACCTCAAGCCTTAGACCTGTGGTTCTGCCATAGTCATGCAGGGCTGCCATACCAAACACCTTAGACTGGGTGGCTTGAACCCAGTTTTGGAAACTGGAAGGTCAAGATCAAAGTGCTGGAGGGATAGTTTCTTCTGAGGCCTCTCTGATTTGAACATGGACCTCTTCCTTGAGTTTCTTTACATGATCTTCCCTAACCTCCCACTTCTTTCCTTATAAAGACAATAGTCTCATCAGATTAGGGCCCACCCTAATGACTTCATTTTGCTTTAATTGCCTCTTTAAGAAGCATATCTCAAAATACAGTTATATTGTGAGGTTGTAGGTATTAGGACTTTGACAAATGAATTTAGGGAGGTCACAATTCAGTCCATAGCAGCTTTCCCAAGTTAACCAGCTAGACCAACAGCAATCTTAAAGCTCAATCCAGAAACTGTAAAGTGAGAACCAACTATCTATAATTTAAGAAGACTGCTAGGTGATTCTGATGCATGCTAAAGTTTGAGAAACACTCCTTGAGCAATATAATTTCCAAATCGTTCAAATGCTAAAATAAGATAAGAAAAAATTTTAAGAGTTTATACTGGTTGATTAAGTGTGCTCCAAAATCCATGCCCATTCAGAACCTTGGAAATATGGAAATAAGTTGTATGCAGATGTAATTATTTAAATTAACATGAGGTTGTACTGGATTACAATGGATCCTAATCCAATGACTGGTGTTCTTCTGGAAGAAGCAAAAGAGGCACAAATAGAGAATGCCATGTTGTGTGATAGAGGAAGAGGGTGGATGATACATCTACCAGCAAAGAACATCAAGGAGATTGTTGGCAGCCAGCAGAAGCCAGGAGGAAATGAGGAAAGCTCTTCCCTCAGCACCTACCAAGAGAGTGAGTTCCTGCATCACCTTGACTTCAGCCACCTATCCTCCAGAACTCTGAGAGTAAACTTCTGTTACCACAGGCATCGGGTGCTTTGTTTCAGCAGCCCCAGGAAACTAATGGAACGTTCTACAGAAATTTGAATTCATTGTTTTAGAATGGAAAAGTGTTTTCTAAACAGAACATAAAACCTATAAAATAAGAATTTTTCTCACAGAGTAAAATGCAATAGCAAAAGATAAAATATAAACTAGGAAAGATATTGGTAACACATAGGACAAAAGGTCACCTTCTGCTGAGTTCAGTGGCACATGCCTGTAATCCCAGTGACTTGGGAGCCTGAGGCAGGAGGATCACATGTTCAAGGCCAATCTGGGCAACTTAGGAGGACCCTGTCTCAAAATACAAAAAGGACTAGGGATGTAGCTCAGTGGTAGAGGACTCCTGGGTTCAGTTCCCAATACCAAAAAGGAGGAGGAGGGGGACGAGGGAAAAAAGAAGTCACGTTGCTTAGTTTAAAAATGGCTATAAAATTAAATAAGAAAAGATACAATAGGGAGAAAAAATGGTGATATGTGAAAAGATATTTTACAGAACCAAGAATAACATGATGACAACAATTTTAAAATATGATCAATGGCATTATTAAGTTGATGCAAATTAAAACAATAAGAACTTTTCCTCAATCAGATATAACTTAAAGATACATTAACTTATAATGCTCATTGCTAGCAAGATTTACAAATATAGGCTAAATCTTATATTCTTGGTGGAAAATAAACTGTATTGTTTTTGTAATTAATAATATCTATTTGACTTTTAAATATATGCAGTAATGCCAAACCTAAAAATTTAAACACAAAATTATTTCAATATGTACATGAAAGAATATTTGTTGCTGATTTTTTTTCAAAAAAAAATGAAAACCTGTAAACAACCTACATGATTAGCAGTGAATATCTTTGATAAAAGATTTTTGGGAAATTTTGAGAAAAGAGGCCCCTTTCTTTACATGTGCCCTTCTATTTGGTTTACCTATCATAAACATAACTATATATAGAGATGCATATAAAACCTACATAATATCATGTCAATTTGTATTATTTAAATGGTGTGATTATGGGTTATTTTAATTTTTATAATAATTTTCTGTACTAAACAATTTTCAATTGCAAAATGACATGACAAAAATAACTTTTTATTTAATTGCCTTACAAGGTTAAAAAAACAATATGGGCTAACTTCCTACTATTTCTCCATACTTATTAATATAATATAATATAATATAAATACCAATTTAATATTGGCAGTTGTTATGTTGTAGTGAAAGGGATTGAGCCCAGGGCTTCATGCATATTAGGCAAGTGCTCTGTCATTACACAACTGAGAAGACACTGATCAATTTCCCTTCTTCAATTTTGTCACTATCAATCTTGAATTCACTAATCTTGAATTCACTCACCAGCATATTTCTATGTCACCCCTCATTGAGATGAGAGGAGTTAAGTTGAAGAAATAAACTGTCTTCATCAATCTCTCTTTTAATAATCAAGGGACAAGAACTTTACATGATATAAAGAAATAGAATAATCACCAACCCAATAGACATTTATTATAGAATTTCAAGACACCCATTTTAAAATGCTGCGCAGTTGGTGGCCTGTGACAGTAAACAATATGGGCAATTTGGAATCTTGAATTTTCAAACAGAGACTGTCCTTATTATCCTTCACTATAACAATGTCTATCAAGCAAGGTGGGAAAAAATGTGGGCAAGGAAGGATGTTTAGATAATATCAGATAAATAATTTGCTTTACATCATACTTGATGGATGGTAGCTAAGAGCTCAATCTCTTGGTCAAGGGCTCTGTCTCTAAATCCCAGTGCCACTGTGGATCAATTTATCACCTGTGGCAACTCAGTATCTGTGTTTCAGTTTTCCAATCTAAGTGAGGGACAATATAGCACTAGCCTCTTTACGGGGTTGTTGAGGAGCATTAAGTGAACTGATGAAAGTGCTCAACACAGGGCCAGAGAGAAGGAGAGTCAGCATTTTTCTAGAAACATTGGCCATAAAAGAATATCAGAAATATACACAGAATCTAGGTTTCAACAATTGGGAGTTATAATAAATGAAACAAGTCCAAAGTATCATGCATTTTAATTGCATTGTAGCTGACTACAGTTAAAATGACTATTTCCAAAAGAACAGACATGCACATTTACATGATGCTATAAATAAATTATATATTTTCTACATATTGGACCCATTCCCACTTCCCATACCATATTTTAACTTTTGACTCAAAATAAGTAAGATAAAAACTAACAGCAAGGGCTGGGGTTATAGTTCAGGGACAGAACACTTACCCAGCATGCGTGAGGTACTGGGTTTGATCCTCAGAACCACATAAAAATTAAAAATAAAAAAAAATAAATTAAGCCATTCTCTCCATCTACAGCTACAAAAAAAAAAAAAAAAAAAAACCAAAATGTTTAATTTTCTTTTTTTTTCTAAGCATACTTAGCAAGATAGAAATTAAACATTTCCCCATAGTTCAACATGGGATTGTACTTTTCACTTATAACTAATTCATGGTTACATATTAGGTGCTCTGGGAATTGCCTGGATTTTAGTGACAAGATAAAGGATGTTTGGTTTCTATATTTCCTGCTCCCTCGCTTGTTTGCATATTTGTTTTGTGAACCCTGGTGAGTTTGCCCTCCTAAGGGAGGTGATGTCCTGATAATCCACTAAATTTATAAAGTCATCCTGTTTTTGCAGAAGTAGCAACATGCAAAATAAAATATTTTTAAAAAGCCTTCCTAAAATGAATTCTACTTCAGACTTCAATAAATTTTTAAAAGCTAAATAATACTTGCTTTAACCTCTTCCTCAGACACATTCTTTCAGAATGACATATGAGGTCACCTGCATGAAGCTGAGCATTACCATGTTCTCTAAGTAGAACACAACATGAGATGCTGCATGCCTGCCCTCAATGCCCTACAGCGGGGGATTCAAGCTGGGATCCATTTATGAACTGCTGAATCTGTATGTAACATTTTATGCTGATGTACCCCACTTTCATCAGATCTTCTCAGAGGTCCTTATCTCAAAGTGATGAAGAACCACAGAACTAGAGCACCAAACCCCTATGTATTTTAAGATTTTTCAACTAAATGATACCTGGAGTGCATATTATTCAATAATTACTCAACGGATCAAGAAAGGGTCATGTAAAAAGTACGTCCTGAAGGGAACAGTTTATTTTTAGAAGAAATAGTTTGGAAATCCACTTGGGGCGGGGGAAGGCAGAGGCTAATGCAAACTGCGTTTTAAATCTAGCTAAGTGTAGGGCTCTCTGTTGAAACTGAAGTCTTGATTAGGCCCTGTTCATATAGACTGGTCACTGGACAAGCATATTATAATCAAGGTTGCATGTTAACTTATTTTTTTGTGATTTTTGCTTTTTAATTTCATTTAACTTCTTATTTGGCTTAAATTTAAGACATTGAAAAAACATTTTTTCAAACTTAAACTGAAACCATTCTTATTTCTATTTAGTAGAAACTAGATCGAGCTTTTAATAAGAAGGAAATTGGAATATAAGTTAACCCTGGTGTTTACAGTATCTTTGCTCTTATAGCTGGATTGTTGTGTCTTTTACACAAAGGGAGAATTGGATTCGAAATGCCTTTTAAAGAAAAATAAATATAAAATTCTAAAGAGGCATAGAGTATACAAGTGTAAGTCATTTGGGTATTTTTGACCCAGATTATGCTCATGTTGATATTAATTGGAAAAGACTCCGGAAAAATCAAACTTTTGTCCTATAGATGCAAGAGTACCTCATGAAGAAAATATTGTGTGTTGGATTTGAAAATTTGGGCAGCTATTAATGAATTCTTATTGTCTGTAATAAGCACTTGGAACCATCATTCAAGTTGTTATGGAATTTGAGAGCATATTCAGAACTTTCCTCTGAGAGTCTGTTATGGAAAATAGTTAGAGGACTCCACCTAATCAGTTCTAAATTGTGAATGTTTTGACTCTATTTGGAGCATGTGAGACAAATTACACATCCAGGTCACCACACTCCTTTTGGGATGAGGCTGCCTGTTTCTATGATCATCCATGCACTCAAAAAGAAAGGAGCACATCTATTTCAATAAAAGATTTTAAGTACACAGTTTGCAGCATTGACTGTAAAATGACCAGAAAATAATGTAGATAGGCAAAGCAGCTTAAATTCCTTTCTGATTAGAGGTCATAAATGATGAACTTGCTATTTTAATCCAACCCAGGAAGGAAAATGGAAAACAGACTACATTTTCTCTTGGTTCAAATGTTTAGTCTGACACATATTTGCAAAGAAAAAATTAGAAGCATTTCTCAGGATGCATGCTGTAAAACAAAGGCATGCTAGAACCATGTTCTTGTGAACTGCATCCATTCTGTAGACACCATATGCATTCTTTCATTTCTTAATTATGTTTGGATTACAAAGAGCACACACCTGACTGGTCTTCCAAATAAACCTTTCTCCTTTTGTCTTGGTTTTAACTTGGATCTTTGCTCTTGGTATTCACTTGAGAAATATGTAAATGTTTTGTTGTCACACACACACACACACACACACACACACACACTACATGATGTATTTGGATTCAAGTATACATGTGCATTGGAAAGCTATATTGTAACAATGCAAAATTTTTGCACCTTGTATGAGCCATCATTTGGATAACACACTGTTGAGGCAGTACATGTTCTAAATTTAAACAGTTGATTCAAAACAAAAATTATTAGCACCAATGGTAAGATAAAAGGACCAAACTTGAACTAAATGGATTCTGCCATTTTATGTAATCACTTAGGGTTTTTATTTTTGTTTAAATTTAAAACAATGAAATAGAATACAAACTGTGAGGTGTAGTACTTTTGTTTCAGATGTACAAATTTTGATTCATGATAAAATATTTTACTTAAGTTGAATAGTATCCATAAACTTGACATTATTTTATAATTCTTAATTGCTATAAAATTTTTAAGTGAATCTAAAAATTAATATAATAATTAATTTTTTCAGGATTATTACTGAAAATATTTTTCATGATTACAGATGTGTTAATTATGCTACCAGTTGTAATCTCCATATTAATTATAAAGTTAGTATCTAGTAAACTAAATATTTGGTGACTCCTGTAATTACTCATATTATAATAGAAAAGGCATTCAAAAAGTTACATTATATAAATTAGCAATGAGCCTAGTTATAACCCTTTGTCTTGCAGAATATGTGTGCTTAGGCATTATTGAGGCACAGAGCTCTATCAGGTTGTTGCATTCAGAGATATCAACTTATGGAAAATAAGACAATAGGAAACCCTGGAGAATCTCCCTCCCCTGCACTGTGTTCACAAGTGCACACACATGGATGAAATGATGGAGACAGATACCTTCTTTCCCTGAGATGTCACTCTTGTTCCTCTTTAACACATTTAATAATAATAATAATAATAATTGTTTTACCTCTCTGCCCCAAACACCTTTACAAAGGACTTTGACTCTCCTCCTCAGGCCTGGGTTATTTCCATCTTCCTCTTGTCCTTCATCACATAGATCATTAATATCATAAAATTATCTTAGTGGTTGATAATAAATACTAGTTTGAAAGTAAAAGCAGCTCAAGTCCCTATTTTTAAAAGTGTGTTTGTGTGTGTACATGTGTGTATAGTTGGCTCTCCACTTCAGTGGTCTCCACATCCATGGATTTAATTAGCTGCAGATTGAAAATATTCAGCAAAAAACTATGCTGAACATGTAATTATTCCCTTAACAATATAGTATAACAACAGTTCACATAGCATTTAAACTGTATTATAACATTCACTCTAATTATTATAAGTAATCTAGATATTATTTAAAGTGTATGGGAGGATATGTATATGCTATATGCAAATATTACTCTATTTTAAATAAGGGAATTGAGTATCTGAAGATTTGGGGACCTTCAGGAAGTCTTAGATCCAAGACTCCAGGAATTTCAAGGAATAATTGTAATTTTTTTCAGATACTTGTACCCACATGTACCCCAAAAAGTTGCTTCTGGACAGAAATTTATTTTGAGTTAAAAAAATTAATATTTTTAAATTTTTATCTTTACTACAATTGGCACAAAGGCCACTCTACTTTAAAGACTATTTTGTCAGAATATACATGCTTTTCTGCTTTTCCATTTTTATTCTGCAAGTGACCGTTTTTCTAGTTTACTTGCATAAAAAAAAAAGTTAAACTAAATGTGTTCTAATTATAATATTCATCAAGATTAAAACTTTTCTGGTGTGACAAGTCTGTGCACAGCATCCCAGTGTACTGTCATGCTGCCATATAAACTGTGTGTTAAATAATGTGTGATCTTCTATTAGTAATGGGAAATATGACAGAAAGATATAATTTCTTTGTTGGCATAGCTTATCTCTTTAAAAAAAAAGTCCGTAGATAATTCTTTTCCTAAGTAAGTATGCAGATATTTTTCTAAAATGTGGACCACTTGGCAGAGTCATTTTTAAACTAGGCATGTCCATACCCAAGCAGAAAACATAAGAGAATGCATAGCTTTTGGAATTTGTTAAAATGTCATTACTGCCAAGAATGTGATGTATGGCAATAATTAACTATTGTATTCACCATGGATGTTCCAGACTGAATTCTGGAATGTTACTGGAGCAAGTCTTCTAAGCATATTTGACATATTTTGGCAATTTTCTTTAGGAGCAATTCTTTATGAGGAAGAGTAGGCTACAAATAAATACCATAAAAATATTAATAAATTATTTCTTATTCTCTCGTTTTTCTCAATTTGTTTACTCTTTGCCAGTTTTAGACAAGGATATCTATATTCTTAGAAAGGAAAAAGCCTCACACTTCCCAAGAAGAGGGGCTGGGGGTGTAGCTCAGTGCCTAGCATACGTGACACCCTGGGTTCAATTTCCAGTACTGCAAAAAGAAAAAAAGAAAGAGAGCCACAAGAAATAAATGGATTGAGATCTATCCCCAGGGTTTGTAGTATCCTCAAATTATTTTTAATAATAATAAACATAATTTTTTTCTTTCTCAAAATTAAGGAGCTTATTTAGTTACTAACAATGTTGTTATTTAGCAAACTACAGCTCATGGACCAATCAATGGGTGATTTCCTATATTTTTAAATTGTAAAGATTTTCAACAGTTGTCTTTATATTAAGCACTGTACTGAGTTCTGAAAAGACAACTGTTGAAAATCTTTACAATTTCTTAAATCATGATGGATCTGATAGCAGAAAATATGGTAAGCAGAGCAGGGACAAAAATCAGGTATATTATTCAGAAAGACAATATAAGATCTAAAGAGGAAAGTACTCCTGACTAATGAAAATTCAATATTGAAGGAACCTATTATGTATTCTTGGGTAAATCAAAAAGGCACCAAAAATTTAACCTACTCTAATTCCTATGACTCAAAGGTATTATTGTCTTCAAGAATCATGCAACCAAGAAAGTTAACAATATTTCATTGGGGAATCACATTTCAAAGTGGTATCTTCCAAAGGAGGTAAAAATCAATTTTTATGTGATTCTTTGGGCTTTCGTTTTACCTGATAATTATTTTACAAATGTCTGCGACACGGATAATTCAAAATATCCAATTTTTGTTCCACAGTGAAAGTTGAACACAAAATTGAACATGATGCTGCTCACAAATTTGCATGTGATTTATTTTTATTTGGTTTCTTGAGCAATGACATGGTTTATGTGAAGATTTCCAGCTTTTTCTATGATATTATGATAGTCATCTTGTAATGGGCCTGCACTAACTGCTATCAATTTTGGCTTAGACGTGTATACCAAGAGAGGAATACAAAACACAAAACAAATATGGTTCAATTAAACTGTTCATACATTCTAATTATAGAAACATAAACGTGAAATAAATGTAAATGGCTTCAGTGTGTCCAAGGAGATAACATGTGTCCTACCTACCCTGCTTGGATTTTTCTCTGAACTCCCATATATTATGAAGATATGTTTGCTTCTGAACCTGGGATCATTGTTTTGGTGTTGCATAAAATTATACAGGCAGCCTTCAATACAAAGTGACCTTGACTTTGTTGAATTTAATAAAAGCTGCATGTTTTAAATGTTAAATTATTTTTAATGACTCATTTAGGTATTCAACTAAAGTTTTCAGAAAAACCTAAGGAGTCAGATGTCTGGAATTTAGGAAGACTTAATTTTACTGCTAATAATAATCATTAAATAATGACATTTTGATTATAATTTTATTGTATCCTTTTCTCCAAAACTGTTGTGAGGTAGTAATATGGGAGACTAAACATTGTGACTCTCATCGTATGGAAGAGATGGAGATAGTCAGTGGCTGCAAATAGAGCAAACACATTAGCTCACATTTGGTGAGCAAGTGCACTGGAGTGAATACATGGAAATAAAATCTCAGATGTAATGAAGAAATGACATTTGTATAATGAGAGTTATTTTTAAATATTTGTAATATATTAAGGCTTGTAATTGAGTTCAAAATACAATATCTGGCACTCTGTGGGTAATTAAACATTTGTTAAATGAAAAGATATTGGCTGAAGACTAGTTTTGAGGGAGTTTATTGTATAAGTTGAACACAAGTTGACTTGTCTGTGGGTGACTGATGAGAACATAATTTTGATAAGTCAATCTTGTATGGCCTAAAGTTTTCTTTTCCTCAGGGACACAGCATTATATTTTTCTTGTATTTTCTAAATTATGTCATACTAATGATATCATAGAAAATAGTTGAGAGGGTTATTGTCCAAGTATCAAAGAGTAAAGTTACTATAATTATAAAAATGACTTCATCCTTATGGAATCTGAGGAGATGTCTCAAGCCAACTTTTTGGGTACCATACTCTTGCGCTAAACTTTAAATGAAGAGTTACCACAAGAGTGTGAACTCAATTTGTATAGAGATTCAACCAACTGCAGCATTGAACATTTTGTTTAGATTTTTGAAATCTCACATCCATTCATAAAGAACTTCTCAGGACACACATAAATGCTTAGAAAGTATATCTAGTTTTGCACTAACTAGTGCAAAAATATTCTGAATACTGTGTGCAAGGGAAGTGATTATCATTCTGGTTTATAATATTCCACTCTTTAACTATTTATACAACTGATTGATATTTGGAATTTTTGCATATTTTACTATCATATGAATGGTGATAGTATATTTTATATGTCTAGTGTCTATTAGTAACATTTTCTCTAGTATAGAGTTATTCATATTAAAATCTAAGAAGCACTAGTGAAATACAAAATCAATTTAATAGTATATAACAAACATTTTAGTAAAATATAGAACAAGATTAAAAATATTGAAACCATTAGAGATAATAAGAGTAATGATTGTTTTATCCTGCTTTATCAACATGAATGTTTGCTTATATGCATGGTCACAATGCAAAGTTCTTGGAAACATTTTTAAATCTGTACTTAGGTGAATTACTTAGAATATAATTTCATATGTTCAGCTTTTAGGAAATGAATATTTTTATGAATGAATCAAATGTTATAAATCAAATGATGTATGTTTGTAGTAATAGTGTATATTTTTCCTTTTCCACATCCTTAACAACAAGTGCTGTTAAGAATTTAACAGAATTTAAATTTGGATATCAAGCTGCAAATAGGAAAGACAATACAATGAATCTGACATAATTTTCCTATGTTCATATATGAATACACAATCACTGAAACTCCACATCATGTACAACCACAACCACAGAATTGGATCCTAACTAGAATAAGTTATGCTTCATGTAGTATACTATATCAAAATACTCTACTGTCATATATACCTATAAAGAACAACTTAAAAACTAAATTTAATTTAAAAAGAGATTACACTGTCCTTATAGAATTAACAGAGCATTCTCTCTATTATTATTTATGGAAGAATTGTTATTAGGTCACAAAAATCTAAAGTGATTGTCTTTGAAGTCTTCAGATTCCTTATATCATTAAGGAAAATTTTTAATAACTCACGCAGACTTTCTATTTACTCTGTAGCAGGATAAGTTATATTTTTCTGTAAATGTATCAATTTCATCTAGGTTTTTATTTCTTGGTGTAAAGGCATTCATAATTTCCACTCATTATCTTTGTAATTTGTTAGAGTCTGTAAACAAGTCAGGATGGCGCCTGGCATTTTGCCAGAGAAATGTTAGAATCTGTAAACAAGTCTGGATGGCGCCTGGCAAAATGCCAGAGGGAGTGGTTTGTGAAGTAACTCCAGCGAGCCATTAAGTGTGGAGATTTCTTATTGGTTGACTGATGTATCTAGTTTATGCTAATTAAGATAAGCTGTGTGGAATGTATAAATACCGCTCCTGTCCTACAATAAACGGCTTCCACTCCTGCTGTATCAACGTACACAAGTTATTCGTCACCCCCCGGCAGTAATTTCTATACCATCTATATTTATGGGTTTTTAATTATTAATGTGCTTTTATTTATAAATCCTCCTTTTACTTGATAAATATTTCTGGGACTATGTCTATTCAATTGTCTTTCTAAATAACCAATTTTCGCTATATGGAGTTTCTTTGTTGAATTACTGATATTTATTTCATTAATTACTTCTTATATTTTTATTGCCCAATGATGAATTCCCATATCATCTTTAAGGATTGGTAGCTCAACTACATTATATACATAATGAGTACCTCAGGTCACACAGCAATCTAAAGGTGAATAGGAAGACTAGATAATAAGAAGAATGATTCTAGTGAGGAGGTAGAAATCTGAAGAGGTATTTAAAACAGGACCTTGTAAAACATATAATCTACTTTTTAAAAGTTCAACTAAAATTAAATTAGTTACTAAATTTTGGTTCATGAAATGAGGAAGAGTGAGACAGAGCAAAGGGCTCTGACCTTGAATTAAGACTTTGTTTTATTTGGAAATACATCTTCCATTAAGAGTATAATAAGGAATTAGGATACACTTTCTTTTGAGGAGAACTATAAAAGTTAGGCATAACTAAAAATAATTTCTCTAATGTTTTAGAAAACTACCAGATTTACTTGCCCAGAGCAAGGGAAGGATTCCTGTCAAAGAGCATCAGCCACTCTTTCAAGGTTACTCTTCGCTTGCTTCAGAGATATCAAGAAACTAGATGGCACTTTTGAGAGTCACAGCTGTACAGGGCCAGGAGGAAAAATGTTTAAGACTAGGATTCTTATACAGGAAGGGTTACTAAAACTTCTCTTTCAAGTTGAAATAAAAATTATTATTCCTAAAAGTAAAATTAAACTATGATTAGACTGCTACTTAAAAACAATGCAGCTCAGCTCAAGTAACTCCAGTATTTAAATTCTCTTCAGGTAATCCTGGGATGTAAGGATGCTAGCTAACAGGCAGAAACAAAACAAACACTATTTTTGGGGAAGATAATATTTTCTTGAGCTCAAATTATCTCCACAAACAATTCTGCAAATAAAAATACCAGACATAAAAATAATCTATGAGAATATGCAAAAAAGAGAAACTCGGCACAAAGAGCAGATAATAGAAACAGATTCACAAGTGACTGAAGACATAAGAATTATAGAACAGAATTTAAAATTGCTTGTTTACTCTATACATGGATAATATTGAAAATTATTTGGCAATAAACTTTTTTTAAAGCTATATATTTGGATAATCCAGTGTCCTAATTTTAAAAATTCAATGGTTGAATTTATCACTGTATTAGACAAAGCTGAAGAAAGTATTACTATACACTGGAAAACTGGTCAGACATCAATGACTAGAATGTCCAGAATGAAGAAGGATAAACTAAAATGTTGGAAACTTCATGAGAAAATGGGAGATATAAAGAATACAGTGAGAAAGATTAGAATATTTTAATGTAATTCCTGAAAATATATTAAAGAAATAAATAAAAGTTCTTTTTCAGGAGATAATGTCTGAGAAAATTCTAAACTTTTCAAACTGGTAAAAATGTATCACTACATATTTAAGAAGTCCCATGACCCAAAACATACAGCCACATTCTAGAATAACACTAGAAACATTTCAGAGGAGAATCTTTGAAGTATCTAAAGGAGAAAAACAAAATTGAAAAGTAGTTTTGATGGGGAAACAGCCTATTTCTCAATAGAAATAATGAGAGGCAGGAGACAATGGAATGATATATCATTAAATTGTAGCAGGAGATTGTTAATCTAGAAATATTTTTATTAGAGAGAATATCCTTCAGTAATAAAGAAATAATAATTATATTTGATACCACTATCATGTGAAAGAATTCATTACCAACAGTCGTTCCTTAAATGCAATATCAAGTGATGGTTTTCAATTACAGTGAAAATAATTATAGATAGAATTCTGGGGTGCCCAAAGAAACAAAAAAAAAATGGTTAAGTATGGGTTTTGAAACAAGTTGTTACTAAGATCATTGTAAATAAGGAAAATATTGCTTTAGAATATATAATTATTTACAGGGAAATATATAGTTTGTTTTATTAAGGACAGTGCCAACTCTTGACTAATTATCACCACACTTTTGACCTCCTCTCATTATCATGTGACTTTGGTTCGGAACTGCTCAATTTCATCTTGAAGATTTAGAAGCCAAACCTCACATATTTCTGTTCTATCCAAACCACAAGGAATCCTTGAGCACTTAGAGTCAATATTTCTAAACAGCCTACCATCCCGTGGGCTACAAGCATTCATGAATTGAAAACTCAGAGAATCTGAAATATGAGAATGAAAAGAATTAGCATCCATCCCTACTCCAGATGCAGAGATAATAAAATGGTGACAATTTTATTTAAAGGCTAAAATGCAATTTGTTTAGAGATGATCTCTGGTCTTAGGCCCAAACCTGTGTTCTCTAGGATTCAGAGTCAGCAGCTGATCTCTGAAGCTGATTTATTGTCAATTTCCACATTCTGAATACAGGAGCCATTACTAGGCTGCATTTGTCTATGGCACATGGGGTGATCCAGGTTTCTTTGCATCACCAATGATGCAGCTGACTTGGCTCAGGCCCCACAAGACTAATGGTAGGAGACAAGTTCCATACATGAATCACCTTCAGTCATGTTAAAGATAATAAGGATTGAGTCAGAGAGTTGTAGAAAGAAGGATGTAATTCACAGAGGAGAAAAAGAGAAAAGTATGTGAATGTGATCATGCTATTTCAATACAGAGGAATTTTACTTATATGCATTAGTTAGTAAGAAAAAAATACGAGTTAGTGTAACATTTACATTATGGAATATATTTTAGAGAAATAGCCTTGTATTCTCTAAATATGTAATACAATAAGTTGTCAAGACGATATGGCAGATTTCTTGAAAAATTTGAGTAAATTGACATGTAAAATATAAATGGTGGACTGATCCTAAATTTTAAAAATCATTCTTTTCTCTGAATTTTCTCATACTGCTAAGATACTTAGCGAACTTTTTTGATTTTAAATAAAACTATAAAATTTTATTCCATTCATTTCCAATAGAATAAAACTTCTCAGTAATATACAAATAAATGAATTTATACTGTAATTATAAAATTGTATTAGATGTTTTCCTATGCTGACATATTCTATTTTTAAGCTATAAATAACATCCTTATATATTTAGTAGCCAAATATTTTGAGTAAATTATTTGCATTCCTTTACAAATAGAAATAAAGTAAAATCCAACAGGGCTCAGATACTCTTGAACATGATGTCTATTTTTTCATTTTTAAAAATATATTTTTCAGGGTTGGGGATTTAGCACAGTGGCAGAGTGAATGCTTCATATGTGAAAGTGCTGAGTTCATTTCTCAGCCCAGAAAAATAAAAAATAAAAATCTATTTTTCTGTAATGGCTTGCTATTTACATTACAATACAATTCTATCTTCTGTAATAATCCATATTTTCTCAATGACCCTGTAGGGAGATGATCAAACTACTTTGGAGAAAACATTTTTTAATCCTGGCCAACCTTTCTCTGAAGCAGTGCTCGTAGCTAACATTCAAGGAGGGGAAACACTGCCAAATATTTCAAAGTTCAGAGGACAGCTCAGCCCTTTCTTGGAACACCTTTATGAACACTTGATTCCATATAAGACACACTGCTTGCAATGCCCGAGTTGGAAACAAAGAATGATTGCCCACTAACCCAACTTGAAAGAGATTTTTAGTCTCATTTGCTCAGCAAGATTGTCACGGAGGTATACAGAAAGGAATCTGGGAGTATTTTATGCCTCACAGTAAGCAGACATCAAAATATTCCTCATTTATTATCCTCCTAAAATTGTTGTCATAATGCAATTATGTAAATGAGGACTTGTAATCACACTGAGTATTTGTTCCGGTTTTGAGGCAAATACTTATTAGATCAGAGCAGTTTAAAGAAAACAAGAACTCACCACCAACAGAATTCAGGGAACGTGAAAGAGCATGAGAAATTCCCATTGGAACTGTTCCCAACATGTTGCATAAATAAAGGTAGGGTTTGTTGAAGCGTTCCTCCCACCCCCTCATTTTCTGAGAAAGAGGCATGCATAGTTTGAGGAATGAAGCATGGCTCAGGCAGTCATCACCACCTCTTCTATCCTTGGTCCTGGGGTGTGTGTGTGTGTGTGTGTGTGTGTGTGTGTTTCCTTTCATATTCCCCAGCTTTCTCTAGCTTTCTCCCACTCCTCATACCCTCCACAAAGGATTTCCAGCAGAGAGCAGCTGGTGCCCCGTATTGGCTGCTTTCCCCAGACTCAGGGGGCTTTCACAGGAAATCAATGGCTGCTTATTTTCCCCTGTACTGCAGTTTTATGTGTGGACTGACATGGCCCCAACCATACTGATCCATTCTGCAGAGCTATTTCCATTCAGATGTGCCTCTTTACAAATAGCGGAAATTAGTGGAGGGCCAGTGTCAAACTGCTTGTCACATCTTGTTTTCAATCTGTTGAAATCAGGTTTATAGTGTCCTATTCAGAAGCCTGGGCTCCTTTTGAGTTACACAATGCATTTCAGGAGTTCCATCAGGCGATTAATGCAGAAATTCACATTGCTATTAAAAAATAATCAAAATGATTAGGCTTTTGAATTTTTGGAAGGAACTTATTTGCATGGAATGTGTTGTTTTAATTGTACAATGTCATTTATTCCTGGTTATTCATCTCCCTAATGTATAAAAGTATTCCTTGTTCATTTGTCAGTATTAGAGCTGCAAAGTGTGAATATGTTCTGGTGATTTAGTTACACTGAATGAATTACTAACCCTGTACTATGAGCATGAATACAGTCAATAGCATCCACACCATGCTAGTATTCCTCAAACTTTCAAACAAAAACAATTAACATGTGTTACATGCATACCATGCACCTAGACCACCACTAAATGCTTTACAACTCATTTAATTCTCACAACAACTCATAGAGGTAGTTCCCACTATGATCCCCATTTTATTGATGAGGTAATTGAGATTTAAAGTGATTAAGGAACTTGCTCCAAGTGTCACAGTTAGAGACTAAGCTGAACAGTCTAAAATCCAGAGTCCACAAAGTAACCCCCACATGATATTGACTCCTTATAAAAATAGTTTGTTTTGCTTCAGGGTCATTAGTATATTTAGTGTGCAAATGTACTCTGAAAGCTCAGGAAAACCTACACTTGAGCCTGGTACTAGAACTGACTTCAGTCAATGGATAACAACGTAAAGTGAAATGTGTCTGACCAGCCTCTTAGGTGAGGCAGTTCAGAGACCACCAAAAGAAAAGAGCAGGTTTTATGACGGTGCTAAACTGTGATGGGAGAGGAAGAGCTCAGGCTCAAAACAAGAAGATAAAGAGATCTCAGCAATGTGGGGAGGCAGGTCTACTTTCAGGAACATCCCAGGTGTCACCAAGGTTGAATACTCAGAGATCAGCTGTCTTCCTGCAGTGTTTCTATGGAAAAACATGGCCAGGTAGTGCCACTGTATGCTTTCAGAAGGAACGTCACCCACTGAATGTTTGGCAATGGGATTGAACGGGGATGCCAATTCCAGTGTTGAAGTTGGTCTCCCTATCCAATTTGAACCAATTTTCCATGTTTATAAATGAAAGAAAAATAAAATTAAGAAATCCTCAACAAAAAAAGAATATTATGACAAAGTATTAGCTGCTTAAAAGTGCTTTTTCTTCAATTTTCTTCCATTTTTAAGGATAGAGAAGATGATATTATAGACAAATTAAAATATAATCTCCTCTCTTTCTCCCCAGAGACAACCACACTTATAAGTAATGTAATAACTGGTACAGGTTTTTATGCTTTCAGTAACTCTTGTGTATCCAGAACCATTAAACATATTTTATGTGTTTTGTGAAATTTACAAATGGTAGTATGCTAAACATAAAATGCATCTTAATTATTTCATTCTACTCTATATTTTGGAACCTGAGCTTGACATTATATATCCACTTTGGAGCACATACTTTAGCTGTGTTTTTTTTTTTTTTTATGAGACTTCATTTAATGAACCTACTATTATTTATTGTTTTGTTTGCTTATGTATCTTTGTGTCATTTCCAGATTCTTTTGTATATTACAAATAGAACACAAGATGACTCCCTGCATGTTTCCCTCCAGGAATGTATAGGGATTTCTTTGGGTAATATACTCTGGGATGGTGATACTAGATTATGAGAAACATACATTTTTAATTTCAGTATAGTTTTGCCATATTGCTTTGCTAAATAGCTGCATCAATATATACAACTTCCAACAGTTATTAAGAGTTCTTATTTCCCAGTGGCCTCTTTAACATGTAGTAATTTTTTTTTTCGTGCTTTGCCAATGTGATATATGAAAAAAATGACCTTATTATTTTAATTTCCAGAATCACTAGTGAGGTTAAGGATATTTTATAGTGATTGTAACCATTCAGGTTTAAATTCTTTGCCCATCATTTTAAATCAAGTTACCTCATTGTTGTTGTTTAATCATTTATGAAATTCTTTACATAAATTTATTGTCTTTTACCTCTATAACAAATACATTTTCTGAATCAGTTGTATGTCCTTTTTATGTTGTATGTTAATTATACAGTATACAGTAGTTTCAAATCTAAGTATACTCTATTTTATGGATTTTTTCTTTTTCCATATGTGCTTTTTTCTATATCTCATTTAAGAAATTCGTTTTTATTGGTTTAGTTATACACAATAACAGGATTCATTTTTATATAATTATGAAAGCATGGAATATAATTTGTTCTAATTCAATCCCCTGTACTTCTCTTTACCCTCATTTCCTCCCTCTCCCTGTTCTCTTCCCTCTACTGACATTCTGATATTTATAGTTTTTTTTTTTTTTTTTTTTTCTGAATTAGTGTCTTGTGGATGTACATAATTTGGAGATTCACTGTGGTATATTCATGCATGTTCATAGGGAAGTTAGGTCAGATTTGTTCCACTGTCTTCCCTATACCATCCTTCCACCCTTCCTTTCCACCATTTCCTTTCTCTACTCCACTCATGTTTCTTTCTTTTTTAATCCCCCACATTGTTTTGAATAAGCATCCACATATCAGAGAAAACATTCCATATTTGACTTTTGGGAACTGACCTTTCACTTAGCACAGTGGTCTCACTATCCATCCATTTACTGGCAAATGCCATAAAGTCAATATTCTTTATGATTGAGTAATACTCCATTGTGTATATATACCACATTTTCTTTATCATTTTGGTCTCTTGAAGGGCACCTAGGTTGGTTCCATAGCTTAGACATTGTTAATTGAGCTGTTATAAACATTGATGTGAATGCATCATTGTAGTATGCTGATTTTAAGTCCTCTGGGTAGATACTGGGGAGTGGGATAACTGGGTCAAATGCTGGTTCCATTTCAAGTTTTCTGAGGAATCTCCCTACTACTTTCCAGAGTGGTTGCAGCAATTTGCAATCCCACCAGCAATATATGAGTGTACCCTTTCCTCACATGCTCACCAACATTTATTTCAACTTGTATTCTTGTTAATTGCCATTCTGATTGGAGTAAGATAAAATCTCACTGTACTTTTTATGTGCATTTCTCTAATTACGAGATATGTTCAACATACTTTCATATATTTGTTCAGCACTCATATTTCTTCTTCTGTGAAATATCTTTCAGTTTCTTTGCTTAGTTATTTATTGAGTTATTTGTTGTTTTTTGTATGTTTGCTTGTTTTTGCTGTTAAGCTTTTGGGGTTCTTTATATATCCTTGAGAGTAGTGCTCTCAGTTGGCAGGGGGCAACAGTTTTTCTCTCATTCTGTAGGATCTCTTCATGCTTTTGATTGTTTTCTTGCTGTAAAGAGGGTTTTTTTTTTTTTTTTAGTTTGATACCACCCCATTTATTGATTCTTGATTTTAGTTCTTGTGCTTTAGGAGTCTTAATGAGGAAACTGGTTCCTAAGCTAACATGATGGAATGTTGGCTCTACATTTTTTTCTAGTAGTGGTAGGGTTTCTGGCCTAGGTCTTCCATCCATTTTGAATAAAGTTTTTGTGCAGGGTGAGAGATAGGGATTAAATTTAATTATACTACATATGGATTTCCATTTTTCCCAGTACCACTTAATGAAGAGGCTAGCTTTTCTCCTGTGTGTTTTTTTGGCAAGCTTGTCTAGTATGATGAGAAGGGGTATATATCCCCCAAATATAAACTTAAAATAACCCTTTTTACTCTAAACTTTTTAAATTTGGATTCATCAGGGCTCAGTGCTGCGGAAAGGCATATGTGTCCAAAAAATGTACATAAGCCTAAGGTACTTTGGAAGGATATTCTAACAGGACAATGGAAAAGTCCTGACCCAGTGATTGTCTGGAGTCGGAGTTCTGTTTGTGTGTTACCACAGGGAGAACAGCAGCCGATTTGGATTCCAGAGAGACTAACCAAAGCAATTTCTATAGACCAAAAAGAAGATGATTTGACTCAGATTCATAACAGCTGATATCCAGAGCTCCAGCTTGGCTATTCTTACATCTGCGACAGTGATTAACCAGGATGCTTTTTTCAATATATATTTTATTATTGCCTTTTCCCACATCATAAAGTTCTATTTTATTTTTTGAGCTCATACAAACCTAAGTTAATGTTTTTTCTGATTTTGTGCCCAGCCAGACTGCGGCAGTATGAGATAACTGTATTTATGTGGGATTGTCTCCTTCTCCTTCTCCTTCTGTACTATACCTCTATAGAAGAATTAGAGATCCAACATTGTGATGCCTCCTGCTTTGCTCTTGTAAATAAGTACTGTTTTGATGATTCTAGGTCTCTTATTTTTCCAAATAAATTTCATAGCTGCTTTTTCTAGTTCTGTGAAGAATATCTTTGCAATTTTTGTGGAAATTGCATTGAATCTGTATATCACTTTTAATACTATGGCTATTGTGACAATATTAATTCTGCTTATCCAAGTAGATAGGAGATATTTCCATCTTCTAAGGTCTTCACTTTCTTTCTTAAGAGTTCTATACTTTTCATTGTAGAGGTCCTTATTTCTTCTGTTTGATTGATTATAAAGTTTTGTTTTTGTTTTTCTTTTGAGGTTATTGTGATAATTTTCCTAACTTTCGTTTCAGTAAATTCATAATGGGAGTATAGGAATGTGATTGATTTATAGATATTAATCTTACATCCTGATACTTTGATGAAGTTATTTATGAGCTCTAAAATTCTTCTGGTGGAGTTTTTTTAGGTATTGTAAATATAGGACTATATTGCCAGAAAAACAGAGATAATTTGCGCTCTTCTTTCCCTATTACTATTCCTTTAATTTCTTTTTCTTGCCTAGTTGCTCTGATTAGAATTTCAAGGACTATGTTATACAGAAGTGGCAAAAATGGACGTTCTTTTCTTTTTCCTCTTTTTAAAGAAAATTACTTCTGTTTTTCTCTATTCAGAATAATGTTGGTCTTGGATCTGTCATACATATCCTTTACCATTTTAGGTTAGTTCATACTATCACTAGTTTTTCTAGTATTTTAGTCATGAGTGGGTGCTATAATTTGTCAGATGCTTCTCTGAATCTATTGAGATAATCGTATTCTTGTCTTTAAGTATATTTATGTGGTGAATTAAACTCACTGATTTTTCTATTTTGAATCAACATTTCATCCCTGGGAGGAAACTCACTTGGTCATAGTGCACTATATTTTCATGTGTTTTTATGCATTTTTCTAATATTTTATTAATACTTTTTGTATCTATGTTCATCAAGGATATTGTCGTGAAGTTTTCTTTTCTTGATGTGTCTTTGTCTGGTTTTGGTATCAGAGAGATACTGACTTTGTAACATGAATTTGGCAGTGTTCCCTTCTTTTATATTTCATGGAATAATTTCAGGAAGATTAATATTAGTTCTTCTTGAAATGTCTAGTAGAACTCAATTGAGAATGTATCTTTTCCTGGGCTTTTCTTTTTTGGAAGTCTTTGGACAGCTGCTTCAATTTCATTACTTGAAATGGAACTGTTTAAGTTTTCTATATCCTCATTTGGGTAGATCATATGTCTAAGGTATTTGTCAATATCTTCATGAATTTATAGTTTATTGAGTTATAAATTTTGAAAATAGTTGACTATCCCCTGGATTTCAGTAGTGTTGGTGGTGATATTTCTGTTTTCCCCTCAGATTATTATAATTTTTCCCTCTTTCTATTTTTCTTTAGGTTAGTTTGGCTAAGGTTTTATCAATTTGGTTTATTTTTTCAAAAAACAAACTCTTTGTTTTGTTGACATTTTGTATTATTTTCATAATCTCAATTTCATTGATTTTGGCTCTGATTTTAATTATTTCCTGTCTTTTACGGATTTTGATGGTATTTTTTCTTCTTTTTCTAGGGACTTGAGATGTAATGTTAGATTATTTATTTACTATCTATTTTTTTTAACGAATAAGCTCAATAATATGAAGTTTTCTTTTAGAACTGCCTTCATACTATTCCAGAGATTTTGATATGTTGTGTCACTATTCTTATTTACTTCTAAGAATTTATTACACCCCTGATTTCTCCTGGTATCTATTCAACATTCAAAAATGTATCATTTAATCTCCAGATGTTAGAGTGCCTTCTCTTTTTTTTTCTTATCATTGATTTCTAATTTCATTCCATTATAATCAGATAGAGTGCATAGTATCATCTCTCTCTCTCTCTCTCTCTATATATATATATATATATATATATATATATATATTTGGATTTGCTAAGATTGTGATCTGTTTTAGAAAATGTTCTATGTAGTGATAAAAACAAAGTGAACACAGTCAACAATGGATAAAATATTCTATAGATATCTGTTTGGTCCAATTTATTAATTGTATTTTTCAGTTTTGTAGAACCTTTAGTCATTTTATTTTGTTTTAATAATCTCTCCAATGATGAGAGAGAGGTGTTAAAGTCACTCAGTATTAATGTATTATGGTCTATTTGATTCTTACTAATGAGAAGGTTTTGTTTGTTGTTCATAGATGCTCTCCATTTGGGGCAGCATAAAAAGTTATGAACATATATCTCGTTGATGTCTGATTCCCTTAAGCAGTATGAAATGACCTTCTTTGTGTCTTCTAATTAATCTTGGCTTGAAGTTTACTTTATGTAATATAAGAATAGCAACCCTTATGTGTTTACTAGATTCATGTAAATGATATTTTTTTCCCATCCTTTCATCTTCAGTTTGTGAATGTTGTTGCCTGTGAGTTGAGTCTCTTACAGACAGAATATTGTTGGGTCTTGCTTGTTTTCTTAACCCTTTCTACCAACATATATCTTTTGATCTAAGAGTTTAGACCATTTGCATTCAATGCTATTGTTGTGATTTTTAGTACAAGCTCTCTACCTATTAATTCTTTTAACTTTTGTTTATCATAGAAGGTTTGTATTTCTTCTTCAATTCTGAAGCTTAATTTTGTTGGATATAGAATTCTTGGTTAGCATCCATTTTCTTTCAGAGCTTGGTATATGTTATTCCAAATCTTCCTGGCTTTTACTGTCTGGGTTGAGAGTTGAAATACAAATTACTTTAACATGTAATTTATTATTACATATGACCAGTCATTTTTTTCTCTTGTCACTTTTAAAATTCTATTCTTATTCTATATGCTAGACATTTTCATAATAATGTGTATTGCAGTGAGTCTATTGTAATTTTTTATATATTTTGAGTCCTACATGTCTCCTGTGTTTGATTATCTATTCCATTATTAAGGTTTAGAAATTTTTCTGATATTACTTCATTGAAAAGATTGTACATTCCTTTAGTTTGCATCTTAGAGCCTTCATCTGTCTCAAAGACTCTTCAATTTGACTGTTTAATGTTATTCCAGAGTTTTTGAATATTCTGTTCATGGTCTCGTAACATCTTTTCTTTATAGTCAACTTTAAGATTATAAATTTTGTATTTGAGGCCAGAAAATTCTGTCTTCAAAATGGTCTAATTTATTGTTGATGCTTTCAATTGAACTTTTATTTTGGTTCATTGATTTATTTCAAGGATTTCTGTTTTTTTTTTTCTTTTTCAGAGTCTTTGTCTCTTTATTAAAGTGATCTTTCACTTCCTGTATGTTCTATGTGATTTCACTCCTTATATTTTCTTTTAGCTCATAGAATTTAAACTATGATCTTTCTAAATTTCTCCTCTGACATTTCCTCCACTGTGGTGCCAGTGAAGTTCGTTGTTGAAGCACTATGGGCAGTTTGGGATGGCTTATTCACTTGCTTTTTTATATTGTTTCTATCTGTACCCATATATTGTTATTGTTCTGATTTTTTCTTTTAAGCAAAGGACTATTTTGTGAGCTTCTTTGTCTTAAGAGCCCTGGGTTGGTGAAAATAATGGTATTTTAAGTCAATGTGTGATCCCAATATCAGTACCACTTTAAGAGATACCACTGAGCCATAATCACTTCAGGGACAAGCCTCATTCTAGTCAACCTTATAAGAAATAAAAACTTGTTGTAGTTGTTCTCTAGAGTTCCTCAAATTCAGGTATAAGTGTATAATAAAGTTCTCAGATAGGTAACAAAAAAAAAGTTGTTAAATTTAACCTTACTATAAATGTAAGTAAAGGAGGGAGGAAATGTAAGTAAAAGGGGAAGAAAGAAAGATTGGGCAAAAAAGGAGAGAGAAAAAGAGAGACAGAAAGAAATAATGAAGGAAGGAAAAGACATGACATAAATGGATAATTTACACCAAGGTAGAAAGGAGAAATAGATGATTCCTTAGTATTTGAAGTAGTAACAACTAATGCAAGGGATGAGTAGGGATTAAGAGAAGCGGGTATATTGGGGCTGGAGCTGGGGCTCAGTGACAGAGCACTTGCCTGGCATTTGTGAGGCACTGAGTTCAATCCTCAGCACCACATATAAGTAAACAAAAATATAGGTATATCAACAACTGATTTTTTAAAAAAAAAAAATCAGGTATAAACTAGAGGTAGGAAAACAAAGATAGAAAGATTCATTCTAATTACTGCTTTTAACCATTAGGTGCAATACATTCAAATGGGTTGAAGGTACAATATTGACTGTTGGGTTAACAATTATCATTCAAGTTAAACAGTTGTTGATATATCAAAGTTGACATTAGAATTGTTGATAGTAAACCATGTCAGGGTGAAGAAAATTTTTGTTGAATCTTAGTGTGGATTTCATTGGATATTAGAAGATGTCCACCAGTCATCAGCTATGGATCTCTCTTGAGTTGAAAGGAGGCACTGCCGCAGTCTGGCTGGGCACAATCAGGAGCCACTTGTCAAAAGAAACTAACTTTATTTTTAGAACCACACACGACAAACAAAATAGTCTCTCAGGAAAAACCCTCAGAGCCTCAACTGCCACCACCGGCTTTCCCCAAGCCTCTCTCTCCCACACAAGCTTCTCCCCACCTCCCACAATCCTCCTGCTCTTGAGGCTGATTGGCTGGGTCACGTGGGCGGAGCCAAAAAAGTCCCCCAATGAGCAGCTCCGTGGTCTGAAAGGGCAGGGAAACAGTCCAATGAGCATCACCGCAGAGGAGCCAATCAGCTAGATGTTGCTGGGGCTGCTGTGAGCCAATCGTCAGCCGGCAGCTGGAAGTTTGCTGGCAGCTGGAAGTTTGCTGGGGCCGCTTCGGCTGTGGCTCTCAACATCTCCCCCTCTCTGTTTAAACAACAAGCATGTGGCTTAGGGACCGTGCCTGTTAGGCAGTCCAATTCAACATATGGTCCTTACCCGTCATCGGATGAACTGACCTCTAGGCGTCAGCCTCCTGTCTTAGGTTGGTACCACTGCAATTGGATCATACCCGTCACTGACTACCGGTCCAGCATACAGCCATACTTGTGGATAGGCCTTTGCACCTGTGGGGGGGTGAGGTTCTTTGCCTCACCTCTGTTGGCCCCCAAATTTTAGACCATCACTAGTAGAGGAGGATGCAAAATGCCATGACATTAAGCCAATTGAGGGCTCCTTTGAAAAATTGTACCACCGGTGACATCATCAGCAAAAATACTCCAGCACTACCACAATTCGCTGTACCAACAGATAGTTCACAATGCATACAGGTGAGCTCACAATGTGTCCAGGCAAGTTCTGCAAGCAGTTCAGTGATGGCTATTGTAGAAGCTGTAGATTGGTTTTATCTTTAACTTCACCAGCACTGGGATGAAGATAGGAATTCTGGCAATAATGGCTAAAGAAAAAATTATGTAACATTACAGAAGGCACTAAAAGAAAACAATTTTCTTAACAATTTACATTGTCTTCACCGGCACTGGGATGAAGATAGGAATTCTGGCAATAATGGCTAAAGAAAAAATTATGTAACATTACAGAAGGCACTAAAAGAAAACAATTTTCTTAACAATTTACGTTATCTTTAAGAGAATTATTAAATATAATGAAAAGGAAAGGTGAAAGTACACAGATCTGTTAACCTTCTTTTTTGTTTACATATTAAAACAATCCTCAACAGTTGTTTACCCAATTTAAATTAAACCATATAAATCACGTGAAAAAAAAATATTTGGATCCATTTTATCATGAGCGCTCATCATATATGATATATGGACATACGTACATTCAAACATATAACACAAAACACAAGTGTGCACACATAATATAATACATACAACACATAACATTATAGTAAAGGCCTTATAACTTTTTACAGGTGAAATCTCCATTGCAATGCTTAAAAACTCTATAGTCAAAAAATAGAACTGATCAGCAAAACATTAACCTAGGTCTGTATGAGCTCAAAAAACAAAATAGAACTTCATGATATGGCAAAGGGCAATAATAAAATAGATATTGAAAAAAGCATCCTGGTTCTGTTGCAGATGTAAGAATAGCCAAACTGGAGTTTTGGATATCAGTTGTTATGGATTTGAGCCAAATCATCTTCTTTTTGGTCTGTAGAAATCGCTTTAGTTAATCTTTCTGGAATCCAAATCGGCTGCTGTTCTCCCTGTGGAAACACATAAACAGACCCCCGACTCCAGACAATCACTGGGTCAGGACCTTGGTTAATCTCTCTGGAATCCAAATCGGCTGCTGTTCTCCCTGTGGAAACACACAAACAGACCCCCGACTCCAGACAATTACTGGGTCAGGACCTTTCCATTGTCCTGTTAGAATATCCTTCCAAAGTACCTTGGGCTTATGTACATTTTTTGGACACATATGCCTTTCCGCAGCACTAAGTCCTGATGAATCCAAATTTAAAAAGTTTAGAGTAAAAAGGGTTATTTTAAGTTTATCTTTGGGGAATATATACCCCTTCCCAATTCCTTCTTTTTGCTTTAATAAGTACATTTTAATAGTTTGATGAGCTCTTTCAACTATGCCTTGTCCCTGTGGATTGTATGGGATTCCTGTTATATGAGTAATGCCAAATGTTGAGCAAAATTGTTTAAAAGAGGTAGAAGTATAACCAGGGGCATTATCTGTTTTTAACTGTTTTGGAACACCCACAGTGGCAAAATTTTGTAAGCAATGAGCTATAACATCTTTAGTTTTTTCTCCGGCATGAAGGGAGCCCATCAAAAATCCAGAAGAAGTATCAACTGTAACATGCAAATACTTTAATTTTCCAAATTCTGGCAAGTGTGTGACGTCCATCTGCCAAATATGGTTAGGTATTAATCCTCTAGGATTGACTCCAAGATTAACTTGTGGTAAAAAGGTCACACAATTTTGACATTGTTTTATTATTTGTCTAGCTTGTTCCTTAGTTATTTTAAAACGCTTTTGTAAAGTATTAGCATTGACATGGAACTTTTTATGAAAATTTATAGCTTCTTCTAGTGTAGAGAAAATATGTATGTCATGTGTAGTTTTATCTGCTAAATCATTGCCCAAACTAAGGGCTCCAGGCAATCCTGTATGTGCCCTGATATGTCCTATAAAGAATGGATCTTTTCTGTCCCAGATTAGACTTTGTATAGTGGAAAGCAAAGAGAAAACAGTAGAAGAAGGGGAAATCCTACCAGCATCTTCAAGAGATACTATAGCATTAACTACATACTGACTATCAGAAAATAAATTAAATACAGAATCTTTAAACATCACAAAAGCTTGTAAAACTGCATTAAGCTCTACCTTTTGAGCTGATTGTTTGGGTACTAAAAATGTAAAAGTTTGATCAGGGGTAACTACTGCTGCTGTACCATTATTTGACCCATCAGTGAATATATTTGGAGCATTCATGATAGGTGTTTTTCTTGTCATTTTTGGAAAAATTACAGGATGCAATGACCAAAAAGACAATAAAGGATTAGATGGTAAGTGGTTATCAAATGAAACATTAGATTTGCACATGATTATTGCCCAAGTATTTAACTCATTAGCTAACTCATCAATTTGATTCATAGTATATGGAGTAATAATTTTATTGGGAGAAATTCCAAACACTCCCTTTGCTGCTTTTATTCCTTTGAGTATTAATTGTCCTACAGCCTCAGGATACCTAGTAAGAATAGTGTTAGGAGAATAAGATAAATGTATCCATAATAATGGACCTTCTTGCCAAAATACTCCTGTAGGAATATTTTTTGTTGGTAGTACAATAAATAATAAAGGCAAACTTATATCAATTCTATCCAAATGCATATTTTCCATATATGTTTCAATGATTTTTAATGCCTTTCTTGCTTCAGGCGTTAACATTTGGGGTGAATTTGGATCTGATGGACCTTTTAGGATATCAAATAAAGGTCCCAACTCTCCTGTTGGTATACCTAAATAAGGCCTTATCCAATTTATGTCTCCTAATAACTTTTGAAAGTCATTAAGTGATTTGAGTTGATCTACTCGTATTTGAATTTTTGGTGGACGGACCATGGTTGAGGATAATAGAACTCCTAAATAATTAATTGGAAAATTTAATTGTACTTTATCTATTGCTATCTCTAGATTATAATTTTTTAATAAGTTTGTAAGTGTGGCATAACATTCTAGCAATGTGTTTTTATCTTTGTGTGCTAATAATACATCATCCATATAGTGAAATATTTGTAGTTCAGGATTTTGATTTCTAAGTGGCTGGATTACTTTGTTAACATAAATTTGACACATAGTTGGGCTGTTAGCCATCCCTTGAGGGAGTACTTTCCATTCATATCTCTGATCAGGACCTTCATGATTCAGTGCAGGGATAGTAAATGCAAAACGTGGACTACCCTCAGGATGAATTGGAATTGAAAAAAAACAATCTTTAATATCTATAACTAAAACATACCAGGTTTTTGGCAAAGCAGACAACTGAGGAATCCCTGATTGAGCAGGTCCCATAATAACCATCTCATTATTAATGGCTCTTAAATCTTGCAATAATCTCCATTTACCAGATTTCTTTTTGATGACAAAAATGGGAGTATTATGGGGAGATACAGAAGGTTGTATATGTCCTTCTGCTAATTGTTGTTTGACCAGGTCATGGGCTGCTTGTATCTTTTCTTTAGTCAGGGGCCACTGAGGAACCCATACTGGTCTTTCTGATTTCCAAGTAATTTTTATTGTCTCAGTGGCCCTTTCTGAAAATCCAACCCATGTCTGTCTGTTCCTTGATCTATTTGTATTGGTGCTGCTATACCTTGTTCTTGTTTTTCTAATCTTTTTCCTTTCCTAAAACCTTGTCTAGTCATAATAGTGGGTGCATTTTGGTTGATGTTATTTGTTAATGTCAAACCTAATTGATCTAGGACATCTCGTCCCCATAAATTTACGGGAAGATGATCCAATACATATGGCTGTATAGTTCCTTCACATCCTTCAGGATCCTTCCAATCTAATACCATTGCACTTCTATGGGGATTAGTCGCCACTCCTAGGCCTCGAAGCGTTTGAGTGGCTTGTTGTAATGGCCAATGTTTTGGCCATTCTTGACGAGAGATGATGCTAAGGTCTGCACCTGTATCCAGTAGCCCATTAAATTCATGTCCTTGAATATTTAGTTTTAGCATGGGGCGAGAATCTAAATTTAAAGAAAGCATAGCCCAATCTACACCTGTGGAGCCTAATCCCTTGGAACCTCTTTCTACAGTACGACTGGAAAATTTATCATGTAGGCTGGGTATTATTAGTAACTGTGCTATTCTATCTCCTGGTGAAATTACTGATATACCCTTTGGAGAACTGGCTATAATTTTTATTTCACCTTCATAATCAGGATCAATTACCCCAGGACTTATCATAAGTCCTTTTAAAGTAGAAGAGCTGCGTCCCAATAATAAGCCTACTGTTCCTTTGGGAAGAGGTCCTTTCACCCCTGTGGGAATGATTTGAACTCCCATCTCTGGAGTTAGTACTGCTCTGGCGGAGGCGCAGATGTCCAACCCTGCGCTCCCTCTGGTTTGTCTGATGAGGGATCTGATGGACAATGTGTCCTGGGCACTACCCTGATGGGGTTGCTGGGTTCCTCCAGTGCTCCGTATATTTGTGGTTTTGGGCCCCGGAGCATTGGGCCCCCCTGTCCATTTTTTGGCAATGGAGCCCAATGCCTTTCTCCACGATATCGTGGATAAACACCTGGTCCTTGTTCGTTTTTTGATAATGGAGTACCCTCTATGGTGGTTTGAGAACGGCATTCATTAGCCCAATGTCTCCCTCTACGGCATCGTGGGCAAATACCTGGTATTCTACTCCTTTGATACCTAGTTTTGTTAAACCCTCCTCCAATGGGGCAATTCCTTTTAAAATGTCCTGTTTGTTCACAATTGTAGCATGTTCTTGGCCTGGCATCTAAAGCCTGTTTTACTGCAGCTGCCACAATTTGCCCTTGTTCATTAATGTCTCTGGCATCTAAAGCCTGTTTTACTGCAGCTGCCACGACTTGCTCTTGTTCATTAATGTCTCTACATAATTTAATATATGTGTTTAAATCTTCGTGTTTCCATGGTCTAATGATATCTCTGCACCAACGATTCGCTTGCTCATAAGCCAGGTGTTTTAGTAATGGCATTGCTTGTTCTGTATTCCCAAAAACTCTGGTAGCTGTTTGAATAAGCCTATCTACAAATTCAGCATAAGGTTCATTAGCTCCTTGTATTACCTTAGATAATTGACCTTGTAAACCTCCATGTCCTTGTAAAGTCTTCCATGCCTTAATTGCATCTGCAGCAATTTGTGCGTATACGCCAGGATCATATGCAATTTGTTGCTGCTGATCCTCATAAGGTCCCTTTCCTAACAACATATCTAGATTTCTCTGAGGATAACCAGCTGCTGCATTTCGCCTAGCCGTCTCCTTGCAAAATTCCTCATTGGCAACCTTCCATAACAGGTATTGTCCTCCATTTAGCACAGCTTTACACATATTAGCCCAATCTGCTGGCATCATGTTCAAGTTGTTAATGGATTCGACCAAGCTTACAGTGAAGGGTGCTTGAGGACCATAGGTTGTTACAGCCTCTTTTAGCTGCTTCACTGTTTTGAAATTTAAAACTTGGTAAAATCGCTGCCCTCCTGCCTCAAATACAGGGCATGTTAATATTTGAGACCTTGTCTCAAGATCCCAACTATCAACTGCGGGGGTTGGGGGCCTCCCAGCATATGGAGGTGGCGCTGTTGGTTGGACACTTACGCCCTCTGGTGATAGAAAGGTGTTAGTAGCAGTCTCCTGTAGAGGTGGTGCTGTTGGTTGGACACTTACACCCTCTGGTGATAGAAAGGTGTTAGTAGCAGTCTCCTGTTGTAACTTTCCCCCTGATGGCTTTTTCTGTTTTACACTTTCTTTCTCTGTCTGACTAGCTTGAGAGGCCTTCTCTTTTACTTGAATCTTTTCCTCTGTCTGACTAACTTGAGAGACCTTCTCTTTTACTTGAATCATTATGTCTTCTCCTTCCTCTACCATTGTCTGAACTGAAGGCTTTGGACTAAGCAAACAAGATACGAATGTCCACAATGGCAATGTGCCAACTGGCAGAGTCCCTGGGCTTTTCTTTTCTATTCTTTTTAAATCTTCACCATGATGGTTCCATTGTGATATATTTAACAACTCCTCCTTAAAAAGCCATGGGCTACATTTTTGTATTGTATCAACGTATGCCCTGACTGCTCTTGATTTTACTGGGATGCCTCCTTCCTCTAACAATTTACTTAACACTCTTTCAGTTTGTTTTTTACTAATTTCTGATCCCATATTTCTACTATAATACAACCCAACAAGATGACGCCAAACAAAACCGAGACAGAATGAAATAAAAAGGGAACAACAAAAAGTCATTATAGCCTTTCT
Organism: Marmota monax; assembly: GCF_021218885.2. Taxonomy (NCBI): domain Eukaryota; kingdom Metazoa; phylum Chordata; class Mammalia; order Rodentia; family Sciuridae; genus Marmota; species Marmota monax. Next base: position 1,373,126 of record NW_026694162.1, read on the forward strand.
ATCCTCCTGACATGTGCATCCGTCCTTTCTCCCTATCTGTTCCTCAGACGTAAATAGTTTTTCCTCAGATGTGAGCGGTTTTTCTTCCGTCTCACTCATCTCCAGGGACAGGCAACTTAAAACAAAAGTGAAGCAAAATAAAAGAGGAATCTTAAAATGGCTACCCATCCTCTCGCCCTGCCCTCAGGGGCGAGCAGTTTCACTTACCCTCAGTCGCTCCCCGTGCGAGCCACCAAATGCCGCAGTCTGGCTGGGCACAATCAGGAGCCACTTGTCAAAAGAAACTAACTTTATTTTTAGAACCACACACAACAAACAAAATAGTCTCTCAGGAAAAACCCTCAGAGCCTCAACTGCCACCACCGGCTTTCCCCAAGCCTCTCTCTCCCACACAAGCTTCTCCCCACCTCCCACAATCCTCCTGCTCTTGAGGCTGATTGGCTGGGTCACGTGGGCGGAGCCAAAAAAGTCCCCCAATGAGCAGCTCCGTGGTCTGAAAGGGCAGGGAAACAGTCCAATGAGCATCACCGCAGAGGAGCCAATCAGCTAGATGTTGCTGGGGCTGCTGTGAGCCAATCGTCAGCCGGCAGCTGGAAGTTTGCTGGCAGCTGGAAGTTTGCTGGGGCCCCTTCGGCTGTGGCTCTCAACAAGGCACAGGAGGAATTCCCTAGTTGCTACAAACCTCTGACCAGCAGCTATGGTTTTTCAGCTCAGGAGCCTGCATCTCCCTGCTTGGAGGATGCAGTGTTGTGAGTTGTCCTTTTCTATTGTGTGCAGTAACTCAAGATGCAGGCTCTGGAATGTTCCTCTGATTGCTCTGGGTCACCATGTATCTGCTCCCCTCTATGGGATCCTTTTTGTGGTAATGAAGATCCAGGTGGCTGGCAATGAGTACAGTAATTCTAGTTATGGGATTTTTGCAGGTGTTCTGAGGTGCAGAAGTACTCCCCCTGGTCATGACCACTCTCTGAGGTACTGCTGAGGAGGGTCTCAGGTGGTACATCTGGATTCTAGTCTCCACTGCCCCAGATTGTGAATGCAAGGTCCAGCAAGTACCCAAACAATGCCCTCTCACTTCCCAGTTGTCATCATAGTTCAGCCTGTGTACCAGTTAAGGCTGGGATCAGTCCCTTCCTGCTATGTAGATTGATAATTTTCTGCTGGGTTTCTATGTCCCCGGATATTCAGGAAGCTTCCCTGTGCTATGGCCCCATGATCCTGGAGATTGTTCTGAGGCTTCCCAAGATACCTCCCCCAGTGTCACTGTCAGAGCCTGGTGAATTTGCTTTTCTTTGTTCAGGGAGGAATCAGTTTAATTGCCAGCTCTGTCTGAGTGGAGTAAGCAGATGCTGCATAGAGCTTTCTGCCCTTGCTTGAGTCACAGAGGTTGAGCAGGGATAGGCCCACTTCCTGGCAAGGATCCCCACCAGTGACAGGGTTTCAGCAATTTTCAGCTAGTAGTGGTCCTTCTAGAAGTTCTTTCTGGATGGTTTCTTAAGAAGTCCTAGAAATTCTTGCTTAGGACAAAATTATATGGATTGTTTCCTATATATTGAGCACCTTTATTGAGCATTAGTCTTACATTTTAATATAGTGATTCAAAACACATAATTCTGAAAATTTCATATAAGAAGAAAACTGAAAAGCTTTCCCAATAAACTCTATTCATTCAATCTCACAAAAGGCTCATGGAACGGGTGGATTTTGTTCTACCCTGGAATTCATACAGGAAATATGTGAACTTTAGATTGACATGTACCTCCTGAAACAACTCCTGTGTTCTCCATTTAAGTTTACTCCAGCTACAATATCCAGTCTCATTATTCCCTCATTTAGTCTATTGTCACTGTCACAAAAGACAAGCACTAAATTGTCATGTCATTATTTCATGTGAGTTAATTATTTATTCTCTCTTCCCACTGGGGTGGGGTTTGAAGAGCAACAATAATTATAATAAAGCAGTAAATCGGTCACAAATAATAGGAATTCTAGCACCAGTACTTCTACTGACAAGCTATTTAACCTTGGGCAAGTCAATTAACCTCTTTTAAAAAAAAATCACAATTGTACTTTGCCCTGACCAACTAACAAGCTTGCGGTAGAAAGAAAATAAATCTCTTTAAAAATTCTAGGCCAAAACTAATCTAGTAAAAATCATTCATTTGAGGAATCAGCACCTTGAATTACTAATTCCTATACTATAGTATATTATAAATTGTAATCCCTACCTACTCATATAGGTAAGTCTATGATGTTAAAGATTTTCTTAATTTTTGTCCTATGAATGAAATTTATAGAATGCATAACAGTTTTCTTACCATTCTAACCGTTGGCCTTAATTTTTATGTAGTCTATTTAGGCCTTCCAACTTCCTTCATTTTTTTCACTGAAACTATCAATGTTACTTCATTTTTTTTTACTCTTTAGTAGCCCCTTCACACACCAATCAAATGAATTTATTTGACTTTCTCATTTTAAATTACTACCAGCAAGAAAATATTAAATACTCATTTTCTCTGCTGACTGTGAATTTTTCAATGCATATAATTTGGAAAAGTTCCATTTACCTAGATTTTTATTATCCATTCCCTTATATAAGATGCTAAAGGATATAAAAGAATGTTCAAGCTGAACAAAATGGCCTATCAAAAGAAATCACTTGATTTCTTTCATTTATGATCCTTAGGTATATCAAAAAGACAGCTTGCTAAAATGCTGTGGGATAGTCCTGACTGAAATAACAGAAAAAACTAGATGACCTTCTTATGGCATAAATGCCTTAACTCTAACTATACTAATAGTTTATCATTAAAATCTATGACTCTCAAATTCATTTATCAAAGCCCATCTTTTTCTAAATAGAAGCTTTCCTTATAGGGAACCTGGGGAAGTATGATTTTTTTTCTCTTCCTACAGAAGCTGAAATATTTGATGTACCACATATTTTCATGGAAGTGTGTGTACAGAGACCAAGGAAATATGTAACAAAGGCCAAAGACATCAAATCATTTCTGAGGACCCAACAAAGTTTCTTCATGAATTTAGCAATTGATGTGCCCTGCATTGTTTTCAGGAACCATTATGGACGCAACAAGATAATTTACCGCAAAGGTATAAAAAGGACATCATCTCTTTGGTTTGTCCTTATAAGTAGCTTCTTATCAGTAGCTATGATAATTGCCAAATGAGAGGGTTTGCAAAATGATATAAAATATTGAAGATTGTACATCATCTGAGCTGTATGAATAGAAATGTATAAGGGTACAAGTATTGAAGGGCTAGGTATAAGAGAGACCAGATATTAGAAGAAAAGATAAAAAGAATATTAAGTTCTAGTAAAAATAATTTGAATGCAGAATTCCTTTTCCACTCTAATATCTAATCAAGTCTGAGTATAAAAAAATTATCAGACACACAAGAACTCAGGAAACCTATCACCCAAAACCCCTTCTGAAAAAAACGTATGAGAGTACTTTGCAGCAAAATGAAAAAGGAATCTAAGGAGTAGGAAGATATGAAATGGATCTTAAAGTTAAAATAAAGACACTCTCAGGAATAAAAAGACACTGATCTCAAGATGTAAGTTGTGCACCATATTGGCAACTAATAAGTTATAATAGAAAGCCAATGGTTATGTAAAATAACACACAGTATGGTTAGGAATACAGATTCTCTTGTAAACCTATGTTTATCATATTCTCTATGAGTAGGAACAAATGAATGACAAAGGAAAATGTGTCCATCATTTTGTCATTCACATACTTGATTTCATAATTAGTATTTACCTGATAGTAACAATAAAAATGTTGTTTCTTACCTTCAAGTTTAAACTAAAACTATAGACAAAGCTTGGGAGACTAAATTGTGTGTTGTTCAATTGTTGATTATTTAAAATAATAATATGATGAATTAAGTTTGAAAAGATACTGAAAGAAAGAGGTAGACAAAAATGCAAGGGCACATATTCTTACCATAATAGTAGGCACAATGGTTATCAACTTGAGTAATAAGGACTTATGGTATTAGAATATTATGTTACATCATAATTATAACTAGTGGAAGTGAAAGTTTAAAAATGTATCTGGCAGACTCAGGAAGTAATTTGGAAGGGGTTTTAAGAGTATACCAAGTATATAATATTCTAGTTCAGATAGTCTATAAATGCCAGTGAAATTTATGGATCAAGAAATATAAGTGGGTTATTTAGAATCATGAAGGTTGGTGGCCCCACCAGAGGTATTACAACAAGTGATGATAGAACAGAAGGAAGGGCAAGAGGATTTATTTTCAATTATACCAGTTAATACTATTGTGCTTTTCACCATAGTATGCATTATTAACTATTATAATAAATAAATAGATAGAAAAAGGATACTTTTTTATATTTTGATAAGCAGTTGTCTCTACAAAAGCATGGGTATTTAGTGCTATCCAATATCATTTCTGAAATAGTCTATGCTTCACTGTTCAATATCACTAGCCACATGTAGCAACTGAGAATTTGAAATGTAGTTCCTGGAAACTGAAGAATTAAATCTTCATTATTTTAAATTTAAATACATACATGTGTCCCATGGCTACCATATTGGTTAATTCAATAACAAATAGTTCTTAATTTTTTACTCTCAAAAACCCCTTGTTGCTCTTTCCCTCAAAATCCCCCATGCTTTAAAGGATTTTTCCAACCTCAATTCAATAAAAACATATTTGTTTACTGATCATAATCATATACATAATCCCTAACTAAATCCTTGATGAGCCAGAGCAGTATCACTTCACCAAGCCTAACCAAAACAAAAGTCACCTGATGCTTTAGAGGGAAGGGATTCATTCACAATAAGTATACAGCTCTTATTAGTCATTCTGAAATAAAAAGGTAGTTCACAGACTCTCTGCTAAGAGTAACAAGAATTTCACAGGGTCCCACAATTTATTTCAGATCTTAATGTTCTAAAATCCTGTCACTGTGTTCCCTTTCAGGTTCCTGATGAAATAATGAAGGACACAGATTTGGGGAAATACCTCTGCATCTTCTTTACAGCTGTAAGTTCTTTGCTTCTCCTTGAAAAAACTTGGTTGCTCTTGTGTATCCCAGAAATTAGTGAAACCTTCTAAGGCACTGGGACTTTATCCCACTTGAGGCACTAGCTAATTATCAAGTCCTAGAGGCTGCAACTAGCAAATGGTTCACATGCTGGAGGGAGCACAGTTGCCCCTTACCACAGCTTCACCCATGTAACCATTTCCAATATTCAGTTCCACCATGAAGGGAATAAAAATAATGCTACGCCTTCTTCTCTTGCTTCTGTCATTGAGGGAAAAAAAAGGGCATTCTTTGTAGCAAAGATTTGACATTGTCTCATTTATGTTCTTCTCTACAGAGGCATCAAAATGTCACTGGATATAATTAATAAGAATGCAAAGTGAATAAGAGTAACACACAGGTTTTCAATCACCCAGAAAAATTAGTTTTTCATATGCTTATCTCCCTCTTAGAAAATGAGATGCTTGGAAATCATACTTTTTTTTTTTTTTTGCCTAGCACTTCATTCAGTGTCATCAAGTAAATTCCTAGAAATTTGTTTGAATATCTGTTGAAAAAATAAAGGAATAATCTATGGGCTTATGCTCAAAAACTTAAAAACAAGATGGAAATACAATTTTACTCTCTCCTTCTTTCAGTGTCTATTAATACGAAGGTACCACTTTCCTCTTGTACCACTGGTCTGCACCCACACTCGGCCCAGCATCCTACTGATTCAACCCATGCATAGCATTCTCAGTTCTCCTTTTATTTCTATTCTCATTGCCACTAACTTCATATGGTTCATCCGATCTCATGTGGATTATTTTAAGAATTTCTAACTGGTTCCTATCACCAAATTTCCTGACTCCCAGCTTAACCTGTAAACATAGTGTTTCTGTTCAAGGTAGTGAATTGTAGTGAAAATAAAGATCATTCTTAAGAGCAAAGTGAGGACATCTTAGCACCATTTAATATTATCCATTACTTAGAAACAGTGAATATAAAAAAGAAGAAATACCATAAAACCAAATCATTAAATGTGAAAAGCACAAGAATTTCTTAGCACAATGATAGGATGTCCTTTTTTTAGGTGATAAAGCATTTGAATAATAATTTGAGATTCTTAAATTTCATGACCCTAAATTCATTGTAAGATTTTTGAAAGCAACATTCACATTTTATGCTTGTTTTGTCCACTTATTGTGCCTACTTAGTATTAGATATTTACTCAATATGGTATTCTTTATTATCCAATAGAAAAATAGTAATTCAAGAGATAAAAATGAAAGGCAAAACACTTTATTATGGCCTTTGTTTAGTTTGGAACACTAGAAATTTTGTAGCCCTATCAATGAAGTCATTGTACATCAGTGAAGATGATGTACATTTTTTTAAAGCATGTCTTTAAAGTTAGTCTTGAGGCTAACTTTGTTTTATGATGACTAGACCTGATCTATTCTATTTGTTGTTTATAACAATGAATATTGGTCCAAAATGTGGAAGGAGTCTGCAAAATTCAGAAGGGCTGATTTGTATTTAGTGCTTCCTCACAGAACATAAATAATTCTCATTTGACTCCTAAGCCCATAAGGTCTTTTTAAAAAAGAAAAAGAAAAAGAAAGCAGCAGCAGAGTTGAGGGTATTGTGAAGGAGTGGAGAATATTGGACTGGATTCCTGCTTGCTAAAGAGCTGCTAAAATACATGTTATTTCCAGAGAACTTCTGTCATACAGAAATCTGCACATAGAACCAGCTTTTAAAAATAGAGAATTAAATCAGATTCTAATTCTGACTAATCAATGTGGCTACAGCATTATTTTCAATTTAATGTTGTTCTTAATTATTTTGTTTTCACATGGTTCAAATATCAATGTAGCATAAGGAAATTTTAATAAAATTATCACCTTGATTCCTGAAGTCATATGCCCTCTCTCATTTCCATGGTACACAATCTCTTTCCTTAATTTCTTAAGAATTCTTCCAAACTTTCTTTATCCAAATGCATGCAAATAAAAATGCATATTTTCATTATTCACCTTGCTTACAAAAATAATAGTTACATGTCACTTAATTACAGGAGTTTCCTTTTTTAAAAAACAAAAAAGTGCCATTGTGTGATTCCAATGATGTGCGAACATCAAATGGTACTTACAAAAACCTAGAGGGGATAACCTGTTACACATCTGGATGTTATGGGACCATCACATGTGTGGTCTTTCACTGACAGAAACAATGCTATGTGTCATTGTTGCCTAGCTGCATTCTGAAAATTTTATGTAACTTTTTTTTCTTTTAGAAATCTTTTTATGTTATGGGCTGGAGTTGTGGCTCATTGGTAGAGTGCTTGCCTGGTATGTGTGAAGAGCTGGGTTCAATTCTCAGCACCATATATAAATAAATAAGTAAACAAATTGAATAAAGGTCCATCAACAACTTATACATGTATATATAAATTAGAAAAAAACAGAAATATTTTTATATCATCACATGATTAGCTTGTTTAATCTTTTTCTGACTGCACAGCATTGTTTTATAGGCATGTATATAAATTATTTAAACAGTCCTTGCCAGTGATCATTTAGAATATTTTCAACATTTTCCTACTTCAAAAAAATAGTAAGAAGTAATAAATAATTCGAAATATATGTAGTATTGTACATATGCAGGTAGATATGTGGAATAAATTTCCAGAAATCTAATAGGACAAAGGGTAAAAACTTAAGGCAAAATCTTGGATTACTACACAGCAAACATCAATGACAGAAGACGGTAGAAACTGCCTCATCAGCCAACATTATTATACACAATGAACATATTGTTCAGGGATAACAGCATCAGACAACAAAAACCTTGAACATATATAGTACAAAATATGTAACATTGAAACACTGGTAGAATGGCCATTTGAAAACTAAATTCAATCAATGACTTAGAAATGGAAAAAAATACAATAAAAGTTATAGTGGTGAGATTTCAATATTTTGAAACCTGAGATTAATAGAAATAATAAGTGTGATATTAATTTTTGTTTAACCCAACCAAATATAAAGACTGATTAGGTAAAGTTTACAATAAAATTAACAAAATGAGAAGAGGAAAGAAGGAAGTAGTGAGGTGGTTTGGGTTATAATGTTCGTATTTATGTAGAAAGGACTCAATCAAAATTGTCTAAGAATAAGGTATAAAACTTTTTAAAAATTAATATTATAATTTTAATGTTCCATTCACATTCTGTTTTTCATTATTAGAATTGTCTTAGAAAAGAAAGCTTTGTGGTAAATACTTAAAATTAGTAATTCCCTTGTTTCATTCATTTCTTTCCTTTATTGAAGATGAGAGTCAAATTTAAATGTAATGATTTTATTACAAATTAGATAAAATATTGGGTTATTATGCAAATTATAACTTATTATTATAAAAATTAAAACAACTTTATATCTACCTGTTTTCTTATTTAAATTATGCATCCATATAAAAAAAAGATAATGCCTGTTATTGAGGTCTCATGAAAAATGCTTATTTATGAATGCTGACTTGGATTTTTAGTTGTTATTGTTTTATGTTCTTATACTTTTAATTTTTATATTCTTTCTTCATCTACTTAAATTCTTTATACCAAGTTTGATTTTAAAACAAAATAGTTCACAAATATTTTAAATAATAAAAGAGGAATATATTCACTGTGGCTTTTAAGTTAATTATCATGCTAGATATAAATCAATAGCCCAATAATTAGGAAAAGATTATGTAAAATAAAGCATTATTAGGCATATTGAATTCTAATCAAAACCTAAATAGCCCATGAGCCAAGAAGGAAAAATATTAATAATATTATTAAATGAAAAACACCAGAAAACTTGTAAGTTCAGTTTAAATGCAACTGTTTGATATATATCTCAACCATGATGGATAGATAGAAATAGGAGACAAATGAATTGTAATTGTTTTGAACTAAGGTAGTGATGATGCATGTGATTATTTTCTTCTTTCTTGTGTTTTGGTAGTATTGCATGTGGCTGATTGGATAGTATTTAACAATACAAATGAATTCATTTTGATACTCAAATATCTGAGTTAACCCACAAACATTTATGGCTTTCACAGAATTAATGCCATGAATTTATGTAGCTACTTTTGGCAGAATCATTCTGATATAAATAAATCCAAGAAGCTCTTCTGAAATAATTTAGATCAAGGATTTGTTCAGAGGAATCTACTGGGACAATTCACTATCTTTATTTTTTATATAACTTATGAACATATCATCTTAGAAAATGATAGGAATACATTAAAAATATTACCCAGCTTTCTCTCTAAGCTTAATGTGAACAATATTGGAAATTGTGAGAACATATGCTTTTGATTTGAAATAGTTTCTAATTTTGGATGTTTATTTGTAATAGCCAAGACATGAGCATGTGTTTAATTCAAATGGATATTTCATTCAAGATATTGAAAGAGCTTAGCAAATTTTGAACAAGTTTTTTTTTTTTTTTGGTGGGGGGGATGCATAGCAAGAGGTTGGAAGAAGAGAAGAAGAGATAGATATCTTAAGAATTTCTATCACCTGCAGGATCCTTGCACAAGAACCCAGACTGCATAGTAGGTCATTATCTACTCAGCTTTGATCCTTGGATTCTGTTTTGTTAAATTTGAATACAACCAATTATTTCCTACAGAACAGTGAAGGTTTTAGCTACACAATGGACTTGATTTTTTGTTTTTGTTTTTTGGTCTAATCTCTTGTGTGTAGGTTCTCTTTCACAAGCAAAAACAATTCTTCTAATGGAGCCATGTGAACAATGGAAATTATTGACTTTACTCTTCTGCTGCTGGTAGATTAATACTAAAGTGTTGCTGAGACATTTATTCTGCCTTCTGAGAACCCGTCAAGGAGATGTGTCAATATCTGGCATAATTTTTCTGGACTTCTAGTTGGGCAGCTTGATACCCACACAGAATAGAAGCTTACAACCTGTGAGGGTTGAGAGAAAAAGCAGAACTGCAACTGACAGCTATGTGCAGACCGTTATTTACCTTTAGAGAGAAGCAAAGGAGGAAACTGGAGCCCACTGGCTAAAAACTTTATCCACACCCACACATCCATGTTGGTGTCCCTTATGGGCCTTGTTATTCCCCAGTCCCAGCAGAAGTGAGAAATGGAATAGCATCAGATGTTTTTCTTTCATGGATTGCCTTGAGGCGATATTCCTATAGAATTTGGCAAATCAAAAATAGCATTTTTCAACAAGCCCTTTGTGTACCACTTTCCTGCTTCACAAAGATAGCATTGATAAGTCACACCAGCACAGGAAAAGCGGGGGAGAGTGGGGAAAGGGTGTGAAACACAATACTTCATATTTAAACGAAAAGTGTGTGTCTCATTCAAATTATTGTTTTAGATCTTTAAAAAGTAAAAAGGATGAGGTGGAAGATACTAATTTTTACATCATGTTAATCTGGTTGCTATCTCCCTATACAAGAATAGAATTTCTGGAAGCAAGTTACATAGAATGAAGCACAGCTATGCAGCAGGGTGTAATGGAAGACTATCTCACATCATGGGTGAAAGTTAAACTTATGGTGAGGTTCCAATTTTATCATTGTTTCCCAGAATACTTATTAAAATAGGAGATCCTAGCATTTTGTTCATTCATTGCTAAGAAGTCTTCCAAACAAATAAGAGATGCTTCTGAATGGTGCAGAGTGATTCTGCAATTAATTTTAGATGTGCAAAAGAGTTTTTACCAATATGGCTTGGCTTGAGTATCCAAATACTCTAAGTAGACATAGAAAAAAAGATAGTTGGAACAAAAAACTCTGTTTGACCAGAACCAAAGCAACCAGAAACCCAATTAACCAGGACACACACACACACACACACACACACACACACACATGCACAGACTGCATTCTACTTTCAGCCGAAAGAGAAAGACATGAAAACATAGCCTGTTTAAGTCAGAGAAACCAAATCAAACAACAGCAATAACCACAAAACACCACATCTTCATGAGTAAGACTGACAGCAAAGCATATAGTACCAATCGTCTCCCTCAGAACCTGGGGATATGACTTGTACTCCAAGTTCAGTCATTAATTGGTTGGGTGTAGGTACATAACTATCTTTTGACAGATGACTTTCACCTTTCAAAATGTAGCTCATGATGTCCCCTCGCCACTCCAGCAGTTTGTTTCTCTAGCCTAGATCTGACTCTGAGCACTGAGCAGGACCCAGGCTTGGCAGGATAGCAGCTTATTCTGTTGGGCCAGGACAATGTGTTTAAAAGTTTCTTACTTTCAAACACCTAGAGGCATATTAGTAGTGAAGCATACTAGTCCCTGCACAGAACTGGCAAATTGGAACCTAAAATTTTAACAAGAACTTAAGGTGACTCTTGTATACAATAAAGCTTCAGAGACACTGGTCATTTGTTTAGAGAGCCTCCCACCTTCCACTGTGTCACACCCACTGTCACATTAATTTACCTGGGTGACCCAAGAAGACATTAATTTTGAGACACTCTACTCTTTTAGTGTTGACAGACTATTAGGAGATTTGAAAGCCACTGGACCTGGAGTAGGAGCCTCACTTTGATACTAGGGCACTCTGTCACATTATTCATAACCTCACTGAACTTTCTGTCTAGAAAATGGGGTTAATGAAAACCACCTGGTATGGCTATTGTGGGGATTAAACTAAATTATTTATTAGAAAATGTAACCTAGAAGCTGACATACAGATTATGTTCAGTGATAGATGATCATTATCAACATCATCATCAACTTCATAATTGTCATTATTACATTATGACTGTCATAAACTGGTTGCTAAAGCCAACATCATATATAACAGGTTCTTCATCATCAAATATATTATATTTAATATGTTCATTCAGACTCTTTCTGTCGTGATTTAGAAGACCAAGTAGTAATACCATTTGAATTCATAGGGAGAAAGTATTTGACTAATATAAACCTTTTCTCTTATCTGTGGGACACCAAGGATATTTCTAAGTGAGGTGAATATGTGACAGCAGCTTCTAATGGAAACCAATTATTGGAACATCTATTTAGGAAACCATCAAATGGTTCTTTGTCAAGGATAGCACAACAAGTTTGGAAAAAGTGACATCTCAACTAGATTCATATGGAAAAAAGCTTTTGGTCATAAAGACAAAACTCTAAATTGAGAGGAAACCCCAGTGAATTAGTCACTGAGGAAAAATTCCTCTATGAGGAATGATTTCAGCTAGTAATTCTGGGAAAGAAAATGATAGTAATGTCCTTGATATACAATGTGATATCATTAGCTACAGCTAGCTGATACACTGCTGATTACTTCAGTGAAATCATATACAGTAAGTTTGCCTTTAAAATAATATAAATGAAAACCAGAAATTCACATTTATAACATCTCTTCAGTCCCACATGTTGATACTGCTTTATAGAAGTTTGTTCATGAAAATTCAAAAGTAAATGAGCTGCATAAAGCAGGAGTCTTTGTCTCAGGTTTCAGGATGTGATGGAGATTACAATACTTAGCTCCAGACACCAGTGTCCATGAATTTTCATGTTCATCAAATGTTGTTTTAAAATCAATTATGATCAATCTCCTAGCCCACCCCTCTCAGTACGTCATTGGATTGTTTAGCAGAAGGCTTTGTATTACATCTGTTATTGTCATTTGCAATCTCAACCAATTATGAACTATGAGAAGCTCATAAATACTTCACAATCAAACTCTGACAAACACAGCATTCTCCAGGCTGGGTGGGAGCAAGTCTTAAGGATCAAAAAATCAATCATTCAAATGCTCTGAAGTTGAGTAAACCATTCCTATCAAGTGTCAGGCAAATAGTGGCTTTAGAAAAAAGCAAAGTTAAGGAGGAGATCTAGAGACAATGCACATCAATCAAAAGCTAACTTTCCTGCCCCAGACATTCTGGGTCTGAAACCCCAAACTAATCAGAATCTCAGAGGACATCATCATTGGGCAGTGTGGCCGTGGACTGGAGAATGAAAGTGAACAAATTATGTTGTGCATATGAATGAATATGTGACAATGAATCTCACTAATATGTATAACTATAATGCATCAATAAAGTCTTTTATTTTTTACCAGAATCTCTGGCATTTCTTTGATGGCAAATATTTCTATTTCTTACTGTGCTCTGTGCCTTCTAAATGCTAGATATTGCAGAGCAAATATCCCTTATTTAATCTATGAATGTATACCAGGCCAAAAATCAAGAAAAGTTCCTTCATCTTATGATGTCTTTTCTGAGTACAAATTCTGAAGACCATTTTCCCCTTTTAATTCTTCACATTACATTATAATCCAAGTTCACTGAACATAAAACATTCTTTTCCGCATTCACTCTACTGTACAAAAACTAATTATTAATGAAAAAAGTTATTATGCCAATCCCTCCTTCTTTAAGTAAGAGCCTCACACACCTGAACAATCATAATGGCCCTTTATTTCATATGGTACAGACATCACAAATACAACTTAATAGAAACCATTTAAGTTCAAGGGTACAGTGCTGCAGTTATAAAAGGAGACCACCCTTATAGAGGCCCCTTTTACACTCCAATAGTTTCATTGTCAAAATCATATAATGGGATAAAAGTTGAATTGAAAGGGAGGGTCAGTGGGGGGAGGAGTGGGAGAGAGTAGAATATGTGGCTAGAGCCAGGACTCTTCTGTTCCTAACAATCAAATGCTACCAAATACAAAATTATCTCATTTTCCTCCATAATAATAAAAATGTTACCAAATATAAAATTATCTCATTTTTTCCTCCAGATTCTATGTTTAGCTTTTTATAAAAAGCTCTAATGGTCTGAAAATTCTTGTCCCTTGTAGGTGGTAAGGTTTAGAAAAGAATGCATAAAAGAATGGAATTCATATGTCAAGCAGCTGTTGTCACAGCAGTTTGACAAACTGACTTCTACCTCCCCCAAGTGCCTGCTCAGCCCTTTCTCACTGTGCCTTCTTTCTCTCCCTGTAAAGCGTAGACAAGACACAGCACCCTGTGCATCTGCTCCTAAAGACCCATATCCAACCCCCACTTCTTCTGCCTTGTTTTCCATTTCTCAAGCAAATTGTTTGGAAAGCCTGCATGTGTTCTATAGAAATAAGTCTAGACTAAAAGCACTTGGAGGTGAGGAAAGGTTGAAGGGTAATTCAAAAAAGATTTCTTAAGCCAGTTTCCTTTCTCCAGAAACAGTTGTCATAACTAGATTCTGATGCTTCAAGTCTCTAAAATTGAGTAAAACACAAGCTTTAAACAGCACAATTATTATAAACCCCTTTTCCAGGTGTGCTAGTTTGATAATCTTGAGATTTCCCTCCCCCCACTGGTTTGTTGGAGTCAACATTTTCTTAGATACGTTTCCCCAACTCCTCTCTTTGCCTAATATCATACACATCTTTTTTCCTCTTGCTAATTTCAATATAGTTTTTAATCCTTGACAGGTTGCACATAGCTTGATGTAGCACTTGGTTTCTGAAATATGTCTTAACATTATATTTGACTGGCAAAAAAAGGGAAGATTCATGTCTTTTTAAAATTACTTAATTAATTTTTTATTCTAATTTATTATATAAGACAGTAGAATGCATTACAATTCACATTACACATATAGAGCACAATTATTCATATCTCTGGTTGTACACAAAGTAGAGTCACATCCTTCGTGTCTTCATACATGTAGTTAGGGTAATGATGACCATCGCATTCCACTGTCTTTTCTACTCCCCTTCCCCTCCTAGCTTTCCTTCCTAGCCCTTTGTCTTTCTATTCCCTTCTTCAAAATTTTACATGTATATATATATATATGAAGAAGTAGGGGGTGATGATTACCTCTTTCTATAGTTATGTTGTATTCTATCCATGCAAATATTATAGAATATAATGGTATATGGGTGGTAGCTATGTTCCATAAAGTTCCTCAAACAGTGAGTCAGCAAAGACCAAAATATCACTTCTAAGAGAAAAACATAGTTATTTACCTTCAAGGCTCTAATCACATTTTTTTGTCAACAAATCAATCTGCTTTTAATCTTTGTGATCAAAATACCTGACAAGAACAACTTAGTTTGTTGTTGGCTCATAGTTTCAGAGTTTCAGTTGTCTATGGTCAGCTGACTCCATTCATCTGGCCCCAAGATAATGGCAGAATCTCACAGCAGAAGGACATCGTGGAGGAAAACTCATGGCAATCAGGAGGTAGAGAGAAAGAAGAGCCAGGGACAAAATATAAACCCCAAAGGCACATACGCAGTGACCTACTTTCTTCAGCTGCAACCTATCCCCTACCTGCCTACTACAGATACCACCTAGTACAATAGTCCTTTCAAATTATTACTCCATTAAATGGATTGATCCACTGATTAGAGCTCTCATGATCTGATCATTTCACTTCTGAACATTGCTGCATTGTCTAGCACATGACATTTTGGGGGGACAACTCATATCCAAACCATCACACTGTTTTATGTGTGCTTTTACTTTGGCATCTTATTCTGTTTATTGTTGTTTTGCTAATATTGAATGGTCCACACCATTGTAATTCATGTCTGACCAATGCCCATCTATCATATGTATTTTTTTCTTAAGGTATACATCATATCCTTCTTGAGCTTAGTGACACTAGACAGCACCTCAGTTCTATGCATAAGGACCATTTATAAACAACAAAGCCACCCACAAAAAATGTGAAAAACAAACCACTAAATAGATCAAGAAAAGGACATTTGTTTGCAGATAGTGTAAACTTCTTTGATCTTAACTTGGGAATGTTGGTGTTGGGCAACTCAAATTTGTTGTCACTCTGCACATTTTGGTGAGTGATTATAAATACAGCAGAAGTATGGATTTTGGAGTTATAAATAAATCTTAGTAAGTGAATACACAAATACATACTACAGTAATAATGAGGAAAAATTAAAACATCTTTTGAACAACAGACTACATGCCAACCTTATACAGACATGGTGTTTAATTAGTTTATGAAACAGCATTGAGTCAGATATAAAATAATTGAATTATTACTTGTGTTACTTTTTCTTACTTAAAGCTCCTCATGGAACAGTGCAAGATATTTTATGCTATTTTTGCAAAAGGGCAGCTGCCAGTTTGTATTATAGAGATCTATTTGTTATTATTGCTACTGCTACTATTGGTTTACCCCCAAAGGGAAAAGGGAAAGCAAGAAATGTATGTCAAAATGTAGGCTACTAGGAGTAGAAGTAAAAATCTTGAACCCAGAAGCACTATATTAGTCCATTTTTTAAAATAACAAAATTACTGAAGCTGCTAATTTTATAAAATAAAGGAGTTTCATTTTTCTCACAGTTTCAAGATGCTAGGAGTACAACTTTGTGTGGCCTATATAATCCAACTTTGTTCAGCCTTTGGGGAGGGCCTAGTGGCAGACAGCATCATGAGAGGAGTGCAATTGGGAAGATCTTGTGAGATAAAAAGTCAGACAAGACAAAAAGTCAGATAGGACCCATGATTCATATTCTCTTCCAAGCAAATGTTCCCAATTGACTTAATGACCTCCCTCTAGGCCTCAACAAGGTTTTACATCACCTTCTAACACTATCACATTGGGGGCCCAGCTTCTGAAATGTGAGCCCATTTGAGACAAACTCAAACATAGCAAACAACAAAAGCTTTGGGTCCAATGAGCCCTTAAGCATGTGGGAAAGTACCATAAAAGTATCTGTTGTATGAAAGGAGATCAAACGAGTGACTCTAAAGAGGTAGAAGAAAGGCATATTTGTGAGGAGCAGAAAAAACCAGACTAACTAAACAAGGCAAGACATTTTAAATGTATTGAAGTTGTTACATTGTGACCGAGTAATAGGGAATTTTGAGTTAGGTAAAGACATTCCATCAGAAATATCTGTGGAACTTTTATCTAGGGCCATAAACTAAGCATGATGTTCAGAGACACCCTGCCTTGCATGCCACACGTAGGGGAGACTGGCATGAAAGCAGACCACTATAACCTCAGGAACTTGGAAGAATAAAACCAAAAGAATACTGCAGAAGAGCAATATATGAAAGTGTGTTGGAAAATTAATACATTTTAAAAATCACTGTAAGAGGTAGACAAAAATTAATCAATTGATAATTATTCTAAAGTTTTGAGCCAGTTGATTAGGAAAATTGTCACACTTGTTGAAAGAACAAGGGGAGATTGAAAAGAACTTTGGCTCAAATGAATCTAGTTCAATTCAACATCCACAAGAGATAATTTCCTCCTAATTTTAGTGCCAGAAAACGGACATTTTTTTTTTCTCACAAAGCAATGTGCTTTAATAGCTGAATTAGACAGGTTTAACCATACTCAAGAGATTCTTTATGCAAACATTCCCTTTCAAAACTTCTATCATTCTGCATAAGCACTATTCTTTGGACCACTGCAAGATAAGTCTTCCTTTTCATCCATGTTCTGGACATGTTTATGAATATTGAAGTCAGTTATCAAGTATATCTTGGCCTTCTGTTTCAAAGATAAATCACCTAGCTTCATTGATCATAGTGCTTTCATCAACTGGTTTCCAGGTCCATCATCATTCTTGCCTTCTCCTCTGAGGTGCCCAGGTTTAGCAGCACTGCCATATAATATCAGATGCTCAGAATTAGCATAAGTTTAAACATGTCCTATAGAGTACAGTGGGACTGGTTCAATTTCAAATCACAAAAATTTATGATACCTAAAACACAGAGATATGCATCAACAGAGGAACTAATTCCAATCCCATCTACACTCACGCTGGGCTTGTGCAATTAGTCTTTAAGACCTTAATCCAGGACTTCACAAAACTAAGGGTGAGAAGTTATGGTTCCAAAATGTCTGATGTTAGGCAACAAAAGAAGTAGGACACAGTTGAATTACAGAAGTAGAACAAGCAAAGCAAATGAAAAGATGATGGAAAGAAAGAGAATCAGAATAGCACAGGATCAAAAAATTAAGTGAAAAGAGTTTCAAAATAAAAGACAGAATTAAGGACATCAAAAGTTTAAAAGAATATTTTTAAGACATAGAGACTAAATAAAAGCTTTTATATTTGGCAATAAGATGACCTGGTCTTGAAAAAAGCAATTTCAGAAACATGATAGGGCAAGAATTAGATTGTAGGGATTAGGAAAAATTTAGCAAAGAAACAGAACAAAGGCCAGAAATAATGCAACATGAAAATCAAAGAAAGGAGAAAAATCCAACAGTAGCTGGCAGCACCATGTGTTTTCACTTAATTCATGTCCTCCAACTTGATGTCATTTGTAATTCCCACAGGATATTCCAGTTTCCAAATCTCCAACGCAAATGAATCAAAAATAAAAATTTTACTCAGGTAACAATATAATTATACCTGCATACAAAAGCAAAACACCATTAATTACATTTGAATCAAATGAGCAAGAAGACATAAATTCCTCCCCTCATTGCCTAGTGAATTCACAATAAAGTGTGGTTTCAATTAAAATAAACACCATTTCTGGAACTCTCTTACAATATTGCCAAGACACCATCATTCATTTTGGGTCAGTTGTTTTAAAAATTCTCCTTAAAATATAACTACTATCATATAATGGTATAATATCAAGGTTTGCAATTTTCAAAGACAAATTAAGGAAAAGTACTTATTTGCCTACATTGTCTCCGATTCAGTGTCAGCTTCAGTACTTCTATATTTGGAGGACATTTTAATATCATTCGTATAAATTGCCAGAAACCACAAAAAGCTTACATTAATATTGTCAGGACTGTGTCAGTTCTCTTTAAACATAATTCTAAAATTAAACTGACCCAATCTTCCTTTATCCTATCAATTACTCAGGATACAAGATAAAAAGATTTTTCATGGTAACCTTTATGTATTTCTGTTGAGAATCAAACTGAGAAAACTGTTCTAAGGAGCAATTTGGTAAAACATCAGCCAACTGTATTCATAAACAGTAGTGTTCTAACATTCCACTCCTGAGTCTACACCTGAGAAAAATGCTTGCAGTTACATAGGCACGAATGCCTGTGCTTCAGAGTCATGGTGATTGCAGGGTGCTATTATTTGCATGTTTAACATTCCCCACTGGCCCAGGTATTAAAGGCTTAGTCTCTAGTTCTGTACTATTGGGAGGTGATAGAACCTTTAAGAGGAGGAGCCTAGTGGGAGTTGTTCAGGTCATTGGGAATATGACCTTGAGGGTGATATTGATATGCCAGCCCCTCCTCCTTCCTCTCTTTTACATCTCAACCATAAGGTGAAGAGTTTTCCCTCACCAAGCATTTCTACCATGATGTACGGCCTTGTTCCAGGTCCAAAAGCATCTGGGTTGACCGACTATATGTGGAAACTCCCACACTGTGAACCAAAACAAACTTTTCCTCTTTTTCAGATGTTTATATCAGGTATTTGTTATAGGGATGGAAAGCTGATTAACAGAGAGATTTAGAGGTAACCTCTGTGTCTATCACTGGGAAATTGTGTAAATAATATGAGGAAATGTAGAATGCTATAAAGCAGTAAGAAGTGAACACAAACATATCTGAATATCAATATATCTTTAAAACATTGTTAAGAAAGAAGAAAAACTTAGTAATAGAATGAGATCTCTACTGTAGTAGCATTTAAGAAGACTACCCTCCCCTCACATACATACCTACATACACACATGCCAATCTTTATGGCTCCATAGCCATATCTCTCAAAGCTACATAGACAGGCCAAAGGAAATGGAAGATGGAAAAAAAAAAAAACTATGTAATAAAAACAAGTGTAATGAATTGAGAATTGTGACTAAATGAAATGTATAAAACTGGGTAAAATTACAGAAATTTAGAAGTCACTGTGAGAGATAAAGTGATTTGCAATATGTTAAAATAGAACTGAGAAGGAAATGAAAATATATGCCAAGCATATTTGAATTACTATTCTATAAAATATTTAAAGTCACTTTTAGGAAACATTATATATTGTATATTTAAGTTATGAATAAGCAAACACGCATTTTATTCAAACAACATTCTGGCACATAGTAAAAATATTAAGTTCTTTTTATGTATAGATTTTGTACTAGTTGCAAACTGTCGAAAACAAGGCAAAACATCCTTGCAGAATCCCAATCATAGTTCAAATATCTGAAGATGTTATGATGGTTGGCATGCACTTGTGTGCAGGAACAGCATTGTTGTGACTTCTTAATTACAAAAATTTGGGCACATCAGGTCAGGATTGGCAACCACATTCTCTTAATTTTTCAGAAAAATCTTTGACATACTTTCTTCTAGAATTATAAGAGGAAAAATAGCTTTTCATTTCAAATAGCTGACTATGCTTGGTTATAAGTGATTGCTAGTTATGAAGATTAAAATATAGAAACCAAATATAACATGATTCATATCTTACCATGTGTGCTAGGCTTGGAGCCATTAGTATCCACCTAGTACATACCACGAGGAGTCTTGTATTTATAACCTCACTGAATCTTCACAATATAATGTAGTGACTGGTAAAAAAAAAAAAATTAGAGAAATTTTGAGGGTTAGGAAGGCAGAGTAGTTTCCAATTCATGCAAACTCACTCTCAAATCATGGTGGGAAAGAGCCCCCACCACATTGTTCTGCTCTTGTGATTGATCCTTTGAATCTGGATTCATTTCCTTTTGAATCCTTATCAGTTTCTTCCTTAATTCAATGGTCAACTCAACCTAACCCTTTGTCACCCTCATAAGCACACTCCATTAAGATAACACTCTTAAAACAACCTACTATCTCAAATATTTTCAACAGAGAAAACACACTAGCTAGTAAAGTTTAACTTTCTGAAAGCTACTTGATGTGCTTAACAAACAGCCTTCTAAAACATAGCAACATTGCATTGCAGCCAAGATCAGGCTAACTGCACAGTTAGATTACTAAAACACATTTCATTAGCAGGGATATATAATACGTCACCAAGATTTACACAGGATCTTTCTCAGCAATCAGGAAATTGCATTTCCTTGCTTAGAACAGTTACAACAACTGATAAGATATTTTTCTCACTGCCTCACTCATGCTTTGTTGTTCACATCCAATTAGCTGAAATCAGGTAAATCCATTTGAAATCAGGACCAAGAAGAGCTCCGCCCAGGTTGCTATCACTTTTTCTGTCAACTTTTAAGGGTTTTACGAATTACCTCTGGACCTATCTTTGCCTTTCAATAGCTTTGGGGATGAATGTATTTTTCTTATGCTATATATTCTATCTTTCTGACACTGGTTTAGTTCTTACATGGATTAAAGAAGATTGTGCCATTACAATATCTATAATATAAGCTGACCCTGAACTGGGCAGCATGCTCTGCTTTAGTATTAGACCCATGAGCATTCTGGGAAAATGTTGTGCAGTAGACGGCAATCAAAAGAAAATGATCTTCCAGAATGAAGCCTCTGTATTAGCTTGAGTGCAAGGCAATTGGTCATATGTGCATATCATCTAGCTTTTCAATAAAAGGAACAGGACAAATAGCCAATAGCAAGATAATTATGAGGGAATGGTCCTCTTGAAATCTAGAGTCAGCCTAGAGACTCTTTTGAGGATTTTATTTCATTAGTCCATTCCTTAACTTCCTCCTTAACTTGTAACTTAAGGCTATTTTTTTCCAGGATCTGGGCAGCACCTTTGAAAATCAAGATAAATATCTTCTTCACAGCTTTACAGCTAGTGTTGGATCAGAAGCTATAAAAATTCAGAAGAGACATAAAATGCTGAGCTCACAGAACTTTCTTTGCCAAATTTCAGATGCAAAACATTAGCCAGAAAGTAATCCATGTCAAAAACTCCTCAATAGGCCCCTTAAAGAGAAGTAATTTCTTTGCAAATGAAACTTAATGCCAAAAAACCTATCTAGGAGCATATATCAATGTGAACAAAGTAACACCTTTTAATTCTCACATTTTAAAAGGTATAAAAATTAACAACAAAACAATAATATGAAGAACCAAGGAATCTTATTCATTTAGCTTGTGTATATATATATATATATATATATATATATATATATATATATATATATATATATATATATATATATATATATATATATAGTATATGATTCATCAGGAAAGTCAAGCAAGAACATCTAAAACTATTTTTGTTAATGCAATGAGTATAGAAATCACCTAGGAGCTGAATAAATATCTTAATCTAGAAGTGCTTGATATTTTGTTATTAATATTTTGCTTTGTAAAAGAAAGCTAGATGACTGTAATTAGATCACAAATCTGAGTCATCTTTTGGGGAATAATTTAGGGTTTAGAATACATGAAAATCAAACTGTTAAATATGATTTAAATCAACATAAATTCCAAGGTCTGCAATAATGCTATAAAACATTTTTAAAATCCATTAGTATGCAAACCTGGTAACAATGGTCTGTTTTCTATTTTTGATCAATGAATTTTACCTAATGTTGTTTTTCCAGAAAAGAAAAAGTCCTAGTCCAGTATGCAGGTGCATGCCTATAATTCCAGTAACTTAGGAGGCTGAGGCAAGAGAATTGCAAGTTTGAGGCCAGCCTCAGCAATTTACCAAGGACCTAAGCAATTTAGGAAGAACACTGTTTCAAAAAATAAAAAAAGAAAAAGAAAATTAAAAGAGCTGAGTCAGTAATTGAATGGTAAAGTGACTTTAGTTTCAATATCCAGTACCAAGAGAAAGACTTTCATGATTTTTTTTAGAGCTTTTTTTACAAAAAGAAATTTTCTAATCCCCCAAATATCTGCAATTATATATTTGGAGAATTTTGTGTTCTAAAATCAGTCTGACAACAAGCTGAAATCTCAACTAGACTGACAGAAAATAATTTTATTCAGAGCATCAATTTTCCACATATAAAGTTGGAAGGTTCTAAAGCTATATAATATATATTTATGCATTTCAGTACAAATATAAGATTCATACTTTACTGCTATATAAAATGGCATATCCTGGAACATGTCGTCTTCTTTTGTAAAATTATATTTCTTAATTAATAAAAAAAAGCCTGAGGTTATACGCACCAAAGTGTTCATTTTAATCATCTCTGAGAAATTAAAGAGCAAAAATAAAGAGAGATGTAATTTACTTTATATTTTTTTTACAAACTGCCCTATGTCACTATACACACACACACACACACACACACACTCACACACACAATAAAGTCTATTTTATAAGATTGCTTTGAGGATTATATAATGTTGATAAGTTTTAAACTTGCACAACAGTAAGAAATAAACATTATTATAAATACAAAAATACATAATTTTCCTTGATTGATTTCTTTAAGGGTTATTGTACATCGTGTTAAAATCACCCTTTATTAATACCTTTAGGAAAATTATTTTAAAAGCACTTTAACCAAGTGTTATACTTCAATGGTAATTTAAGTTATGTGTTCCTACTTGTTGATAAAATTTTAAAACACCTGACCTCCCCGGGATATTCTGGAAGACTGTGTTTTGATTCACATGGCAGAGACTTCCAGTTGCCCCTACCATCTTTGTCCTCTTTGTCCTTTATTAATAGAATCCAAACATTATGGCAACCATATGATTATTCTAATAACATGTATATGGTTCAACCTCCTTTAAAGCTAGGTGTCCCCTGTGACCAGGCTCTGGACACAGGGTGGAGGTGGTAGCAGTGTGGAAGCAACAGGCACAATATCTGGGTGGGGTCATTAGAAGAAGACTAGGCATTCCTTAGGTGGGAAGGCTGCTCTCTGGATAGCCACACCACTGCTACACTTCCAACCCAGGACAGCGGTCCATTGCACCTATATCCTGTTTCCTTCACCTTTCTGTTCTTTCCTTTCTATGATATTTGATATTTGTGTCATTTTATAAATAAAAGAGTAAGAGTAGCAAGGAAAGAGCATATATATGTGATCTAGTGGCCTGACTATAAAATGGTCTATCAAATGCTTTTTTGTATTTTAAGCATTATCCTTTTAAACAAATTTCTTCAGATAATCAGACTTCAATTTTTAAGGAATTCTAACAAGAATCTTCTTTAAGGCTCTTTAATAGGGAGGAGTTTGAACACTTATATTTCATACATTGCATCTGGGGGCTTCTATCATACCAAGGAGTGCAAGATGCTTTCAGAGCACAAAGAATGGACAGCAGGCTCAAACTGGAGCTTCACAGAGCTCATTCTAAACAAGGTGATTAGAGTTCATCTTATGCCCAGAGACAACATGTCAAAAAAAAATCATGCTAAATTAAAGAACCTAGAAGTAATACATAAAGCTGTTAGAGTGACAAAAAGATGTAATAACATCTTTAAATAGGTCTGGACCATGCAGGGCCTTGTATGTCTCATTGAAGATCAGTGTTCAAAAATTTAGGACACTGTGGATTACCAGTGTGAATCTGGTATCCATTCCTTGTACTCTGAATTCACCTTGTGCATGCTGATATGATAGAATCATATAACAATGTATGTGATGCAAATGTTCAAACACTTCTCTATTAGAAGAGTCTTAATGAATAGATTACATATGCTTTTTATACTACAAATGTCTTCAACATAGATGGTACATGGTAAGTATTAAATAGAAATTGGTTAAATTGATGAATGAATAAGTAAATACATCAACAAAGACTAAGATCTTTGCTGTCAGTCATGACTCAATCTACTACTGAGTATCTTTTTCAACCTTGACCATTCTTTTTACTAACATCTTCAGGGAAAGCTGCCTGTTGATAGTCCTCTCATTCTATAATATACCCTAACAGATATTACATACACACACACACAAAAAAAAAAAAAAAACAGAAAAAGAGAGAGAGAGGGAGAGATATACACACACAATGAGACACATGTACATAATAAGAATAAAGTCAAATTTGAACATCCTGCCTGCCTAGGGCTTTCCTTTTTTTAGTTGGCACCACAGAATTCTCACCCCAGTAATAGTTGCAAATGTGCCAGTTACTCTACCAATAAAACTTGCCTGTCCTACTTTCCATCTTTATAGCTAATCTTTAGTCATTTCAAGATAAGAAAATGTGTGATTATTCCATACCGATAAGAACAAAATGATTGCTCAAATAGACACTGCCCACAAACAGTAGCTGAGATTATCTCCCCATTCTGCTCCCTGTCTAACTTAGACAGTGGGGACAGAAAAGAAGACCCAATTAAATATTTTTTTTTATAGATGGCATCTAGGTACAGTATTACTCTACAGTAGATATAAAGGCCAGTTACATTAAATATCTGTAGTTACAAGATAAAAATTAGAGAAACCAATTTGCCAATGACAATGAAAAACTTTATGCTGATCATTGAATTACAGAGGAGTTCTAAGTTTCATTACAGCAATAGAATATGAACTGGAAATGCTCACTTTTACCATAACTCAGATGCCAAAATGTATTCATACCAGTGGTCTCTTCAAAATTACTTTGAATAGACTCCAAAGCTACCTATTAATCTAGAAAAAAATGAAACATTAAAAAATGACAAAAATTCTTTAAGAATCCCAGCTGTCTCTTTTCTGCCTAGAGTGCTTTTACAAGGAGCTAATTTGACCTTACTAAAAATATATAATAAATAATTGAAGCTAGAAATAAACTGCTTTCCTCTGATAACTATTTATTTCAAAGGAGTTTATGTGGCCAGTTCAAGTTGTTGCTACTACATTCCAATAAGTCTTTAAAGGACAAACAAGCCATATAGTTACCCCACCCCTTGATGAATGAGGTTGATAACTAATTTCACAGGCCCCAATTAATGTGATACTTATATTTCTATAAATCAAAACTATGACCACTATAAGAAGTAGTAGTGTCAGTCTGTCAATCAGCTTCCTTTGCCTGAGTATAAACTACACATACATTATCTTCTTAGGCTAATGCACCTGTATCTTCTTCTTTGCAGACTATTTTTAACATATATCTAGTTACTAAAACAATGTCTTATAATATGGAGATCTTTAAGTGCTGGAATAAGATCATGAGTCATAGAGATATGGATTACCTGAACTTACATAAATAATAAAGATAATTATAATCTTATTTAAACAGAAGATATATTTTTTTTACATGGAAAAATCAGAGATTTTTGAAAGAGACTGGGAAGATAAGTGAGCCAGGGGAATCATCACTATTGTAAACTCAGTGACCATTAATTAGACTTACTTCCTTAGGACTTTTTCTTTAGTGTCCACATCATATTTGCATACTTATAATGTTTAAATACTTCATTGTTAATGACAGTGAACTAATGAAAAAATCATATGCTGTGTATTTAGCAAATTCTGTATGGAGTAGTTGTTGAAGGGAATTGAAGTTTCATGAACAAGTAATTAAACAAGCCACAAAACAAAACAAAAAAAAGGAACAGAATGGTGTTTTCTATGTGATTAAAAGTTTTACTTCTAAACAATCAAATGAAAATTGAGCTTAGTCAAACCATTTCTTGTTTCATAACATTTTTATGGGCATTGCTAAAGCTGACCTTTAAAATCATGTTACTATTAAGATCAAATATGGCACTCTACTGAAATTGATGGTCATCGTTTTAATACGATATGAAATGCAATGTGGAATCTACCTAAATTTGCCCTTTATCAAAAGTAATACACAGGTAGGGGTATAGCTCAGTGGTAGAGTGTGTGCTTAGCATGAGCAAGGTCTTAGATTCAGTTACTAACACTAAAACCAAACAACAACAACATCAAAACAAAAAAGACAAAAAAGAAAAATAAATAAGCAATACACATTTGGAATACTAATCACATCTGTAGGCAAGATATCCATTCACAGATTATTATTAAGCATAATTTTTAAAAACAGTTTTGTAATTGTAGATGGCAAGAATGCCTTTATTTTATTTGTTCATTTTTAAGTGGTACTAAGTATTGAAGCCAGTGCCTCATATGTGCTAGGCAAGCACTAGGCCGCTGAGCCACAGCCCCAGACCAGTAAGCACAATTTGAAGAAATGAAAGAGTTGCAGCTATCTGAAATGTTGGACACAGTTATTATCTCTTCTTGCTTTCTCTGAAAATATCAATTTATGACCATTAACATATCAAGAGCATCTGTTTAAGAAAATATAGAAAAAGTGATTTATTATTTTATTAGTTATTAAGTTTGAATAGTATGTCTGATTTTCTATTTTCTTTTGGCTAATGTGAGATTTGGCACCTGCATTTTAAAATCAAAAGAGCATGCCTCTGAACTCTGAGATGTGGCTCAAAACACCACTGAAAATGAGATGCAAAGGGGCATGTGAGTTTACCAAGGAGTTCTAACAGACCTCATACTCTTTCTTTATTACAAACCTCCTAATTTTTGATAATCTTTAGTAATTTGTGCCAATTGTCTGAAACTCACTACTAAATACTAATTGTAGCCTTATTGATTCTTTTTACACACAGAGTACAGGGATTACATGTATGTACTTGATTTTCTGTGAAGAGAAAAATTTATCAATTATAATTAGAGTCAGAACTCAAAATAATTAATAAATGACTGTGGGTAGGCAATATGTCCAAATAAAAACATTACATCAAACAGAAACATCAGATCAGGAGTCTGATCCTTGTTTGATGTTGAACTTGAGTAACTCAATTTTTAAATCTTTGAGCATTATCTATAAATAAATAATATCACTTCCTGTTAGCTTTCAGAATAGACATAGAAATATAATCATATCTATTCAGTACCATCACCTTTTAGAGTTGACATTGGAAAATAAATTGGAGTAGTTATGTATCAGTTATTGATGGGTAAGTCATTACCACAAATAGAACCTAAAACATTCCTGAAGTATGGTATGTAAAACTATTAGAATAAATTCTAATTTGAAATGTAACAATACTTGATAGTCACAATAAATTTGTGAAGTCCTTTAATAATCTGAAAGAGAATTGTACACCTGGAATTTTTAACACTTGTGTGGGAGATCACAAAGCATGGAGTTCCCCTTGCAAACTTGACACTGGTTTCTCCTTTCCAAAAACTCCCTATGGCAATCACAGGGCTCATAAGTAAAAACTGAAGCCCACTCAGTGACCTAGAACCAGATCAACACACAGAATTTCCAGAAGAACTACAAATAGAATCTCATGCACTTTTTAAGTTTTTATTTGCTTTAGGTAAGATTTCTACATTTTATGGTGGTAAATTATAAGGAGATCATTTGGTTTAATTAGTTTAAACAAATACATACAATTAAGTAGCCAAAATTCTTATCAAAACATACATTACTATCACTCCAAAACATTCTTCCAAGAACATCTCTACCTTGTTCTCCAAATCCTCACCAGAGGTAACCACAGTCCTGATGCTTTTTTCATCAACACTGGCTTTGCCCTATAACATCATTTCATATAAATGGAAACAGATTAATTGTATCCTCTTGTATGGAAGACCTTCTCTCAGTATAATATTTTTGAGATTCAGCCATCGTTTTCTCTGTATCAGTAATCTACTCTTCCAGCCCAGCCCTGTTTATACATTCTCCAGGGCTGGACCCCTGAGCTTTTTACATATTGGATCTGTTAGGAATAAAACTTCTATGAATATTCTTGTAGAATTTAATGCACACACACAAAAATAAACAACCCGTTTAATAAATGAACAAAGGGACTGAACAAATCACAGAAGAAATACGAATGATCAAAAAAATATGAGAAAGGGATACGTTCGTTAGCTTACTCCTTTCTGCCCATGGACGCCGCCGAGAAAGCATCGTTAAAGTCTGTCTTCCTGCTGCCGTCATGTCTAAATCAGAGTCCCCTAAAGAGCCCGAACAGCTGCGGAAGCTATTCATCGGAGGGCTGAGCTTTGAAACAACTGATGAGTGTCTGAGAAGCCATTTTGAGCAATGGGGAACACTCACGGATTGTGTGGTAATGAGAGATCCAAACACCAAGCGCTCCAGAGGCTTTGGGTTTGTCACTTATGCCACTGTGGAGGAAGTGGATGCAGCCATGAATGCAAGACCACACAAAGTGGATGGTAGAGTTGTGGAACCAAAGAGAGCTGTCTCACGAGAAGATTCTCAAAGACCAGGGGCCCACTTAACTGTGAAAAAGATCTTTGTTGGTGGCATTAAAGAAGACACTGAAGAACATCACCTACGAGATTATTTTGAACAGTATGGGAAAATAGAAGTTATTGAAATCATGACTGACCGAGGCAGTGGAAAGAAAAGGGGCTTTGCTTTTGTAACTTTTGATGACCATGACTCTGTGGATAAGATTGTCATTCAGAAATACCATACTGTGAATGGCCACAACTGTGAAGTGAGGAAAGCCCTGTCAAAGCAAGAGATGGCTAGTGCCTCATCTAGCCAAAGAGGTCGAAGTGGTTCTGGAAACTTCGGTGGTGGTCGTGGAGGTGGTTTTGGTGGAAATGACAATTTCGGTCATGGAGGGAACTTCAGTGGTCGTGGTGGCTTTGGTGGCAGTCGTGGTGGTGGTGGATATGGTGGCAGCGGGGATGGCTACAATGGATTTGGTAATGATGGTGGTTATGGAGGAGGAGGCGGCCCTGGTTACTCTGGAGGAAGCAGAGGCTATGGAAGTGGTGGACAGGGTTATGGAAACCAGGGCAGTGGCTATGGCGGGAGTGGCAGCTATGACAGCTATAACAACGGAGGAGGCGGAGGCGGCTTTGGCGGTGGTAGTGGAAGCAATTTTGGAGGTGGTGGAAGCTACAATGATTTTGGCAGTTACAACAATCAGTCATCAAATTTTGGACCCATGAAGGGTGGAAACTTTGGAGGCAGAAGCTCTGGACCTTACGGTGGTGGAGGCCAATATTTTGCCAAACCACGAAACCAAGGTGGCTATGGCGGTTCCAGCAGCAGCAGTAGCTATGGCAGTGGCAGAAGGTTTTAATACTGCCAGGAAACAAAGCTTAGCAGGAGAGGAGAGCCAGAGAAGTGACAGGGAAGCTACAGGTTACAACAGATTTGTGAACTCAGCCAAGCACAGTGGTGGCAGGGCCTAGCTGCTACAAAGAAGACATGGTTTAGACAATACTCATGTGTATGGGCAAAAAAAAAACTCGAGGACTGTATTTGTGACTAATTGTATAACAGGATATTTTAGTTTCTGTTCTGTGGAAAGTGTAAAGCATTCCAACAAAGGGTTTTAATGTAGACTTTTTTTTTTTTTTTGCACCCATGCTGTTGATTGCTAAATGTAATAGTCTGATCATGACGCTGAATAAATGTGTCTTTTTTAAAATGTGCTGTGTAAAGTTAGTCTACTCTGAAGCCATCTTGGTAAAACTTCCCCAACAGTGTGAAGTTAGAATTCATTCAGGATGATGCCAGGTTCAGAAACCTTGGTGTAGTTGTGACCTTCTGAAGTTCACCATTGAAAGGGTCACCCAAGCAGTCATGGAATTATTTGGTTAAAAAAATGATTGTTGGCATATCCTATGCAATATCTAAATTGAATAATGGTACCAGATAAATAATAGATGGGAATGAAGCTTGTGTATCATCCATTATCATGTGTAATCAATAAACGATTTAATTCTCTTGAAAAAAAAATGAGAAAATGCTCATCATCTCTAGCAATTACAGAAATGTAAATTAAAATCACATTGAGGCCAGGCATGGTGGATGGCGCCTGCCTGTAATCCCAGCATCTTGAGAGGCTGAGGCAGGAGGATCACAAGTTCAAAGCCAGCCTCAGCAAAAGTGAGGTGCTAAATAACTCGGTGAGACTCTGTCTCTAAATAAAATACAAATAGGGCTAGGGATGGGGCTCAGTGGACGAGTGCTCCTGAGTTCAATCCCTGGTACTCCCTTCCCCCCACCAAAAAAAAAAAAAAAAACTACATTGAGATTCCATTTCACTCAAGTCAGAATGACAATTATCCAGAATACAAGTAACAATTAATGTTGGCACACGTGGGAAAAAGTTTAACTCATACATGGATGCTGGGACTACAGATTGGTGAAACCACTCTGAAAAGCAGTATGGAGAGTCCTTAGAAAACTTGGAATGTAGCCACCATTTGATTCGTTATCCCACTCCTTAGCTTATACCCAAAGGACTTAAAATTGGCATATTACAGTGACACAACCACATCAATAAAACATTCCTATTTTATTACACTAAAACACATCGATGTTTATAGCAGGTCAACTCACAATAACAAAGTTATGGAACCAAACTAGGTACCCTCCAACAGATGAATGGATAAAGAAAATGTGAAATATATACACAGTGGAATAGTACTCAGCCTTAAAGAAGAAAGAAATTATGTCATTTGCATGTAAGTGGATAGAACTGGAGAACATCATACTCAGTGAAATAAGCCAATCCCCTGAAAAAGAGTTTGAATGTTTTCTCTGATATGTGGATGCTATCCCATAAAAAATGAGGATAGGGAGGGGAAGTAGAGAAGTTCACAAAGGGGAATGATGGAGAGGGAGGAGGGATGGGTATAGCAAAAACTGTCCAATGAATCAGACATAACTTTCCTATACTCATATATGAATATATGACCAGTGTAACTCCACATCATGTTCAACGACAAAATGGGATCAAAATTCCAATGGGTTTTACCCATGTATGTATAATATGTCAAAATATATCCTACTGTCATGCATATCTAAAAAAATTTAAAAATTAAAGAAATTTGTTTTGTTTTTATATGATTTTTCTCTTGGAAAAAATAATTAAGAGTAGAAATATTAGGGAATAATATATATATATATATATATATATATATATATATATATATATATATATATAATTTTTTTATTCCCTCTTAGGCTACAGCTCAATCACTTTACAAAGCAGTTACATCATTTTATAGTCACATCAATAATATATGAGATACTTTGTTCACATTTTCTTCAATATTTGGTGAGGTTTGTCTCTTTAACTATTTTGGTGGATATATAAAAATATCTCATGAAACCAAATGCTGAATGATTACTCTGATATGAGGTTGCTGACTCCTAATGAGGATGGGGGTAGGAAGCATGGGAGGAATGGAGGAACTTTAGATAGGGCAAAGGGGAGGGAGGAGAGAAGGGTAACAGGGGTTAGGAAAGACAGTGGAATGAGCTGGACATCATTACACTAAGTACATATATGATGACATGAATGGTGTGACTCTAGTTTGTGTACAACCAGAGATATGAAAAATTAGGCTCTATATGTGTACTATAAGTTGAAATGCGTTCTGCTGTCATGTATAACAAATTAGAATAAATAAATATATTTAAAAATAACTTATCATGGATTTAATTTGCATTTGCCTCAAAATTCATCTAGACTCACATGCTTATTGGCCATCTGTACCCATTTTTTGGCAAACTATTTGTTCAACACTTTTGCCCAATCTGTATGGGGTTGTTTATTCTTTTGTTGCTGAATTTTAGACACTTTTAGTATAATCTAAATAACATTTATTTTCAGCACAGTAGGTTTTGCAAATCTTTTCTTTTAGTTTCTAGGTTGTCAGTTCATTTTCTAAATTATTTTGATGATCAGAAGCTTAAATTTTCAATGGATTTTATCAAAAATTTCCCCTTATGGTTTTTATTTCCTTCTTCTAAAAAAACTGCTAACTTCACAAAATCTATGAAGATATTTCCCTATTCTAGTTTTATAGTTTTCACTTTTTTATGTAGGACTATAATCTATCTCCAATTTACCATTTTTATAGTGAAAGACAGAGGTTGGGGTTCATTTATTTCTGTATTTATATCCACTTGACCCAGCACCATTTGTTGAAGAATTTTCTTTCTATATCAGATTTCTTTGTGGTGTTCATGTAAAGTCACAGCAATGTGACTCCATTTCTGAGCTCTGTATTCTATTCATCTCTGTGAGCTTCTGACATCAGTGCCACCAGGTTTTGATAACTAACTTTAAGATTAAAGTTTCAAATTAAGGTTGTGTCAATCTTTCAGCTTTACTCTTCTTCAAGATTGCCTTACATATTCTACCCAGATCATGATATTTTCATATACATTTTAGAATCAACTTTTCTTTTTTTAATAGTTGTAGATGGACATCATGCCTTTATTTTTTTATGTGGTGCTGAGGATAGAACCCAGTGCCTCACACATTCTAGGCAAGTGCTCTGCCACTGAGCTACAGCCCCAGCCCTAGAATCAACTATTCAATTACAAAAAAAAAAAAAAAAAAAAAAAAACCCGGTTGGAGTATTTTGAAATTTTGTCAAAATCTTCAGATCAATTTTGAAATGTCACAACCATTGCATCAATAACTTCACTTAACTTTAGAAACTTTAGCCATTCAAAATGCCATTATAACAAAATCCTGGCTAGCATCAAGCTGTAAACCCACTTTGATCCAATCTGGATTACAACTTGATCTCTTTCCTACCTTTCATATCTCTCTTACTTACTACTTTTTTACTAAGTGGAATTAGGAAGGAGATCAAGCTTTTAAAAAAATACCAAGTCTAGTTTTGACACTGCTTATTGTTGAGGTTTTCAGATAATATTTTGAAATAACCAGTGACAGGCTAAGTTCTTCCCCAACAATGTTCTTCCATGCTTCTTGATTATATTTTCTGAGAAAAGAGAAAAGATCAACTTTAAACATTTTTTGACTATTTTATTTTAAGTTGAATTCACAAAATTACACTTTCTCCATCTGAGATCTTAATTTTTATTTTTCTTTCCTGTATGATCTTTGAGGAGAATTAGCAGTTAATAATACTGAAGATGTAATTGACTAAACATTCACTTTCACTTACAGAAATAAATGGTTCATTCTCACTTTTTAATTTTTATTAGAGCTTTATAGTTATACACAGTAGTTGTGTTCATCCTGAAAAACTCATGTGCATGGAAATTGATTTCAGTTCATGATCCCCCATTCTCATTTAATTTAAATAAAAGCCTTACTATATGATCTGCCCCATATCTTTGAACAAAAACTCATATTTAAGCTTCACTTAAAATTATGAATGCTGAAGACACAAAATATTTTGCAAATGAACTTCCTTAGAACAATCTTATTTACTTATTGAAGGTGGAAAAGGATTGAACCCAGGGATGCTTAACCACTGAGCCACATCCTCAGCTCTTTTTATATATTTTATTTAGAGACAAGGTCTTACTGAGTTGCTAAGTGCCTCGCTAAGTTGCTGAGGCTGGCTTTAAACTCAGAATCCTCCTGTCTCAGCCTCCTGAGCCATTGGGATCACAGGCATGTGCCACCATGCCCGACAATATTGTTCCTTTTTATTCAGTTATTCCTTAGAAAGTGATCACTGAAAAAAGAGCAAACATTTGAATATATTAATTTAAAGATTCAGAAACATCTGAAGCTAACTACAAGGTCAATATTACTTGGTAGAAAGGGAAAAGAAATTCAGCTGCTGCTACCATATCTAGTGATGAGGTAATACAAGGATTTTCAGAAGGTACTTTCCTTCCATTCTCCTTCAGTCATCTTTTTAAATGATTCCTCACTACTAAAAAAAAATCAAGTTACAAAAGACCAATCTCACACATATATAATATATGTGAAAGTTTGTGAAAGTTTGAAGAATGAATGAATATGAATGAATAGAATATATTCACAGTTCTTATAATTTCTAATACATGACAAACACTGTGATACACTCCAAGGTGCTCACGAGGTTTATATTATTCAGAAAGGGATATACAATAAGGAAATAGTAAACAAAATAAAGTCAGTTTTGGTAAATACTTTGAAGAAAACCAGTGGCAGGGGTACAGAAATAAAGGAAAGAGGACAGATGACCTTAATTTGGTCAGGGAAGGAAAATCTGGGGGAAATGACATGCAAGCTAAGCCACTGGAAAAAGATGTGATTGTGAGGGTACTTTGAGAAAAGAAATGATGAGATTCTTTGCTCCTGTTACCTTTCTTGAATATTTCAAGGGTGTGCTTTGGAAACCCTCAAGGTTACTGACAGGTATAAAACTATGAAAGTAGCAGACAGAAAGTCTGTCATTTAAACCAGCTGTGAAGCCTGGAAACCTTTCATTTCCAATTAGTCACCGATGTCACCCATGTTAGACACACTGTGTGAGGTAAGTGTGAGAAGGTCTTTTGTATCCACCTGAAATCAGAGAGACTCAAGATGATGTCTTTCTTTCAAAAATTAGACAGTTTGAGGATTATGCAAACTGACTTCAGCTAGCAACACATATTTATCTCAAGAATCCTAGTCTGAGGGTGTTCTTAAGTGGCTTATGCAATGCAGAAACAGAAAAAATGAGCAGACAAAATAAGCAGATGATAAATCCCATTTCATCCCTTCCAGAGCATGATGCAAAGCCAAATGCAGAATCACTGATCTGATTTAGGAGTACAAAGAGAGGGACTCACTTAAAAATGATAAATTTAATAACAACCCACTGTAATCTATTTTAATGTTTAATACATTACCAGGCTTTCATATTTTACAGAGAAATAAACTGGGGAATAATTCTCTTTGCATTTTTATTTATTTAGCACAGAATAATGAATTTTTATATGGTTGAATGCATGCCTGGACATATATAAATTTTAGTCATATTATTATCTTGTTACAAAATTGAACATGGCAAGATATAGAAAACAAAGAGCTAATACAAAGATTTCAAAGCATTGTAAATATAGATGCACATTCTAGTTTATATTTAATATAGTTATTGTTCACAAAGTCGTTTTTTCCTTTAATCTCTTTAGATGTTAGATTTAGATGTTTAAATTTATTTTAATCTTGAGTCAATCCTAACTCAGGTATTTCATTTTGTATTTTATTAGTACATGCTCAAAATAATAATAAAGTTCATATATTTCAGTAGCTCTTAAACTCGATATGAGACTGTAAATCTCAAACTGAGTTTTAAGATACTCAAACTAAGTAATTGGTAATATATTTGGAATAGGATATATATATATATATATATATATATATATATATATATATATAAATTTATTAATATAAACAGCTGTTCCAGGCAGTTGTCTCTTGGTATCTGTAAGAAAATTGTTCCAGGAACTCTATGAATACAAAAATCTCCAGATACTCAAGTCACTTACATAAATGGTATAAAATTTGTATATAACCTGTACTCATTTTATATAATTTAAATAATCTATTAATCATAATAGTAATACAATGCAAAGGCTATGTAAATGATCATACTATATAGTTTATATAATAGTGACAATATAAAGAAGTCTGTACAAGTTCAGTACAAATGCAATTTTAAAAAATATTTTCTATCAGTGAATGGTGTAGTCTACTAGATACAGAACCCACGGATACTGAATGCCAATTTTATATAAAATCTTTTTTACAAATTTTGTCTTTCATCTCTTCCAAGGGATTTAATGGTGTTAAAAATATTTAAATTTAAATTGCCAATTCAGAAGATAGTTCTTATGTCTGGCAGATATAATGGTAATTTTTTGAGGACCTTCAAGAATTCAGAGTTTCATAGATAACACCTAATGGCCTGACAAATACTCCTACATACCTGAAAAGCTAAAAAGATATGTGATGTGGATAAGGAGACTGAAGAAGGGGAGGTGAACTTCCTGACCCAGCTTTCCTTAAAAGTGAAGTGATTTTAAGATTCAAGAAAGTTTCTCCTACAGAAAAGTGTACCCTGCAGTGCTACACAAATTTCTGGCCCCAGAATTCTTTGTTACCAGTCTCTGGTACTAGAAGGAGCTTCTGCCAGAATATAAGTCAAGTATGGCCAATGCTTGTAGTCCCAGCAGTTTGGAAGGTTTAGGTAGGAGGATTGAAAGTTCAAAGCCAGCCTAAACAATTTAGCAAGACCCTGTCTCAAAATAACAGATAATAAAAAGAGTTGGAGATGTGGCTTGATGTGGCTCAGTGGTTAAGTGTCCCTGGTTTCAATCCCCAGTATATCTCTTTTTCAGTCAATTCAATCAATAATGAAATTCTTTTCATGGTGAAACTTTTTCAATGAAGAAAAATATGCTGTTTTACATCCTGATGTAAGTTTCTTATTTCATTACTAAAAAGTAATATCCAGTTGGTAGACCAAAGACCACACTTTTAGTTGTACAGTCTCCAGGAAATGCAAAATTTACATGATTTAGGTTG
Organism: Marmota monax; assembly: GCF_021218885.2. NCBI lineage: Eukaryota > Metazoa > Chordata > Mammalia > Rodentia > Sciuridae > Marmota > Marmota monax. Next base: position 1,410,262 of record NW_026694162.1, read on the forward strand.
GTGGCTACAATTCACAAAATCTGTGAATCAGAACTTTATGCATGGACTACATCTTTCCTATACAGTAATTATTTAGCACCCAGAATATCCTAAATGTAAATCCCAAGTAAAAAGAAATAAAAATGCTATATCCCCAAGGGGCACATCTTACCATGTGTGAAGAGCACATCTTCTTTTACGTGTGAAGAGCCCTCAAGGGACAGAGCTGTTAACTCTATAGTCACTATTGGTGGCATTGGCACATAAGGTTTTGGGCTGTGACGTTCAAAATGAGGAGAGCCACAGCTAAACAGCAAAGCCCAGCTTTGATGGCAGGGGCAAAAGCATCTTTGGATACCATATTTAACCATGGTTCAGGGCACAGGAAGAGATCATAATCCCAAGAGGACACAGAAGAAATGAGATAAAACAGATGCTCAGAGCCAAGATACAGCCAGATGTGATAAGTACTGCAGAGGAAAGTGAAACTCATGAAGAAGAGAGGTGGATATTCTTTTTTTCCTCACTAGAGAGGGAAGATACAAAGAAGAGGTCTATAAGGAACACAGACACCAAGTTCTTAGACATTAGGAGTGGAGGAAGGGAATGGATGCCACTGTAAAGACTAGAAATTCAAGAGCGGGACAGAGGTCTAACTGTTCAGTAAAAGCTTCAATTTATAACTTGGGTATTTCAACAGTATTTTCAAACAGTCTAACATTGTTAGGCAGAGATACGTGTTTAGTTTAGGATCAACCACAGGAGGAAGCAATTTTGACTCTTTTGTTTTGTATCTCAAACTTAATTGACTGATGTCTGATGACTTCCCTAGTTTACACTGTACACATTCCTAGATAATTTTCTCTCTTCCCTAGGCTACCCTTTGAAGTTCTGATTATATTAACTATCAAAGGGGAATCACAAAAGAGACCTAAAGAAGAATTTGAGTTTCATTTATGTAATCAGCTTCATAAGATTGTTTCAACTTTATTATAAACAATGGCCTGTAGGAATGAGATGAGTCTGATTTGGAAGAAAGAAAACAAGAATGCTCATTCAAAGTATAATTTTGCCTTATACAACGGGATTAGCAAAGTCATGATTCAGCTCAGTTACATAAAATTTCCAATTATAATATTACTTTTGTTAATTTATAACACATTTTTAAAAGAAATTTGGTGAAATTTACATTCTTCTTATTCTCACCTGCTTCTCTCCTAGTTCCCATTTCCCAACAATAAAACAAGAGGAATGATTGCAATATACCCTCAGTTGATTAGACTCTAGTTGGTTCTTCCACATTGCTCTTAATATTTTCCTTTTCTATGAGAGACCTGACAAATATTACCCTGATGAGAGGAATGGCTTTTGATGGAGCACACAGAAGGGAATATTTCTCATAAGCAACCTCACTGTGGCCTCAAACTCATCCCATTAGCTTTGAAGGATGAGGTAACTAATTATACAACACGCCATTGCCAGAATTTCCAGCATCCTATAAACCTTTAAATATAGGGACTGACAAACTGAATAATAAATTCCTTCTCTACTTCTTCACATATGGCCTGTGATCATGTTGCTGAATATGTCAAGACAATAGTGCAGTGGATACTGAAATAGAGCAGTTGCAAGGAGGGTCTCCCAGGTGAATGGAGCTTAGTCCACACACAGTGAATGTGCCCCAGGCAGGTGGTGCCCCATTTCTCAGGGTGTTCTGGGTTCATGAAAAGAGTTGTGCTAACTCAGCTTTACAATTAGAGCAGGGCTTGGAAGGACATCATGTCTGCAGGGACGATCAGATATGCAGTTTTGTCCACATACCTTATCATGTTGTTTTTCATTTTGAGCAATTGAACACTAAGAATAAATAAATGAGGACTGAAGTACATCTACTTTCTACATACCAACTAATTTTTATAAATTTGTCTTTCACCATTATTTTAAAATTGGAAGAAAAGTCCAATTTTTATGCACTGTAAATAAAGAGATGAATCCTTGGCTTTTCGAAATAAATGAAAACAAACAAAATAACCAGTTAAAGTAAGTCATACAAATAACAACCAAAGATTTTGTCAAAACAACAAATGAGTGATCACAAACACACACACACACACACACACAAATGTTTATTGTATTTAGGATGACTATTTCTTTTAACAAAGCATTTTTTAAAAATTTGTTCTAATTAGTTATATATGAGTTATACATGACAGTAGAATGCTCTTTGAGACATCATACATAAATGGAGTATAATTTCTTATTCTTCTGGTTGTACATGATGTAGAATCACACCAGTTGTGTAGTCATATATGTTATAGGGCAATAATATCAGATTCATTCTAATATCTTTCCACCCTCATACCTCTGCCCTGTCTTCACTCCCCTCTACCTAATCCAAAGTAACTCTATTCTTCCCTAGTCATCCCATGCCTTATTATGAGTTAGCATCCTCATTTCAGAAAAAAAAAAAAAAAAAAAAAAACATTAAGCTTTTTGTTTTCTTGGGATTGGCTTATATCGCATAGCATGATATTTCTCCAGCTTCATCCATTTACCAGCAAATGCCATAATTTCATTTTTCTTTAAGGCTGAGCAATATTCCATTGTGAATATATACCACAATTTCTTTATCCATTCATCTGTTGAAAGATACTTAGTTTAACTATTGTGAGTTGACCTGCTATAAACATTTATGTGGTTGCATCACTGTAGTATGCTGATTTTAAGTCCTTTAGGTATAAATTGAGAAAAGAATAGCTGAATCAAAAGGTTCATTCCAAGTTTTCTGAGGAAACTCCATATCACTTTCCATAATGGTTGTACCAATTTGCAGTACCACCCTGTATGAGTGTACTAGAGATAATAGAAACATACCTCAACATTATAAAAGCTATATGTGCTAAATCCAAGATTAACATCATTATAAAGGGAGAAAAATTGAAAGTATTTCCTCTAAGAACTGTAACAAAATAAGAAAGCCCTCTTTCACCACTTCTATTCAATATCATCCTTGAAACTCCAGCCAGAACAATTTAAGACAGAGAAAGAAATTAAAGGGGTTAAAGAGAAAAAAGAACTCAAAATATCTCTATTGACTGATGATGATTCTATTTTTAGAAGATCCAAGATCAAAAACATTCCACCAAAAAACTTCTAGAACTAATAAAAAATTCAACAAAGTAGCAGGATATAAAATTAATGCCCATAAATCAAACATATTCCTATACATCAGTGATGAATCTACTGAAAGAGAAATTAGGAAAACTATCCCATTCACAATAGCCTCAAAAAAACCCTCAGGAATCAATCTAACAGAAGAGGTGAAAGACCTCTACAATACAAAGAGGTGAAAGACCTCTACAATAAAAACTACCAGAACACTAAAGAAAGAAATTTAAGAAGACTTTAGAATTGGAAATACCTACCATGCTTCTGGACAGGCAGAATTAATATTGTCTAAATGGCCATACTACCAAAAATGCTATACAGATTTAATGCAATTCCTGTTAAGGTTTTGATAACATTCTTCATAGAAACAGAAAAAGCAGTCATGAAATTCATTTAGAAAAATAAGAGACCCAGAATAGCCAAAGCACCTTAGCAAAAAGACTGAAGCAGGACCCATCACAATACCAGACCTTAAACTATACTACAGAGCAACAGTAACAAAAATGACACGGTATTGGTACCAAAACAGATATGTAGACCGATGGTACAGAAGACACAGAGACAAACCCACACAAATACAGTTATCTTATACTAGATAAAAGTGCCAAGAACATTCACTGGAGAAAAGATAGCCTCTTCAACAAATGGTGCTGGGAAAATTGGAAATCCGCATGTAACAAAATAAATTTAAACTCCTATCTTTCATCTTGCATGAAACTCAACTCACAGTGAATCAAAGACTTAAGCACTAGAACAGAGACCCTGAGCTTAATAGAAGAGAAAATAGGCCCAAATCTTCACCATGTCAGCTAAGGAACTGACTTTCTTAACAAGACTCCTAAAGCACACAAAGTAAAATCAAGAATCAATAAATGAGATGGATTCAAACTAAAAAGCTTCTTCTCAGCAAAGAAAACAATCAATAACATGAAGAGAGAGCCTATAGAATGGGAAAAAATCTTTACCACATTCACCCACAGATATAGCAGTAATCTCCAGGATATATAAAGAACACATACAACTTAACACCAAAATAAAACAAATAACACAATCTATAAATGGGCTAAGGAACTGAACAGATACTTCACAGAAGAAATACAATAAATAAACAAATATATGAAAAATGTTCAAACTCTCTAGAAATTAGAGATGCAAATCAAAACTACTCTCAGATTTCATCTTACTACAATCAGAACATCAATTATCAAGAATATAAACAATAATAAGTATTGGCGAGGATGTAGGGGGAAAGGTACACTCAAAAAAGCAGTTTTCTATTATTTGGTAGAACCATTACTACAAACCAGAGCATGAATGAAATGTTAGTTATTATTTCATAAAGCACCAATGTGCTAGATGAAAAGATTGATAAGAACATGTTTGAGGGAATTAAAATATTATTTAAGTGTATTGCAAAACACCAAAATGAGCCAAAGTAATTATTACCACAACTGAATCACCATTTCTGAGAATAACTAATGAATCTTTCAGTGTTTTGAGTACTCTATCCATTTTGCCACAGGCCATGTTGTTGCCAGTAATGTCACAGTGCCAGGGCCCTGTCATGGTTAGTCATGTAGGGTATCCCTAGAAGAAATTATAGCAGCAGGTAAAAGTAATTGTATGGTTGTTGAGGTTTAGTTTGGCTTTAGTTGAGATTGACAGACTTGTGCCCATGGTTTGGGCTTTGTCAAATCCTAGGGCTAAGAGAAAGCTTGTGGGCATTTAATCCAATTGCTCTGATGCTTTATTCCACTTTACAAACTATCATATCCTCCTATACTGTGGAATTCTATGGAATGCCTTCAGTAATGGGGAACTCAATACCTTATAAGGGCCACATTGCCTCAGCCAGCCATCATTCGAGATGTTTCTAAGTTAAATAGACATAGGGAGTACAGTCAAAATCCTCCTGCCCTCCTTTTGAAGAGATAAGAAAAATTTCCAGATTTCCCTGTGAGCACTGATCATCCATATGGATGTGGGTGTATGATTTTCCTCTTAAACTATGCATTTTATTACAGAATATCATAACCTTTTCTTATTTATTAAAATTCAGATTCATAACAAAAAGTTCCTTAGGAGGCAATTTTGTTTTAGGTCAAAGTTTAAGCATTTGTTTATAAAAGTAATTAGGCTCATCATAGCCCACCTAGAAAGTTTGAAAAGACTTCCCAGCAGGCAGTAATCCGAGGAATAAAGATTCTCTCAGTGACTGAATTATAGATGTCCTGGGTCATTCTTTTCCTAGTTATAAAAGCCTATCAGTTTGATTTTTTTTTTCAGTGACTGCTACTTAAAATACCATCTACAAAGGTAATCCCCAGAATGGTGCTTTTATTGTTTGAAACTCAGGAAAACAGCAATATGATCTCTTAGCCTATGTGTGCAGCAGAGGTAGGTCATCTTCTTGAGCTTGAAGGTCAGTTTCTCTTTATGTTAAATCCCCGTCTAAATGAAGAAGTAAGGCATGGAAAACAAGGTAAGGCTTTGACCCCTGCGAACAATCTCTGCAGTTAACCAGTGCTCCCAGCTCTGATTTAACTGTGTAGATAGGCATCATGTTTTACTTCTCTTCTAAATAATTTTTAAGCACAAAGAGAAAGGCAAGGTAACAATATTGCAGCAATGAAGATATACATGCAAAAGAAACGTGGCAGGGCAAGGGCTTCTAGGATCCAAACTTGCCTTCCTATCCCAAGGGGAGCAAGGTTGCTTTTCTATCAAAAGGAAATACAAAGGACTATGTGAGGAAAGGAAAGCAACTTTCACAATGAAGAAGAGAATATAAAAAGTGGAGAAAAGTCTGGTTTAGGAGAGGGAGAAGACCATCAATAACTAACAAATCAGCTAATCAACAAATTTTTCAAAAGATAAACTTTGAAGTGGGAAATATTGAAAATATTGTATACATAGGATTATCTTGGCCTATTACACTGAGGATGTTCATCTCAGCTAACAATAAACTGGAGAAGGATATAATGAGTTTAGCTCAACTTAAAAACTTTAGTATGCCTCTCATACACCAGTCATTATTTTTTGGTGCTGGAGATCTGAGGAAGAATAATATACAGTGAGGATCTCAGAGGCAAGTGTATTCTCATGATGATCAGACCATATGCAGTTAATCTGAATTTAATGTATTAAGAGCTGTTATAGTGGCAGAATGGGAATTCAGGCCAGACTAGGGGATCAAGGAATATTTTCTAGAAGAGAGAATGCTTGAGCTGCCTTTCATTTAGATCAAAGCTCAACTCTATTCAGTTCTGTGCTATAGGGCAACTGACATAATCCCTTTGAGCATGCTTCCTCATTAATTAAAAATGTGTACAATAATACCAATCTCCCAGGTTTGTTATGAGGATTAAAAGATTACACATGTGAAGTGCCTTGCACCCCACTCTGTTTGCTGGATACATTCACTAAATGTTTTCTTTCCTACTCCCAATAAAATGTTTGTACTAGAAGGTGCTTGAGGTGTACATGACCTATGTAGTTGTTTTATATGAGGGATCATGGGCATAAAATTAGGGTGAGTTGCCCAAAGTCATACCAATCAGCCTCATACCCACATCTCCTCACTTACAGCCTAGGACAGGCTCACAGATCACATCATTTCTATATAGTGGCATGAATAACAATAAGTGCATGTTACGGGAAGAGCCAAAGGAAATACATGCATGATAGATATAGAGACATTGATAAAAAGGTGACATACTATGAAGAAAAGAAAAGGTCTGTGAAATAGTTAAGCAACAGACTTCAAAATTAAAATAGGGAACCTACATCAGAAAAAGCAAGTAAATCTAAAATCTTGCATTAAAATAAGACATAAATGAAGCATAGAGTTTAATTTGAGTTATTTTAAATGATTGTGGACATGGATGGAATTAGTATCAGTGGGAAAAGAACAAGTTCAAATTGAAAATCTAAATTTTTTAAGACTCAGAAATTGTTTATATGTGAATGATAACATTAAATTTTTCATCTGTGAAGACATGGTAAAAATTGTGAAATCACAGAGTCTAATATCTGGAAGTGACTTGAGAATTCATCTTGTCATTTTCTCAGTTTGGGTATTATTTGTATTCTGGACTGATAATTCTTTGAATTCTTTGTTGGGAAAGTGATCGTGTAGGATGTTTAGCAGAAGCACCCTTTTATTCAACCCATAAATGTCAGTAGGATCCTATCAATCCCTAAACTGTGACAACTAAAAATGTTTCCAAAAATTGCCCTCTATCTCATATGGTGCAAAATCACCTCAGCTAAAAACAACTGGATGGTTGACTGTTTTATCCATTATAAGAATTTATCAGTTTTTAAAATTCTGAAAAGTTTAGAACATTACCAGAATTAGAAAAGTCTCCATATCTTGAGGCATTCCATTTGGTTTCATATCTAAACAACCATAATCATTAATAGTTATTTTATTGAGCTGGAATCTGTTCTTCCATATTTTCTGCCAACCACATACATTTTACCTCTAAAGATACATATGGATTGTTAATGTCTTTTTTTGCTTTCAAGTATTTGAGGGCGGTCAATGTGTTCCTTTAACTGTCATCTCCACCCTAAACTTTTCCAATTCCTTTGAACCATCCCCTGGTCACATGATTTCTAGAGTTCTCCTTACCTTTGTTTTCATCATTGGAGTACTTTGAATTTTATCAGCCTTCTTCATAAAAGTGTTATTCTTTTACCTGTTTCTTGCACATAAAAATATTATGAACCAAAACGGTCAATTGATTGACCAAGTTCACACTGATGATGAATAAGGACTGGGACTAAGGGCAGGTCTCTAAATTCCCTGTTGAGGACCCTCTTGTTTCATAATAGTCATTTATATTCAAAAAGGTCAGGGAGTAAGTATGGTTGGGACTGAGAACAGTTTAAGCATAGGTTCACCCAAACCAGAAATTATCCCAAGACCAATCTGGAAGTGCCAGAAAAAGAGAAGCATGCACCCTCCCTCACTATTCTCTCAGAATGCATAACACATCCCACTTGAATCAAGTTTCTTGAATAAACTATATAAACCAAGCCATCTACATTTTTGGTCCTCAAGTTCCTCAATTTTACATTAGATACAATTTTGGCAATTGCCTTTTATTATAGTAGTGAAAAGTAAATAAACGTAAAATGAATGTTGTTGTTATTACTGTCCATAATTATGGATAAAAATGTTCTTTTTCCTCACAGTTACTAGACTGTGTACCATGAGCAGACTGAATAACAGATTGATCTGATAGAAAATACAGTGCTGAGGAGACATCCAAAGAAAGAAAAAGACAAAGGTGTTAAGCACCATGTAAACTTCTATTCAGGGGGTTCCAGGCTTCACAGACACCAGAGTCTCCCTGGACAGCACAGTGTAGCCAAGGTCTCCACTTCAACAGTGTCAAAGAGAAACACGAAATGTAGGAAATTTGTAAAATACAATGGGAGTCACATGTCAGCAAACAGCCATTTCTATTGCTATTTTATTTAAAACCAAGTGTTTTATTTATAGTTTTTCTGGAGGGTGAGAGAAGTATAATTTTTTTTAATGGACATTAGGGAATAATTTACTCCCACATGAAAAGGCAAGAACAAAAAGCCTTTGCTCAGACCCATTCCTTTTATCTATGAGTTGGAAAATTTCCTTACAAATCTTTCTCTATTTGCAAAGTTTGGGTCTACTGTTGAGATCAATGATTACTATTTTTAAGCTGGTATGCTTTGTTTCACATTTTAACACATTTATGTGGCAAATTCTCCAGGACAGAACAGAGTCTCTTCTATATTTTCTGGTATATTTTACACACACACACACACACACACACACACGTGTGTGTGTGTGTGTTTTGTTCTTCAGTGGAAATAACCTGAATGAATCTCTGAAGACAGCCTGGATCCAACTACCTCCAGAAATTTTCCTCAGGGGTCCTCTTTGTTTTTGCATTCTGCCTTATTTTAAAGTCACTATTCTGCCATGGATGTCTCTTGATTACTCCAGCTCAGTGGCAGAATTCCCATTGTGATCTTCCACACAGTACTGAGGAAGACTAGGCACACCTTCAGGAAGAGACATGTAATCTCATCTGGCTCCAAGGCATTGTTTTCATACTGTGTCACTGCTGAGCAAAAGACTTTTACCACTTAAATGCAGGCCTCAGAAATTATTAATTGAAATTATCAATTGTGTTGTCCATTTCTCTTATGGTGCTAGAGGCTTATGAAGTTACCAACAACATGTCCTCTGATAACTATTGGAAAGCAGCATTGGTGAGGTGTGGCTTATTTGGCAGACTGAGTACCTACATATTGGCACTACAACAGTACATGTGTCTGTACACATTTGGCACTAGTCAAGAGACACAGAAGCATAGCAAAGTACTGGATTTGTGTGAAATTGTAGCTGCCCAGTTTAGAACTCCCCTCTAAACTGGGAAGAATCTTCCATTTTTGGAGTCCTGGCAAGAGACGGGATCCTGACTCCTACTCATCCCTGGCAGCTGGGCACAGACATATGACCTAGAATCAACCAATGAAGTACTTCTGCCCAGAACTTAGAACTTGGAGAGTATGATAAAATATAGAAATCACTCATGGCTAAGGCAACAGAGTGCAGAAATTAGTCATAGAGATGTATAATGTGCAAAGTGTGTTGCTACAGCAATCTTGGTGGCCTGAACTTGGCTAATTTTTTGCTTCCTAGAATTTCTCTGCTATGCTTTCAATATCCTTCTAGAACCTGTTATCATTTGTGTGAATTATACAATATCCTTCTAATAAATACTGAACCCAGTGAAATCTCTGTCTGTGTGACCTTGGGGTAATCACGGAACCTGTTGTTGCAGGATTTGGATAGTTTGAGTTGACCCCAATGGGTTCATGTTGGAAGCTTGATCCCTAGTGTGGCAAAGATGAGTCAGCAAAATCTTTGCGAGGTAGGAACTAGTTAGGTCATTGGTGGTGTCACCTTTGGAAGTGGTTCCTACAGTTCTCCGAGGACCCTAGTCAGTTCCCATGATAGTGAGTTGTTATAAAAAGAGCAAGCCTGTCCCCTGGATTCCTCTTGATTCTTGTCTCACCATGTGACTGCTCTAACCCTCTCCAAAACACTCACACCATGATGCCATCCACTGTGCCAGCAAGCTCTCACCAGAAGCCAAACGAATAGAGCAGCTTAGTCTTTGACTTTCAACTTCCCAAGTTGTAAGTTAAGTAAGCCTCTTTTCTTTATAAGATACCAGGCTTTTGATATTTTTTTATAACAACAGAAAACATACTTAGACAATGCTCATCAATAAACTTGGAATATAACAGTACCTGCCTCTAAAGTTAGCTGTAAGAATTAAACACAAAAATTCTAAAGTGCTCAGTACAATACCCAGGACACTAAATGCTAAATAAATGTCACCTATAGTTATTTTTGTTAGTAAAGGCCAGGATTTGTGGTTACATATTTGATTTTACTATGTCAATACATTAAAGACTCTAGTAATTAGATCCTACATCCCTTAAATTTCTTTATACATTTAATTATCCAAAAAGCATTTATTTAAGCAGTTAGGCACTTTGTAAAGAAATGCAAAGGTAAACAAAAAACACAACTTAGTTCCTTTTCTCAAGGCGAAATTGATTCCAGTTAAAAAAAAAAAAAAAAAACTCCTCACATATAGATGCAGGACTATGAGGCAAAAAGAGTGCAAGGCAGAGGAATATCACTTCACTTAACCACATCAGAGAGGACATGCTCAAGGCAGAGAAGGATCTTATAACTATGACGTGAACACGAACCAGCAAGAATGGACAAGAAGAGCATTCCAGGCCAAAAGAACCACATCACAAAAGGCCTCGTGGGATGAAGCATGGCATTTTTAAGAAAAAGGAACTACCAAGGACCACGATGAGAGTATTAGTGTATGGTATGGTGGGAGTGAGTCCCTGCAAGAATGGGAGTGTTGTTGGTTATTTGAAATACTCTAAGAGTGATGAAAAAGGGGTCAAGAGGTGTCCTCTGAATAATTTCCCTATAGGAAAAGTTCACTATGGCTCTAGTTTGAAGTCCAGACTGGAGAAAACAATAAATGAAGGCTATTATAAGGGTGCAGGTATAAGATGCTGGTAGGATGACTTAGGTACTGGTGGTAGAGATGGGGGGAACTGGATGAATTCAGGTACTTAGGATGTAAACTTGTCCAGACTTGAATGGGTTCACAAAAGAAATTAAGGAGAAGGAGGCAGTGAGAATAATACTCCCATCTCAATCAGGTTTCTGAATGGAGGCCTGGTATGCTTAAAGAGGAATCCAGTATGTGGTGTGCTCAGATGACCTTCCCTACAACAATGTTTCTAAGGCCTTAGCCTGTAGGGTGCTTTAACATTTACAAAGCATATTCATTTTCTTATTTCTTTATCACTGAGGCATGAGGGGGCAATAATAAATAATTTGTTTCTGGTGGCAAAATTAGTATGTTAGGAAATTTGGACCAGGTTCCGTATCTTCTGTCTCCTAACACAGTATATGTTGTGCTACATACAGCTGATGTTTATACCTATTTGAATATCTTAAAAAAAAAAAAAAAACAACTTCTCAGATAAGTTCTTTTTTTTTTCAATAGGCATGTGGCTTTCACAATAGATTATGTTTAGTGAACATACATGTTATCTTTAATTCACCAAGTTTCTTGATTCCAAGAAGTGACTAAATAGATTATGATTCTTGAATTCCCCCTGCAAAATCAAGGGGAAAAAACAAGATTTTCAGGTTAAATATCCCCAAATAGCAGTTTCCTCAACGAATAGAAACCCACTATGTTCCTTTACATGAAAGAACATAAGAAAAGTATTGCCACAGGGTTGATAAACAAAGAGCAACATTGGAATCAGAAAAATGCAGATGAATTCCAGTTCTACATATTACTAGTAGTTGGATGAGGTATAGCAATTATCTGAGCCTTTTTTTAATCTGCAAAATGGGAATTTATACAGCAACCTTTTAAAGATATTTCAAAGATTCAGTTTAATTGTATAGGTACAGCTTGCTATAGTTACTACGAAAGGCTAAGCTCTCAACTAACACTAGCTAAAATGAGGGCTGACACCTCTTGTAGGAACTATTCTTTGATCAAAAACTGAATGCCACACTGCTGAATGATAAGAAAAGAGGCTGAGCACATTGTATGCTCATTTTGGAGGAATTTTCAGTGGTTGTAGAATCAGTTTTTGAACCTGAGAAAGGCTTACATGCTCCTGAGAGAACCAGAGCTACTGATTAATCCTTTCCCATTCTTCATATATTAGTTATCAATTTGTACTGTAACAGAGACAGTAACAGAATCCCCAGTCCTCCTGAGGGACTGTCTTCACCACAAAGTCATCCCCAAACTGAACAGTGCATACAGAGATCAGGAGATCATCCTAGGCAGGGCTGACATTTTTATAGTTTCCCAATGTCATCATTGACTTCTATATTGGTATGGAAGAGAAAGGGTCTTCAGAATTTCAAAGCATGGGCACCAACTTGTTCTTGATTCATTTTTTTTCTTTTTCTCTTTTCTAAAAAGGTGTTTACTAATTATGAAATCTCTGCCAAAACAATTAGTCCTGCCATTGATGATATTAATTAGTCAAAGTATAAGCTAAAACCTAAAAACATTTTTTTCATGCTAATTATCTGGTAAGTATGAGGTAGCAATAGCACCTACAACTAAACTGTTAAGTTTTTCTATTACACATATATGCCAGGAATTGTGTTAAATATTTTGCATATGCAAGTAAATAAGATACTATCTTTGTTATCAAGCCATTCATAGGCTAGTGTGTACAATAGTAACTAAAAAAAAGTTGGTTAATTACACTATAAAACATTTGGAGTTTTAATGAAAGCAACTCTGTAACCTAACTGAATATGAGGGCAAGAAACCTTTCTTAATATACTTTGTTTTTCCAAAGTTTGGTTGACTACAACCCATAGTGCAGGCACACTATAACCATTTATTGAATGCAATGGTCTGGGCACCAGCAGGAAAAGCTCAGGACTTCAGGACCACAGTCTACACATTCCCAGAAGTTTTCATCTGAGGTTTGTGGGTTATCTCTAAAAAGTTTCTTTGTTGGCTCCTTTCTTCAAGTTGGCAAAAACATATGCTCTTCCTTTTCCCCTCTAAACAAAGGAAGTTTCCAGCAGCTGGGTAGTAGAATGTAATCCACAGCTCTGTGAGGTGGGTCTTGTTGTCTAATGCCTCTTGTCTCAGGAAAATGATGGAGAAAAAAAACTATGGAAACTAGACAAATATCTATGGCACTTAAGTCCAGCCTTTTAATATCTGATAATATCTCTATGTCATTAAAGAATAATGTACAGAGGTGGGGAGTGGGTATTTAGCTATGCTTACTGTTTCAACTTAAAAAAAAAAAAAGTAAGGCCACATTTTAACACTGAGCAAGGCAGAGAGCAGAGGAGCAAAGGAAAGTTCAAACTTTAGATATTAAATGAGGTCCTTTTTACCATCCATGCTATCGGTGACATATTAGAGATTCATGTATATGTGTTGAGTGAAAGATTAAATAAACAAATGAATGAGGAATGATGAATTGACTCAGACTTGGCATGTGATGAAAGTCTCACGTAAGTGGCCAGTTGTACATTATACAAGAGAAAGTCTTCATTTCTGATATTATCAGACCAACTAAAATAACAGCAGATTCCTTTTATGTGTCTCATATTTTTGTTTTAAATAAATCAGGCACAAAATCATAATTCATAGATAAATTTCTGTTCAAAGGAGTCACATGTACTTGTTGTTTAATTTTCCTGATAACAGAACCATCAAAAGGGCCTGAAGCCAACTGGTTTTCACACCTATGGCAAACACTGGGAAACCTCCCATGAAGTTCTGCCCATTTGTGCCTCAGCTAAAAGTAAATTATACTTATTTCAATTTCATCAGATAAAGATGTCAGTTATTCTTAACACAGACTTGCACAAAATAATCACCAAGTGAGTTCTTAAAGAAACTACTATTGCCTGAGCTCCATCTTAAATGAACTAAATTCTCACAAGACAGGACCTAGTCGTGTGTAGTTTTTAAATGCTTTTCAAGTACCTCTTTGTTCTGAATTAAGAACTATGAGGAAAATCATTTACACCTCTCAGCCAGCCAGAATGCAGGTGCTAACAAATGCCTTTTGAACTTCAATACGAATACAGATCACCCAGGGATCTGGTTAAAATGCCAATTCTGATTCCATAGGTCTGGGGTAGGGCCTGGGATCTGGTCTTGCCAAGAAGCTGCAAATGATGTTGTGACATTGTCCTCATGCCTCACTAGCAGAACCATCTGCCCAAATCACTTTTGAACTGTGTCCTCCTATAAGTAGTTGAGGAAAGAATGGATCTCTGGAGAGGTATCTTCAGGGGTGCGGACACACTTGCACACACTTAGACGCTGGAGGTCACTGTAGTTGTGAAGTAATCAATGCTTAATAAATGGCCACTGCTCAGAGCTCCCCCACTGGGCTAGCCTGGGCCCTCTTCCAGGAAGCCTCACATGCCACAATCAATTCAGCAATTCAAGCACTAATGCCAGCTAGAGCAGGGAACCTCCAGGAGTCTGCTTTAGCACTAGTGACTTATTTTCAGTTCTGATTGGTCAGAACTTCAGCTGAATTGGCTATTAAATCTTTTAAATATCACTCTTGAGCACCATACCATGCTATGACCCCAGGATGGGTTAGAACCAGAAGACTGTCTGATTGCTGCCTCCTCGAGGTAGTGTTATGTTGAAAGATGATCCATTTCTTCACTAATGTGGGTGATATTTGATGAAAGAAGATGTATAATAAGCAGGGTTTCATGACCATAGACAAATTAGGTGGGAAAAAACCTGAGTTGAGTAAAAAATACAGTCTGACAAAAATGGAAAAATAACAATGATTAATTATTTACCTTCAGCGTGAACAGGGAAATGAAATGAGAAGAAAATCTTGGTTTAATTAAAGATTAAAGATTCTACGGAACTAAAAAGAATAGGAAAGATTTGCTTTATTGTCATCAACAGAAATCACAGGCCTAGAAAAAAAAATTTCCCTGTAACATATTATTATAAGGCATTGTCATGCTTTGACAAACAAGTGATTGCAATGCACTGTATGTATTGCAATAATCAGTTCCCATAAATTAAAGTGGAATATTTGGTTGTAGATAGTTTTAGGTTGATATTTATTCATGTGCAATTATTTATTTTAAAAAACGATTTTCCAGATTAGTAGTTTTAACTCAGTGCCTCTGCATGTGTTCAGAATTTTAAGAGAAAATGGGAAAAAAATCTCAGATTTTTACTTTCTGTATATTTGTTCTTAAAGAGTCTAGGCAAGGAACAAAATAACAAGAAAAAAACCAAATTTAATTGAAAATGTATTCCTTGGGTTCTCATAAAACATATCTGAAAAACATAATTTTGAGATTCTTTAACAACCCTACAATGTCTGTTTAATATAATAAGCCAGTATGGACTCTTTGTCCTAATGCTGCTATATTTATATTCGTTTTAACTCTCCAGGGTACCTAATTGAGGCTGCTGAGTCATTATAAGTTATTAAGTGAAGATTGTGCGCCTTTAAGCACCTTCAAATACAGCCATTAGGGTTGGTAATGTACTTTTCAGTCAGTCTCCTCCTATTTCTAGAGGCACAGCTTTAACACATTATTCTGACATATCTTTGTTTATACTTTGTTTTACCTCAATTTGCACTTTACCTTGAATTCTTTAGAAGTAAAACAGAATTATTAATATGATTTCTGACTTTATTTTTCCTTTTCCTGTGGATCTAAATCACATACCGCGTTATTTTTAATGTACTTAACAAAAGAGGTTTTGAAGCTCAGAAGCACGCATGGCAAATGGTTTGTAATCAAAAAGGACTATTTTCCACGTCCTTTTCTCCTTTGCAGCAAGGGGCTTTCCCCCTTGCTAACACTTCTAATATCAGGACCTGAAAATCCTCCCTCCATATGTCAGAGATATTTGATCTTTTTCTGTCTAAGCCCTTGGTGGAGCTTCCAGTTCACACTGTCTGCTATGTCTGATTCCTCCTCAAGGGAGTCTGATTTCACATTCTAACTGCTCTAAATAGACTTTAGAAATAGTTTCTTCTTGCTAGACTGAGAAAGGAACAACCATTAAAAAAAAAAAGAAAAGAAAAGAAGAAGAAGAAATAAACAAACAGTACTCATGTAACTAAAAGACACAGACCTTGGCGTGGTCCCCTCTGTTCTCTGACTGTCTGCAACTCTTCCAGCCACCTCCCAACCATGTGTGAAAGCTAAGCAGAAATATGGTATCAGACTTGCCAAGCATGGACAGATGGGGCCAATCAGGACACAGGTATTTCTAGCCCTCTGCTATTGTAGACGGGAATTAATTTAAAGACTGAAACGTGGCGATTTTCTAGCGAACCTAATAGGAAAGTGTGTTTAAGAATGTAACAAGAGTATAAAAAGCAGATTACTTAAGGCTTGCAAAAAATGTGTCCAGATTCAAAAGAAATGTCCATGAAACTTGTCACTCTTGAACATGACCACAGTTTCCATTTTTCTCTCCATTTGTTCTTGACTGCTGTCTCCTCTTGGAGGGACTGGCAGGTGGTGACCTCCTGCTGCTATTTGCAATGAGTGACCCTGTGATGGCAGATGAGATCTTTGTGGATACTGGTGTGAAGTTTTCTTATTCCAATTTTAACCCTAGCAAAGCCTAATTTAACCACTTACTGCCATCTTGAAATTATAGGCATTTGGGACATCTATTAAATAAAAAATTACTTCATGCCTGTTAGGAGGCCCAGCTACTTCCCTGTGCAAATTTGGAAGGGCAAACTTTAATTCGGAGGCAATAGTAACAGGCAAAATAGTGTTTAGAACAGCATATGGATGTGTAATAAGTGACCTTTCTTCAGGATGGAATTGCTCTCTGACAATAACAAGGCCATGTAGGAGATGATGGAGAGAAGAGGTGAGTCTTAAGGAACTCAACTGATTATAATTTTGTTGGGGAGGAGCATAGAATTTGGGTAGATGTGCAGTCAATGAGGCTTTTGGAAGCAGGGTTACTCTATGCCCTACTTAATTTCTTCCCATGCCCATCCCCCTTTCCTGCCACCTCTGTAAGTTGTAGGCTGGACCTGTTATATGTGACAAAACACTAAGCAGGTTCATATAGAATAAGCTTCTGTGGTTCTACCAGAAAGGAGAAGGACAATCAAAAGAAAAATGCACAATTAACCCTTGCTCAAAGAACATTTGCATCACTCACTGTTGGTCAATACCTCAGAATTTATGCCCTCTTTAATAAAATAACTTATTTTTCACAATTAAAAAAATGAAAGCACAGATTTGAATCTACCACAAAGCTCACCTGCCTATTCATCCAGAATGTGGCCTCTGGGGAGGGATATATAACAAGAGAAATATTAGTGCTCAGTATTCTCCTCTTTGATTGGTGTTTAAATTTGTACAGTTGCCCAAGTTATTTCTCTTGGAAAAGTGATAGACATCTGGAAGTATGTGTGCCATTCCTTTATAAAATGGGATCAAAATAATACTTGTGAATATGTTGCTAGAAAATAAGAAATGGTTTAGAAAAGCTTAGGGAAAGAAAACAGAAAAGTGATAAGAGAAACAACACATATAAAGAAAAGGAACAAACCTTCGTAGGTTTCCCTTCGAAGGACAAACACAGGCCTTGAGAATGTGTTTGCACTATGGGAATGGCCTTTTTGTTTAACACATTTCCTCCGTAGGTGAGTAGGGGAAGGTGGTGAAACATCACTCTACCATATAAACTTCAAATTTCCCAAGCTCCATGAAAGATACTGAAAGTTATAGAGCCATGCGTTGACATTTCTAATATGATATGGCTTCCAAAATGTCTACAGAGAAAGATCGTGTCATCAGATCTCCATATAACTGGAGGATTCTGATTCCTCTGATACTTAGTTTTCATATATGAGTCAGTTGAACCTGTTATAAACTCTTCTCTGAAATCTGAATGATATAATGAAACACTGAAAGATCTACAGCTGCTGTTTGCTAGAAAACAAAGTTGGACTCTGGGATGACAAGAATAGAACCAAGTCACTTTCAACCAGGTGACCCTTTTGTACAGCCTCTTGGGAAAATTTTCGTTTTAGCCCTTCCCTTGGTGATCATTCCCTGTGAATGTCTGTGGTAGAGCAGAAATGTTCTTGTGGTCATGCTCTTTGATCTTTTATTTCTCTTGTTGTTATGGGTTATATCCTAAATGTCCCCCCAAAGCTCATGTATTAAGTAATGCAGGAATGTTCAGAGGTAAAATCACTGGATTTTGAGAGGTACAATATCATCAGTAGATTAATCCATTTGATAAACTAACAATTTGAATGGTGTACTGGGTAGTAACTATAGGCAGGTGGGTGTGGTTGGAGGATGTATGTCAAAGTTGTCTTGCCCTTGACCTTGGGGATCTTGTCCCTGGTTCCACACTCTTTCTCTATTACTGGTTTCTCTACTTACTAAGCAGATTTCCTCTAACACACCCTTCCAACATGATGTTCTGCCTCACTCAAACTCAAAGCAATGAAGTCAGCAGAAGATGGACTGAACCTCTGGATCTATAGGCCCAGACTAAACGTCTTCTCCTCCAAGTTGTTCCTAAGGTATTTCGTCACAGAAATAAAAAACTGTCTAACATACCTGTGTTTTCTTAATTATGCACAAGACATAATTGGAATTGAAAGATCCAAATAAGGTAGAGATGTATAAGGAAAAAAAGACCACCAAAGTTCCTTTATAGGACAAGCAGGCCACATTAGATTAGATTAGTAAACTAGCAGGTAAGGATTATGAGGTGCTTCTACCCATTGGAGATTTAGAAAAAATATCCCCAGCTTCAATGCTTGCAATTGCAATTCAGAAAACTAAACAAAAACAACATCACTCCCAGACAAAGTACATCCTAGGAACCTAATAGCTGCCCATTTCAGCTTGGAAATGAAGACCCCTGCCCTTCCCATCTCTGCCCACTTTAAATCATTTGAATACATCAGATACTCAGTTTTCTGTGTGTATTAATTCATTAGTGTGTCTCTGCTTATGCCTGTATTTGCTTAGATGGCATCACTGCTTAAGAGGTATTAAAACACCAAAAAAATAAACAGTGAGACAGCATGCCAAAGTATGTACCCACGTGGCCAATGCACATTGCCTCAGATGGCTTGACAAAAAGAGAATGCACTAGATAAATTTGTATAGGCTCACAAGAATCACAGCTACTCTCTGTATTGACTATGGGAATACATAGAAACTAGAGCCCAAAGCAGAAGTCAGAAGATGAAAATATGTGTCCCAACAGACAGCAGGAAACTGTTTAAGAAGATGGCTCTGATTTTGACATGAGTATCAGGGGGAGAAATTCAGGTGGAGTTAGGTCAGTGAAAATAAATTGACTCCGTTTGTAAAAGAGAAAATCATAATGGCACAGAGGTTCATAAGATGAGAGAACATCACAGAATTTTTTTTTCCCCAAGGATAATGCATCAAAATAAAGAAAAGGAGAAAGGAAAGCAACTTCTCATGTTAAATGAAGAAGACAACTGAATTTTTAAGCAAATAAATCCAGAAGCTTTAGAGAAGGCTTTCAGAAAAGGAGTAAATCCTAAGAAAGCACCAGCTATTCTACAGCTGAAGAGCTTGTGACTCCAGACAATCTTAGATATTCTTTAAACCATATCCTTATGAATATTCAGTAGATGCATACTCCAACCCTGTATAAAAAATTATATTTTTTCATTTCCAGAAAAAGCTCTTTCTCCCTCTCTCCCTCACTTCCCCGAAGAAATGTAGGCTAATCTCAATTCACAAAGAGTTGGTCCCTTAGTATATCAGCTACAAAGTCACAAGATGAATGGAGATTTTTCTAGTTGCACTTTATCAAAGGGAAATAAAATAAAGATATGAACCTGTTTCTTGCACCAAGGAAATCTATTTAGCTGTCTTAAATGTTCTGATCATTATTGCTCTCAAACCTGAGCTTTATTCTTCCTATGAGGTTAAAAAAAAAAACATTTTATTTCACTTTTACTCACACGCTTATGCAGTTCATCCATCAGGAGCTCTCTGGAAGCAAAGTGCTGAGAAAGTTTTGTCTCCAGTCCATACTGAGAAAGGCAGTTTCTAGCACATTCTACATTCTACAGGTGAATCTGTAATTTAGTCCAAAGCCATGCTATAACTTTACAGGTTGGACTGCCTTTCCAAAGTGCTCCATGAATTCATGTTTAAACCATAAACTTTAAATGTTGTACATCTGCTTTCTAATCTAAAGCAGCCTTAAATACAGCAGCCAGCAGCAAGCTATTGCTCACATCGCCTGCCAGTGAATCCAGTCACTGGTGTGTTCCCAGCCATGGAATTATTGCTGCTGTAACCACTGAATTCACATTGGTTCTTCACTTCAAGCTGATTGGTTTACTTGCCTGTACTTGTGTTTATTTTTTTCATAGCTTTTGTTATATTTATTTGACAGCCTCTTATTTAGCGTTTTCTCCAAGGAACAGACAAGTCAACGCACATAATTTCATGGGCTTGTTTTGACTTTCTGTACAGCATCAATACTCAAGGAAAACTGCATCTGGGTAGTATTTGGAGCTGTGATATGTCACCTAAGGACAGGAAATTAACTTAGAGTAATCAATCAGCTCTAGCAT
Source organism: Marmota monax (assembly GCF_021218885.2). Lineage (NCBI taxonomy): Eukaryota > Metazoa > Chordata > Mammalia > Rodentia > Sciuridae > Marmota > Marmota monax. Next base: position 1,431,139 of record NW_026694162.1, read on the forward strand.
GCCCTGTGGTACTGAAGCATAAAATACTAGACTTTCTGGTCCTTAAAACTCTCTCTCTTCTTCCCCCCCGCCCCCCACCCCACCATCTTTCCTTAGCATTACCTTATAATCAGCTTACTATGCTTAACTAGATTTCCTGTTTTCCTATTAGGCAAAACATCCTATAGATGTTCTTCTTTCTACCACCATTTCCTCTTGTTACGCAAATAGCTCCCTCTCTGCACTGCTGCTTCTCCAATCTATCCTACACACTTCTGTCAAATTGATTTCCCTACACTCTGTTTTGAAATCCTATGCCTAAGAACTTTTATGTGGTTCTAACTTGCCACAAGAGAAGGGCCCTCCATTAACCTGGTAAAAACCAAACAGGTCTATTACCCCTTTCTCAACACTCCAGTAATATCCCAACTCTGAGTATTTGCTCACTTTCTCAATTCCTTTTTGCAAAATAAATTCAGCCTTTCCTTTATGGACAAGCTCTATTCCTCTTATTCTGCAAAGCCTTTCCTGTCACCCCAGATCTCTAGAGACAAGCATATGAACCAAGAGTCTTGCTCCTGTTCACGCTCAAAAATGTTATCTAAGCACATTATATACATTATCTCATATAATTATCACAAAATAACTACAAGAAGACATTATCAGCCATTCCACTATATGGAATGAGGAAATTAAGTCACCTGTATGATTTAACCTCATGTATATTGTTACAAAGCTCTTAAGTGGTGGAGTCAATGTTCCAACTCTGGTCACATAATTGTAGCACCTCCTTCTTAGGACTTTGAGATGTCCCTAGTTTACTAATTTAACTAACTTACATTTGCATACATTTATTTTGATCACCTGCTGTGAGTCACAAGCCATTTAAAGTCAAATATTTTTCTCCAGTGTCTTATGTAGAAGAAGTGCTGGGATGGTTATTGTATTCCTGGCATTCTTGAGCACATAGGATGGTATTACATAGCAGCTTTCTTGTATTTTTGCATGATATTATGCTGGTCATGCCAAGTAAAGTGTGAGCAGAAGTGATTTTTTTTTTCCTGCTGAATGCTTTAAGAGGCAGAATGCAATTACTACAGTCCCCTTTCCCCTCTATATGGCTTTGCAACACAATCCAGATAAATGCTGTTTGAAGAGCCTGGATCCCCAAGGAGAGACCACAAAGTCTGAAGCAGAGTACCCAGGAGACTTATAATAAGTCCATGGGAAAAACAAACCTTTTTGACATTATTACTTAGAGTTAGTGGGGTTTTTTGTTACTGAAGCACAATCAGCTTTACTAACTAATACTTCACAGTATACAACAAGCATCTGTGGAGGGTTGTGAGACAGACTAGTTTGTGTAAGCAAAGACCAGATGGACTTATTGTTACATACAAACTATCCAGAAAAATGTCTGTGAGGTGGGTGATAAGCAAAAAAGCTTTTCACCTGGGAGAATGTGATTCTTAAGATTTTTCACTCATATGTGGACATGGCCAGGTACTTGGATTATAAAAGGAAAGTCCAGCAACTCCAGTTTTGATTTGGAACACTCTTCAGAAGTTTTGTATGTATCACAATTCTCCTCTTAGAACACCTATTACTTTTCTATTTTCCCTTCATCCAAACAACAGTTCTTCAGTCCACCCTTGCCCTCACTCCTTTTCCCTTTGATGGGTTTTTACTCTTCAATTTTTAGGAGTCTCCAAGTGTGTACAATAAACTTCCCCATCACAGAGACTATGTACAGAACAGGCTTGTCTATATATCACAGTTCAATTTCTAGTCTCTCCAGATATAAAAAAAATAAGATAGAAAAGCACCTGGTACCAACTCCCAATTTAACCAAAGGGGAATGGGATGCTCCAGGTAACTGAGTTTTCTCATTTATGAATGGAGATACTCAGGTCTCATGTCGACTTATGTTGAAAATAAACCATGTTACTTCCCTGCTTTAGCTTACAGATTATAGTGAATATACAGCATGATACAATCATTAATTTCATGTTTGATGAAATCTCTCTAGATTATCGCTCTGGACACCATTGACTGGTATATGGCACTGTAACAATAGCTATAAATAAATAATGTAGGGAATGTTCTGAATATGTGTTTATTCCATGACATTCCTGGAAGAGTGAAGATAAAAATTTAGACATTAAATTTTAGACATAGAGAGAGGGTATAGAATCTATAATAAATGTATGATTGCAAGAGAGTCTTAATTTTTAAAATTATAGTTACGTGAAGCTGTCGCATACTAAAGTTTAGATAGGAATTTCCTGAACAGAGGATAATCGGAGTATTAATGGAACTATCCCTAATAATGACATACGAGTCTCCTGGTCAAAGCAATATGTATGCTGAGTAGACATTTCAGAAGACCAGACAAATTCATTCCTAATTAAACTGTTGTAGGACTCCATTGTGAGTAGTGAGGAGAAGTGGAGAACCAGCAGAGATTCCTACATGAAAACAATGCATGTCACTGAAGGGTATGCTGTAGGAAAGAATATGAGTGTGTTCACTTTCTATTGCTAAGACCCACAGCAGATGTAAAACCTTCTAAGCTCAGGGTCACAACAAACTAGAAAAAAGTTGCACTTGCTACTAACCAATTTAATTTGGACTATCTCAGCCAGCTTTATTGAATTCTCTCCAGGCCCCCAGGGGCATGAAGCTTCTGCTGTACTTAACGATTCAATAAGGTTTACTTTAGGCCTCACTGGTGCAGCTCAGCTGTACATTCAGCATCATCTAGTTTAAACATATTGAGCAATCAATTTAAACTTGTTATTGTCATTGGGGTTTGAAAATTTAATAAGCAATTACCTGAACACATTCCTTTATGTTTTTAATTTCTACTGAGATGTTGTTCCATTTTCAGGCCTAAAGCAATCATGCCCTCCAGAATGTTTAATTGAATGAGTCCATAATGCAAACCTTTTTCTTGACTGTATTTTTCTAGTGTGATTTATGAAGCTGAATAAAACAGTGTCTTCAGATGAAAGGAGCCAAGAATAAGTGAAAATTTCAAAAATCTGACATGGATGGATGATAATACTCTTCTTTTTCATGGGAAGGAAGCCAGCTGACCCATTCTCTCCCTCAGAATGCCTTTCCTATAGGGTAAATCTGAAGTACTTTGCTTTCCTATTTTCAGAGCAGTGTTGCAGAATTCAAACAATCAGTCTACCTATCCATCCATCAATCCATTCATCCATCTGTTCATCATCTACCTCTGTTGCTGTTGTTGATCCTACCACATGCAGTGGTCATTTTTTATTTATGGATGGCTTTGTTTACAGAGGCATTGTAGAAAATAGTTCTAAACAGTATGTGGAAGGTATATTTTATTGGATAATTGCTTTTCCCCTTGTTTTATATCTGAAACAAGGGTTGGCAAACCATTTCTGTAAGAGGCTGGATGGTAAATATGCTGACCTTGTCTCAACTGCTAAGCTTTGTGGTTTGGGTACAAAGGACACACAGAGGAATGGGTGTGGCTCTGACCCAACACAACTCTATTTACTAAAACAGAGGGCAGGTCAGATTTAGTTCAGTCTCCAGAGTTTAATAACCTCTGACCTAAAATATTTTACAGAATTGATATTTTTTCTGTATATGTTTTTTTGGTGGTGGTTTAGTTGATTGGTTGGGGTTTTGGGAGGTTATTTCTGTTTGTTTTGCCCAAAACATGAAGTGCTTTCCAGGCTCCCAGAGTAGTTTTCTTCTATCAGCTCCATAAATATAAATAATTTAAAGGACTTCTTTCTTTGATTTATTTCTTATTTTGCAGAGGGAGATGTATGTTTTAAATTGTCCCTATGACTTCACTTATCATTTAAAAAATGATATCAGTCAAAAATTTCCTTTTTTTTTTTTTTGTGCATCTTTCTCCTAAATGCCAGAGTCCCACACCTAACTCCATGTAAAAACATCTAGCCAACAAGCTGTGTATAACTCAAGTTACCACAACCTAACTATGTACAAAGTAGAATTCTTTATTTTTCCTTCCCATGTCATACCTACCATAGTCCCTATTTAGCCATGGGAATACAGTTTCTTCCTGAATTACCTTCATTATTTTCTTTCCCTTAGTCCTGGATAAACTTCTGTTGATTCCCACTTCTAAATGACTCTGAACTCTACTGTTTCCTCTCCATCTCCATTCTACTGTCTTTGCTCAAATTTCCCATTTCTTTCCTGAAATATTATGAGAATATGCTTACTAATGCTCTGTTTTCCAGTATTTTTTTTCCTTTTTCAGAGTACATCACACTGTTGTTTGTTTATTTATTTATTTTGGTACTAGAAATTTAATCAAAGGTGCTTAACCACTGAGCCACACCAGCACTCCTTTTTATTTTTAGTTTGAGACAGAGACTCACTAAGTTGCTTAGAACCCCACAAAACTGGCCTTAGAATTGTAATCCTCCTGCCTCACAGTCTCCTGAGCTGCTAGAATTATAGGCTTGTGCCACTGTGCCTGGCTAAAATGTCATCTTTTGGCTGAAGCTCTGCAATGATTTCTTTCTCCTAGAAAAAGATTATCATAAAATAGAAAGCTTTTCCAGCCTGAAACTACCTACCCTGTCTTCTGTCCCTTTGCCTCTACTTAGACCCAACCCACTCTGCCTGGAATTTCATGCAAAAGTCATGTTGGATAGCATTCTTTCCCAGATACCCTGACTTCCACTTGATATTTTTGTATATCAGATTACACGTAGTATGTCAACTTCTGAGCAGAAACATACAAAAAAGACAAAAAAACTTAAAAATTGATAATTTACCTGGAACAAACAATCAAATGATGATAAAATAGAGATTACTTGAGAAGCAGCACAAAATAGTGATTTAAACATGGGCTATAAAATGATGTGTGAATTTGAATCCCACTATGCTGCTTAGCTGAGTGACATTTGACAGCTTACCTTGAGTCTTCGTCTATTCCAGCTGCCATAACAAAATATCTCAGAGTGAGTAATACAAACACACACAAAATTATGTGGTGTTCACGTTTCTGAATCCTAGGAATTCCAAAAACAATCAGTAAGTAGATTCTGTGTTTATAAGGACTTGCTCTTTGCATCAAAGATGGCACCTTCTACTTATGTCTTCACATGGCAGAAGAAGAAACGAGCCCTCCAGGTCTTTTATAAGGACACTAATCCCATTTTTAAAAGCAGAGTCCCCATGACCCAATTACCTCTCAAAGCTCATACCTTCTGATGCTATCACCTTGATGATTAAGTTTTAACACATGAATTATGGGGGAACAAACATTCAGATCAGAGCAATCAGCCTCTGTGCTTTCAATACCCCACCAGCAAACCAGTGGCATAAAGCAACCTAAGAGGGTTATTATAGCAAAGATTAGGTGAGAGAATAGCTGTCACTTAGAACAGTGTATGGCCTAGGAAGTATTATAAAATACAGATAAATACATAGATAGACAAATATAGGTATACTTTCATGTATCATGAGGCACCTTATGACTATATATATTATTATTGATCAATTCAATATGTAATAGGAAAACTATAAGAAAGCAAATAATTATGTATGCAGAATTAAGGGAAGGAAAGGAGATATTTATGTGTATAGAAGTGAGTCTAAAGTAAGAGAGGAGACATTTCTATAGAACTTGGAAAATGAACTGACAATAAATAAATATAACCAGTCATTAAACCCAAGTCAGTTTCTCTCCTAAGCACATATTTTATTCTGGTGTTTTTCAAGGATCATCTCATTTTAAAGAGTTAAATTAGATTTTTATCACAGAATAATTTTATATAAAAAGTCTATTGTAGTATTCTTTGGTGTCTATATAATATCTAGATTTAAATGACCACAGGACTTTATGAACAATCCCTGGACTCTTCTCTATGTCAGTTGCCTTTCTCTTTATGGCATTTTTTAAATCTAAAAGCAACCATGATAGAGAAGAAAAGATTTAAATCAGAAGTCTCTGATTGTTCCTGGGCATATGCCTGTAATCTATGTAATCCAGCTAATTGGGAACATGAGGGAGGAAGATGGCAATTTGGAGGTAAGTCTATACAACTTAGTGAAAACCTGTCTCCAAAATTTTAAGAAATTAGGGATCCAAGATGGCAGGCCAGAGGGAGGCAGTATTCTGTGTCATTCCGTGACCTGGGAATAGTAGTGAGAATACTGCCTCTCTGCAAGGGATATTCCTGCTCCCATGCAGGAATCATAGCCACTGTGCCCATCCAGGGTGCCAGGCCTCAGCGGCAGAGTAGATTTCTAAACTACCCGCCCATGCAGGACTACCTGGTACCCGAGCAAGAACATCAGCAACCGTGCAGAACTTTCGGCCACCCACCTGAGCAGAAATCACTGACATCACTCCCATGCAGGACACCCAGCAGCTTCCCACACACAGTAATTACAGCTGCCACTCCTGTGTGGATCCCTGTCTGCCAACGTGGGACTTCCCCAGTCACCACCATCTTGGGACACTGCAGCATCAGAGATAGTCGCCTATGCACAGTAGCCTGCTTGCACTCGAGAACTTCACACAGGCCCTGAAGTTAGCTTACAGCCACACACTGCAATCCACAGAGCTTGTCTCTGAACTCATCATCCAATGCCATTGTTCAGCAACCTCCATACAACCTGATAGCCCATCACTGAAAGCAGGGACCTACATCTTGGGCTACCTTTATCATCATCTTCAGTGAGATGGCAACTCCCAGTTTGGAACTCCGGCTGGCCAGGTACCCAGTTTCTAATTCCCTTCTCTCCCCAGCAGCCGCTAACCCAGGAGAGTGACACCCTGGTTATCTTCACCATCCTGAAGGTAGAGTAACCAGCTAACAATAGACGACCCCATCTATTGGATGAGAAGGGAAGCAAGAAAGAGACTGATCTCCAACCAAAACAATTCTTGTTTCTTTCTTCAAGATTTTTTTTTTCCTTTCCCTCTCTGTTCTCCCGCCCTCACTTGCCCAACATATGTGAAACCAAGTACTTTGCATGAATTAGGATTTTGAGAACTGGGACATCTAAATGGTTTACTACAGTTGTGTTGCATTTTTTTCTCCCCCCACCCCCAATTTCTACTATTTTAACATTTTTTTAAATTTTTCCTAAGATATATGTGTGTTTATGTACTCTGCTGTCTAAATCTTCCCACTTACTTGTCTACCCAAAATTACTTCCTCTCCCTTCTCCTGCTACTAATCTTTCTTTTTAGATTTCTCTTTCATACTTCCTAAAACATAACAACTCTATATCCTCAACTCATACCTCCTTAGCATATCATGCTACTCCTTACCCCGAGTTCTTTGTCCACCATCAGAAACTATAAACCCTTTTACAAACCTACTGATATATTGTAGATCATAATTGAATTCACTATTTCTGTACATTGTGACAAAACTGTAAATGTCTTAATAGCAAACATTTGTTTTTAGGGTGTATATTGTTTATATTGAAATCAGATAACATTGTCCTTTACCTCAAAGGAGAGGTGTTGGAACCCTACACAGGCACTATAAGCCTATAGGGTAAAAATGGTAATTCCTAGGATCCACAGTGCTAGAAGGGAAGACACACAAGCAATATGAAAAGACAATGGAATAAAGTGCCCCAAACAAACCAAGATACCACATTATTAGAATCCATGGCCAGAAGAGTAGAAGAAATGACAGATAAGGAGTTCAGGATGTACATAATTAAAATGTTCTGCTAATTAAAGGATAATATAACAGAGCAAATACAGGCAGAAAAGATCATTTTGACAAAAAAGCTAAATAAACAAATTTAGGAAGCAAAGGATTACTTCAATAGGGATATAGAAGTTCTAAAACAAACAGAAATCCTTAAAATGAAAGAAATAATAAACCAAATTAAAAGTTCAATTGAAAGAATCACCAACAGATAAGACCTCTTGGAAGATAGGATGTCAGACAATGAAGACAAAATATGTAATCTTGAAAAGAATGTAGACCACACAGTGAAAATGGTAAGAAACCATGAGCAGAACATTGAAGAAATATAGGATAGCATAAAAAGACCAAATTTAAGAGTTATTGAGATAGAGGAAGAAATTGAGTTCCAAACCAAAGGAATGAAAAATCTATTCAAAGAAATAATATCAGAAAAATTTCCAAACATGAAGAATGAATTAGAAAACCAAATTCATGAGGCTTACAGGAAGACAAATGTACAAAATCACAACATATCCACACCAAGGCACATTATAATGAAAATGTCTAACATACAGAATAAGGAGAGAATATTAAAAGCCACAAGAGAAAGGAATCAGATTACATACAGGGGGAAACCAATTAGATTATGTGCAGATTTTCAACCCAGGCCCTGAAAGCTAGAAGATCCTAGAATAACATATATCAAGCTCTGAAAGAAAATGGATGCCAACCAGGAATCTTATATTTAGCAAAATTAAGTTTTAAACTTGGTGATGAAATAAAAACCTTCCATGATAAACAAAAGTTAGAATTTACAACTCAAAAGTCCACACTACAGAACATCCTCAGCAAAATATTCCATGAGGAGGAATTGAAAAACAACAATTAAAATCAGCAAAGGGAGGCATTACACTAAGGAAAAACTTATCAAAGGAGAAATCAAGTCAAGTAAAATACCAAAAATAAAAATGCCTGGGAATACAAATCATGTCTCAATAATAACCCTGAAGTTTAATGGCTTAGACTCACAAATCAAACAATATAGCCTGGCAGACTGGATTTTTTTTTCAAAAGGGATCCAACCATATGCTACCCCCAAGAGACTTATCTCATAGGAAAAGACATCCACAGACTGAAGGTGACAGGATGGAAAAAAATCATACCACTTACATGGACTGTGGAAGCAAGCAGAAGTTTCCATCCTCATATCGAATAAAGTAAACTTCAAACCAAAGTTAATCAAAAGGGATAAAGAAGGATATTTCATACTACTTAAGGGGAAAACATTCATCAACCAAACATAACAATAATAAATTTATATGCCCCAAACAATGGAATGTCTACATTCATCAAACAAACTCTTCTCAAGTTCAAGAGTCAAATAGACCAAAACACAAAAACTCCGAGTGACGTTAATACACCTCTTTCACCACTGAATAGATTGTTAAAACGAAAGCTGAACCAAGAAACTATAGAATACTATAATACAATCAATAACTTAGACTTAACTGACATGTATAGAATATTTGATCCTTCAATGAATGAATACACTTTCTTCTCAGCAGCACATGGATCCTTCTCTAAAATAGACCATAGTTTATGCCACAAAGCAACTCTTAGCAAATATCAACAAGTAGAAATACTACCCTGATGGACCAATGGTACAGAATAGAGGACACAGAAACCAATCCACAAAACTACAACTACCTTATATTTGATAAAGGGGCTAAAAGCATGCAATGGAGGAAGGATAGCATCTTCAACCATTGGTGCTGGGAAAACTGGAAATCCATATGCAACAAAATGAAACTGAATCCCTTTCTCTCGCCATGCACAAAAGTTAATTCAAAATGGATCAAGGAGCTTGATATCAAATCAGAGACACGCCGTCTGATAGAAGAAAAAGTTGGCTACGATCTACATACTGTGGGGTCAGGCTCCAAATTCCTCAATAGGACACCCATAGCACAAAAGGTAATAACTAGAATCAACAAATGGGACTTACTCAAACTAAAAAGTTTTTTCTCAGCAAAAGATACAATAAGAGAGGTAAATAGAGAGCCTACATCCTGGGAACAAATCTTTACTCCTCACACTTCAGATAGAGCCCTAATATCCAGAGTATACAAAGAACTCAAAAAATTAGACAATAAGAGAACAAACAACCCAATCAACAAATGGGCCAAGGACCTGAACAGACACTTCTCAGAGGAGGACATACAATCAATCAACAAGTACATGAAAAAATGCTCACCATCTCTAGCAGTCAGAGAAATGCAAATCAAAACCACCCTAAGATACCATCTCACTCCAGTTAGATTGGCAGCCATTATGAAGTCAAACAACAACAAGTGCTGGCGAGGATGTGGGGAAAAAGGTACACTTGTACATTGCTGGTGGGACTGCAAATTGGTGCAGCCAATTTGGAAAGCAGTATGGAGATTTCTTGGAAAGCTGGGAATGGAGCCACCATTTGACCCAGCTATTCCCCTTCTCGGTTTATTCCCTAAAGACCTAAAAAGAGCATGCTACAGGGACACTGCTACATAGATGTTCATAGCAGCACAATTCACAATAGCTAGACTGTGGAACCAACCTAGATGCCCTTCAATGGATGAATGGATAAAAAAAATGTGGCATTTATACACAATGGAGTATTACTCTGCATTAAAAAATGACAAAATCATAGAATTTACAGGGAAATGGATGGCATTAGAGCAGATTATGCTAAGTGAAGCTAGCCAATCCCTAAAAAACAAATGCCAAATGTCTTCTTTGATATAAGGAGAGCAACTAAGAACAGAGTAGGGTCGAAGAGCATGAGAAGAAGATTAACATTAAACAGGGATGAGAGGTGGGAGGGAAAGGGAGAGAGAAGGGAAAATGCATGGAAATGGAAGGAGACCCTCAGAGTTATACAAAAGTACATACAAGAGGAAGTGAGGGGAAGGGGAAAAATAATATAAGGGGGACAAACGAATGTCAGTAGAGGGGGCAGAGAGAGAAGAGGGGAGGGGAGGGGAGGGGAGGGGAGGGGGGGTAGTAGAGGATAGGAAAGGCAGCAGAACACAACAGACACTAGTATGGCAATATGTAAATCAATGGATGTGTAACTAATGTGATTCTGCAATCTGTATATGGGGTAAAAATGGGAGCTCATAACCCACTTGAATCAAATTGTGAAATATGATATATCAAGAACTATGTAATGTTTTGAACAGCCAACAATAAAAAATTAAAAAAAAAAAAAGAAATACTACCCTGAATTCTATGAGACTACAATGAAATGAAATTAGAAATAAATGATAAAATAAAAACAAAAGCTACTCCAACACCTGGAGACTAATAAGCTATTGAATGAACAATGGGTTGCAAAAGATATCAAGGACGACACTAAAAACTTCTTAGAGGTAAAAGAGAACACTGTTACAACATATTGAAATCTCTGGGACACTATAAAGGCATTTCTAAGAGGAAAGTTCATTGCATGGAGTTCATTCCTTCAAAGAAGAAAAAGTCAACAAATAAGTGGCATAATATTACATCTCAAAGCCCTAGAAAAAGAAGAACAAATCAACACCAAAAGCAGTAGAAGACAGTAAATAATTAAAATCAGAGCTGAAATCAATGAAATTGAAACAAAAGAAACAATTGAAAAACAAAAAGTTGATTTTTTGAAAAAATAAATAAAATTGACAGACCCTTAGCCATGCAAATGAAGAGGACAGGAAAAAACTCAAAGTACTAATATCCATGATAAAAAAGGAAATATTAAAACAGACACTACAGAAATACAGAATATAATTAGAAATTATTTTGAAAATTTGTACTACAACAATAAGAGAGGTAAATAGGGAGCCTACATCCTGGGAACAAATTTTTACTCCTCACACTTCAGATAGAGCCCTAATATCCAGAGTATAAAAAGATCTCAAAAAATTAAACAATAAGAAAACAAATAACCCAATCAACAAATGGGCCAAGGACCTGAACAGACACTTCTCAGAGGAGGATATACAATCAATCAACAAGTACATGAAAAAATGCTCACCATCTCTAGCAATCAGAGAAATGCAAATTAAAACCACTCTAAGATACCATCTCACTCCAGTAAGAATGGCAGCCATTATGAAGTCAAACAACAATAAGTGCTGGCGAGGATGTGGGGAAAAGGGTACACTTGTACATTGCTGGTGGGACTGTAAATTGGTGCGGCCAATTTGGAAAGCAGTATGGAGATTCCTTGGAAAGCTGGGAATGGAACCACCATTTGACCCAGCTATTCCCCTTCTCAGACTATTCCCCAAAGACCTTAAAAGAGCGTATTATAGGGATACAGCTACATGGATGTTCATAGAAGCACAATTCACAGTAGCTAGACTGTGGAACCAACCTAGATGTCCTTCAATAGATGAATGGATAAAAAAAAAAAGTGGCATTTATACACAATGGAGTATTACTCAGCACTAAAAAATGATAAAATCATGGCATTTGCAGGGAAATGGATGGCATTAGAGCAGATTATGCTAAGTGAAGCTAGCCAATCCCTAAAAAACAAATGCCAAATGTCTTCTTTGATATAAGGAGGGCAACTAAGAACAGAGCAGGGAGGAAGAGCATGAGAAGAAGATAACCATTAAACAGGGAGGAGAGGTGGGAGGGAAAGGGAGAAAGAAGGGAAAATGCATGGAAATGGAAGGAGACCCTCATTGTTTTACAAAATCACATATAAGAGGAAGTGAGTGGAAAGGGAAAAAAACAAGAGAGAGAAATGAATTACAGTAGATGGGGTAGAGAGAGAAGATGGGAGGGGAGGGGAGGGGAGGGGGATAGTAGAGGATAGGAAAGGCAGCAGAATACAACATACAACATATGGCAGTATGTAAAAACGTGGATGTGTAACCGATGTGATTCTGCAATCTGTATATGGGGTAAAAATGGGAGTTCATAATCCACTTGAATCAAATGTATGAAATATGATATGTCAAGAGCTTTGTAATGTTTTGAACAACTTATAATAAAAAATAAAAAATAAATAAAAAGAGAGATAGCTAAAAAAATTGTGATCCAATAAAATAGAAAATATAGAAGGCATTGACAAATTTCTAGCCATGTGATTTGCCAAAATTAAATCAGGATAATATACACAAGTTAAACAGATCAATTTGAAGTGATGAAATAGAAGACACCATCAGAAGCCTACCAACAAAAAAAGTCCAGAATGAGATGGATACACACCTGAGTTCTACAGGACCTTTAAAGAAGAACCAATACCAATACTCTTCAATTTATTTCAGAAAATAGAAAATGAGGGAGCACTTCCAAATTCATTCTATGAACTCAATATCACCCTGATTCCCAAACCAGGCAAAGACACATCAAAGAAAGAAAACTTCAGACTAATGACTGTAATGAACATAGATGAAAAAATTTTCAATAAAATACTGGCAAATTAAATATGAAAACATATCAAAAAAATAGTGCACCATGATCAAGTAGGGTTCATCCAAAGGATGCAAGGTTGGTTCAACATAAGGAAATTAATAAATGTAATTCATCGCATCAATAGACTTAAAGATAAGAACCATATGATCATCTTAATAGATGCAGAAAAAGCATTCAACTAAATATAGCATCACTTCATGTTCAAAATACTAGAAAAACTAGGGATATCAGGAACATATCTCAACACTGTAAAAGCTAAGCCCCAGGCCAATGTCATTCTAAATAGAGAAAAATTAAAAGCATTCCTTCTAAAAACTGGAATAATACAGGGATGCCTTCTTTCACCACTTCTATTTAACACAATTCTTGAAATTCTAGCCAGAGCAATTTAATACATGAAAGAAATTAAAGAGATATGGATAGGGAAATAAGAAAGCAAATTATCACTATTTTCAGACGATATGATTTTATACCTAGAAGAACCAAAAAGTTCCACCAGAAAACTTCTAGAACTAGTAAATGAATTCAGAAAAGTAGCAGGATTACCAAATCAACACCCATAAATCAAAGGAATTTCTGTATATCAGTGACAAATTCTCTGAACGGGAAACTAGGAAAACTATCCCATTTACAATAGCCTCAAAAAAAAAGAAAAAAGAAAAACTTGGAAATCAACCTAACAAAAGACATGAAAGACTTCTACAATGAAACTTACAAACACTAAAGAAAGAAATTAAAGAAGACCTTAGAAGATGAAAAGATCTCCCTTGTTCTTGTATAGGCGGAATTAATGTTGTCAAAATGACCATACTACAAAGAGCATTATACAGATCTAATGCAATTTCAATCAAAATCCCTGTATTCTTCATAGAAGTAGAAAAAACAGTCATGAAATTTATCTGGAAAAATAAGAGACCCAGAATAGCTAAAGCAATATTTAGCAAGAGGAGTAAAGCAGGTAGCTTTACTATTCCAGAACTTAAACTATACTACAGAGCAATAGTAACAGAAAAGTCATAGTACGGGCACCAAAATAGACTGGTAGACCAATTGTACAGAATAGAGGACACGGAGACTAACACACATAATTACAGTTTTCTTGTATTAGACAAAGGCACCAAAAACATACATTGGAGAAAAGATAGACTCTTCAACAAATGGGGCTGGGGAAACTGGAAATCCATATGCAACAAAATAAAATTAAAACCCTTTCTCTCACCATGCACAAAACTCAACTCAAAGTGGATCAAGGACCTAGGAATTAAACCAAAAACCCTGTGCTTAATAGAAGAAACAGTAGACCCAAATCTCTATCATATCAGATTAGGCTCCTACTTCCTTAATAAGACTCCTATAGCACAAGAATTAAAATCAAGAATTAATAAATGAGATGAATTCAAACTAAAAAGCTTCTTCTCAGCAAAATAAATAATCAGTGAGGTAAATATAGAGCCTACAGCTTAGGAGAAAAATTTTACCACTTTCACATAGAGCATTAATCTCTAGGGTATATAAAGAACTCAAAAAGCTACCCCCCCAAAAAAAAAAACAAACAAACAAACAAACAAATAACCCAATCAATAAATGGGCCAAGGAACTGAACAGACACTTCTCAGAAGATGATATGCAATCAATAAATAAAAACATGAAAAAATGTTCAACATCTCCAGCAATTAGAGAAATGCAAATTTAGAGAAATCAAAACTACTCTAAGATTTCATCTCACTACAATCAGAATGGCAGCTATTAAGAATACAAACAACAATAAGTGTTGGCATGGATATGGGAAACAAAGGTACCATCATGCATTGCTGGTGGAACTGCAAACTGTTGCAACCATTATGAAAAGCAGTATGTAGATTCCTTAGAAAACTGGGAATGGAACTTCCATTTGACCAAGCTTTCCCACTCCTCTATCTATACCCAAAGGATTTAAAAACAGCATACTACAGGGACACAGCCACATCAATGTTTATAGCAGCACAATTCACAATATCTGAACAGTGGAACCAACCTAGATGCCCTTCAGTAGATGGATGGATAAAGAAAATGTGGTGTATATACACAATGGAATATTACTCAGCAATAAAAGAGAATAAATTCATGGCAATTGCAGGTATGGATGGAGTTGGAGAATATAATGCTAAGTGAAGTTAGCCAATCCCAAAAAACTAAATGCCAAATGCTTTCTCTGATATAAGGAGGCTGATTTATAGTGGGGTTTGGAGGAGGAGCATGGGAAGATTAGACGAACTCTAGGATAGGGCAAAGGGGAGGGAGGCGAAGAGAGGGGGTAAGGGGATAACAAATATGGTGGAATGAGATGGATACCATTACTCTAAGTACAAGTATGAAGACACAAATGGTGTGAATATACTTTAAATACAACCAGAGATATGAAAAATTGTGCTCTATATGTATAATATGAATTGTAATGCATTCTGCTGTCATATATAACAAATTAGAATTTAAAAATTTTAAAAAATTAATTAAAAAAATAAAATAAAAGTCCTGGGAATGTGTAGCTTAGTGGTAAAATGACCCTGGGTTCAATTCCTAGGAGCAAAACACCAAGAAAAGTCCCTGGCTACAGGACCAGGATTCTAGGATCCCAGGTTTCTCTTTGTCATGGGGAGAATGACCTTATCTCCAGTGAGCTTTCTTAACTCTGATGGGGGGGGGGTGCTTTCTTTACAGCACACAGAGGAGGATTAAAACATACAGTGCTTGTGAAAATACCTATAAATTCTAAAGAGTTATATAAATAGATAGTTATTAATAATAAATAAATTGAAACATTAAGAACAGGGAGATTAAAACCAAACATAATCTTATAATAAATAATGAAACATGTATACTAAAGGAAATCTTCTTAAAGGATATGACTCACCTAAAGAATATTGACATGGATAACACATAAACCAAAAGTGTAGAGTGAGGCAAGACTTTTCCAGATAACATTTTTACCAAATATTTTCCTTGTATTTCCATGGCATTTGTCAAGCTGTAGTTAAATACCATCATTACACATTCAAATTTTAGCTAAACACACCCTCTGCCCCATAACACTTACTTGTAAAACTAAATATTATTCTCATATTAGTATTTTGATAAAATAGGAATTGTAGAAGCCCAGGCCCTTCAGGCATTGAAACACACACACACACACACACACACACACACACACACACGCACCTATATTCGCTATTTTTAAAATATTCACTGAAGATATTCATGATCTAAAATGAAGTTAAATTGTTCTTTTGCTTTCTCCTCATTTGAGTCAGCAAATCAATTCTGACAAAGCCAAGCATCCTTCATTCTCAGCATGTTTCTTTTCTAAGTAACAGAATAAATGTTTCTCAGGCTGAAGAAGTTCAGTCAATGGTGTATAACTTTGGGGGAAGGACTGGAATGTGAGGTGGAAGGTAACCATCAAAATAACAGTGGCTTAAGACGTGACTTCTGCTTTACTTATAATTATAAAATAACTATAGTGAACTATGCAAATGCAGAAGAATCCCAAAGTGGAAACTTCATGTAGACGTAGGCCCAGGTGGTACTTCCTTAGTTTGCACATCCTCCTTCTCTCTTACTCTCTCTCCCAATTAAGTGTACTGAAAACTCCCTGGAAGAGGAAAACATTGCACTTCCTGGACTCCAAATTTTTTTTAAAACAGAAAAGAAAGAAAATCTTAAATATTAACACTTATATGAAGAATTTTTTTAATCTGAAAGGCTATGTTGCTCTAAAAGTCAAATATCTCATTTGCTGACCGATTTCTACACACACGGTAGCTTCTGCCCTCCCCACCACTACCTTGCTGCTTTAGATAGCTGAGCTGTGGAGGGGGCAATCAATTAGATGAATAGATCTCATTACTCTAACATTAATAAAAGATTTTATATTCTGAGATACCCACAAAAATAAGTCAGAGTTAGTACAGGATTTATGGGATGGGGAACAGAAGGAAAATTGTTTATCCCACAGATCATGGTCCTGAAAAAGCTTTTATTGTCTTGGCAGGCTTGATTCCAGAGGAGAAGCTGTCCAGATTACAGAGGGAAGGCTAAAAGTACTTAGAAACCGAGTTGCTCTCCCCCGCTGCAAGGCTATTTGCACATGACATCCTGGCATTCTGGAAATGCCTCTTTCAACAAGAAAGGTGCAATCCAGAGGTTAGACCCCTCTCTTAAAGCCATCCTTGTTTCCCTCATTTACTAAGCAATGTTGGCAAATCGAGGCTCATCCACCACTTGGTCCACATGTAGCTCATCTCCATACCCGACATGCCTTGTGAAAAATCCTTTTTCTTCAACATAGAACTCCAAAGAGAGGAATGCAGTTTTGTTTTTTGTTTTTTTAATATTGCTCCTTAAATAGTATTTATTTTTCTACTTGCCCAGTTGAAATGGCTCTAATATAACCCAGCAGGCCATGTTTCTGTCAAGCTCAGAAAAGTGGCAGTCCAATACTGTGAGCTGCATCAGCTCCAATGCAGGAGCTCTGGAGACTTCTAGAACCCACAATCCAAAGGAGAGAACAAAGCACCCAACTGTAGAAAATTCTATTCAGAGGGAGTTTAAAAGCTTGAACCCATAACAGAAGCACTAAGAGGGGTGTTCTAAAGAGGAATGGCAGCCAGACCATGTGACTGCATAGCAGAGAGGTGTTTCCTCAACATGGAACAAACTGCTCCCCTTGGAAATAAGGAAGCTTGTGAACAGTCTTCCGACTCTTCCCATAACATGGATGTGAGAGAATCTTCTCATTCAATAGCACTAGAGTAAAGCCAAAAGAGCACACTGCTGTCCTAATCTTAGAGGTCTTATTCTGATAGGTTTCTATTTATTCAGAGTTATACAACTGTGCATTAAAAACCACCTGGATGTTTGTCTTCTCTCCATACATGCCTTATGATTGGGCTAAACATGCACATACACTGTATCCATTTAGAAGAACTCTAATCTCTGCCCCAAAATAGAAATATCTTTTTCAGACAAGAACAGGAGAAGGAAACAAAACAGGAAGAAAAAAAAAAAAACAAGAAAGGAAAAGGAAAGCTTGAGGTCTCTGACTTGGGAAGACTCCTTATCCTTACAGAGTGAGATTTAAGCAACTGTATCTAGAGAAAACTTCCTGTAGTCAGAGCAAGGAACTCTCAAATGGGACATTTGTAAAAGTAGTTTCAAAAAGAAAAGGAGAAGAAAGAAAAGAGTGATACACTTTGGGGTAGGGTGAAATATAGTGGGGAAAAAAAAACTTCCAAGAGGAGCCTCAAGTCTGCATCTCTTGAAGGTTCTTTCAATTTGTTCCTTAGCTTTAAATTGCATGGATCTGACAAAAGGCAGAAGAGGGGTTGGCTCTTCAGGCAAACTAAATTCCATGTGCATTCATTCTGTGTCATTACATGAGTAAAGGCAGCAGATGTATCCAACTGTCCCTGCAGTTATAGCACTGGATGCTTGTCCACACAGGTCATGCCAGCCCAGCCCACACTTACCAGGTTGATGTCTGTGCATGATATTCTACTTCATGTCAAAAGTGGGCCATAAAACTTGTGTTGTCATATTCACTACCTAACATTTAATGCCTTCAGATCTCAGCATGTCTGTGATAGTTTGCAAGACTCATGTAACTGTTCTTTCTGATCCATTAAAGCAAACAAAAGTTAGGAAGGGATGGAATTCTACTAATCTGTTCTTCCTCTCAGTAATCCATAAGGCACATACTTCATCACTACGTGGACCCTTCTCTGAAAATGAATCATTTCCTAAGCAAATGCACCCTTTGAAATGAATAACCATGAAGCTCTCCTTTATACTGAAATATCACCAAAATAAATACCTAACCTAATGTTCCCGTATTAACATTCCAGACTCTCAATTGTTTAACCACCTCTCATAGTTGAATGCTAAGGTTTCACATTGAAACATAGCTAGTCCTTGAATTTTGTTTTGCATGATCTGAGCTGAGGCATGAAAATTTTTCTAAGAACATCAATATTCTCTTCTTCCTGTGATGCCTCCACTGCCGTGGGTAACTAATTATAAATGTTGTAAGAGGAATCTTACAGCTCATGCCACCTTCTCTCTGGAGCCTATGATCTGTACCTTCCATAGAGATTAGATGAAAAGAGAGTGTTAGGAATAAATGACAAAGAGTCCACTTGAACATTCTTTATTGTATTCTTTATTTTTTATATGTGGTAACAAAGACATCATTGATATTATAAATTAGCCAAAGGACCAACAGATGAAACTGATCCTCTGTGTTCCAGCTCAAAACTATAAACAGAGATAAAGAAGGGGAAGAAAACAGTAAGGGGGCTGATAGAAAGATGTTCTCTGAAATCTTTTACTGTATAAAGATGTCTTCTAACAACTACAGCCAACCACCTACAGGTTCTGATTCATTTCGGCAGAAGCCTCCCTACCATTCACTTACATCTGCTAAATGACCTCCATCTCAGCAGTTCAGCATCCACAACCATGACTTTTAGCATTAAAGTCAGCTAACTTCCTCACACTTACTCAAATTCCTATATACACAATGCAACATTGGTGAAATTATTCAGTACCATGTCAATAGTTTCACCTGTATGTATGCAAAAGTAATATTCAGCTTATGATAAACCTTGGGTGTAGTTCTTTCTATTGGAGAATATAAAAGGATTTTTCTAAAGAAAACCTTAAGAAAACAGAGAAGCCTTCCAGTTTGGAAACCTGTGGTAATAATGTACCACACTCAGAGCACCAGATGTCCCAGTGTGGTCTGGTTAATTGGAAGCCATAGACCCCACATCTGCAGTCAACCTCACACATGGCCTGTTAGTTTGACTGTTCTATTGGTTTGCCCATTCATGTTCCCAGAGCATTTTATATTTCCTTTTTTCTTTGCCTCTTTTTGCCTCTTCCCAAGAAATTAAACTGGTTCTTTTTGTTTCCCCTTCTTCATTTTTTTTTTCTGTCTCAAGGGGCATGCAAATCTTTAGGACCCACAGTAAGTGTGGTCTTTGAGGAAAAGTTTGCCTGAAAAGTTACAGAATATTTCATGTAAAAGTCTCTTTAATTCATGCAAGATGGAGAATTGATGAATTAATGTAATATCATGATGTTGAGAATAGAATCTTCCCATTTACAAAAGGCCATATTTCAGGAAACTTCAACACAGTAACCTATTAAAAAGTATCTAGAACAAAATTAAACACACCCAAGCATACACAAGCTCATAACTCCTATAGCTATAAAAGCATCTAAATGACCGGGGCTTCCTCAGAACCTATATGTACACCAAGATTGCAACATCAGTGGAATGTGTGTGTGTGTGTGTGTGTGTGTGTCTGTCTGTCTGTCTGTCATGTGTGCATGTGCACACACACACACGGACACACGGACACATATCTCTGAGAACCTGGAGTTTCTGTTATGATGTCTTACGAAGAGGCCATTCATATGATGCTGTGAATAAAGACAGACTCCCATATAAATTTTTAAAACTCTTAAAACTATAAATCCATTGTGCTTATCTATCTGGATTTCCAGCCCTAAAGAAATTAGGAGAATGTAAAAAGACTAAATGGAGGTGAGAAGGTTAGGAAGAGATACTGGAGGCAAAGAGAAAAAAACAGAGGGCAGAGAGAAAACAATGGAAATTGCCTCACCAAACAAGAAAAAAATTATCCCAAGCATGAACAGAATGATAACACTCTATAGCTCAGAAATATTGAAAATGTTCAATAATATCACAATAATTTGTTTGACAGGGTTGACATTATTGAGCTAGCAACCCAACATTTTGTTTGTCTCACTTGCCCCCTGGCCACACTACCTTTTGAATCAATGGCATCTGCTGCTTCAAGGGGCAGCATTAGTACTCAGCCAAGTTCAGAAGAGTCAAGGTTTGGCCTAAAGTTTCAAAACAGATTTTTTTAGGCCAATATAAGGCATCAGGTTGAGACAAGCATCTTTTATTTTGCAGGAACAAGATTTTATTGAAACAGAAAATGATTTTCTTAAAGATATAGGCTTTTTGAAAACATGGTGTCATGCCATGGGGGATTAAAAGCATGCAATTTCTCCTATATGTAATAGGATAGGAAAAAAAGATGTGACATAAGGACAGTGCTCCAAAAAGAATCAGAAAAGCTTTTCTGGTACTGGGAGAAACTGGTGAAATTAAGAGAAGGACAAAGTGTTTGATGTGAGTAATAATGTCTAACTCTTGCTTCTCCTCAAATGCAAGGTAAAACATTAAGGACTGTCCTATATATAGCCAGAGTGGTTTGAGAAAATCTAAAAACACTATGTGCTAAAACCTTGCTTTCCTGGTCTACTGCAAGCTTCTCATAGAGGATTTTCTGCAGTAGGTGCTTTAGGTGCCCAACTTGGATCCTCTCAAATCTCTTTTCCCACTGATCAGATCCCCTAGATTGTGTGTGCTTTCCTGTATTCTGAACCCATTTGTCCTTCAACAGCTTGTTCCTGTGATGAGCCGGAAGTGAATAGAAATGTATAATAACTTCAGAGAGCCTCAATTCCAGTAATGCTAGCCAGTAGAGAAGTAACAAGTTCCATTTTCTTGCTTTAAGAGGAAACAAACTCCAAGGTAAACTATATATCCCCCATGGGATCTGTCTGAGCCTGGAGCTTCAGCTGAATCTGCCCACAATCTTCCTTCTCTCCATCAGCATCCTAATTCTCCCAATCTCTTATTGTTTTCTCCTGGGAGCATTATTTTAATAAATCACTTGAAATCTAGTCCTTGGCTTGAGAGCTGCTTCTAGGAGAGCTAATATAAGCCTGAGAGTTGGGATAAAAACCATGTGATAGATGCACATGATAGCTGAGTACCCACAGATTTATTAGAAACCTCTGGATCTGTTAGAGGATTCCGATGCAGATGACTTAATCAAGACAGAAACATGATGCTATCCTTTTCAAGATCAACTCCCATTTCTAAGGATGAAGATGACCCAACCAGGGAGGACCTATCCTGTTAAAGGGGGAAAGAGATTAAACAATGAATGACATTGAGGACCTAAAGGTCAGGACCTGAACATAAACTGGGAAAGTAAGTCCTGGAAGAAATCTTCAGAAGTGTTAGATGGCAGAAGAGGAGGAGTTAGAATATAAAACTTGGTAAGGTAAAGTTTATTTATATGAATATTTAACTTTCTGAAAAAGACCTCTGGAGCTTGATCTGATAAGCCTCTTTCATAGTACATGTTCCTAAAAGACGATGGCTCATTTTTTTCATATATTTACGGGTCATTTATATCTCTTCTGAGAAACAACTATTCAGGTCATTAGCCCATTTTTTGATTTTTTGATTGGATTACTTGCTTTTTGGTCAAGTTTTTTTTTTTTTTTTTTTTTTTTTTTTTTTTGTGGGGAGAGGGGAATTCCTTTGTATTTCTGGATACTAAACTTCTGTCACAAGAAAAGCTGGTAAAGACTTTCTCCCATTCTGTAGGTTTCTCTCTTCACTCTGTTCTGTAGCCATCAGGGAAATACAAATCAAAGCAACATGAAGAGTCCTTCTCACCTGAATCAGAGGGGCAATTATCAAGCAAACAAACAACAAACAAGCAAATAAATAACAAATGCTGGTGAGGCGGTGGAGAAAAAGGAACCCTTATATATTAGTATGAATGCTAATTAGTATAACCACTACAGAGAACAATATGAAATTTCCTCAAAAAATTAAAAATAGAACTATCATATGATCTATCACTCCCGCATACATATCCAAAGGAAATGAAATCAGCATACAAGCAATACCTGCATACCCATTTATTGTGGCACTATTCAAAACAGCCACGACATAGAGTCACCTTTGTGCCTATCAATAGATGAATGGATAAGGAAAATATGATACACACACACACACACACACACACGATAAAGAAGAATAAAATCCTGGAATTTGGGGGACATTATGTTGAGTGAAATAAGTCAGACACAAAGACAAGTATCAAGTGTTTTCTTTCATATGCATAAACTGAAAACTCTGACCTGAGAGTACAAGATGAACTATTAGGGACTAGAGAGGTAGCCAGAGATGGAAGGGGAGTGAGAAAAAGTAGAAAGGAACATGGATATGATCAATGCATGACACATTGATTTACGTAAGTTTCACAGTGAAAATTATCAACTTGTATAATTAAAAATGTTTATGAAATTAAAAAAAATGGCATACGTTGAGTGATAGGAAAACGCTAGAACTAATGTGGTACAGTATGGAGGAAGAGAGCAAAAGGGTCAAAGAAGTGGGCATGCTAGTCTTTTATGTATAAACCATCACCTCCTCTGGAAAAAAAAAAAAAGCCTAGCTCGTATAGAGCTAGGCTTCTTAGTAATCATCAGCATGAATGACTCAGGTGTCAGACTTTAATCATCAGAAGAAAAGTAGAATGCATGACCCTAAAGGCCAGCAAGGTCAAAATGGCAGCCAGAGGTTCCAATAATCAAGAATTTTTGGCAATGGTTAACAGATAATGGTGTATCTAGGGCAGATATAGGTGGCTAATAAGAGAAAGTTCTGTAGTTAAGAGGGGAGAGAGAAAAAGGGGGAGAGAGAGAGAGAGAGATCAAGAATGTTGATATAAACCATCTCAATTGAAAGTTAAGATAATTTGTTCAGCTTTCATACCTGATCCAGTTTCTACATCTAGAATACAAAGATTAGAAATTACTGGTCACTCTAAGGAAGGAAGATGCAGTGTTACAATACACTTTAACAGTAGTGATTATGTCCTTTCTCAAAGGATCTGCAGCAATGTACATGAGTCATCTCATACTTGAAGATTTTATATAGGTGGTTGGATCCGAACCCATCCCAATCCCATGGATGAAAAGTACTATCCTGTTTCCCCAATTAGAGTATAAGCATCCTGGTATTAAGTAAATAAACAGAGTCCTGGTCTAGGTCCAATACACAGATAGTAACATGGATCCACGGACTCATTCAGTGATGATTCTTCTAGTTCCTGAATGAATAAATGAAACAGACATATTATTGGGCATAGTGACACATGCTTATAATCCCAGTGGCTTGAAAGGCTGAGGCAGGAGGATGGCAAGTTCAAAGCCAGCCCCAGCCACTTGGTGAGGCCTTAGATAACTCAGGGAGACCCTATCCCTAAATAAAATATATAAAAGGGCTAGGGATGTTAACTTAGTGGTTAAGGACCCCTAAATTTAATCCCTGGTAATCCCCTCCAAAAAAATAAATGAAAGAAAGAAAAGAAATAAATACACTAAGAATCTAATAACACCTGGATACTAGATCTTTGATATGTGGAGTAGTAGGAAAGGATGTTTGTATTATACCATGATGTCCACTGTAGAACATCCATTGCAGAAAAAAATACAGGACAATTAGGTGAACAGGATGATTCATCAAACTATCTGGCATTTGTCCTTGATTATCCTAGTGCTTCTACAATGTATGCATAAACAGATCAGCCATGATGTTAGGGATGGAAGCTAGGCATTGTCTAGCTAAGAGTAAGGAAAATATTCTGTCCAATTTGTCTGCAGAAGAGAACAATGTTGAATCCCTAATATACTACCATCACTTGAGAAAAAAAAAATACTAGTTTGTGGCTAGTTAATTCCAATGGATGCCTTTCATCCTAAAAGGGGAAAAACATTAAATTTTAATCAAGATTTAAAAAGGAAGGAAATTCTTCCTCCTGATCACAGTGCTTTGACATGAGCCCTGTGTTAAGGCTCACAGAATGTCTTATATACTGGCACGGAATCCTGAATAGTATCACCTTGGAACAAAGGAGCTACTTTATTACAAAGAATGTACTACAGTAGATACATGACTCATTGGTCTGATGATGTGCCACACAGTCTCTGCATCTTTAGCCTCTGAAACTCTAATCCTGGAAGACACGCAAAAAAAAAAAAAAAAAAAAAAAAAGTCCCATTGAATGTAAAACTCTGAAACTCTGATTGCCATTGGATATCTTGAAACCCTAACCACAGTATACAAGTAAGCAAAGAAGAAATTACCATTTTGACAAGGATAATTGATCCCAGTAATAATCAAAATTTAGAATTTCCAAGAATCAATAAGTAGGTTGACATCAAATTAAAAAGCCTCTGAAACAGCAAAAGAAATGATTACAAGTGTGAAGAGAGAGCCTACAAAATGGGAAAAAAAATCTTTGCAGCTATTCCTCTAACAGGGGATTAATATCCAGAATATATAAAGAACTCAAAACCTTAATGATAAGCAAATAACCCAATGATAAAACAAATAACCCAATAAATAAATGGCAAAAAATAGACATTTCTGAAAGAAGAAACATACATGGCCAGCAAACATGAAGTGTTCAGCATCTTTAGCAACTAGGGAAATGCAAATCAAAACTACACTAAGATTTTATCTCAATATAGTCAGAATGGTGATTATGAAGAACCCACACAATAGTTAATGCTGTAGAAGATGTGGTAAAAAAGTACATTCATACATTGTTCATAGGACTGCAAACTAGTACTACTGTGGAAAGCAATATGGAGAATCCTCAGAATACTAGGAATGGAACCACCATATGACTCAGCTAGCCCACTCTTTGGTATTTATCCAAAAGAACTAAAATCAGTATACTATAGTGATATAGGCTCATAAATGTTTATAGCAGTACAATTCACATAGACAAGTTGTGGAACTGGTCCAGATGCCTGTCAACAGATGAATGGATTAAGAAAATGTTATACACACACACACACACACACACACTCACAATGGTGTTTTACTAAGCCATAAAGAAGAATGAAATTATGACATATGCCAGTAAATGGATGGGACTGGAGAACATCATGCTAAGTGAAATAGCCAGAGTCAGAAAATCAATGATTGAATGGTTTCTCTCATATGTGGAAGCTAGGGAAAATCAGCAGGAAAAAGGGATAATAAGTTATCATAAAAATAGAGAAGATCAGTAAAGTAGAAGGAGGAGATTAAAAAGGAGGAAAGATGGATAAAAAGGGGGAGGAAATACAAAATGAATTTAGCAAAACTACACTATGTTCATGTATAAATATGCTACAGTGAATTCCACCTTTATGTGTATCTATAAAACACCAATCAAACACAAATAAATAAACAAATGAAAGGAAGACTAGTAGAATAGAGGAAGGAGAATAAGGGAAATTGGGTAGCACTGGGGACTGAAATGGAGTAAATCAAATTGCATATATGTATGATTTTTTCAAAATGAATCCAACTATTATGTATAACTATAGTATACTAATGGGAAAAAAAAGAAATGAAAAAGACTATTGGGTAGGTGATTAGTGGTACCTGTTACAAAGGAATCAGTGTGTTAAAACTGGAAGAGAGCAAAGTTTCTAGATTTTTATCTAATCCATGCCTTCAGTTTTATATAGGAAAACTGAGGCTAAAAGCCATTTGGCTAATAAGTAGGAATCAAAAGATTTCAATAAATCTTACTCTAGAACTGATGCCAGATCTTAGGGCTAAAATTACAGTGAATTTTCTCTGTACATACACATGGTTTTAAAATAAATGTTTCTATATGGATTTTTGCTCAAAAAAAGAAATAAAGAAAGAAACTTAAATATGCTATAGTCTGTGTGGAAACTATCCACAGTCAGGCCAATCTTATAAGGGAGTATGTAAGGTATTTATAAACTTGCAGGATTGTTTTCATCTTAGAAACCCTGCTATGTTGTCTGTTTAGCAAAATTCTAAGGCTATCATGTGTCGACTCTTGATAATTTTTATACATTCATTTTTCACATTTCAGCATCTCTTTCCTACAACAAAGTCAAGCTCAATAATACATATTCATGAATTACTCCAGGAGGAAAAAAAAGATTAAAAGATTTAGTGTTCCTATTATGGGGTTTTTGTTCCCAGCATCTCTTGATATTGTGATTAACAACTTTATTTCATATATATACACATACATACATATACATATATAATTAATAATTAATATATACAGATATTTAATTCTGGAATTTCCATTTGGGTGTTAAAATTTTTATTTCTCTGCCATGATTTCCTGTATTTAATCTCCTTATGGACATATTTTCCTGATAGGATCATTATAATAGTGTTTATAAAATGTTAAATTTTAAGTCTAAAATATTTTTTAAGTCTAAAATATTTCATCTCAGGGTCAGTCCCCATTAATTGTTTTTTCTCTTGATAATGGGTTATATTTTTTCTATTTTCCATGTGCCAAGTTATTTTGAATTGTATCAAGGACATTGTGAAAATATGTCATGGAGACTCTGGATTCTGTTACATTGTTCTAAAAATGTTGATGCTTATTGCTTGTTTGTTTCATTAAGTAACATAATAGAATATAATTGGAAATTCTGTCTTACAAGCAGAGGTTTGAATATTAGGTTGGTGTTTTTGTCCTTACTCAGGTAGATTAAAGTCTTCCCATATATGTTTTTCAGGATTTTTCAGAAATTCTTTAAGTTTATACACAAACATACACAGACTTCATGCATAGAATTCAGGATATCTCCTCTCTGGATCCCTCCCTTCTCAGATCCCTCCTGTACATTCTAACTGTTGTGTTCTTCATGCCAGAGAGACTCCAGGTTTGTCTATTACAGTTTCCTATACCCCATGAGTATAGAAAGAGTCCTGTCTCCAGGGCAGAAGCCATAAAAATAAGAAAATTCTTTTGTGCATATAATTCCCTTCATCTAGCTTCTCACTCTCTCCAAAATCTTTCATCTGTCAGATTTCCTCCAATGCTGTCAAGTGGCTTTTTTTCTGTGTTTTGTCCAGAGTACAGTTATTTTGTGGGAGTGTCACTTGATAAAAGTTTACTTGGTCGTAGTGGAAGTATATAGTAGTGATTTTCAAGAGAAATTTGTCTGAGAATAAGCACATACCACACTCATAAGTACACAGTAATCAGAGCAGACTCCTCACATTGTTGTCTGGTTCACCAGGCTACCAACCTGAACAGTAGAAGTGCTGGCTGAAGGTGATTTTAAAATGGGTGTTAGAGGAGGGAGATTATGAGAATCAGTTTTTGCCATGGGAAAAACTATAGCATTTGGGATTAAAGCTTGTCACATCAAGGCCTCTTATCATTTTTCCCCCCTGGAGAAACTGTGACCAACTAAGCCTTTGAGAAAACTGTGAACTTATGGAAATGCAGTTCAAGGTGGATTGTCACAGATGTTACTGGTCCTGTGCCCAAGTATTCTCAGATTCTCTCAGCTCTGTGCATCCACCCCTCAGGGGTGGCTGTTCTGCCAAGATTGCATCTTTGATCTTTTGCAGAGGATTGCTTTTGGGCCATAGGAGCAACCTTGCCAGAAGTGCCGAGGAATTTATGACCAACCACCCTCTCCACATCCCTGCTTCATAACCAATGAGTAATTGATGAAGGAGTGAAAATATTCACCTTCCTTGGTGCAAAATGAAAGCTCTGACGTCCAATTTGTGCTTTTGAACTCCTGGGGAATCAGACTGAGAATGGGACATGACATGACCTTGGAACCTAGGCTTTTTCTTCATCCATATCCTACTTCCCCTACCTCTTCATCATCTTCATCATTCTTTTTTTTTTTTTTCAGTACTTCCTTTGAGATTCACATGCATTCAATTCCCTATCTCAAGGTCTATTTCTGGTAGACTTTGACCTAAAGTACTCCATGTTCAGTGCTGCTGACCTCACAGAGTACAAGTACAGTGAGTACTAAAGACTGAGGGAATGGAAGACAGCCTCATAGAATTCACTATTGAATTATGACAGTTAAAACAAAATAGCACTATGCCCCAAATGACAAAATAGGACTAGCCACATGTGAATGCATGTAGCAGTCAATCCAGACCAGCAGATACCGGTATCTGCTGAACTGTAGCAGAACCTAGCAATGGTTTGATGTACTACTCAGAAAGGGCAAAGCCCCTGATCTACTGTCCATACTAACTCAGAGGCTTCCCTTGAGCAAGACATGGATGAGGGCAGGGGGTGCAGAGTTTAAGAGGAGGAAAGTGGAAACCCTGACAACTGAGAATTTTTCTAAAAGTGACTATATGTTGGACTATACAGAAATGGAGATAACAATATCTAAAGATGGCAGGCACTGTGGCACTCACCTATAGTCATGGCTATTAGTGAAGCTGAGGCAGGAGGATATCGAGTTCAAGGTCAGTCTGGGCAACTCAGGGAGGCACTGTCTCAAAATCAAAAGGATTGGGGATATGTTCAGTGGTATTGCTCTTGCCTACCATGTGCAAGACCCTGGGTCCAGTACCCTGGGTCCAGTCCCCAGTACTGTTAAAAAAAAAAGAAGGGAAATCTATTTAACCTATTTTTTTTTTCTGACCAAACTAAGTCAGATTAAGTTTATTCTCAAATCTTGGAAGCAATATGGGGCTTAATAACAGAAGGCTAGGCATAATAGCTTATTGATTCCCACTTCCTTTATTCCTCCAGTATATACCCACACTTTTCCCAACATCCCCTGGAGCCAAACTTCATTATCTGTATGGCTGTGGAAATCTTTATTAAAGGCACTGCTTGCTTTTAGGGGAATATTTTACTAACCTAATACACCTGAGAGTTCTGATACACCAACCCAATTTTTAACATACTTCTATGTATGAGAATTACGTACAAAGATTACAAAAAACACACACAACCTGATATCTGGAATCCATTCCATCAGAGAGGTTCAGATTTAATGTATCACAGTCAGCATCTGTATCAGCACCTGTATATTTAATATTCTCTCTGGATGATTTCCGTGCACAACAAAGTTTGTATTCTCCTGCTTCTGACTTTGCCTATTCCTGAAGTTTATCCTTGCATATTTCTTCTGTTTTCTTTGAGCCTTAGAATCTTATTTGGTTTCTCCCTTCCATAAATCCAATGATCCTAACCAGTTCATCACCTGATTTGATTCATCATCAACTCCCCAGTTAATCTTCCCATACAGTGTGACCTGTCAAGGGACTGTGTTAAGCTCCTGTCACTCAATTGGTTTACATTAACAACTCAGGCACCTGAATCTGTATAGCATCCCACCCTAAAGTAGCTTGCTTTCTTCCTTACACTCAGGAGCAAAAATCTCTTCTTCCAAGCTGAAATTGAGAAGCCTGCAGCATGAAACTTTTCGTTCCACTCAGAAAATGATTGTTTTGCCAGACCACACTTTCCAAATGAAATGGGTTATGCTGCAAAGGCAGCATCATGACCAACAGCTTTGTGTGAATGATTTCTGAACATACAATTTACCTGTTTCCTCTTCACTAGAAATGGAAAATATTTTATCACAAATAATTTTAAAAGCCCAACATTATGTGAATTCTGAAATTTCACAATATACTTCAGTGATATCCCATGCAATTGTACTACTCAAAGATAATTTGGGGCCAAGTGAGGTTCTTTATAATTTTATCCAAGAAGGACCTATATTCACCTTGTACTTTGTGATAACAATGAATTATGAAAATGTATCTCTAGCTCTTTTGTTATAAATAAAGTTCAAGAAATTTTAAAACTATAGTTGTCAATAACTAGGCCACTTGATTGATGGATGTTTATGACGTCCTATTTTGTACTTAATATTTTGAACTTGGAATACTTCAAAAGACAAAGTATAGACTTTTGGTCTAATGTGTTCCTTCATGTTGCCTCATCTCAAAACACTTGGTTATGTGTTTTAAAAGAGGCAGATTTTACCCAATGGAGTAATATCAGTGACATATTAAAGAGAAATGATAAAGAAACATCTTCTCAGTCTATTGTCAAGATCTGTATGTAGTTGTACAGTTTCAATGTTCTCTTTTAATCACTTGATAATATTAGTATCTAAGAGTTCTGAGTGTGACACTATAACATGTGACCATGACTGCCTAGAAAAATAAAATATTTTTATTTTAACAGTTCATGTCAATTGTAGTATAAACTAATGCCTGGACCTATATCTAGGAGACAGAAATTAGAAGAAATAAAAGTTTGTAAAGAGAAAGATTCCTGTATTTTAATGTGTATTTAAATAATTAAAGGTTGCCTTTTCACAAAAATTTTTCATAATTTATTTATGGAGATACATGTAATCTGGTTATCCATTATCTAAATAACTCAAAATTGATCTGTACTTTTATATTGATGGACTGAGTTTCTAATTTTTCACCATTTTCACTCAGTGTTATATGAAAAATATTGCATGTAAAAACACACTCCAATACACATCATGTGCAAGAGTAATTTCTCCTCTACACCTAAAAGTGGAATTGCTGCCAATGCTAGTGCTTAGTCAATCTTACAAGATATTATGAAATGGCTCTTCAAAACTGTTGCAGAATTTATGCTGTGGTGTTGAATAACAAGTCCTAAAGAATCTGTGTTTCTCCATGTTTTTTGTTTTTTCAGTCATATAGTGTCTATACTTTTTTTCCGATTTGTTGGGTGAGAATACTATCTCTCGTTTTACTGGTGAAGCTAAGTGTTTTTAAAAATATTTTTTTAGTTGTTGATGGGAAACTTTATTTTATTCATTTATTTATATGTGGTGCTAAGAATCAAACCCAGTACCTCACACATGTGAGGCCATTGCTCTTCCTCTGAGCCACAACCCCAGCCCCGAAACTCAGCTTTTTTACACATGTTAACTGATCACTCTTGTTTCTTCAATAATTTAGCTACTCACAGTCCTATATTTCAATGAGCTCTTTTACTTTACCTATTAGCTTATATAAATTCTTTGTCAGTTTTGTATTCTATGTCTTTGTGTAGTATATATTACAAATATTTCCTCTGAATCTGCAGTTCAATTTTGGGAGGGAAAATTGTAATGCAATCATATTTTCCTTTATCTTCTGTATTTTTTGTGATTTAAGAAGATTTGGGTACCCCAACATTATAAAGAAAGATTTAAAGAATTTTCTGTCTTGAAATTTACAGTTACAGTCACATATATTTTTATCCTTTGGGGAGTTTATTGTTATGCATAGTGCCAAGTAAGGGTTAAGTCAGATTTATTTTCTATTTGGACAATTAACTGTCCCAGCGCCACTTACTAAATGCTTAGTCCTCTTTCTATTGCTTTGAGACTGCATCTCTTCTATGTACCAAGTTCACCCCATGCTTATTTTTCGACTCTATCTCTGTTTTCTTGATATGTATTTCTCTCTATGGGCAAATAACACAGATGATGACTTAGGAAATGACCTGAAGATTTTATCAAATGTTTTAACTCAAATTCCTCAGACCAAAATTTAGTATCCACTATTTACTGAAAAACTATTCACTGAATTTTCTTTGGTGACAACCTGTGGTAGAAGGACCCTCACAGACTTTAACTCCAATAGTCCCAAGGTAACATCAGCTGACCCAGGGCCAACAACATGTGGCTAACTAGTCTTTGCTTCAGTGTCTGTCTCTGTAAAATGAAGAAATAGGACACAGTCCTTTGCCTGCCAATAATCTATGACGCTGCTTATTTCCTTCCCTTCATAGCTCTTGTCAGAGGGTGTAAATATTTAGCTCATTTATTTACTTGCTTGTCTCCCCATATCAGCAAGAACAGAGAACAAACCTGGCCATTTACCATTGTATTCCTAGTGCTTACTCTGGACCTGATATAGAAGATAAATAGATCATAAATATATGGCAAAAAAGGAAATAAATTATTAGTTACAGAAATAAATTTAAATCAAAAGCCTTAACATATTTGCCATGAATATACATGTCACAATTCTAGAATTTGTATTTCATATATTCAGAACTCTATATTCTAGGGGCTGGGGTTTCGGCTCAGTGGTAGAGCACTTGCCTAGCATGTGTGAGGCATTGGGTTTGATTCTCAGCACCACATATAAATAAATAGATAAATAAATAAAGGTCCATCAATAACTAATATTTTTTTTAAAAAAAGAACTATATATTCTAAGGTGAAAAAAGGGGCTATAATCCTTAAATATTTCAATAACACTATAATTCTTATGATTATTTCTTGGTAAGATGATGGATATAGGCTTTCTCTCTAAAGATATTAAGAAGTGGGACATTGTAATGTGAGTTGGGTTGATCCTTAGAAGTTACATGGAGACTGAGCAAACCCTTGAAAAATGAGCAGGATGTAAATAGGCAAAGATACTGCTAATAGCAGGGATAGCAAGAGTAAAAAAAAAAAAGGGTTTTATCTGGTAATGAACATGGAGCAGCTGAGGATTCATTTAAAGCATCAATAGGTATGAAAATGTGAAATAAAATTTCAACACCTACTAAAATACCTCTTTTTTTGGTAAATTATTTTTAAAAGGCATTTACATTCTACTTAAATTATTTCTTGTAATAAGAAAATTGGGTGAAAGGTTGAAATTCTGTATCCCCTACAATATTGAATTACATGTACAGCATTAAAAACTTGTTGACCTTCAATCTTAGAGAAACAAACCCTTCTGTTGGATTTCCTGTACTTCCTGCTTCCTGGTAGGATGTGCTCTGAGTATTCTAACAGTGCTATTGAAGAGAAGGGATAATTAGATTTTTTTAAATATTATTTTAACATTAACTTTAAGCATCAAAGTAAAATCTGATCGTTTTGTATCATATTAACTTAGATAAGTTCAATTTCACAAATCCAAAAATTTATTTCTAAGCATAGGCTTCCTAAAATGAGTTTGATCTTCACAAACTCCATATTTTAATTCAAAATCTGGTTATTTATCCATTGTCAAGATCAAAGTAAATTTTACTTGTGTTTAGTAAAATTCTGTGGTATTTCATCAAAGTAAATGAAGATTATATAGCAAACCTTGTCACCTAATTAGAGATTTGTAAATGTAATTAGCATTTGCATTTTTGCTGACTATAGAAATCTAGACAATTTTTAGTTGGCCTTTCTTGGTTGTCTTTTTCATTCATTAGTCTACTAGCCCCTTAACTGATGTCTCCTACTTGTACCAAAGCATTAGTCTGGCTAAAATCCAAGTCCTTAAATAAAACTAAATATAGGCAGACTTATCTAAAAAAGACAAAATAACTTGACTTTAATTAAATATGGTTAAGTTTTTTTTTTTTTTTTTTTTTTACTCTAGTGGGCTAAATTTGGAGAGCCTTATGGTGGTAATTGAAAAATCCATCTAACCCATAAAAAAAAAAAAAAAAACAGTTAACCCATCACATGCCACTAAAGGGGAATGAAAGAGACTTTTGCTAAGCAGACCTACTTGAGCTTAAGTTTATATCTTTACACACTGAAAATATTTCCATTAGTAGGTGTATTTAAACAAAATTATTATGTATACTATATAAATTACATCAGCTACTTTGTTATAGGAAATGAGATTCAACAAAAGTAGAAGAGTAATCTTGAAATGGTATATAAGTTAGAGCATACCCCAATCCAACAACTCAAGAAAGACTATTCTGGAAGTAATTTTATCATTCTCAAATTAACAAACACAATCAATCAGTATGGTGACCTAGCCATAGAACCAGTTGATTTCTTAGTGGAATACGTCAATTCATTGTAAAAAAAAAAAAAAATGCCTTAGAAATTTCTTTTCAGATTTGCTTGTATGTTCATTAAACACATTATTAATCCTGTCTAAAGTAGAGTGCTTTTAACACAGTCCACACAAGGTGCACTCTAGAATTGTGAGAAGTGGCATGCCAGTAGACTGGTTTGGAGGGAGATGAGAAGAAAAGGGGAAGAAAGTATTTTGTATAATATTGCTAATGACAAAACTCTATTTGAAATAGAGTTAAATCTCCCCTTCAAAACTACTTTTTCTGTTCATTCGCTGATGAATGCCACTGAAAAGCTAGACCCCAATTCTTCTGGCTGGGAAGGCAATCTTCTTTCTGACATTCCAGAAAGAATTTGTTATCACTAACCACAGTTGCACCTCAGTTTTCCATTAATGTAAAACAGAGTAGTCAAAGTCAAGAAATAGTGGGGACTATGACTCAAGTATTTTTGGATGATCCAAGAATGACATTCCATAGTCCATAATCACCTAGAGTGAAAAATATGAGCACATTATTACCACATTCTAGGAAGCATATTGCAATATCCTAAGCATTGGCTTTACTACTCTAATTATGCCTAAATCACTATCAAATTTCAAGAAATATACTGCATAAAAGAACCCATTTCATTCATTCCAATACAAAACAAATGTATAAAATATTTATTTTGTGAAAATATTTTAAATATTTCCAAAAAGTAGCCTAAGATGGATTGTTGACATTTATGCATTCCAAAGCTTGTCATATTTTGAGAGCTATAGTTTTTTTTTTTTTTTTTTTTTTTTTTTTTTTTTAGTATCCACTTTTAAAGGAACATTCAGAGATAATCAAGTTAAATGTAATACATTCAGTTGGGTAAGATTATTAATGATCAAAGTGATTTGATATTTATATTTATTAAAATTTTGTTTCCCAAATCCTTTGAAATTGTTATAGATTGCAGATGGTGGTACCGTGCACTAACACAGCCTCTCTGAAAACAGCAATAGCAACAAAAGGGGCCTAATTTATAGCATTTGTCATTTTCCATGGTGTGCTAATTCTCAGTATGGATATTTTAAGTTACCACCATCACATCTCTAAGTGCAGATTTGGGAACACATTGTCACAGTTGGCTGCCTCTGGAGAGCTGGCTCAAACACATCACAGCTTTGGAGAGTGGAAGGTCAGAGAAGGTAAGCAAAGTCACACAATTAGTGACAGGGATGATACACAAGCCAAGCCATGTTTTCTTGATTCAAATATAAAAGTTAGTCCATCAGAGCAAACGGACCAGAGGTGTCTTAAATCTGCCAAAGTCATATAGTGCATGACATAAACTAAAGCTGTGTCTTGTTACCAAGCTCTCCAGTGGTGGTGCTCTGCCTAGATAAATCTGTCTAGTCTCAGCATCAACTTACTACTTTTTTTTTTAAACCAAGATTGCACTTTTCTTTTAAAAATTCTAAACATTAGTGTAATTTTGAAGATAATTAGAACTTGGACAATCAAGCATGGATAAATATGCTTTGTGACACATGCGTTGCTTTTTTAACTACTTAATGATCATCCAACTCTGAATCCTGCTAGCCCACTTTCATCTTCAGGACTGAGATTGTCAAATTGTCCTTGTCTTCTTATCTGTTATTTATTACCTAGTTTAATTCTCAGGGTGATCTTGTTTCTTCTTAATAAGAATTATTTGGACTAACCTGGGATTAGTGATAATTAGCTTTTGGAAACCTTATTGCTGTACAAGTTCTTTTTTTCCTTTAAACTGAAACAAAAAGAAGAAACTGGAAAAAGAAAACAAATATCAGACAAGGTCTCTCCTATAGAAGTTAAAAATAATTTCATAACAAATTTTCCCCTCGTACTTGAAGAAAGCAAAATGTTCTGTTCCATGAAAGCTGTGCAGACTGGTTAAGAAATCTCTCATATTCTAAAGAAAAAAGGACATTAATGAGAGAGAATTGCCTTATCAAATAATAAAATGTATTCTAATGGTACATAAATTAGAAGATAGTCACAATGGTGCACAACTGTAATTCCAGCAATTCAGGAGAGTCACAAGTTCAAAGCCAGCCTGGACAACTTAGCAAGGCCCTTTCCCAAAATAAAAAATAAAAAGGGCTACAAGCGTAGCTCCGTGGTTAATGCA
This sequence comes from Marmota monax, assembly GCF_021218885.2. NCBI lineage: Eukaryota > Metazoa > Chordata > Mammalia > Rodentia > Sciuridae > Marmota > Marmota monax. The sequence goes on from NW_026694162.1 coordinate 1,467,891, forward strand.
CCCTTGTGTTCAATCTCTAGTAGCAGGGAGGAAAAAAAATAAGAAGATTGTGGTACTGGCCTAGGCACTGTCAGAACAATTAAAGAAAGCTAATCAGGTTTCCAAATTATGGACAATTGAAAAATAGGGTTTCCATGGACAAATACTTGCCAAAAATACTGCTTTCTTGCCAGGTATGGTAGGGCACACTTATAATCCTGGTGAATTGGGAGTCTGAGGCAAGAGGACTGAAAATTTGAGGCCAGCCTCAGCAACTGAGCAAGATCCTAAGGACTTGGGTAGACGCTGTTCCAAAATAAAACATTTAAAAAAGGAGGGGTGATATGATTCAGTGGTTAAGTGACCCTAGGTTAAATCCACGGTACCAAAAAAAGAAAAGCACTACCCTCTTTATCTACCTCCTGGAGATTTACAATTCATTTTTAGCATATTAAAGAGTCTGAGGCACAGGAACCTGTTGAAACAGAGTCCCATATTTCCCAAACTTACATGACCATTAAATCCTTCTAAAGATAATGCTTAAAATCATTTTCCAGGCTGGGATTGTGGCTCAGTGGTAGAGCGCTTGCCTAGCACATGTGAGGCTCTGGGTTCAAATCTCAGCACCACATAAATAAATAAATAAAGATATTGTGTCCCTCTACAACTGCAAATACTTTTTAAAAATTTCCAAAGAACAATATTTGGATTTTGCTGGAATACAGAATACTAATAGCTCCAAACATATATAGGAATATAAAATGTGTGGGGGGGTGGGGTGGGAATAGTTGAGATAAACATTAATTCATCTATAAGGAATGGTAGGGGGAAAAATGGTACCAGGAAAACTAACTGTATTAAAAAAAAAAAAAAAGGAAAGATGGAGCCCTGCTTACTTCTTCCACCAAGAAAATTGCAGGGAAAGCTTGAACAATGCAAACTGAAACATTAAGGCCGAAAACAAAATATTGATATGTTTAAAATATTGGGGAGAAAAAATTTGTTCCCAGGATGTAGGCTCCCTATTCACCTCACATATTATTTCTCTTGCTGAGAAAAAACTTTTTAGTTTGAATTCGTCCCATTTGTTGATTCTTGGTTTTAACTCTTGTGCTATACGTGTCTTATTAAGAAATTTGGGGCCTGCCCCCACATGATGAAGATTAGGACCAACTTTATCTTCTATTAGACGGAGAGTCTTTGGTCTGATTCCTAGCTCCTTGATCCATTTTGAGTTGACTTTTGTGCATGGTGAGAGAAAGGGATTCAATTTCATTTTGTTGCATATGGATTTCCAGTTCTCCCAGCACCATTTGTTGAAGATGCTATCCTTTCTCCATTGCACCTTTGTCTAACATAAGATAGTTGTAATTTTGTGGATTTGTCTCTGTGTCCTCTATTTTGTACCATTGGTCTACCAGCCCATTTTGGGGCCAGTACCATGCTGTTTTTGTTACTATTGCTCTATAGTAAAGTTTAAAATCTGGAATCGCGATACCACCAATTTCACTCTTCCTGCTTAGAATTACTTTAGCTATTCTGGGTCTCTTGTTTTTCCAGATGAATTTCATGATTGCTTTTTCTAATTCTGTAAGGAACGTCATTGGGATTTTGATGGGAATTGCATTGAATCTGTAAAGTGCTTTTGGTAGTAGGGCCATCTTAATAATATTAATTCTACCAATCCATGAGCAAGGTAAACCCTTCCATCTTCTAAGGTCTTCTTCTATTTCTTTCTTCAGGGTTCTGTAGTTTTCATTGTATAGCTCTTTCACCTCTTTTCTTAAGTTGATTCCCAGGTTGTTTGTTTTTTGTTTTTTTTTTTGTTTTTTGTTTTTTGTTTTTTTTTGAGGATATTGTGAATGGAGTAGTTGTCCTCATTTCCATTTCAGAGAATTTGTCACTGATGTACAGGAATGCCTTTGATTTATTGGTATTTATTTTATATCCTGCCACTTTGCTGATTCATTTACTAGTTCTAGAAGTTTCTTGGTTGAATTTTTTGGGTCTGCTAGGTATAGGATCATGTCATCAGCAAATAGTGCTAATTTAAGTTCTTCTTTTCCTATATTTATGCCTCAAACATCAGATAGAGCTCTAATCTCTAGAGTATACAAAGAACTCAAAAAGTTAAACAACAAAAAAGCAAATAACCCAGTCAACAAATGGGCCAAGGACTTGAACAGAAACTTCTCAGAAAAGAATATACAATCAATTAACAAATACATGAAAAAATGCTCACCATCTCTAGCAATCAGAGAAATGCAAATTAAAACCACTCTAAGATACCATCTCACTCCAATAAGAATGGCAGCCATTATGAAGTCAAACAACAATAAGTACTGGCAAGGATGCGGGGGAAAAAGGTACACTCATACATTGCTGGTGGGACTGCAAATTGGTGCAGCCAATTTGGAAAGCAGTATGGAGATTCCTTGGAAAGCTGGGAATGGAACCACCATTTGACCCAGCTATTCCCCTTCTCAGACTACACCCAAAAGACCTAAGAAGAGCATACTACAGGGACACAGCCACATCAATGTTTATAGCAGCACAATTCACAATAGCTAGAATGTGGAACCAACCTAGATGCCCTTCAATAGATGAATGGATAAAAAAAAACGTGGTATTTATACACAATGGAATATTACTCAGCACTAAAAAATAATAAAATCATGGCATTTGCAGGCAAATGGATGGCATTAGAGCAGATTATGCTAAGTGAATTTAGCCAATTTCTAAAAAACAAATGCTGAATGTCTTCTCTGATATAAGGGGGGTGACTCAAAATGGGATAAGGAGGAAGAGCATGAGAAGAAGACTACCACTAAATAGGGAAGAGAGGTGGGAGGGAAAAAGAGGGAGAAGGGGAGTTACACAGAAGATGGAAGGAGAACCTCATTGTTATACAGAATACATATATGATGTTGTAATGAGAAAAATAATAAAAAGTGTGTCACATTAGATTGGATAGAGAGAAAGGATGGGAGAGGAGGGGAGAAGTAGGGAGGATAGGAAAGGCAGCAGAATAGAATAGACAATATGATTGATGTATGTACATTCCATGTGTGTATTATATATTAAAATGCATTCTACTGTCATGTATGACTAAAAAAATAAATAAAAATTGAAAAATAAATAAAAATAAATAAAATATTGGGGAGAAAAACTCTTTCTGGACTCAACATTGAAGAAAGAAACCAAAGAAAACTTCATAAATATCACTAGATAAAAACTAAAAATTCTATGTAGCACAAAATAACATAAAGAAGAATGAAACAAAATTTCAAATGGCTAAAACAGTTGCAATACGTATGACATGGAAAGGACTCCACAATCAATAGTATAAGAAACCAATATAGGCACACCTGCAATCCCAGCAGCTTTTGAAGCTGAGATAGGAGGATCATGAGTTCAAAGCCAGCCTCAGCAAAAGTCAGATGCTAAGTAACTAAGTGAGATCCTGACTCTACACAAAATACAAAATAAGGCTGGGGATGTGGCTCAATGGCTGAAAGCTCCTGAGTTCTATCCCCACTACCAATAAAATAAAATAAAACACACACACACACACACACACACACACGAAGGAGAGAGAGAGAGAGAGGCATAACAGAAAATACAAGATAATTCATAAAACAAGAAATGTTAATGGCAATTAAATTCTGAAATGCTGCTCAATTTCACTATTAATTAAAATGAATATTTAAGCAGTACTGAAATACCATTTTCACTTTTGGAATTAGAAAAATTGGAAAAAACGTTAAACAATAGCCAGTATTGTTAAGAAAACAGAGGAATGAAGAGTCTCACCCACCACTGGTAAGTGTTGGTACAAGTTTCCAAGAGAAAATTCCACAATAGCTCTCAAAATTTAAAGTGTGGTTACCTTTTGACTTAATGATTCCACCTCTAGAAATATGTTTCTAAGAAAATATGTAAACAAAGACACTTGCAGTTGGCAATAGGGCATATTGACTAAGAGGTTACAAAGTGTGGTGGCATGGAATTTTTCTCTTTGCCACAAATATTTATTAAATACAGAGTCCTCATCAGGCACTAGGGGCACAGATATAAGCAGGTTGGTATTAGGGCTCAGATCATCATTCCCCAAAGTATGGCACCTTGGCATGCTGGACACTTTGAACTGAAGGGCAGTGGAAGGGCCTCTGAAGCAGTCTCTCTGGACTTCTGCCCCTCTTTCTCCTCCAGAGTAATAGAAACCCAGATTCCTTTTCTCCAAAGCATGTCATGGAAACTAGGACTCCACTTCCCCAAAGCAAACCGTGAAACCTACAAAAGTCACTCTTATTCTAGAGGGAACCTGCCCCATCCTGAAAAGAAGAAATACTACACAGAGAATACAAGACAAGCAGAATCTGAACAGGCTGCGCTGGGTTTCCCTCAGTGTATTAGATCACATCCTTTATCCAAACACACATCTACAGAGCTGTCCATTCTTCATGGAATCTAAGCCTAAGGATTGGGTTGTGGTTCAGTGATAGAGTGCTTGCCTAGCATAAGCAAGGCCCTGGGTTCAATTACCACTACCGTTAAAAAATATATATATATTTTTATATTTCCTTAATTCTGAAGCCTCCTAAGTCACACAAAACTTTAATTAAATAAATTTGTTATGTACTTTCTTGTTGACCTGATTTTTTTGTTATTAGCCATGACCCTTATGATAGCTGAAGAAGGGTATCATAGCCTCCTGTGCCTACAGTGGACAAGGGGTTCACCTTGTGGAATCTTGATTGCAGTGAAAAGAGAAAAAAATAAGCATATGTACAAGAAAAATTATCAGAGAGTGTAGTAATGAGCAAGTAACAGAGCAACCACTATTACACTGGAAAGTGAAAGACAGTGTTCCTGAGGAAATGCCATTTAAGGAAAGATGTAAATGATAACAAGAGTAATCTACACAAGAATGTAATGGATAAGGGATTTTGATTTATCCTAAAAGTAAGGGGATTCCACTGCAGAGCTATTTTAATGATATAATTTTCATTTTAGAACTAATACTATTACTAATGTCTTAAGAATTCCTTTTGGGGGGTAGTAATAGAATCATACATGTAAATGTAAATGTTCCTGTCCTAGACGGGGTGAGGTGCAATGAGTTCCTGGATGAGGGTGGTGATACCAGCTATGGAAAAGGGGAAAGAAATTTTGAATATATTATAGGGCAAAGTAGATTGTGTTTGCTAATTAATTCGATTTGGGGATAAAAAGGAGAAAGGGGAATAATTTTGGTTTGAGGAAGTGGAAGATTGTGATATTGACTTGTATCAATAAGTCTTTAGATGGGAGAGACTGATAGAAGTTCATGGGGGCATGGCACATCAGTAAACAATAATTCTGCTTTGACCAGTTCAGTTTGGAATGCCTACTCCATATTTAAGTAGAGATATGAACTAGAAAAATGCATAAATGATGCAGAAGTTTCAAGAGAGGTCAGGTCTAGAAAAAGACATTTTGGAATTACATAATTAGTATTTAAAGCAAGAACTCAGAGTACGAACTGGGGATATAGCTTGGTGGCAGAGTGTTTGGTTGACATACAAAGCCCTGAGTTCAATCCCAGAACTGAATGAATGAGTAAATGAATGGATGAATGAATGAATAAACAAACAAACAGATAAACAAAACAGAATATGATAATTTGATAGCCAAGGAAGCAGGTAGAGGGAGATAGAACAGAATCACCAGTAGGGCACCCAACATTAGAGGTTAACCAGGGAAAGAAAAGACAAGAAATTGATTCTAGTTCTAAAATCTTCTAATTCTGTGATTTATTCAAGATAGTGTCCAGGAGCCTCAGTTTTCTCATCTGTAAAGTGGAAAAAATCATCAGGAAAATTTCCAAGGCCAATTGGAGGATTGAAGGAAATTACTATAAGCAAAGAACATCATACCACCTTCAACAACATAACACATAGAAAGTGTTTAACAGTCATTATGGGATTTACTGCAAAGATGTCCATTGTTTCAAAACAAAAGAAAAAGTGAAATCCACCTAAATTATTTTTATGTAATAAAATTGTTTTTAGCAATCAATGAAAACCAAGGTATATGCAAATTGAGGACACAAATAATTCCAAGTTGTATTGTGTCAAATTAATACTTAGGAATAGAAAGCTATTAGAAGAAATGCAATCAGATTGGGTTTGATTTCAGCTAAAGAAATGAATAAAATCAGAGTCAATTCAAAACCAGTTGAGTTAAAAAAAAAATATATCAGAAAGTAACCATAGTATCTGAAAGGCTTCTACTCTTTGGACAATAGAAATATCAGAATCTGCCACTGAGCAGACCTTGATGTTACTTCCACAAAATGTTTAGCTCATAATAAATATTTACCATGGAACTATAGAATTCAGATAGGGGCTTATTTTGTAGTTTCCAAGGAATTCCTTTTTAAATTAAAACAACCCTCCATTCACATCCTAATTTTCAAAACTACATAGACTACAAGACATAAAGCACTGAATGCCTTAAAGGAAAATTTTCTTCCTACTTATTTTATTTCATTAGATCACTGCAGGGGATTAAAAAAATCACTCACAACTAAATATTTCATCCAAAGTCTGCATGGCTTAAAGCAATTAAAGAAAAAATACTTGAGATATTCAAAATGGTATTCATGAGTCAGGTTTGATTACTGCTTTTTGATTCCTATTTTAACAAAAAGATGTCAGAGTAAAGTTGAATTCTCTTCTTTAATCTCTTCCCCATTCTGTATTTTAAACCTTCTTAAAAAACAACACTGGGCTTTTTCCTCCATTCATTCAGAGGTAAAATAATATCTCTTGCTGCCCTGAGCGATATAAGAACTGAAGAAAAGACAAAAACCATATCAGTGGAGTCACTTGTGTGCAGCTGTGGAACTCTCCCAGTGACAGCTGGCAATTATGACTATCACCCTTGTGTTCTAGAACACAGGCTGAAAATCATTTGTATTTAAGTTAAAGCTTCAGTGCTTCTGCTAAGTGTTAATTCTCTCTTCTCATCATGCTTGCCCCTGTGGAGCTTTCCCCTACCTACCCAGCCTGCTTCCCTATGTCTCATTACAAAAGTTTACCCAACCGCTCAGTATATGCTTTACCTAAGGGGAAAAAATTGCTAATGTTTATTACCTGTACAGTTATTTTGACAACTTAGAAATGCCTTTCAGGTTGGATTTTTGTATCAAAAAAATGGATTTGGAGTCAGTTAATACAAGTCTTAATGTGTTTCTGGCAATATTGGGGATTGGGTCCCCATTCTGTATTTTCAACCTTCTTCCACACATATTTCTCATAAATATTAAAGTGAATGAGCATAGGATTTTGAATTTCACATTATTGGGTGTAACCAGGGAAATTGCAAACTGCTTTAAGAATTAGTTCAGAACTATATATGATTATCTATATATTCATTCATATGGGGTTTATCCTCTCATCTGAAATGTTTCAACTGGGCAACACTGTCCTTTGATCTTAAAACTTTATCTTTACAGATTAAATGGGATTAAACCCCTCTTTTTGTATACCTATTCATTATACTCTATCAAAATGAGAAACCCATACAGCTCGATTCTCTATTCAAAGCATGGAGAGATTTGTGGATGGAGCCCATCAAATTGGGGTGACTGTTAAACCACAGTGGTATTCTCCCTCTACCTGCTATGTCTCTCATTCGTGTCCTTTACCTACGTATCTAAAACCTTCCTAGTTCTTCTAACATCACATTAATTAGAATAGCTAGTGTCACTTGATACTCTCCCTTCAACTTCAAGAGTCTTGCCCATCAGGCAAAGGAAGCCCAACAGAGACAGCAACCAGGAAAAGGAGGCCAAAGGAAAACCACAGGCTACATGCCCTTTCGTGTAGAATGAATAAGGATGGAAAAAAGAAATTACAGGCATTTACTGAATACCACATATCACCTTATATCCATATATCCATCCTTTGGCCTCTTTATTAACATGTTACACAAAAGGAGTTCAGAAAATTTATTGCCAGAGGGTTTGTGCTATAAACTAAAGGTCGCATATTTAGAAATTTAGGAAGTAGAAGGACTAGGGCTAATGGTCAGATCTGATAAAATCTAAATCCCTCAAATTTTTATCTGCCTTCTTTGGGATGTTATCATTTGTAAGCAAAGCAGAAAAAATTCTCTCTCATTTGCCCAATTCTCTAGCCCATACCTTTGCAAATTTCTGCAAAATTACTGTCTACCAGAGAGCAGCCAGCATTATTATCTTGAGGTAGCACTGATGAAGGAACATCGCAGAAGTTAGTCTGCTAGTATCTCCTTGACACCCTCACTTCACCTTCAAGAATCTTGTCCATCAGGCAAAGGGATCCCAGTTACAAGAAACTATCAAGAGTTAGTCCTTGTTAGAAGCTGAAAGGGGATAAAAGAAGTTGATGTAGAGTCAAACAGTGCACTGGGGAAATCTTGCAGACACTCTGAGAACTGTGCACGAGTACCCATTGAGAGAGCCACAGCTAGGACATCAGTGGTGGTCAACTCATGTGTTCTTTACAAAAACACTTTTTTCCTACTCCCAGACTGAATTAATAGAAACGTTAACCATTCCTCATTATTTGTTTTTTGTTTTGTTTGTTTGTTTGTTTTGAGACAGAGTCTCATTAAATTGCTTAGGGCCTTACTAAGTTGCTGAGGCTGACTTTGAACTCATGATGTTCCTGCCTCAGCCTCCCAAACCCCTGGGATTATAGGCATGTGCCATCATGCCTGACTCATTCCATATTATTTGAAAGCTGTAACTTGGTGGAATAGGGTGGAGTTAAGACTGAAGTTTTAAACTGAGTAGCAATGACTTTTTAATAACTGAAAATTATCAGAGTTTTGAGAACTACCCACAAATGTTGAAGAGACAGAAAGATTCATACAATCATAGTTGGGACTAGGAAATGGAAAAAATTAAACCTTAAGAAACAGACTCAAGAAACTTCTGCTTTTACAGGAAGCTGTGTTGTTATTGCTGCTGTTGTTGATAATGATGGTATTATTATTATTATTATTGTGTGTGTGTGTGTGTGTGTGTGGTACTGAGTATTGAACCCGAGGCACTCTATCACTGGGCTACATTCCTATCCTTTTTAAAGTTTTATCATTGAGATGGGATCTCATTAAATTGCTAAGAGTCTGGCTAAATTGCCAAGACTGGCCTTGAATTTCAGGCAAAAGTGCTACCATGCCTGGCTTGTATTATTATCTGAATCCTCAAGTCAGTGAATGGACACAATGTTATTGCCACTTTTCAGGTCTGGTAATTGACATCCAGAGACATGGAAGAATTTACTACATTAATAGTAAGTGACAGAACCCAGGTTCAAACTTGGAACTAACAAACTTCATAATATGCTGCAGATCATTTTGCTATAATGCTAAGACAACACCATGTATTCCAAATAGTTTCAACATTAAACTGTGTTTAGATTAATTGAATTCAATTATGTACAATTATGCAATTGTAATATTTAAATAAAACTATTTTATTAGAAAATATAAAGTACATTTTATTAGAAAAAAATGTGTTGATGTAAAAAGGAAATATATGCCATAGTGTCAACAATAAAATCACACACATTCAATACACAGAACAAGGAATTATACCCTTATGTCAAAATGTTTTACAGTGGAAGGTAGGATAGGACAGAGGACTTACAGGTCACTTTGTCCTGCTTCTTGGTACTATTTCTTTCATGAGGGCTCTTAAATAATATTATAAATGTTAAACAACAAAATTTTGGAAAGAAAACTATTCTGATATTCTCACTACATTTTGTGCACATTGTGTAAGAAGCATAATATTGTATTTATTTAGCTTATTTTAAAATTACTAAGAGTAGCCAAAAATCTTAATGCTTGGTTTATGAAACAAGTAATTTAATCAAGTAAGGAAGATTTAAAAGAATGTGTGAGCAATTTTCAATTATATAAGTGTTTATAATTTCCATTCCACTTCTTAAATTGCAGTGTCACTTTGGGCAGGTACAGTGGTGCATACCTATAATTCCAGCAACTCCAGGAGGCTGAGGCAGAAGGATCAAAAGTTTGAGGCCAGCCTCAACAATTTATCAACGCCCTAAACAACTTAGCAAGACCCTCTCTCAAAATAAAAAAAATATAAAGGGCTGGGGATTGGCTTGGTGGTTAAGCATCCCTGGGTTCAATCCTTGGTACTGAAAAAGAAAGAAAAAAATGCAATGCCACTTTAAACAATTGCCATGATGTCAAATTTGGGCTGCATATGTTTATTTCAGCTAGTAATTTCAATTAAGAATGTCCCATAAATAATCTCACCACATAGAGGTGTCAAGAGCTAAAGGAGGTATAAACTTTATCAGCAGCTTTTTCTAAATTTATGGAACATGAAAGTCAAACTCACAAAATCAGCACTATTACAAGACAGAACTATATTCAGTTGAGCATGGGTGAGCACACATTTCATACACAGAATTACACGGGATCCATTCACATACGTCACATCCACACAGCAAAGCTACTGGGGCCCCTTGCAGCTGTCTGGAAGTCACTGAAAGCGATTACAAGTCAGAAAGCAGACAGAGGCACTGAGAGTCCTTTTGTTTCAACACCACATTCCTTTCCAGTGCCTCTCCAATTCGTTCTCCCTCCTGCAGTATTTTTGGTAAAGATCCCCCTGTGAATAATAACCCTTCTGAGGTCAGAAAAGCAATACAGTCACAACCATTTGGGTGATTGCCTTATTACAAATTCCCCCGGCAACTCTGCCAACAGACAGGGCAGAACCTGTGGCAAAATCATTTTAATTAAAACAAATGTACCCTGAAAAATATGCTTCAGGAAATATGCAACAGGCCTTGAGACCCAAGGGTGTTCCAACAGTGCCAGGACAGGGAGTACTCAAGAGAAGCACCCCGAGAACAGAGAGAATGGAAACACTTGCCCATGCTCTGGACATGGAATCATTTCACCAGTTTTTCCCTTTGTCTCCTTTTCATGTAATCATGCCTCAGTTTCCCTATTCATGAAATGAGAAAACAAAGAAGAGCATCCCCTTCAGAAGAATGTGGCAGAATCTGCACAGTAGTTTACTGAACAGCCTTGAATGACTTCACATCTTAGGATGAACAGAGAATATTCTGGAAACTATTAAGTTCTACATTACATGGATGATTATATTATCATATGTGTGGCTTCTTCAATTCTGGATCTTGCTTGAAACAGTTAACTTCAAGCTGGTGCTCAGTAATGGTTTTATTCAAACAGAAGTTGTCTGAAATACATTTCTTTAGGGAATTTTTTTCTCCATGACCCATGTTCCACTGCCCTTGACCTCTACAGAGTCTTTGCTCCTTGCAGTTTTATGGTCTCATTAATGGCACTATTTTTTTTTTCTTCTCCTAAAGAATTTCTAATTTAAGTATATGACTTCTGCATAATCTCTGGGTTTAAAGATAGAAAATAGAAATACTAGCTACCGAAATTTGCTGCTCTGTTTAAATTAATCCAGCATAATTTAGATTTGAAAGAGTGGGTTTATCAAGAGATAACCCATCGTTTATTTTCTCCTCCCTTGACTGTAGTATATAACTTTTGCTCAATTTCAGGTTTTAAAAGTTTTCAGGAAAACCAAAGTCAGAGAATCATGTTTATTTCAAGGAAGACTTCAGAAAGACTCTAGAAACTAGAAGTATTAAAGAAGAGAGAGGTAGCTCATAAGTTGCAAGCAGAGAAAAATAAGGGCAATATGGGATCTTCATTCTACATGGTGCAGTACAAATGCTGCTCCATCCCACGTGTGATTAAGGGTGAGAAGGAATTGGATGAATTTGTAAATACTCAAATTTAGTGAAAAAAGGTAAAGCAGCACACAGGATGAAAAGTTAGCTATAAAATTATGACAACAGGATATGTTAAGTGAACAAGACTATATTTTTCAGACACTAAACTCTAGTATCTCTCACCAAATAATAAAAATTAAAGCTTATTCATCTTACAGTCTTCAAAAGTTCAATAGCCTGTCGTAAAAAAGACAAAGAAAAGCTGGTTGACCCGATACGGTGACAACTTTTTCTACATGATTAAAGAAACAAATACCCACTAAGCATAAAACATTTCTGAGAACAGCTGGGTAACTTTATAGCCCTCTGTAACTCACATCTTTTAACACTAAGATTTAGTGTCTGAAGACTTATAAAAAACGATGAATAGGCAAAATACACAAGAGCAAACATGGCCTAGTCTTGTATCGGCTCAGACCATTCATCCATAAAGCACTTGATGATCCATGTAAACAGTTTAGGCTCATCCAGGCTCTTAGATTTTAGCAAGAAGCAACCAAGCGAGATCTGTAAGATTCTCAAATACCCCTGGCTGTGAAACTTTGAAGACTGAGTTAAATCTGGGTAGTATTTTAACTTCAGAATTAAATCTTATATTATCTATTGAATATTTTAATCACCTAAATATAGCCTAATTCTGTGATATTCTTTTTTTTCCCCCTTAGCCACCTTTTAACCAATGAAGTAAGCCAAATTAAAGATTTTCAGTCCTATTCTTCCCCTGTGAAAGTAATTCTAACTTAGGGTTGTATTAAATTTCCTGATGGATGGTTTCTGAAGAGCTCATGTGCTCATTTCTGCCTTATTTTAGAACCATCTGCTTTCCTCACAAATATTTTCATTCTTCTGTAGGACAGACCATTTGGCATTGATTCTGCATAATAACGGGGACATTCTCCAACCCATGATGAGAAATTAAATCAACTCAGCCCAATGCTCATCTACATTATTTAAGAATGTTAGCATCAAAAATTCTAGAGAAATATAATAATAATTGTCATCCAATATAAAAACTCCATGCCAAGTAAGATAGGGATAACAATGACAAAAGGCAGCCTCAGGTTTAGTTGACAGAGGATTAGCTGATTCTGCCCTGAAGAGATTTTTTTAATTTTTTTTTTTAATGTGTGTACCTGAAAAACAAGATGCTGAAGAAACAGTGAGGTGATGACAGAGTTACTGCGTGTGCACTGGGGAGAATGGGAACTGAAGTACCAAAATACCTCTGGACCACCCACCACCCCGCCAATCACCAAGAATAAAGCTGCCTCTGAATAGGGCACAAAACACATGGATGACTAGGAGCTAAGAAGAGAAGTCTGCTGGGATGACCCAGACTTGAACTTACAGGACATAAAAGCAGAGCTGTGATAGCTACATTCAGTCACTACAAGTCAAAAGAATATTCTTTACCAGAGAGCATTGTCAAGGTCAGATTTCCTCAAGAGTTTTTACAACCATGTCCCTATGAACATAGAGAGATCTTCAGACAGAATGCTGGTCTGTAGCTGGTTAGCTGGTTAACGTAAACTGAAGAAAGAGATAAAAGTGAATGAGGGAATAGATGGAAAGACCACCTAAATATGAAAGTCAAGGAAAATACAAAGAGTGGAAGTATAAGAAAAAGAGAGAAATAAGGCCAAGAATGAGATTTTAGGACTTTGGTGTTACTTTCCTTATGCATTGTAGTTGTGTGATGGTTTTAACTCTCTGTTCATCATCAAAACTAATGCACACAATTCTCAAGTCAGGGGTTCACTAAAGCATACCGTGTTCTAAACAAGTGACTGACCATCAAATGTCCTCTTTCCAGATCTCAAAGTCATCAAAGGAAAACATGACTCAACTCATCCAATGAAAAGATACCTGAGCTGCTTTGTTAAAGTCCAGATTCTTGGTTCCATTCAAGAGATAATGGCTCTGAATCTAAAGTGAGGGGGAATTTGACTTTCTAGCACAGGTCCCAGGTGATTCTAAATCCAGGAACATTTAAGAACCATGCAGTAAGGAGCAGTCCATAGAGTATAAATGATGTGTGATTTTGGTTTTCCATTATGAGTGATATATGACAAAAAAGAAATATTATGCCCTGGGAACTGTTGCATAGACTTATAAAACTTACACTAAGAGATTTTTTTTTTTAATTATGCATTAAGATGTCATTTGATCACCTTCAAGAAATCTATAAAGGAGCCAAGTACTGTCCTATGGGAACAAGTAGATTTGAGAAAAAGCTGCAACCCTGATTGCTTATTAATGGAACCAAGAACCAAATGTTCACTCCAGCCACCTGTGAACAATCCATGTTTGACATGAGACATGGAAATCGGTCATTTGTTTTAGATTCTGTGGCTAGCACCTCTGCAGATTTATGGTGATAGAGATAGCAATTCATTTCCTTAGCTTTTAGTCCAATGGAAGCTAAATTCTCAATTTATTACTTTATGACCTTTGCCACAGAAACTAGTTGAATGCTATAAATAGAAAATTCTTTCTTTGGTTGTGCAATATACAGCCACAGAAAATGAAGGACTTAAGAAACGAAAGGTGCTTTTCACATGGTATCTCATGTGGCATCAGGAAGTAAAAATTAAAATCTTAGATAATCTAAGAATTGATTAAAATGTTTTCGAAATTCTTCAAGAGCTGTCAGCTACTCTCTAAAGCTTTTTAGTCGGTGCCATAGGAGCTAATTGGCTTAATCTTTTTAAAGTTCATCACCTGTAATTAATGGACTAAAAGCTGCAAGCATAAAGATTTTCAGGTCTCAAGTTTATAATCCTTTCGATTTTAAATATACTTGACCTCTATCCTCTCCTTCCTTATAAACATCACATTCATGTGAAAATGGATGGTAATTTGCTACTCGTTGTATTGATTAGCTCTGAATTCCAGTAAATAGCTGAAATTTTGCATTCTTAGATATTTTGAGCCTTCTGACCCAAATTTTTACAATTCTTACATAGCTCTGTCATCTTCTCTTCAACAAAACATTAAATCTCACCTTCATCTTCTTACAGTCCCCCAAGACACCAAACTTTAACTAAGGTCCTTATAATCTTATGATAAACACTGAAAATTTAGTAGAAAATAAAATTTGAAACTAGCAGCAAATTTTAGAAGACCAAAGACAGTCTCACATATATACTATTTGTAATTTATTAATATCTATTTACAGTTAAATTTATACAAATTAGTCTTGGGTTACTCTTTTAATTAAAGAATAAAATATAGATTAAAACAATGAAAATAATACGAGTATGAACCGTCACTTATTGATCATGTGCTATGTGCCAAGCACTATCTACAACTTTGTTTAAATAAACTCATTTTATACTCATAGGAGGAATGCTTACTTAGTTAATTCATCCAGTTATCATGCAACATGGTAGTGAAATTCAAGTGTAAGTGTGCCTGCTAGCAAAGTTCGTCTTCTTAAATGTTCTACACACACCTTCCTTCCTTATTATTGAATGATTTTGATAAATATATTACTGGATTAGAATGATCTTTCCCAATGATCATTGCTGGTTTGTCTCTATCTATGGCAAATAAAAAAGATACTGTATTTGTAGTCAGAAGATCTACACTGTTTGGACCTTGGAGTTGATTCAACTTTATGATCTGAAATCACTTGAGATCTTTAGTTTCCTTTTATAAGGTGATGACGGTGGTAGGAGTGATATTATCTGATGCCACCTGACTGCTCTTGCACGTTTCTGTGAAGGTCATTGGTTGTCTATTCAAAGGCAAAGTAAATTGTTATAACTACCACTGCTGACTTCATATTTTATAGAAAAGGAGGCAGATGAACAACCCCAGGAATGTAACTGTTGTCATGGCTTAAAACTGTCTGATACCAGCAAAATTAGCATATAAGGAATTTTTGTACTGAGAAGAAACTAGACTAACATTTCAGATATTTCACAATTTTTTATATTTATTCTTACAAAAAATATAAAAATTCATTACAACTTTCTATTATCATTGGGAATGAAATTAATCAATCTGCATTCTATTTAACAAAATTTTGCCTGTGTTGCCACAGATGCACTCTGTCAAATTTTTCTATTGATATCAGGCAACCAAGGTGGTCTGTGATTATTATGAAATGATAGTATGATTATAGAATAGCTACATAAAATTTAGCTTATGCTAATACTCTTTATTAGGTAGCCAGTAAAAATGAAGAAATACTTTTTACGCAACGTAAAATCTTTAAAACTAGATATAAAATCAAATATAAAGAATGCATGCATTGGGGCTGGGGATATAGCTCACCTGGTAGAGTGCTTACTTCGCATGCATAAGGCCCTGGGTTCAATCCCCAGCACCACCAAAAAAAAAAAAAAAAGAATGTATGGATCAAAAGTGAAATGGAAAAGTATATGTTAGTGCTCATTATATGTGGATTAAGTGGAATTTTTTCTAGTTCTTCCAATTTTCCAGATAATGCATAATAAAAATGGATTTATTTTTAATTATATCACTCCAAAGTATATATGGAAAGGAAATAAAGTCAGTATATTGAAGAGACAGCTACATTCCCATGTTCATTGCAACACTATTTACAATAGCCAAGAAATGGAAACAACCTAAATGTTCATTAACTGCTGAATGGATAAAGAAAATGTGGTTCATATCCATGATGGAATACTATTTAGCCACAAAAAGAATGAAATTCTGCCATTTATAGCAACATGGATGGAACTGGAGATAATTGTGTTAAGTTAAACTTTCCAGGCACAGCAAAAAAAAAAAAAAAAAAATATATATATATATATATATATATATATATATATATATATATATATATATATATATATAATTTGACTTTCCTCAAATGTAGAATCTAAAATTGTTGATTTCAAATAAGTTGAGAGTAGAATGGTATTTACCAGAGACTCAAGAGGGCAGGGAACTTAAATTATAAGCCATGGTAGCATATGCAATAGCAGAAATTAGGAGAGGATAAGGAGAAAAAGGGGAAGAGGAGAAGGAGAAACAGTAGATAAGTCTATAAATTCCCATAAGAATGAAAGATGCAGAAATAATTATTACAGCTCTATATACTTCTAGTCATGCTTATCAGAGTGTGTGGATAATATGAAAAGGGAACTTAAAATTTTACTATGTTAATAATAATATTCCGATAATCTGTGGTAGATAATTAGAATGTAGCTCCAGAACTTCACACTTGGTACAAATAATAGAAAATCGGGGCATGGGTACTGCATTATCATCTTGTTCTGTGTATATTTCTGAGAGAGAAACACAGATGGATAAAACAGAGTTGGATTGGCAGAAACGAAGAGACAGAGACAGAAGAGACAGACATAAAGTGAGAGCACTTGAACACAAAAATAAGCAATATCAAGGGTAAAAATATGTTCGGGAAAATATAAATGACCATATTTGAGATGATAGGAGCATGATAACACTAGAAGTTTCATTAAAACTCTCTTAAAGTGTTAAGCATAGGTACCTATATTGTTATTCATTTCATCTGAAAAAGAGGGATAATCATAATAAAGAGGTTTTCATATTTTTGTGTATATAACTTCATATCATTTACAATGATAATAAATTTACTTTATTTCTTCTGTGGTAATAAAAAAAGAACCAAGTAATTCTCTCTTTTGGTAGTACATCTAAGAACATGCAAAGCACTTCTTATCCCTGGTCCTGATATAAACATACACAACAAACATTTTGGTGCCCTCTCCCTTTCAATAATATCATTATATATCATTTTATTTATTAGATTGTATCACATTATTAAAGATTTTCATAAATCTTTTCATGCTTGTGTAACATTATATTATGTGTATATGTTCACTATTTAACAAATCTCCAATTCATTTTGAGAATTTATAAATTATTAACCTTCTGAAGAAATCACTAGGGCCACTTATACTAAGGACTTAAAATTAAGTATTCTAGTTAAAAATTAAAAATGCAGATAAAAATTAAAAAAAAAACTTATCTACAATATCTTGGAATTTATTTATTTTTTTAGAGAGAGAGAGAGAGAATTTTTTAATCTTTATTTTTTATTTTTCAGCGGACACAACATCTTTGTTTTTTGTATGTGGTGGTGAGGATCGAACCCGGGTGGCACGCATGCCAGGCAAGTGCGCTACCGCTTGAGCCACATCGCAGCCCAATATCTTGGAATTTAAAATAGTGATGGGACAATATTAGTGTAGTATGACTTGTATTAAGATTTTAGAAAAATTATTGTTAAAATTTAAAAATGATAAATAGAAGCTCATTTCTAGAGATCTCAAAGGGCAGCATAACTTAGGGGCAGAAATTTGAGTTGAATAAAAAAATTTAATATGAACATAATCATAACTGTACAAAAGAAGAATCTGACAACAGAGAATAGTCTAAAAAACCTTCATTTTGGTTTGGCTTGGTTTGGTTTGGTGTGACAGATGGTGATTGTAAGGAGGAAAAATGAATCTACTCTAGGACAAATGAATACAAGAATAACACAAAACTTAGGACTTGGGTCAGCAAAGTCAAAGGCAACTAGAAAGGGATTTTAAATCATTTCTTAAACTTATGTTACTGATAACTAACAGATTTTCCATTTATGTGTTAAGAAGCTAGACATCAGAAGAAAGAGGGATTTGGCCCATTGCTTGGGGCAGATGATTAAACATTAGCAGAAAGCAGAATTACTTTTTTCCAGACATACTATCAGAAGGAATAATCATTGCATTGGGAAGCCTAGAAAAGACATCATTAAAAGGAAATTGGGTCTCAGATAAGGAAAATGAAGGTAGGTAAATACACAAACTTTTAATGAAGCTGAGTCTCTGGACCCTTACAAACTACTTCTTAGGATACGGAGAAAACTTTGAAAATGTGCTTGCCAATGTATTCTTGTTTATCTTCAAGAAATTAAGTGAGGAAGTTACCACAGGCAAGGTTCAGCCATTCAAAGGATGTCCAGGCTTACAGATTTGCTTAATCCTTGCAAAGTTCCAGAGTTATTCTTGAACATTTAGAAAGGGATGTGGTCAGAGTTGGGGTACTGTACACATGTTCTAAGAAGGAATGGAATTTTTTTAATATAAGATACTGTTTTAGTCAGGTTTCTTTAGTGCTCTGATAAAGGACCCAACCAAAACAATTGTAAAGGAAGAAAACTTTACTTGGAGCCTTACAGTTTCAGAGGTCTACAATCTATAGACAGGAAGCTCCATTCCCAGGGGCTTGAGGTGAGGTAGAACATCATGGTGGAAGAGTGTGGCAGAAAAAAACCAGTCTACATGACCATCAGGAAGCAGTGGAGTCTCTCTTGCCACTGTCCAGATACTATATAGCCCAGAGCCACGCCCCCCATGAAATGCTTCCTTCAGTTACACCCCACCTGCCTCCAGTTACTACTCAGTTAATCCTACCAGGGATTAATTCACTGATTAGGTTAAGGCTATAGCCCAATCATTTCTCCTCCAAAACTTCTTGCATTGTCTCTCACGTGACTTCTTTGGGGACACCTCACATCCAACCCATAACAGATACCATACTGGCATATCAAGGCAATGCTGTAGACACAGTGTAACCCATTTAAAACAAGGATCTGACAATGTCTCCAACAGCCTTGTTTACAGAGTGAGGGAACATGCTGAAATACAGTTAGTCAGAGCTTCAATCCTTTTCAAGAAGTCAGTATACAGAGAAGACGACACAATGTACCATGTGATTCTATTACTGACTATATTTGATGAACAGTTTTATTAAATGACACTTAAAGAACCTTGGAAAGCAAGCTTATTACATTTAAACATGTCAAAAGTCTTGGTGGGAGATCTAATTAATTAAATTATTGAAAACTAATTTAAAAAGATGAAAAGACTGGAATAATGAGACCATGTATTAGGAAGGAAATTTAGAGATACATAAAATCTTGTATTGGATTTATAAAAGTTGCATAATGAATTGATGAAAGAGAAAAGTTAGGGAAAATTGTTTGAAGAGCAGTTAGGATGAAAGATAACTAGAGGAATTAGATGGCCATTAGTTCACCATCTGAACAAACAAAAGAAGTATTAGGAAGCCCAAGATAGTGTCAGCACTATCTGTGCTTTCTAACACAGCTTTACCAGCACCAAAGCTGATATTTTTATCTCTGGTTCACACCTGTATCCATTTCTCAACTGAATCAGTAATTGGAAACATGGGGTGGGGGGGTATACCCAAACAAGTGGTTTATATAGCTAATTACACTTTCCCTTTTATTATTCTCATGTCATAGATGAGAAAAACTGGAGTTTAGGTACTATCCATGCTTAGTGAGGTTAACTCACTAAGAGTTAACCTCAAATAAAATTTGAACCTGCTTCTGCTTGACTCTGATGTCAATCAGCCTCACTTCTCCTGTCCTCCTGGATGAGATGGGTAGCAGGGTGGTCCTCCACCACTTGGCAGAACTTGTTTTTGAGAGGAACACTGATGAGTTTCAACCAAAGAAGGAAGTGGGGAAAGGTGGGGCAAGGGTGAGGCAGAGGTCAAAACTACACACCAAATAATGGCAAAAGAAAATGGAAAACGTTTACTCTGAAAGGAGGCACGGAAGGACAAGAGAACTGTCCTCTATTATTTCCAGGGATGAACAGCAAAACAGGAAATTAATTGTATTCAAGGAGTAAACAGAAAGCTGACCTCTGAGTGACAATTGGGGGAGTCAGATTTTCACTAAAATTGAAATGATTATAACAAGTAATGTGTTCAAAAATATTTTGTGAAATCACATCTTAAACGGTAGCTGAACACTCAACTTTTGGGAATCTGTATGAGAAATACCTGTTGACTTGTCTAAAAGTTAAACTGTGCATCTGCTTTTTCTAAGTGCTGGGAATACAGTGTTGGGCAGAAGATAAGATATATTCATAAAATAAAAATTAATTGTAATTATCACATCATTATAAAATTTAAAACGCAGTGCTGAGTGAGAGATATGACTCATCTCTCACAAAATTTCCACCCTGGAGAGAGGCAGACAGAATAAATGAGAAAATAATGAGGGACAAATGCTATGAGGAAAAAAGAATCATGATATGATAGTGTGCAAGCAAATAGTGAGAGACTACTTTAGACAGTTGTTCAGTAAAGGCTTCTCAAAGAAGACAACTCACAGCTAAGTTCAGTATTTAATGACAAATAAGTGTCCACACCAACTAGGGGAAAATAATTCCTGTCAGGGTAATAGCAAGGACACAGTCCCTGAAGCTTGAGTGAGCTTATAATATAGAAAGAAATTCACTATAGGAAGAGAATCATTAGCTTAATTTAAAGCATAAGGTCACATTTTCCTCTAATATTGTTGATTTAAAACAGGCCATTTCCTATTCTAATTTTTTTAAATAGATGCAGCAAAATTCACTGTTATAAATGTGAGCAATGAACATCAGCTGTCAATGGAAGAGTAATACAATTTATGTCATGTTTTCATTGTCCTTTTTAAATTGAAAAGTAAAAATTATAGATATAGTCAACTTGGTTTTTGCAGGAAATTGGTCTAGGATCCTCAAGGATACTGCAATCCAAGATGTTCACTGGTTTGCATAAAACTAATTCTATCATACCATATACCCTGAACCACCTCTAGATTATGTGTAATATCTAGTATAATGCAAACACTATATAAATAGCTGTTATACTGCTGTTATACTGTATTGTTTAGGGAATAATGGCCAAAAATAAGGTGTTCATGTCTATTCAGTATAGAGATAATTTTATATATACATTTCAGTCCATTGTGGATTGAATCTGAGGATGTAGAACTTGTGGGCATGGTGGGCTGACTGTATTTATGGTGTAACTCATGATTTTTTAAAAACATACACAGTGTGAAATGGCTAAATCAAGCTAATTAACATATATAATCTCACATGTTTACTTTTTGTGAAAACACTTGAAATCTCTCTTAACAATTTTTAAGTGTAGAAGATATTATTAACTTTAGTTTTTAATGTATTAAAATAGATTTCTTAAACATATTGCCCTAATGAAAATGTTGTATCCTTTGACCAACACCTCCCCACTTTCCCCAGCCCCCACCTCAGTCCTTTAGTAACCTATTTCAACTCTGAGTTTGACATTTTTTATATTCCATATAGAAGACAGTAATACATATGTAATATTTGTCTTCCTGTGTGTGGCAAGTTTTTATGCTCTACTGAGAAAACAATATGTCACTTATAAACCAATAAAGGGCATTAACCTGAACTTTCATTTGATTTTCCCTATGTAAGAACAAATCCCATATGCATTATGGATTATGATGATAAACTGCATTTTCAAAATAGATGAGAACAGATTTTTATCATTTTTCTCAGCATAGTAGGCTGGTGGAAGGAGGATGATACACAAAAATGGGAATGCCCAGTAATGCCACTGACAAGGTATGCAAGGCTAATCAGGTCACAATGTCTCAGAGCCCTAAATTCTTCATTTGTAAAGAGAGATGATTGTAATATCTGTCTAACCAGCTTGACAGAGTTGAGGGACACGATTTAAGACAATGTTTAAAAAATGATGTGAAAATTTTAAATCACTAAGACAGATCTTAATACAAATTTGACCACTGAACTTCATTGGAAGAGAATAAAATCTTTGAAATGTTCTATGATTTGTAGAAAATTTGAAGTCCAAATCATACCTCTGACAAAGAAGAAATAGAGCTGGGTTCAGTGGCACAGTATGTAATCCCAGCAACTCAGGAGGCTGAGGCAGGAGGATTGTGAGTTCAAAGTCAGCCTCAGCATATTAGCAAGGTACTCAGCAACTCAGCGAGACCCTGTCTCTAAATAAAGTATAAAAAGGGCTGGGGATATAGCTCAGTGGTTAAGCACCTTTGGGTACACTCCCCTGGTACAAAAAAGAAAAAGGAGGAGGAGGAGGAGGAGGAGGAGGAAGAGGAGGAGGAGAATAGGGAGAACAAACTGAAACCAAAGCAAATTGGAATGAGAAGAAAACAGTAAGATGAAAGGAAGTCTCAAATGACAGTATCTAGAGGAGTTGGGAAGAAAGAGACTTGGAACTTGAAGACAATATGGTGTCAAAGAAAGTGTAGTTCGGGACTTTGTAAATATAGAGGGAAGCAGATAAAACAGTGGCAAACCTGACAAAGAAAAGAACATAAACAGTATATCTCTTAACAGTTTTTACATTTTTATTAAAAGACAAAACTATCTTGGCACACACACTTCTGGTACATTTCTGACACAATTTATTTTGTAAAGAGATAGAGATTGTAGGGATAGAAATTGTAGGGATTTGTATGGGTTTCTTCATATTTATCCCTTACCAGAATTATTAATTTCTTTAAAACTTATTAACTTCTTATCCCTTGTTAAACTTCTTTTCTTCCAAAGAATTTAGTATTATAATGTTGCAGATATGGAACGGGATCCTTTTTGCCTAAATAAACATATAGCCTTATTTCACCAGGAAGAGGGTAGCTATACAGGTTTTTTTATTTTTTATTTCTTTTAGTTGTAGAGGGACACACAATATCTTTGCTTATTAATTTATTTCTTATGTGGTACTGAGGATCAAACCAGTGCCTCACACATGCTAGGCAAGCGCTCTGCCACTGAGCTACAGCCCCAGCCACTGGCTATACAGTTTATGAAGATGTGCTGTCATTTTCTGGGCTCTATGTGTACCAAAAAATGAAAATGATAAATTGAGAAATGCCAAGAGACAGACAGATGTGTAAACCAAAGAAAGATGTGTACTTCATGGAGTGGCAGAGACTTGAGAAGATTAAAGTACAGCCAGGCGTGGTGGTCCATGCCTATAATCCCAGTGGCTCTAGAGGCTGAGGCAGAAGGATCACAAGTTCAAAGCCAGCTTCAGCAATTTAGCGAAGACCTAAGCAACTTAGCAAGACCCTGACTAAAAAAGAAAAAAAAAAGATAAAGAAAAAAAAATAGAAGAAGAAGAAAAGGGATGGGGATATAGCTCAGTGGTTAAGTGCCCCTGGGTTCATTCCATGGTATCAAAAAAAAAAAAAAAGAAGAAGTTGAAGGCAAACAAAATTCTGAAATGTAGCCATAGACTGGCTATTGAAGATTTATGATGTACTTTACATAGCTTGGGTTCATGTGATACTAAATTCTCCATATTCTCTATGACCCCTAAACATGTATCCTAAAATCTAAGTGGAAAATTAAGTCAGAAAGGATGACCTCAGATTTTCCATCTCTTCCTTATTCTTGCCTCCCCAGCCCCATAATAAAGTCTGAAATTCTATCATTTCAGTGTTTTTCTGAGGCCTAAACTTTGTAGACTTTTAAAAGTATGCAAATAAGACAAATACTGTGTTCTGGAAGGTCTAACTTGCCAAATTCTTTATCGACTTAGTTTCTTGTGAAATGAATGAAAACAAGACGCAGGGCGGTTCTAGGGGAAAGCTGCAGGGACTCAGGAGAGAAGGCTTCAGAGCTCAAGCAGCCAGCACCCAGGCTCCAGGACAATGAGTCTGAATCAAGTACATCCAGCTTGAGGATCCCAGGTGCGAGAGTGAGGCAGCCCTAAGAAAGACTGCTGAAGGAGGTGTAAGCACAACAGCGCGACTTCTGCAGTGTCATAATTCTTTTCCAGCAGGGTCACAGTGGCCTCATCCATTGAAGAAATGAATAATTGTAAAAGTGGAATGAAATTCTCATCTTTCAGCATTGACAAAAGATATAAAACACTGGAATATGAACGAAGAGAGTCAGAATTAAGAAAAATGTCGGATAAATCATGAGTCTTTAAAGGTCAGAAGAAAAAAAAATCATTCTGTATGCTACCTCATTCACTTCTAAGTCATGATTTGGGACCAGAGGAGAGAGAATCAGTGCAGTTATTTCCTTCTTCAGTTTTGAGCCAATTTTTTTTTTTAAAGTTATAACTCTTAAGATAAAAAAGAAAAAGTAAGAGTAAATGAAATGTCAAGTTGAGGGTGGGTGAAGACATAGGGTGAGGCCCTGGGAAGAGGGACTCCAAGTATAAATGACAATTGGCGCAGCTGAAGTGGGGCATGGAGGCCAAGCAGAACCAGTCCAGAGGCTGCTGAACAAATTGATCCTACGTGAGGGCCAAGGGTGACTTCATGATTCTGGCAACTATCTCTGCAGTGTCCTAAACTCCTCCCTCAATATTCTGTTTTTTCTCCCACACCCACTTTCATTTATTAGTTTTCCAGCTTTTTCTCCTCTGCAACAAAGTACAGGTTCATATGGTAAGAGGATGAGAAAAAATTATTACAGACCACATTTTGAAAAATTAGATTGCAAAATAATTAACCTTAAAAATCTAAATGGGGTGAGGATGAGGGCTGGGGTGGAACCTGGGCTCCCCAGAAGAGCTATTGACATTCATAATGTAAGGAAGCCTGTGAGTATTATTATCTTTGTAAAGGAGTTTCAGGCATGAGGGGGAAGATTGGATTCCCAGTTCTCCAATTCTATGAAGGGTTTGATAAGCATGCTCTTAAGTGACTTTCCAGCTTTCTCCGACTGAGTTCTTAAAACTAATTACCTCATCCTTAATTTAAATATGCAAGTTCATTTTCTGCATATCTTAGAAAGAAACATGTATATTAAAATATCTGTTCATCCCCAGATATTAGAGCTTTGGGAAACAAAGTGCTGAATTTTTTTATATAATCCTCATCACAGGACTATATTTTAAAAACTGAAAGAAGTATGAAATAATGATGTAACGATGTTTCTATTACTTTAAACATTATGAACATAGCTTTTTATGTTTCTGGTCACATTTTCTCAGTCCACTGTAACAAACACAACTTTAAGAAAAATAATTCACGACATCCTCTTTCTCTAAATTATAAAAGCATTCCCCTTACTCAACTCAAACAGGAAAACAAACTATTAATTGCATCCATTTGCACTGTTGCTAATGACAACTACCAAACTTTTAAGGACAGACAGAATTACCATGTATTAAACAAACTTAATATGCTCCAGAGAATTTGAAAGTATTTCAGTGTTTGGAGATCTTTTACTTCCACATCACATATTTATAATTTCTCTTTTAAACATTTTTTTTCTCTTTCTCAAGTTGCTTTCCCATAGCACTTTTATATCAGGACATCTCTGTTAGCTATAAACTTTTAGAACTTTATTTTTAACCCTTGCATTTGTACCCTACTGCATTTATAGAACAGAAATGTATCCTATATAACAAACCCATTCTTTCAAGTTCCATGCTGGCATTTCAGACTGGGCCAGTTGGACAGATACTTCATTCAGTCACTGACAGCTCATTCTGACCAGACGTGCACAGCTGGGGGATTAGAATTTTTCAGTCATTGACTATTTCTTGTTGGCCTGAGATATATAGTCCTTAAAAACAGGCTAACTCATTCTATGCATCTTCATAATGCCATAGCAAT
Organism: Marmota monax; assembly: GCF_021218885.2. Taxonomy (NCBI): domain Eukaryota; kingdom Metazoa; phylum Chordata; class Mammalia; order Rodentia; family Sciuridae; genus Marmota; species Marmota monax. Next base: position 1,494,135 of record NW_026694162.1, read on the forward strand.
CCAAAAATTGACTAATCAGTATATAGTTTTTGCTTCTGAAGAAAAAGTTAGTAGGAATAACATAAAATAAAAAAGATTTAAAAAAATACTCAAGTAACAGTACCCACAGTGATTTATGTATGACATATTTATTGGAGACATACAGCAGTCTGGGTAACTGCTGTAGAACAAGCCAAATGTTCCTCATCTGGCTAGAATTCATGTAAGTTTAACGATTGTTTACAATGGACCTAATCAATGAGAATACACAATAAAAGATGTTCTCATTTCAATATCCTCATGAGAAATCAGGTTTTAACTGATCATCTAATTATTTCAATAGCAGCTTCTCTGAGTGCTATGGAAACATAGAAAAGTGTCAAGTCCTACTTAGGACATATGGGGTAGGGTTCATCTCTTGAAATAACTCCTGGACTGAGTACTAAAATGAATAGCTTATATCAAGGTAAAGAAATGGAAGAAAGAGTATTCCAGAAAGAGAAGAGAAGAGCTGACACAAAACACAGAATTTGGAAATAGCATAATGTTCACAGAGAACAAGATATTGATCAGCATTCCTGGAACTCAGAGTTGTGAATATAATTTCCAGACAAGCAACACAACTGAAAACATGAGCAATGGGCTGGTACCAATGGACCATAGACATCATACTAAAAAAATTGGACCTTATTCTGTAATTAAGGGAAATCATACTATAAACAATCATTCATTTGAGACAATCACACCAGTGAGAAAGCAAATCTTAGGGGTATAAGATTAAAGGCAAAGACACTACTGTGGATTATATCGTAAAGAGCAGGCAAAATATAATGTAAATAATGTTGGGAAAGCAGTAATGAACAAAGGAGGACGTAGTACATACTTACATGACCAAAAAAGTAAAAATAATTGTGCTGACCATTCTACAGCAAAGCAAGGAAGTTTTTGGTGGTGAGTGGATGCATAGTGGTTCTATCAGGTTAAGAAGAATCTGAGAAAAGGAGGCAATGTTGAAGAAGATGGCTCCACATTTAGATTAGAGAAGCCCAGGAGAAAGTTGAGTTTTTAATAACAAATCTCATGGAAATAAATCATGTCTAATATAGGAGCAAATTATGTAAGATAATTAGAATGACGAGGGTCATTCAGATCACAGAGAGAGTGTTAAGTAGAACTGAAACCAGGGGTAGGTACAGATAAAAGGCCTAGTGTTCCAGGGCGGGGGATTTCCAGGAAACTGAGGCAGTGTAAAGACCCTCCCCACTTCAAAACCCAATTATTTTGATCAAGTCAGAAAGATTTCAGACATGTCACTCAGAGCCACAGGCGTGAGTTTATTAAAGGGATAGGAAAATGGAAAGGGGATACTCTCAAGGGAGAGAATGGGTTTCCTCAGAGAATAAAGGGACAGTGAGCTCCTCCTGCACTTTTTTTTTTATTGGGGATCCCAGAGAAGTTTACAGAAATTCCCAATCAGGTCCACTATTTGACTTGACTGGCAGCAGGATGGCATTAGACTTTCAAGCCTCCACTGCCAAGACAACTCTAGGTCATTTTGGACTATGCTGACTGGTTCTAATTGGATTCTTAACCATAAATTCTAACAGATTTTATGGTTAAGAGGATTTATCTTTATCTCCCTGAGTTTCAGGATCTGGTCTTTGAAAAGAGTTATAAAAGTCTCCCCATTCAGGGTAACTTGGGTTCCTCTTACCAACATTATTTCAAGCCTACATTTCTCCTGCAAATAGCATGTAGTTTGTTGAGGAATATGACGTAGCCTGTCCACTTAAGCCAGGCAGGGCTGCAGCTTAATTACTTCTTAGAAAAGAAAGCATGTGGGGGCCAGCACAGTGGGCCCATCCTATAGATTCCCTTAACTTCATTTCCCACCACTCACATCTAGCTGTCCCCTATCACTAGGAAGGGCAAGATTAAAGGACAACAAATACTTAGAATGAGAGATGAGGTCAAACATCAGGAGGGTCTGAGTTACAGAAGCCCCCGGAAAGTGTTAATTGCCAAATAGAGTGGTGTGGCACTAGAACAGATTCCTCAGATAAAGTCTAAACTCCTTTCCCTTTGCAATTTAGTGATTCATGGATTGCAGGGGTGGGGGATCTTTGGGGTGGGGGTTGGGCACTTCTATTTCAGTGCAGTAGATAAATACTATTAGTGAAAAACAAACAACAGAGATGCATTTTAAGAATATGTAATCAAAAAGTTCCATTCCCTGCTCCACCATCCCCTTGAAGGGGCACACACTCTTGCTTTTTTTTTTTTTTAATACAAAAAACCTCACCTAATAGGATGAGGGGAAAGATCCCGTGGAGAAAAACATTGATGACAGAGAGGAACCAGGGGATAATTAAGAACCAGTGGAAAGAGAGGCAATCCATTTAAGAGCAAATGTAGAGGAATTTGCCTTCCCTGGGAGAAAACTGCAGGGAAGGAAAGACTGATGCATGGTTAGGTGGCTGCATTTATGGATCAACCTATTTGAATTTGTTTGCCACTGTTGTTTTGCACCTTCAAGTAAATCAAAGCCACAAATCTTTATTCTACCATGTTCTTGCTTTTATGGGTTCAAGCATAGACAGATAAAATGGCAATGTAATGTGCTCACAGTAAGACTGAAAAAGCAAAGTAAAATTACACACTTCCATGCAGCATTAAGATAAAGCAGTTTTATAATAAATATGAAGCGCCTACTGTTTATCGGGCACTGTAACATGCATTTTGTAAGCATAAAGTAACTATATCTATTATTCACAATAATCAACTTAATTTTGTCTTATTCTCATATCATAGATAAAGCAACAGAATCTTAGAGCAAACGACTTGCCAATGTCTCACAGTTAATGAAAGCCTTTTAAGCATTCCACCATATCACCATCTAAGGCTAAACTCAATTTGCAGTCTCCTTCCTCTCAACATCTAGTCTCTCCTTGTGGCTCTTGGGCCTGATTCCATTAAAAGTATTGACTTTCTTTCCCTTAGATATATCTATATATGTCCCTATGGTTCTCTCCTTCCCTCTAACGTTGGCCTCTCTTCTATCCACTACCCCAATGACATGAGAGACAATGGAAGTCAACTTGGTCAAGTGGCCATTATAGCTTTCAATGACTTATTAAGTATCCACAAACAAGAAAAAATCCAGACAATATTAAATTGAATAAAGCTCTATGAAGCCTATATAATGTAAAATGTGAGGCATTCAGATAAGAAAAATATGTGCTTAAAGATCCATATATTAGGAAATAGTGCTTCTGTACTAATGCATCTGTGGATTCATGGAGAGAAAAATCAGTTTAGAACCTAAAACTAAACTATTTTTTTTATATTCTTTCATTGAGTTGAAAAGCAGTAAATTAAGAAATAATTTTGTTTTTAAATCCCCATGTTATTCAGTTGAATGAAATTGCTGAATAAAATATTATTTAATGAGAGGATTTTATAACATAAAACTCTTAAGAGGATTTATTTGTTGTTTTAATTCCATAAAACAGAGAAGTTAATTTCATTGATTTTTAAAAATTCCTGACAGCAGTTCTCTCTTCTTTCTCTTTCTCTCTCTCTCTCTCTCTCTCTCTCTCTCTCTCCCTCCCTCCCTCCCTCCCTCTCTCCTTTTACAGGTTTTATTCTGTCAATCACTGATGGTTAAGTCTAATTATAAAGACCAATTTCAGCATTTGGAGAATTTCATATTTCTATCTCCAAATGCTTTACACACACATACACCACACCATGTGTATACCTACTTATGTATACATACACAAATGTGAAAAATAAAGTATTAAAACATGACTATTAGATGGGGATGGTGCTGGAGAGGGTGCTCTGTTGCTTAAAAATGGGTCATTAAAGATGCAATACACAGAGAACCAATTTGGAACAGAAAGAAGGAAAATGGCCTGGGCACATGGAAGTGCTGTTCTGTTTCTAACCACTGAATATGAATTTTAAAAGAAAAATCCTCATCAGCAACACATTTCTGTCTTTTTATTCACTATTGTTGCTGGATTTTTTTTTCTCACCATTTAGCTAGTTAACTTGACACTGTTGAATTTCTACCAAGTCTATTTTGAGAGGCCTCTTTCAAAACCTCTCTCCTCCCATATCCCCAGTAAAGAAAGAGTCTTATATCTTCCACAATACGGGGCGTGAGATGCTTCAGCTGGTTCTGAAGGACTCTGTGACATCTCCTCCTCAGCCTTAATTTGAAAGGATAGTTTCTTTTTCTGCTTTCACTTGAGTCTTCACTGATGAGAATAAGTTAGAAAAAAAAAATCAACTCTAAAGATCTCTTGATTTTTATAAATGTAAATAGTCACTCCAGTTGAAGAGTTTCTTGTTCTCAGCATCTCGGGTAATTTTCCAGTGGGTATCATGCCTCTGCCACTTTGGGCTGATTAATACAGTATGTCTACATATATAAGGTTTTTTTTTAATTCAATAAATTAAGGAAAGAGAAATGGCTATATCCTTTCAAGCTGTTGGAATTTTCTCCCTCTTCCATGTTCAAAACTATTTTTAAAACAAAGATTTTATGGAAGCACTTTGAGAGTGGGCTTTAATAATTTACAAGTGGCTTTTGGATGTTACGTTTAATTCAAATGCCTAATCCTTTTGATTGTTGTTGGGAGGGGTGGTTCTGAATGATTACAATCTCTTTTCAGATAAATTCAACTAGCAACTTGCCCAGAAATAGAATTTTGTAAGTTAGACTATATACTTCCAATAAAAATCTTGTCTACCAATATCTAGAAATAGCAAAAATCTATTAAATAATAATTCATCATATCAATTACATACTCCTCTCTAATATAAACTTATTTATGTATCAGGACAAGATCATTGTACTTATGATGTATCCATGGGTAATAATCCTCCTTGGAATTACATGCTAAATGAGCCCTATTTTATTGGTTCCAAGATACAATTACATTTAGTGTAGAGTCATGTCTATAGTTTTGCACTGCATGGACATTAAATAATAATGAGAGCAAATTGATTGGTTCCTATTAAATTTATGTGAGGCAATAGTGTGGTTTATGAAGGGATTTCTAAGAGAGCTGCACATTTGGCTACATTTATTTATTTTTGATAATTGCCATACATAGATTGATGTTTGCCACATATTCACTTAATTCTTTCCTCTTCAGTTTTAATTAATTTTTTTTTCAAAATCTGATCTCAATTCTGACTTAAGACACCATAGGAAAAAGAACAAAAAATTATTAAAAGACAGAGTTAATGACTTAATATATCAGATTAAAAGAATTAAATTTAGGGGTTGAGCACAGTGGCATGCCTATAATCTCAAATATTCTAGAGGCTCAGGTAGAAAGATTGGTAATTCAGTGCCAGCCTCAGCAACATAGCAAGACCCCATCTCAAGAAAGAACAAAGAAAAAGGATAAAATGTATATCATCTGACAAATAGTAATTAAGCTATCTCTTCACACAAAATGAAATAAAGGACTAAGGCAAGCCAATCACCGTGACTCATACTTGTAATTCCAGCAGCTCAGGAGGCTGAGGCAGGAAAATCACAAGTTTAAAGACAGCTTCAACAATTTAGTGAGACCCTGAGGAACCGAGCAAGATCTTGTATCAAAATACAAAAATCAAAAAAATCAGCTGGGGATGTGGTTCAGTTGTTAGGTATCCCTGAGTTCAATACCCCCCACCAAAAAAAAAAAAAAAAGAGAGAGAGAGAGAGAAAGAAAAAAAGACTGAGGCAAATTGATTTGCAAAATATCACTTTTACCTGAAATATTTAGATTATTAATGGTAAAACATTTCTACATTACATTAAACAAATGATTACTCAAGCCTGTCCTTTACAATAAATCTTAATTGTCTTCTAGCTTCATAACCCCATGACTTTTTGTGAAAACAGATACCAAATCTATTTTTGAGAACTGAAACAAAACAGCAAATAGTCTAAACTTATCAGTATAGAAGTCATTTTGTATGATAAGTTGTTACAAACTTAGAATTTTAAAAAGTGAATTAATAAATCCGTTTCTGAGGGACTAGTTAAAGGACAAGGAAGATTATCTACCCATCTTTGCTATGAATGAAACAGAGACTATACTGATTGCTAGAACTTCTTTGTAGGCCCTGAGGCAAATGGAATAGGGGATACTTCCTTCTTTCCTGATCAAGGTCCTTTGCCAGGGTCAGTATCAATTAGGGTACTACTCTGCTGAAACCCAGATTCTCTATAGTGAACTCTTTAGCTCCTGATAGTCTATGGTTCCAAAATTGATGCTGTAACTGGGACTATGGGTATTTTTTTTTTTTATTGGTTGTTGTTTGTTTGTTTGTTTTGGTAGCGGGGATTGAACTCAGGGGCACTTAACCACTGAGCCACATCCCCAGCTCTGTTTTGTATTTTATTTAGAGACAGGGTCTCACTGAGTTTCTTATCATTTCATGTTTGCTCAGGCTGGTTTTGAACTCCCAATTCTCTTGCCTCAGCCTCCTGAGCCACTGGGATTACAGGCATGCACCACAGCTCCCCGCAACATTATACATTTTTTACATATAGGAGCTCTATTGTGAGCCTCTTGCCCTCCACACTGACCACACAACTCAGTGCATATGGGTCCTTGTCTGTTACTTGTTAGTGTAATATATTTGAAAAACAGTTCCTAAGGACTACTACTAACACTTTATGTACTGACCATCATCTAGATAAATTCTTGTTATTATTGTCAACAGGGCCTACCAATAGCCACATTTTACATCCTTTATTTTCCCATTTGCCAGTGAGGAAAGTATTGCTTTAAATATATATTCCTAACTTCAGCAACTCTCTCTGAGAGAGGTTTTCATACTGATTGAAAAACATGATGTCCTATATCTAAAACTATTCATAGGCATTTATCAGAATTCATGAACCAGCATTTGCATGACTTTGAGGTGTGAGATGCTCAGGCCAGAGAATGCCTATTTAATGATGCTTAACAACTAAAATTGTAAGTAATGGGAGTTTAAATAGGTAATGTAGTGACTGTACACCTCATTGCACTAGTAATACTTATTGATTCCACTGTGTGAAAAAACTTGGATTTGAATCCTTGAGCTCTTGGAAAGGTCAGGAGGAAACAGAAAACCATCTAATAGTCCAGAAAGTCAACCAGGTGGATTTGAATGAACAAAACAGAAGAAAATAATGATTGTCTTGCCCTCTTATAGAATATGGAAAACAAAATGAAAAAGAGGCAGACAAAGTATTACTGAACATTTAACAGATTTGAACATGTTCCCTCAGCAACTCTTTGGATCACATTGTAAACAAGCCCTTGTAATCCCCCATCAGCACCAGAGGAGCTTTGTATAGGGCTATGGATGCTGATATAGGTTTTCAGAGGTGTCACCTTACCTAGATCCCATGCTCATGGCCAGCAGATTATCTAACTCTGAAGCACTTCTTCAAATATGATATTTTGAGAGATCATTACTTCCTTAATGAAAAAACTTTGACCTGTAATATGAATGAACTTTAGAGAACTATAAAAATGCAAGAAAGTTACACAGCAAGATAGCACTCTTTTTAGGTTGGAATCATAAGCAATGCTTTTGATACCAATGATGTCCATTTTAAAGCTTTCTTCTATTTTTAATGTTTCATATATCAAAAAGAAGAAACAAAATGATGACAGACACAATTGACAATATGATTCAGTGTACTGTAACATATAGTAAAAGTCAGGAAATCATAGATACATGTGTGATTACATACAAGCTTGTGTGTGTGTGTGTGTGTGTGTACTTTTAGTTGACTACTATGTTTTGCTATCGCATCCACTTTAGTTGCAATGTCAACATTAGCATCTGCAGCATTATGCCTAATGAGAGTCTTTTTCCCCTTTTATGAAATGGTCAATGAGACTTCTAGGATAAGCTTGCTGTATACCTGAGATAACACTCTTTTTCTGGAACTACTGCTCTAGTTATTCTAGTCATTAAGCTTCTCCAATTCCATGCACAAATCCCAATTGTGATGGTCATTTACAAAAAAAAAAAAAAAATGGTAGAAAAGTACAGGGAGGTATCACTTTGTGTGCAGTTTGTGCAACTTGTCTTCTTACCAACAATGTACCACACTCCTGTTTCCCTTGTCACCCACACTCAGAATCATTCCCACATAGCATAGAATTGGGTGGAGGTGAACTATTCTAAGGACAGCATCCCAAAATAGAAAGGAGCAGATGTAGCAGCATTTCTCAAGTGACAGCATTCCACAATGAACATTTTTTAATCCAACCAGAATCTGTGTAGGCAGTTTCACATATGTATTTATAAGTTACATGAATGAGCGATCTATTCTAAACTGTTGTTCTTTTAGTATCTCCTGATGGAGAAAGAGTTGCTTAGACCTAAGAGTTGACCAGATGGACCACACAATGGTGTGCTGATACCATTTGTGCAGTGAATGGAAGAGATGATTACAAGCTCCCCATTCTCAAAGGACCCAGGCTTCCATCTGTTGAGAATGGCCAAACTTAATCATAATAGTCCAGTTTAGATACTGAATTCATTCGATTATTTAGAGAACTCCCTCATCAGTGTCTGTCTCTCACTAGTTTCTAGTTTTATGACACAATTTAGAGCCCCAAGTTTGCAAGGAAGTTAAGGTCACCATAGGAAATGTGATAAATTGTGCAAGTAAGGACACTTTTGCTGTCTTAGGAAGGGGAAGGAAAAGAAGCACACTGTGGTTAGTGTTTTGTTTAGGTGGTAAATCAAGAGCAAAGCCAGGAAGGGGACACACGCTTTCTAGTCCTTACCTATGACAGTGCCAAGCAGTCACACAAAAGAAAAGTTTTATTGCTTATGACAGCAGCCAAGGAAAATAAGAGCAAGAATCAGTGGGCTTATGTTTTTACCATTACCAACACCCTTCCCACAATTGTTTTAAGCAATATCATTTGGTATTCATCAACTCCTTAACAGCCACCCATCTCTTTCTATAGAGGTGATTGTCTATTATGCTCTGCAAACAAGTCCTTGCATGGTCTGTCCATGCTGGAATGAAGGAGGAGTAGTGCATCTCCGCGCCAAAGCCTTAATTGCGAAAGTTGTCATTGAGAAGATCCAGCAGTGAACTCGGGGACTTGCCAGCTCATTGGAAAGAGAATCTTTGTGTGAGCTGATGCACTCATAAAGAAATAGGCTATGGGTGGAAAAAATACCAGTGGAATATATACCCATGGGAAAGTTGGAATTCAAAGTAAAAGAGGTTTACTCCCTGACAGCTGAGATTTATCTAACTTAATAACTAGGGTGGAATATTCAGGGTTTTTTGTTGTTGTTGTTGTTGTTGATTTTTTTTCCAGTTCTCAAATTTAGGAGAAAGTGCTAGAAAGATAGAAAATTAGCCTTTGAGTGGAGCTGTTCTGTCGTTCTCCTATCACATCACGTTTTTGAAATCAAGTCAGGTAGAGAGTAATTCTCCAAGTTGGAGCTAATTCCACTATAATACATTATTTTAATGTAAAGAAAGCAGGGGAGAAGTGAACTATACAGAGAGAAAGAATGAGGAATATTTCCTCTGAATTTAACTGAGCTTTAGGAAACATACAATAGTGCCACTCCAGGTGGACAGCATTAGATTTTCTTCCAATAGTTCTGTTTGCCTACTAATGAGGGCATATTTTGGATTTTGGCAAATAGCTGTTGTTCGAGTCCTTCAGTCCAATGGAATTATGTGTTTCAAGGACTGTGTGGATAGGACATAGTTGGAGCATAGATTCCACAGCTGGTTTGCCTGAGTTCTGTCCCTGGTCTAATACATCAAGTCTTTTCACCTTGGCATGTTATTTCATCCCTTTGTATCAACCAAAACTCTTCTGAAGTATAAATGTCTTCATGTGTGCACAAGACTGGGAACTGTAATTTTGCATCTGTTACCACCCTACCCTATTAATGTACTATGCTCTGCTTAAAAAAAGGCCCTCAACATGCTTCCCACACAATTGTATTCATAGTTATTGAGAACTTACTATGTTCTAAACCATACAAATTAAGGTGACAGGTTGACTTTGGAGTTAGCCTGTGTTAAAATCCAGCTACTAGGCTTAATACCTAAGCTTAATTTCTTCTTTTTTTTAATTTTGAATGTTTCTTTCTAGTTATAATGACAGTAGAATTCATTTTTATACAACTATACAAGCATGGGATATATCTTATTCTAATTAGGACCCCATTCTCGTGAATGTGGGATTCACTGTGGTATATTCATATATTTATATAGGAAAATTATGTCAGATTCATTCCACTGTCTTTCCTATTCCTATTCCCTTTCCTTCATTCCCCTTTGTCTAATCCACTAAACTTCTATTCCTCCTTCCCCACTTATTGTGTGTTAGCTTCCACATAGCAAAGAAAGCATTCAACCTTTGTTTTTTAGGATTGGCTGATGTCATTTAGCATGACAGTCTCCAGATCCATCCATTTACTGGCAAATGTCATAAAGACATTCTTCTTAATGACTGATTTCTTTTATGTGTAAAATAGGTATAATGCTGCCTAACTCTGTGTTGTTTGGTAATAAATGAGATATAAGCTAGTGTTTTTTCTGCCTAGCTCAATGACCCATTTCACATGCTCAGGGTAAAATATTTCCAAGACAACTAGAAGGTGAAAAAAAGAAAACTTTCCTTCTTGTGATCTTTCCTGTCTTGTAAAAATTCTCTCTGAACTGTGTGTTGCCACTGTTGCATGAAATAAAATGAGCAAAGCTCTGACAGGACAAAATGTATCCTAGTGTTATGGTTTGGATCAGGAATGACCCCAGAGGCTCAGGTGCTCTTGGTCTCCAATTCATCCATGTACAGAGGTGAGGCTTTGGGGAAGTGATTGGATCATGAGGGATCTAACCTCTTCAGTGGATTAATCCATTATCAATGGATTAACCCATTGATAATGCTCTACTGGGAGGTGGCAGAAACTATTGGCTGTGAGGCATAGTTGGAAGAAAGAGGCCCAGGGTTGTAACCTGGAAGGATGTTGCTTGTCTCTGGACTCTTCCTTTCTTTCTCTTTGCTTATGGCTGCTATGAAGTGAGCAACTTTCCTCTACCATCTGCTTCCACAATGATGTTTTCCTTCATCTGAGGCCCAAAGCAATGGAGCCAATCACCCATGGACTGAAACCATGAGTCAAAATTTTATTTTCTTTCTGCCTCTAAGTTGTTTTTCCTATGTATTTGTCATGGTAATGAAAAGTTGTTGAACAAACCTAGAACTTGCTGAAAAACTGCTGATTATCAGACGGGAGCTACAAAGCTTACCCCATAATAGGAAAAGAAAACTCAATCCACATCATACATTCCTGTTCTCTTTTTGGTTTGGTTGTTTTGGGTCTTGTTTTACATCCCATGGACCTATCCTGATCCTTCTTTCTTTAATGCAGAGTTCAGTCCTTATTTTATAGTTTAAGTCTTTCTTCTGCCTTCCAAATTGTGTTTGGGACACCAAATTCAGCATTTAGACCTCCCAGTTGTGATTCCCAAACTTGCATAGCTTAAGCTATGCAACATACAAATGCTTTTTCTCTCAATATCCTTCCCTCTTGAAAAATAATAATAATTACAATTAGAATTTTCAAATAATGTTCTATATAATGTTTGTGTCATATCACACATTTAATTAGTGGTAGCTATATGCAAAAAAAGATAAGCTCAGCTATAGAAAGCTGAATAAATGAAATCTCCTACCCACTAAGATGTTCTGTCTAATAAGTCAGAGTATGTTAGATACACATTTAAGAGTTTATGAAACTGTACATACAAATAAATAAACCCATGGTCATACATGACAAGTAATCTTCTTTTAATTCTATTGACACTATGTACTTTTAATTCCTTGCAAAGGGCAATGACTTAAAGGAAATAGAATGTTCTGCATTTTTGTAGTACCTGCATCCTCAATTTAGGCAGACTCCATCTTCAAAATATGCAACAAAAAGCATGCTGAGAATTTAACTGAACTTTTCACAGCATATGCAATATTGATTGATGTTGTTCATTTCTTAGGATGTTTCATAGCAGGTATACAATAGGTTTGTAAACAACCATCCTTAATCAAATCATTGTTGATATATATGTGTTCACGAATTGAATCTAAAATGAAGTTGGCAAATGCAGTTCACAAATGCATTTACTCAAAAAATTTAGATGAGAATTGGCTCTCTTTGGTTTAATCCTCCTGCAAACATTTATCCAGATGCATGCACTCCACCCTGTCACAGGAAGGAACCAGTAATTGTTTCTGTGCACTGATATGCTCTTATAATTAAGGCTTTGGGAATGTGGGTAAAAAGCTGCTTGGTGTATTTAATTAAAGTTAGTAGGAAATTTAAAGCGAAGAAAGCATTGTCAGTAGTACTTAGTATTTAATACAAAGAAACCCAGGTGCTTCAAAAATTATGCCAAAAGAAAGCAGAGAGTTCTTATATTCAGAAAAGAACATTATACATTTAGTTATCAAATTGCACAAAAGGAACGATAAAATATTATATGCTAAGTGAAGAGAAAATGTATTTTCATAAATTAATGGACTCATCAACCAAGCTATAATAATGCTATTACCTACTATGTGCTTAAACTGAGATTTAATTCTTAATCTTGAAAATTGAAGAAATTAAGAAACAATCTAGTCTTGGAGATGAGCCTAAAAAACAAAAATAATGATGGCTAAAGCAAGATTATACAAAACTAAAGGCTGAAAAGTATTACTATCTGCAGGTATAAGAGGAACTCAGAAAAGGACATGGAATCAGAAGCAGAGTCATCAGGGAAAACATCACTGATCAGCACATGGCCAATCAATATTTCAGTGACCAAATATAAGACAGTTTGAGCAAATAGTGTTCATAATAATTAGAATAGTAGACTATAACCCACAGAATAAAATAGACATACAAGTCCATATTAATTAAAAAAAAAACTAATAAAAAAGTACATGGGAAAGAAGGGGAAGCTCTTTTTAATTATAGAATTCCAGTTGGTAAATGTAAAAGAAATAACAGAAAACAAAACTTACTGCTTTGCAAATACCACAGTAATAAGTGATGTAGACAAGAATCATCTTTGGAATCTACAATCAGTGAGCAAAATTGTAAGAAAAAGTTTACTTGCCTGATCTCAGTATGGCTCTCTACAGTTTCTTAATTAATAATTATAAAAGGAGAAAATTACTGAGTTTGAGAATGTCCCTCTAAAATTCATGTTCTTCCTAGAATCTCAGAATGTGACTGATATAGTTTGGATATGGTTTGTCTCCATATAGTTTGTGGAGATGGTGAGAAGTAGTGGGACCTTTAAGAGGTGGGGCCTAATGGGAGGTGGTTAGGTCATTTGTGGATGCTGTACTTAGAAGGGATTAAGAAGAATTTCATTCTTGCTAGAGAATTGCTACAAAAAGAGCAAGACTGTCCCCTACCCCATTCTGACTTTCTTTTTCACCATGGGATCTTTCCTCATACAATCTGTCATCATCATGCCATCTACCATGAGACCTCTGGCAGAGCCAAGCCAATGCTGGCACTATGCCCTTAAATCTTTAAAAACTGTGAGCTAAATAAACCTTTCCCTTTCTTTCTTTTCTTTTCTTTAAACAAAGTCCCTATCCTTAGCTATTGTATTTTGGTAACAGAAAATGACTGATTCTATGACTTTTTATGGAGGTGGTATCATTATAAATATAATTAGCTAGTGAAGATGAGATCACACTGGAATAGTGAGGGTCCTTGATCCAATATGACCCGTATCTATAGAAGAAAAGAGAAAAAGAGACAGATGCAAAGGGCAAATTCAACACAAACATAGAGGCAGAGGTTGGAGTTAGATTGTCAAAAGCCAAGAAATGCCTTAGTGCTACCAGAATCCCGAGAGGTAAGGAAGGGCTCTCCTTCTGAAGCTTCAGAGGGAGCATAGCCCTGAGCAAAGCTTGGTTTCAGATATCCAGTCTAAAGAATGTCAGAGAAAAAATTTCTGTTGTTTTAAGCCACCGTGACTTTATCTTTGTTAAAGCAGCCCTGGGAAACTAGTACTGTAACTCCATAGTAGAAAAACTTGGCAGATACCTTCTTAACAAAATGATCAAAGTTAACATTGCTTACAAAAGACTGAAATGATAAACCAGGAAGGGTACAACTTCACTTTTGCCATAATCTTGACAAAAATATATAATGTAAATAGAATAAGAAAATAATAGGTGAATTTAAATAGAAAATTTTACAAAAGTGTTGCCTGATATTCTTTAAAAGGGCCAGGTCCTGAAAGACCAAAAAAAAAAAAAAAAAAATACTGAGAAAATGACCCAGATTGAAGAAAATTAAGGAGGCATGAAAACTAAAGGAAATGTGGACACTTAGACAAGATTCAGAACCAGGAAAAAGAAAACGGATGATTGAAACAATTTGCAAAATTCAAACAATGTTTGTGGGGTTAGTTTAGATCACCTTACTATGATTATATAGATGTGATCATTAGGGTAATCTCACTGAAGGGTATTCAAAAACTCAGTGTACCACTTTCACATGTTGTTAAAAGTCTAAAAGTATTTAAAATAAAATAATGTAAATAGAATTGTGAATAAAATCCAAGGGAACAAATGATAGGGATCAGAAAAGATAGATAAAAGAAGGGATCCCTTGTCACATAAGGCTTAAACAAAGGTGAGAGATGACTAAGCATGTGTTGCAGGTAGAAGGAATGCAAGGCTATTGGGTCAGAATTATCCCTGAAGATCAGACAGCAACCTCACAGGCCTCCAGAATGAAAATGGTGTAGGGTCTTTAATGAAGTAAAAAAGAAATGTGATAAAAACATCACTAAATGACAGTTTATGTGGAATAAAAATGCAGGATGGATTCTGCTTATATTTACTGAATCTATCAAATGAATCAGACCCTTTTCTAAGCTTGTGGTTGATGCAGGAGTTTGAAGGTCAGTGTTTCTGTCTCTAGTCAGGGTGGCTTTTTCTCTCTGGTTTCCTCATTCCTTCTTTCTCAGAGACAAAGTTGAGGTTTGGGAAAAATGGCAATATTAGCAATATTGTCAGAATAGTACTAATAGGAACATATAAATTACTAGTATTTAGGAAACAAAAATGAAAAATTCAGGCTCAAAACTGAGAAATTGTGTGGTTTAAACCAAAAGAAGACCCTGAGGCCAGAGGGATTACACTGTAGGTAGAATAATGATCCAAATTCTGAGAGAGTTAGCAGAGCAATAGGAATGAAGAATGAAACTATTCTTTCTCTTCTTAAAGCTGGTCTGATTTCCTCTAGATCACATTTCAAGATGTAGGTCACAGAGGAAAAATAACTAAAAAGAGCCAAAAAGGATTAAAAGAGGCAAGTCATCATCAATTTAGAAACAAAAACAATTGTTAAGTAATAGGAGATCCTAAGATAATACAATTTGAAAAGATTAGAGAGAAAAAAAAGTGATTAAAAATGGACCCTATCATAATAAAAATTTTTAACTCCAGTTCAACTAATAGAATTGGCAATCACTTTTCACAGATTAAAGTTTACTTTTACGTTATAGCAAAGAAATATTTTGCTTATCAGATTAATAGTGTAAACAAAAGGCTGTGTTTCAAAAGCTTTTTGTTGGCCTAGTATGCTCCATAAGTAAAGGTACTATTGTACAGGTAAAACTCAGACTTTCTTTGCTAATTTATTAAAAGCTAAGCTTTCATTTATTTTTAAATGTGTTTATGTTAGGGTTTAAATCATTGTTTAAAAGCTCAGCTTTTTATTTTACTGTCCCTGTTAGAATCCAATACCATGAAACAATACAACCTTTGTGAATAAACTTAAACCTTCTTTTTTCTTTTGCTCATCTGCTTCTGAGGACTCTACTTGCCTCAAAGTTAAGCAAAGATCCCTCAACATGCAAATATAGTAGGAATTTGTGGAAGAGGAGGATCTACATGAGAAGCAGAGACCTATTGTTTCTAAATAAGCAGGAGAAAATCTCTCTCATACACAACTGAAAATTGAGGTCCCAGAAAGGTTTTCCAGATATAAAAAAAAAAGGTAAAAAGGAAAAAAAAAATTTAAAAAAAAAGAAGAAGGAGGAGAAGGAGGAGGGAGGGGAACCCATTAAAGACAAAGGGCTCCTATCCAAGATTCCACACAAAACTAGAAAAGAATTATCCCAATGAGGTTTGGAACCAATGACACAAAGCAGATGATTTGTTCTCTTCTTTCTCCCATTTCCTAATTTAGCAAAACCCTGCCTCTTATAAAAAGTAACCACTGCCTACAACCAGCTCTTGCAGGCTCTGGGACTCCTCTGAGCCCTCCCATTACTGATACTTCCTTGGAGGAGACAGTAGGTCATTCCAGCTGGGCCCAGCCTTTCTTTTCTATGGCCCAGTTCCCAGCAGCCCCCTTACAAGGAGTTGCACTGATGTGTGTGAATCCCTGCAGATCCAAACAGCCCACACCCTGCACTCATGCTCCCAAAGCTTTAGAAGCACAAACAAGTAAAATACACAAAAGCAAGATGCCTTAAAATAATTCCAGTGTAGACTTATCTAAGCCTGTAGTTTGTCTCATTTCCCCAATGATCCCTTATGGGATAAAACTCTGGAGCTTGTTCAAAAATATGCTTACTGCCCTATGGGAGCTCTGTCACCATCCTTTACTTTTTGCTCCCTCAGGTATGTGTGTTTAGAGTTCTTGGTGGTAATGAAGGCTCAAGAGAAACCTTAAGTGATTCCTTATTCCTGGCTTTTGCTGTTAGAGGGCAGCAGACTTGCTGACAAGGGGGCTCTGTAATTGAGTGTCCCTAGGAACTACCTAAGTACCTAGTTTTATGAAATGCAAGCTTTCCTTACATGAGTATGAATTGGCAGAGGTTCTGCCTGAGAGAAATAGACACTAGTTTTAAAGTCACTGGTCTCTATGTAGTTGTGAAACTACCATTACATTGTACCCATCCCAAACTCCTAACTAAACAACTTCTTCAGCTTTCAGGAAAAAAATGATAACTAGATCCACTTGTAATGGATGATTAATTTCATTGTCTAATGTTTAAGTTGAATGAGATACATGATTTATACATTTTTAGAAAATTAACATTAATGCATGTATTTCCCTGACAATTTGCTTGAAAATATTTGAAGTCTGTTTCAAACTGGCTCTGTTGCAAGTAATGAATGGGTGTATAGAATAAGTAGTTTACAAACGGGGAGAAATGTATGGTCAGGTACATGAAAAACTCATACTTTTAGACATATCAAATGACATTGTCTAGACTCTATTCTTTCCCTCAGGTCTACCTTCTGATTTTATTCTCAAATTCTCCCAAAAGGTAGCAAAACTGACCTTTGGAAACTCTATATTTGCATCTTTTTACCTATTGTCACTTTTTAAAAGAGCATGTCTTTAGATATAATACCAGGAAAAAATTCCCCAAATTCAAATCTCAATGAAGAACATATACATGTGGACATGCACACACACACACACAAACATACACAGGCGTGCAAATCTCACCACTACCATCATCATCGAGAGCAACACCAGTCACTCTCCATATTTATGTCACAGACCAATCACTTTGGCCAAGGGAAGGATGCTCTCTCTAATTAGCATGTCTGGCTCAAGAACAACCTCTAGAACCTGAACCTGAAGAGAGAAAATCCCATCTGTGCCATATAAGGTAGAATAACTTCTCAAAGCGGAATCAAGGTATAATTGCCTGAAGATAGATGTTAGGGATAAAAAAAAAGAGTAAGATCTCTGCCAAACCCAAGACTTCAAGCTTATGAATATCATAGCATGCTTAGGCTTTTTATTTTACCTCTATACCTTTTTAAGTTCTGCTTACAATGAAATGCATAGGTCAATTTTCAAACATTTCTTTTGTAAAATGTTCATGAGCCATTATGATAAAGTATACATTTTCACAACCAGAAGGTGCAAAAACGCATGTGTAGATGAATAAACGAATGACCATGGGGAGCTAATTGCCAATAGCCAAGAATTCTTCCATAGCAACTCTGAGATTTTATAAAACTATAGAGTTCAGTACCCCAAATTTATCAGAGGAAACAAACTGAAAAACTCTTCCATGACAACATATTGGAAATGCTAAGTTAAAAGGATGTACTGATTTACTTTTATATTGGCAGTGTGAGGAATCTGGGAACTCTTCTCCAGAATAATCCCAACTAGTGCAACTAGTAAACATTATTGTTTTTTTTTTTGTTTGTTTTGTTTTTTAAGAAAAGGACTTTTTAAAGAAAAGTCTCTGAGAATTGTCCAAGAGCATACAGCAGGAGTGAGGTAAATAATGGGCACCTAATGATATTAAATCCCTAATCCCTGGAAACTATAAATGTTACTTTATGAAGAAAAATGTATGTACAAATGTAAATGTATGGAGGACTCTGCAGTGGGAACCTGGATTCAGATGAACTACAAATTTAATAAAATAACTTATCTGTTTTTGTTTGTTTGTTTTGTTTTTGGTTCTGGAATCAAACCTACTACCTTACACAAGCTAGGCAAGTGCCGTGCCACTGTGCTGTACTCCCAACCCAACAAGTATCCTTTTAAGAGAGAGGTTTGAAAAAGACTAAAATGGAGAAGGTAATGTGTTCATGAGCACTGACATTGGCATGTAGATGATACCACCAGTTACCAGTTACCAGTTCTGCTTCCTCACATGTTGAAGTATAACATTAGAGAAACACACCAAGACAAGCATATAAAACAGAGTTTATTTAAAAAGGGGTAACATAGACTTCTCCCAGGAGGGAGAAGGGGGGATAACTGGTATCCTGGTATCCCAAGAAATAAGAGCATTCCATCTTTTTTAAATTATTTTTTTATTTGTATACAACAGCAGAATGCATTACAATTCTTATTATACATATAGAGCACAATAGGATTCCTTTGTTCTCCTGTTCTCTTCCCCTAATTTCTTTCCTTCCTGCATATGTATGTGACTAGGCTTAGAAGATGCTTTGGTGGGATGGCCAAAAAGGGAGAAGCAGATGGGCTGGAGGGGCCAAGGTGGAGTGATCCAGGTAGGAAGGGGGGCCTAGAATGTATTAACAACTTTTACAACTCCCTGTAGGGAGGGACAATCCTTGAGACAGGTCACCTTAGAAACAGGTTGGAGCAGGGGCAGGTTACCTTGATAAGGGTGAAGGAAAGCCTCTGAAGTAATTAACATTTCAATCCACCTCCAACTTTCCAGACCCAAATTGTCCTCCTGGATCTGATCTGACCTATCTAACTGACTGCCTCTTTTAATTCTGGCTTACTTGAGAACACAGTGAAGGGAAACTGGAAGTCTTTCAAAGCTGGAAGGGGCAAGGAATGAATCTGCCTCTCGAACCTCCAGAGGAGCATAACTCTGTTGAGACCTTGATTTCAGTCCAATGTTACTTATTTAAAACTTTTGGATCCAAGAGCTATAACAAAATGAACTTGTCTTAAGCCATCAAGTTTTGTAGTCGTTTGTTATAAGATGGGAAACAAATACACAACAAATAAGGAACAGTTTTTCAAGAAAATCAATATCTCAGAACAGCAAGTATTTGAGGCACTTGAGCCATGAACTACTCCCTTTCATCTTGCCTCCCCTTCTACTACTCATTTTGTCAAAATTCCACTCCAGGAGGATGTAGCTAATAGATCAGGTTCCCTCAACTCTCTGCTTCCAATTCACGGGTACCATACCTCACTAGGAGTGTAGTTACAAAGACTAATTTCTAAATTCCTGGTGAGGGCAGCCAAGAGGTTGGAGTCTTCCTCTTTTCTTCAAGGCCCCCTACTCATAAGTATGATAAGCTAAGAACACAGGAGCCCTAATCCCCCTTCCCTCAGCTCACTTGTGATGTGAAGGTTCTATGAGTAGAAAAGCAAGCCTATAAGAAGCTACTAACCCATCCCTAGACCCAAAGAGTGGCTCAGAGGTGTTTTGCAGGGTGTGAGGCTCTCCTCAAGAGCAGAGTTCTAAAAATTTCCCAAAAGGGAAGGACATTATTTAAAAGAGTGTGGTGAATTTCAAGTCTCAGTTCTCTTTCATAAACAATGGAGATTTGAGTGACAAGCAATTCAGAAGAGTTTGTTACTGCCCATGAGAATAACATGCAAAATCATAAACTCATGGCTCAATCTCTATTGCATATTCTCTGAAAGAGATAATTAGGGAAAGAGACAACTTAAAAAAAAAAAAAAGCACTTCTAGGTTAGAACAAACTCCAAAGACTAGAATCAAATAATACCCCTCCTTGAATTTAATTGGATCAGAATAAGAGCAATTTATGCCCCAAATTAGTGTGGAAAACAATAGAAAATCGAAAGCAATCAACCAGGAAACAGTGGAATGAAACTGCTGAGTTTGATACCAAACAAGGCAGAAAACTTTATAGAAAGAACAAAGAAAAAAAATAGTGATGACTGTGCACATACCCAAGATTCTACCCTCTGACAAGTAAGCTCAAAGTCTTCATACTCTGAGAAATACAGCCTTCTGGAAATAGTTTAGCCAAGCCATAATAAATAAATAAGCAAACAAGAACAAATCCTAAAGACAGGGAAGGTAAATCAATATCCACTATTGTTATATTACCTAGAATGTAGTTGTGGGGTCTTGGGATATAGCTCAGTTAGTAGAGTGCTTATTTTGCATGCACAAGGCCCTGGGTTCAATCCCCAGTATATGTGTGTGTGTGTGTGTGCACGTGCACACACACACACACATACACACACAAAGTAGTTTTTAAAAAATATACAAGAAATGCCAAGGGCGGGGGAAAGACACCCAGAATATGAGATTCCTCATTAGAAAAATGTAGGAATAAGAACCTGAATGTGAAAGAGCCCATATGTCAAAATTAGTAGAAAGAAGACTTCAAAGCAGTCATTATTAATATGTCAAAAACTAATGGAAACATGCTTACAGAAATAAAGGAAGCTAGGATAATAATGTGTCACCAAAGAGGGAAATATCCATAAAGATACCAATATATTTTGAAAGAATCTCATGGGAATTCTTACATTGAAAAATAAAAACTCCAAATTAAATTTAACTAGAAGTGATCAACAGTAGATTGGAACTGGCAGAAGAAAGAATCAGCAAACCAGAATATACATTTCTAGAACAAAGAGAAAAAGGAATAATAAGAAATGAAGAGAGCCTCAGAGAAATGTGGGATGTCATTAAACACATCAACCCATGTATAATGGGAGTAACAGAAGAACAGGAGACAGAATGGAGAAAAAATATTCCTAGAAATAGTGATGGGATAGTTAGCAACTTTGATGGAAAACAATAATCTGTACACTCAAGAAATTGAACAAACTCAAATTAGGAAAATTACAGAGATAATTCCTAGTATCCTCATAATTGAAATGTTGAAAGTCAAGACAAACATGGAAAGTAACAAGAAAAATGGATCATCGCATTCAAGAAGAACCCAGTGAGGTTAAAAGATGACTTCATATTACAAACAGTAGAGAGCAGAAAAAAGTACAATGTCATATTCAAAGCATAGAGAGAAAAAATATATTGCTACCTACAGGTCTTTTAGGCCCAATAAATTTACCTTTCAAAAAAAATGAAAGCACCCAGTGACTTGGGAGCTTGAGGCAGGATGATTGCAAGTTCAAAGCTAACCTCAGCAACTTAGTGAGGCTCTAAGCAATTTAGTGAGACCCTTTCTCAAAATAAAATATAAATATATATATGAAATTTTTAAACAAGTAAAAATAGATCATTTGTTTCTTAAAGTTGTGTCCACAAGAAATACTAAAGGGCATTCCTTAGGCTGAAATAAATGATGCTTACTTATTAAGCAAATGATGATAGATTCATTAATATATACTTATTCTTTTTTCTTCTCTCAGCCATTTTAATAGACATAAAGTTAAATGAAGTAATATTAATAATCATTGAAATTAAGTCAACATTAATCAAAAGAGGATTCTAATAAGGTGAGACTTATGTAAATCCTAAGAATACACTAAGAATAATTCCAAAAAGTCAAGAACTCATTAAAGGAATTAAAAATCATTCACTAGAAAATGTTTACTTAATGCATAATGCAGTTTGTAAGTGCACCTCAGAAGTCATGCATTAAAAACTCAATTTCCAATACAACAGGGTTGGGTAGTAGGGCCTAATGGGAGGTACAGAGGTCATAAGGGCTCTGCATTTGTGAATACATTAATGCCCTTACGAAAAGGGCTTTTGGGAGTGGGTTCACTCTTGCCCTCTTGCTCTTCTGCCTTCCATCTTGATGAGGTCGTAAACAAGCCCTCAGCAGATACCAATGCCTTGATATTGGACTACACAGCCTCCAGAACCATAAGCCAATACATAACTGTTCTTTATAAATTATCCAAGCTCAGGTTATCTTGTGATAGCAGCACAGAATAGACTAAAATGCAAACAAACAAACAAAAACAATAATAATGGAATAAAGCAATTATGAATCAATAAAGGAATAAAAAATATATAAAACATGCATAAATAAAAAATTTAATGACAAATGCAAATACAACCAAATCAATAATAATATTAATTGTGAATAATTGAAAAAACTATCAAAAAAGAGAAGTTGTCAGACTGCATTTTTGGAAAACCAAGGTCCAACTATATACTGTCTATAAAAGACCCACTTTAGATTCAAAGAAATAAGTAAATTGAAAATAAAAAATATATATGTAAACATTAATCATATGAGAGGTGAGTTCAATCTCTGGTATCAAAAAAAAAAAATAACAATCCAAACATCTATACCAAGCAAAGATCAGGTATAGATGGCTTCAGCATTAGAAATATAAATTTACCAATGGTTGAAGTTAAATGAGGGATAAATAGGCAGAACAAAGAATTTTTAGGGTACATAATTTATATGATACTACAATAGTACACCTTTCATAATGTATTTGTGAAAACCCATAGAATTCATAACACCAAGAGTAAACACCCTAATATAAACTCTGGCCTTTGGATAATAATGATGTGTGTATATATATATATATATATATATATATATATACATATTTTTTTTTCAAAAGTCTACATTGTGGTGCAGAATATCCGCAGAAGGGAGTTTCCATAACAGGATGAATGGAAATTCTCCATATTTTTCTGCTCAATTTTGTTTTCAACCTAAAGCTGCTCTGAAAATTGTTTACTAATTAGGAAAAATGAAAAATATTATGTATTGATTCACAGTACAGTGTATGAACTTTGAAAACATTGTGCTAAGTGAAAAGCTAGTTTCAAAAGATGCCCTATTGTGTGATTCCACTTGTAAGAAATGTTCAGATTAGGCAAATCCATCAGTGGTTATAATAGATGTTCCCCAAGACTCTAGAAGTTGGGGGGAACTGCTAAATGGTTTGGGGTTTCTTTTTAAGGTAATGAAAATGTTCTGGTATTGCTATGGGGAAGACTGTAGAGCTCTATCAAAATATTGAACATAGAAAGCTCATTTTAAGTGGGTGAATTTATGATATATGAATTATACCTCAAAAATCTGCTTTAAGACATTAAATGCTCAATTGAGCTCCCAAAGAAAGGAAAGGATATCCATACCAGTCAAAATAATATAGAACAGTGACTGTATGAGGGTATAACTTTCCTAGTCTGAAATGTTGGCCTTATCCAAATGCTGATGTCTGAGAACCAAGGAGAAAAGATTTTGTCATCAGAAAAGCAGGGATTTGAAAATATACCTTCTCTGTATTACATTTCATTCCATAGTGAGTTCCTGAATGAAGGCAGAGCCTAGAACAAATCACTTGCCAGCACAGGGTTCAAATACCAAATCTTAGCTAGTACTCACAAACAATGGTGTGCACCTCTTTGTCAGTTTGGAATTCAATTCATGTTATGTGGTTCACAAATCTTCAAACTGATAACTTAACAAATGAATTTGTCTTGGGCTGTTGAGAAAACAAGTAAAAGCATAATCATTAAAATGTTTAAATGCTTAGTCTGTTGTTTAATATATTCACAGAATTTAAAATTTTTGATGATTATGCTTTCCTTTTGTTTGTCTGTTTTTGTTTCTCTTCCAATCTTTCTAACTTGATTCATGTTAATAACTTAAATACCTTTATTTTATAGTCACTACTACATAACTTGATTTTATTAAAAGGTATCTTATCTGTGCTAGTGTTAGCTTTCAATTCTTTGCTCATGAAGATATCTTATTGAGTTTAGGATATGAGCTTGTCCTCAGTTGGGTCTGCTGGGATAATCCTGTGGTATGTGCTAATTTCCGGAACTTCAGTGTTCTCAACAGTCGTGTACAGTGAATGATGACATTTCATGAACAAATTTCTGATCTCCTCCCTCCCTCCAAAGGTGTATCAATACTTCTTCTGAGCCACAACCTACCTGAAAACCATAGGCAACAAGAACCAGGGATGAAGTTCGGATAGGTTAGCATTCGGGGGCAGCATGCAGAGTGAATCACTAATCTGGATTCTTTCATCCTCCAATGTTTGCACTATCTTGTAGTGAAGTATGAGTTATTGGGTTTGGAGCGACCATGATATTTATGATAGTTTACTAACATTTGAACATCTAAACATAAAAATAAATAATGGCAGCACTAAGATTATAATCTGCTAAATAAAATAAGAATCAATTTGTTTATATTTATATACATAAATAAGGGTAACTGGAGAAGCCAGTAGAAAACCAATTAATAAACACAGAAGAAAAGGCAATATTATGGGCTGGGAAAGTGCCTCAAGCGGTAGCATGCTTGCCTGGCATGTGCGGGGCGCTGGGTTCGATCCTCAGCATCACATAAAAATTAAAAAAAAAAAAAATAAAGATGTTGTGTCCACCGAAAAGTAAAAAAAATAAATAAATATTTAAAAATTCTCTCTCTCTCTCTCTCAAAAAAAAAAAAAGAAATGGCAATATTAGAAAAATCATGATTTAGAATTCATCATCATGAGAATTGATTCAGGAAAGAATTATTAATAGACACTAAGACCTGTGAGCAAAGGTTTGAGTAGGAACAACAGATTTACATAGACAAAAGGTATCTCTTCTCATATTATTTTTAAATTATAAAAGGAAAACAGTAATTTTGGGCTGGAGAAACAGGGTATAACGAACCTTAACCAATGATCAAAGTTCACATGGAAAATGGTTCAAGAAGGACACATCATTCCTGCAATAGATACATAATTGGATCCTAGTTATGAGGAAATTTCAGATGAGTCAACATTGAAGGACAGTCTATGAAATAATTGACTTGTACTCTTCAAAAATATCAAAGTCATGAAGAATATAAAAGGCTGGGCTATTATTTTAGGTTAAAGCAGACTAAGGTGACATGACCAAAAAATGGAAAGTAAGGTGACATGACAAAGAATAGAGGCTAAGGTGACATGACAATTTGTGATCTTTAACTAGATACTGAACTAGAATAAAATGTTCTATAGGACTTTGTACAACTGGCAAATTCGGAAATGTACCAGAGATTGGAAAAGAGTATTTGCTAAAATATTATTGAATTTGGTTACATTTTCTGATTTTGATAAATACATTAACGTTACATAAGAGATTTTTCTCGTCCTTGGGGTGGGGGACACTGAAGTGTTTAAGAGAAGAGAGATGTGATGTTTGTAGTTTACTTTCAAATGGATTAGAAAAGAATATCTATGTCCTTATATATATGATTTATAGTACATACAATAAACATGAAAAAAGAATATGAGAAATTAAGTGGGATAGAACATTAGTAATTGATGAATCAGGATAAAAGACATATAGGAGTGTTTGGGTTAATCTTTTACATTTATGTTTGAAATCATTTCAAAACTAAATAAATGAATCAACTTAGTAGGATAAAACTCCACAAATCTAACTATGTATATCTTATAAATACTTGTCATCCTTCAAAATAAGGTTACAGACATGAAGTAAAATTTTCCATTTATAATATATATATTATATATGGAAATAAACTGTGAATGATCAAAAAAGCTAGTTGGAAAATCAGATATAAAATAGCCATATTTAGCTAGTAGGACATTTCCTTTTATAGAGTATGCACCTTTGTTTCTACAAATACATAATGGAGTTTTGAATTAAATTGCTTTAAGTCTAGCTGCTGTTTAAATTTTTTCAGCAAATCTGTAAAGACATTCAACAAATTAACATAATGGTTAATCTCTTCTATTGAAAAGGCTTCAGTAATCACTGTGAAATCTTTTTTCTCTTTCTCACCATATTATGCTTTCATTCACTAAAATATTTTATTTATTGACTTAAATATATTTGACGCCACCTGTAGCTTCACTTCTTAGAAATCAAACAGGAAAAAACAAATTAACACATTTTCAGTTTGTGAATGAATAGTCCCTTATCTGCTCATTAGGCTCCTAGGACTCATGGCATCATAGCAGAGGATGAAACAATAAGCCACATAGAATCAAGGCCTAAGCATCTAAGCATGCTTTCAGGACTCCTGGCTTCTTGGGCCCAGGTCCTTGGTGAGGTAGCATGATGTCCATTCATGTGAGCCCCATCCAAAGTCAATCTGTTTCTCTGGTACGATCCCAACCTCACTTCCTAGAATCTCTAGATTCTATTGAACTAGCCTCAAACTGAAAACTTGAAGACACATTTTTCCTATAGGCTTAATTCTCATACCTGCCCTTTGTGCTTAAAAAAAAAAAAAAAAAAAAAAAAAAAAAAGTGCCAAAATTTTAATTTGGAAAATTTTGCACAAAAATCTACATTTCACCTTCATCCCCCCACTCCTGACCCCCCAAAAAAAAAATTAAAATAAAGGTCTGGCAACACTGTTCCTGATTCTAAAATGAAAGCAACTGGCTGGAGCTGAGCACCAGAAAAGCCCTTTACATGGAGAAGATACATCCCAGCTGCCTTGGTCTCTGTATTTCATATTATCTTACCCCAGGGTACACATTTGTTTATATTTCTTACCTGGGCCCAGTCAGCATTTGAGTTTGGCTCCCAATTCTAACTATGCAAACAAACTTCAACATGGATATTATTTCTGTCCAAATACAAGGTTAAACTTGTATTTAACTTTATATAAATCAGATTATGGGATGACAGTTTTTTGTGAGGAGGGCAGTTCCAGGGATTGAACTCAGGTGGCTCGACCTCTGAGCCACATCTCCAGCCCTATTTTGTGTTTTATTTAGAGACAGGGTCTCACTGAGTTGCTTAGTGCTTCACATTTGATAAGGCTGGCTTTGAACTTGCGATCCTCTTGTCTCAGCCTCCTTAGCCATTGCAATGACAGTTTTTTGAAAGCTAATAATTTTAGCCCCATCAACAGGGTCAAGTTCTTTGGCAATCATCTTGTAGGCTGGAGTTGGATTGTCAGCTCTGAAAAGCCCATTACATCTGAAATAATAAGAGTCTTATACATCTTTGGGTAAAATTCTGTATTAGAAGTAAATCCAGACACAATCCAGTCTAGATCAGTGGTTCCCAAAACATCTAGGGATTAATTATAGGAAATCTTTTAAAAATTTTACAAGTTCTTTTGTTCCCAGGTCCTTCCTCCACAGATTCTGCTACAAGAGTCCTGCAGATTCTAGATTTTATAAAGTGATAAAATCTCCAACAAGTGATGTGATGGACTTTCAGGTTTGGAGCCCAAACAATAGGCATCTTTCATCCATCAAACACAGAAACCAGCAGAGGTTTCCTTGGAGATTCTCAATAGGGATTAGGAACTAGCACCTATATGAACTCGGAATTTAGTAGCCATAGCTTTAAATGGACACAAACCTTAATCACTACTAATATGGTCAGAACCATGGCAAATTTCATATGAGGATATAGGAGGTAAGAGTGTATGAGAGAGAGAGAGAGAGAGAGAGAGAGAGAGAGAGAGAGAGAGAGAAATATTCTTCAGTATTTTAAGTCTCCTTTCTAATTCAAGGTTAAATGTAATCTCATGGTTTACCCTCAGATTTAGAGATTATATTACCATTTATCTTCTTCACTAATAGGTAAAAGCTAAGAGAGAGTTAATAATGCTCAAAGCCAAACTATCAGTGTGTATGTTGCTAGTAAATAAAATAAAATAGAAATGGAGCAAAAGCATCCCCTTACTCCCTGTAACTTATATAGTCATAGCTATCAACCAATAATGAATAAAATTATTCTTAGAATATAGAGAATATTAATAGTGAGTGCTTATTTCTAGAGAAATAACATAAATGATGGAAAGGAAAGAGAGAGGGAAAGAATTCTGATGGAAGATCAGGCATTGACAAACTTCAAGTATTACAAAAATCCATAGTGATCTCTGAGTTAGCAGAAACTCTGAAAAGCATATAATCTAACTTTTGTTTTACAGTGAGGAATACAGAGAAGCTAATTGACTTTCTTATGTCAGACAGCTTAATAATGGGTAGAACTGGCACTTGAACCCAGTTCTTTTAACATTATATCTAAGGTTCTCTGTGCAAGATGCTCATATATTTAGAAGACTCATGTTCACATTATAAATTGAATTAACATGAGGCAGAAAATCTTTCATATTCCCCTTTTGCTGTATTCATATTTTCTCCATGTGAATTAGTTCTTATTTGCAAGGATTAGAAACCAAACAAGATTTTTTCAAGCAGTTAGAATATTAAAAGAAAGTAGAACTACCAGGATTTGAAATTCTGTGTCTACATCAGTGATAATTGTGGGTGAACTGTCCTCATGTCACTATTCCCTACAGTCGAAAAGGGCCACCAGCAACACCTGAGATAATATGTCCTGATTTATAGTGGATCAGGGAGAGGTCACTTCCCATAGTTAACAAATGCTTCATTCTCACTGGAACAACTTTTGACTCCTCACTGAAGGAAAGAGAGACGCTATGCCCTGATTGGCTTCATCCTGTGTCACTCAACCATCACTGTCCAAAGTAGGAAAAGATTCAATTAATACCAGCAAAATTGTAGTTTTATAGTGGTATAAGATAAGTGAAGATTGAATTATACATTTAAGATTTGTGATTTTTTTTTTATTATATGTATGTTACACTTGAAAGTTTAAAACAAAAAGTCTCAAAGATTATCCTGACTAGCTTATGATTGGGGAAGACCCCAGAGCTGGGGATGGGGAAAGTCTCATGCAGACTGCTTGACAGCAACACCTTGTCTGAGGAGTAAAATGAAGGTTAGGGATGCAAACACAAAGCTCTCTAGAGCAACTGCTTAGAAGCTGGACAGTTTAGGTGAAAGAAGACAGTAATTGACAATTCAAGTTTAATTTGATTGAAGGGCTGTGCAAGTCCACCATGATCTCCCCTTTATCCCTTGAAGTACAGAATCTAAATAGTGCCCTTCGAATTAAACTTGGAAAGATTTTTTGGGTTTCTTTGTTGGTTGGTTGGTTGGATTTTTGGTACTGGAGATTGAATCCAAAGGTGTTCTAACTCTTAGCTATATCCCCAGCCTTTTTATTTTTTTGAGATAGGGTTCCCCTAAATTGCTGAGGCTGGCCTCAAACTTGCAATCTTCCTGCCTCGGCCTCCCCAGTTGCTAGAATTGGCATGCAACACCACACTCAATTTGGCAAGCATCTTGAAGAAGTTTTGGTTTCTTTTTTTTTAACTTCTTTGTTGTCCATATACATACTAGCCATCTTTAAACAATACAGTTTTCATAAAAAGTAATTTAGAAGAGTAACTCCGGCTATCTTAATTGCTTCCTCAGTCCTACAGCACCACCTTACAGATTACATCTCATGATTTTATCACCTAGAGAATTCCCCTTCTGCTCATGCGTGCATAATGTCCAGGAAGAAGGAACTGGATGGGATGGGACAGGATGGGGTTGAGTGGTATGGGATGGGAAGGAATGAAAGCAAATGTAACTGAAGAAGAATGACTGAAGTAGAAAGGAATTCGAATCTCAAAGAGGGACAAAAGGGGACTGTACTCAGTCAATTAAGCACGATGGCATGTATGACCTCAAGCTCTATACTGTTTCTGTTAAATAATAAACCTCACCATTGTAGAGGAATATCCTTTCACCAGTTTTTATAATACAATAACAACCCAGTTTCTCTAATGCTTATATTTAGCAAATACAAAAGTTTGTTTTAGAAAGGTTAATTTTGGATTTGACTGGCAGCCAAATTGAATTCTGTGGGAAGATGAGAGTCAGAGAGGGCAATTACAATAAAAAGAAGAAGAAGAAGGTGGTGCTATGGAATAAAAAATGAACCCATTTTATCCAAGTAAGAATGAAATGTGTCCCAGAGAGGAAAAGAAAGAAGGAAATAAAGAAGGGGCGGGAGAGAGAGAGAGAGAGAGAGAGAGAGAGAGAGAGACGGCCTGAGGTAGGAGTTTCTGAAAGCAGTGCTACTGGAAGTTCCCAAGATGACAAACACTCAATTAAGTTCAGGTGCTCCAAAAGAGCACAGTTCTCATCTCATGTCACAAGGTTGCACCTGGAACACGGAGAGAAAATGGTCAGATTCTACAGAGATGGAAGACAAATGTAAGGAAGCAGACTAAAACATTAAAGTATATTAAATTAGAATCAGTGGATATGAACACCTGTTTTTTTCCAAAATTTAATACTTTTTTTTTTTTGCTCTTTAAGTAACTTGGTGAGAGTATGATGTACCCATGATTTGTGATAAGAAAGGACATAGTCTTAGAAAAGAAATAACTCCAAAGCCATATCTAAATCTGGACGTGATAAAGCCAAGAAAAAAAAAAAAAAAAGACTACTATATCACTATGTTTCACATGTTCTAAGAAAAAGCTTATGTTTGTACATCATGTTACAACAAAAAAGTTTCATTAACAGGGTTGAGCCTCATAAAATCTCTTTGGTACATAGGACCAATAGCCACAGGTCTTTGACATTGTTCATCTGTTTTTGTTTTGTTGTTATTGTTATTAATTTTTTTAAAAAATTTTATGGTGGTAGATGGACAGCATACCTTCATTTACTTTTTTATTTTTATGTGGTGCTAAGGATTGAACGCAGTGCCTCACATGTGCTAGACAAATGCTCTGCCCCCGAGCTACAGCCCCAGCCCTGTTCATCTGTTTTTAACAAAGGAAAGAAGTAGATGTCCTGACTCATGATTGGGATATGAAAGACAGAAGGTAGGTTTGCTGACACAGCAAAAAAGAAAAGTTCCTGATCACATGAGCCATGGCTGCTGAAAGTTACCAGAAATAAACTGCTAATCCTCCCATGTACTTTTATTATTATCTAAATGTAGTTATAATAGCTATTTTATTGATCATCAATGACCTGAAAGTTACTACAACAAAACCTTCACATATTCTTACATAATTCAATAAACAACTATTATTATTATTATTTCCTTAAGAGAAGACTTAAGAGTCTTATTCAAGTTCCCACAGCTAATAAGTATCAAATCTAAAATTTGAAATCCAGATCAGTTTGGTTACCAAGTCAACATCCTTAATTATTACATTATATTTTAACCAGTTTATTTCATGTTTTTCTATCCAATATGACTTATACCCTTGTCATTCATAATGATATAAGGACTCACTTTCCATCGAAGATATTTTACTATGGTGCCATAACTATAAAAATTGTGCTATCTGACTTAACCAAGGAACAACACAGAGTGAAACCTGAAATAAATATTGAAATAATTAATTATCTTAGCACCTCTGCATTTACCATTTCTACTGCCTCATAACCACAGGACTATGTTCAGATTCAAACTCCCAGAGTCATCTGGGAGTGGCCCTGGACAGTTGATCAGGAGTTTTTGTCTAAACATCCAGTTTCTAATCTCTGGAGTGGGATAACTGAAGCATGTTCTAAGCCAACTGCCTGAGGATCTCAAGCTCCAGGTGTCCACAGCAGATCCTATGCACAAACACTCTCCAAAATGGTTTCTGCCTCCTCTTTCCCACTACTTTGATGGCACTTCTTAGGAACTGGATCACCAGGATCACCTGCCTCCAAAAATCCACTTAGATGTAGTTGCTCCCACAAGATGAAGTCATTTATTGGATCAGATCTAGCTTTATACATACAAAAGAAGCAGACTGTTTTTTTTTCAAATTTCATAAAAAATATTATTTGCCCTTTTCCCCTTATAATAAATATATTCCCAAAAGATAATGGTGTAAGTCAGATTGTTAGTCATTACTGAAATTAAGTGTTGCATAATATATTGTACCGCACACCCATTCATATACTGAACTCCTAAGTACCAGTATCTCAGAATACCATTTTGGAAGATAGGACCTTAATAACAACTAACTTAAAACGAGGTCATTAGGGTAGGTCCTAATTCTGTCTGGTGTTCTCAGAGGAAATTTGAACACAGATATGCACAGAAAGAAAATCATGAAGTAACAAGATGCCATCTGCAAACTAGCAGAAAGAACAATGGAGCTAAGTGTTCAGAAGAAACCAACCCTGCTGACATCTAATCTCCGATTTCCAGACTTTGCATTGTGAGAAAATAAATTTCTCATTTAATCACCCCATCTCTGGTACTTTGCTATGGCAACCCCAGCAAATTTCTGTAGTCAGAAAGTGATATTATCACTTTATTGAAAGCACCAGGTAAATGTATGCAATTAAATAATAAGAAACTATCATATATAAAGTGCCTATTGGGTGTCATCAAGAAAGGCAGGCAATTTCATGTATTATTCAAAGTCATGACAACAAAAAATTTACATTTCAGATAGGTGTTATTGTCTCCATTTAACTGATAAGAAAACTGGAACTTAAGGAAAATAGGTAACTAGCTGTTATCTCACAACTTCAATAAATGCAGCAACGGCAGTGAGATTACATCTTAGATTAGTGATATGAACAGCTTAAGATGAATCAGAATATCTGATTCTGCTCATATACTATTACTGATATACAGTCAAGGATTTACAATTTCTCTGTGATTTAGTTTCTCCATTTGTACAAATAAAGAAAGCACACCTATGGGGACAAGAATTTATTATAGAAGTATAAAAGGTTAATTTTTAGAAAGTATTTAAAAGATACTTTGATACTTCTGCAATAAATTAGGCAAACAGAAAGAACTGTTATTATTTAAGCCACTATTAAAATTGCACATCAATGACAAAGCAGCCTTTACATTTTCACTTTGGTAGTGTTCTCAGCATTATACTTTCTTCTTTCACCAGGAGCAATAAGCCATTCTTTCTCAATCTCTCTATGCAAAACCAACCTAATCAGCCAACAACCGGGAGTTCACAAATGCTCAAGGGCTCATTATTCATCACTTCTGAGTAGCAGCTTCTTCAACCCTAGTTAGTGATTAAATATTTAATGTCAGTAATGACAGCAACAGAGAAAAGAAAATACTGTACTTCTTAAATGCCGAGGGAAACATTGAAGGCAGCCAGTCAATCACAGGAGTGACAGACTCTGACTACCTCATTAAAGGTGATAAAATATAAAATATGTTCCAGATCCTACCCCCTTTCTCTCTCTCTGTTAGGCAATATTGGGACATTCTTGTTGAATTTTATAACTAGCCTGAAGCAAAACTCACCACCAAGGACAAAGAAGTACAGATATTATAAATAATTTGCTTTACCACAAATTCTAGGTGAATTTGATATATTGCCTGAGGCGTTGCAATGCTAGGGAAAATGGGAACTGTCTCCTTTCTGAGCATAGGACAGAAAACCAACTGCTTGATAAGACAGAAGAACCCACTGCACTTTATATTTCCCACCTTCCACCCCACTAAAAAAAAAGAAAATTACAGTATGAATGCACCAGCCTCTAGACATTTCCAAGCTGGATGCAAGCATAAATGTAACAGGACAAATGAAAGATACTTGCATCTTACCATTTTATTCTTTGAAGTTAGATCCATTGAC
The DNA here is from genome assembly GCF_021218885.2 of Marmota monax. NCBI lineage: Eukaryota > Metazoa > Chordata > Mammalia > Rodentia > Sciuridae > Marmota > Marmota monax. The sequence goes on from NW_026694162.1 coordinate 1,527,998, forward strand.
TCTAAACTTGGGTCTGAAATAGTCAGTTCACATATCCAAGTTAGATCTCCTCAGATTCCAGCAATCACAGACCTGACACAGGCTCCCAGAAGCTGAGAATATGATGGATTTGAACATTTTAAATCATGTGATTGTGCATAAGCTGGCTTACTGGACTCCTTGCTCGGAATTCAAGCCTCGTTAGATAAATTCCCTTTGTAACTTGTGGGTGTACACTGACTGGACCACACACTAATCTATTTCTATATGTGCTTATGCTGTACAAGGATTTTAGTTTTAACTGCTCTGTCCATCCTGCTGCTCTTCCTCATGCCTTTGTCTTTGAACTAACTTTATCTCTTTACAGGGAAATGCCAGTCCAAGCATTAGCAGCCACAGGTATTCCATCCCATGCCTTGGTAGAAGTATGCCTGGCTCATTAGCTCTGAGTTGTTCTACTCTGCATCACTAGGGAAGCAATGGTCTGTGTTCCCTGCTCGGCTGTCAGAGTTGTTTTTTGCCTTTTACCTATTGATCCTACAAGTCTCAGGCAAACGGATCCAAAAAAGGGAACTTACAGAAGTGCAAGTTCTTGAGCAGGAGACCTCCAGATAAAGTCCCACCACTCACTGACTCCTGAGCATAACCCTTTCAACAGCAATACTGGGTTGGTCCTCCTAACAGCAGCACTGGCTAATCTCTCATCACACTCTCCACACTAACCATCCCTCCAGGTTTCATTTATTAACTAATGCTGCTGAAAGGGTTATTGAATTTTCTCTGGCCCCAACAACCATTTCCATTTTTTTAGACACAAGGGAATAGTTCCCAGTCAGCTAAGAAGACTGTACCCCTCAAAATTATCAAGTGTCTCTTCTCCGATCTTTTCTAAAACTTTGAGTCATTGTTCCAACACATTCCTGAGTTCTTTACAATAGGGGAAGATTTAGGGGTTTATACACCTGTTTTTCTAAACTTAAAATTCCTTCTCACTGCACAAATAAGGTTCTAATTGAGGAGGAAATGAGTGAAAATATGGTTCTTCTAACTGTGATGCCTTATATTTTTATCATGCATATAGTTTATTCTGAAATAAAAATTATAGACCTAGAATTGCATATTGGTTGAGGTAAATAAGTAATATTCAATAATCAAGTAATATTTTCTAATTTTGTGTATATAAAAAGAAGAGTTGAATGGATTAATGTATGGCAGCACCATTAAATGTGCATTTGTTAAATATTGCCCAGAAATACACCTTTAAAAAAATGAAAACTGCAGGGAAAGAGCCTTTTTCACTGAAGGATCATTAATAAATTTACATTTTAAAATTACATCCCTAAGGGAGCTTGGAGAAACTGGTAATATTTTATTTTAAGTGTCATTGGGTATTCCCTTTATTGCTATATCTCTGTAGGTCAGAACACTATAAAGATCTAGAAATGAACACCACCTGATGACAAAGATATAAAAGTCAAACAAGTTACAGTAAGGACACAACCTAATTTGTATATTGGCTTAAGATAAAAAATAGAGTGGCAAAAGCTCATGTGCCTTCAGAATTAATCTACCCACCATCTCACGTCAGATTTTCTTTTGCAGACTGTAGGATGAAGGTGTTTGAGTACAAATGACACCCTACAATCCAAATGAAAATCTCTCACCCCTTCAATGAAAAAGTTTCTCTGATGGCTTTTAAAATTGTGCTGAGTTGCTTTTGCAAAAGGAGCCTGCATTGTCCCACTGAAACAGAAGCCCTGTTCCAGAAACAGACGGTTTAAAAAAAAAAAAAGTATTTAATATGACCACTGCTTGGGTTGACTTGCTTTAGCCCCAGGGTCCAGGTTTGGACTTGAATAGAGTCTGTGTGGCTGCTTTCCATGGTCTACTGCATCATCTTATAGCAAAACTGAATTGTTTTGAGAGCTGGTGAATAGGCTATGTTTGGACAGACTGAGTCTGTTTTTAGCCATTAAAAAGGGCTATTAAAACTGCTGAGCTGTCATTAAAGCACATTGTGAGGTGCCCAAGACAAAGCAGCAAGAAGTAAATTGGCTCTCTGCATCCAGAAGCCCTGAGTCTGGGAAGATATTACACTGTCAGGCAAACTCCACTTAACAGAGCAGAGCGGGAACCAACACTTATACCAGGTGTGACTGAAAGGAGCTCAGTTGGAATCAGACTCTGGAAAAGTGCTTTGGATGAAAAGGAAGAAAGGAAGAAGGAAGAAAACACAATGTAAAAATTCAGGTCCTGGCCATCAAATTGGGCAATATTCTCTGGATTCACTTTCTACATTACAGCAAAAACTTATTAATGTGGAATAATTGAGAGAAGGAAAGTGTTAAGCCTTCCCCGTTAAAACAAGGACTTATACAACATTTTTGGAATATTGCCATTGTTTTATATTATAGCCCCAAGCTAATAATTGTTATTAACCAAAGATTCTATTTAAGGTCTGTAGTCCAAAAGAGCAATTTGTATTAGCACACCATTTTTTATATGAAAATGTAATATGTTAGCTTTTTTTTGTTTTGTATTTTTTTAAATTTTTAAGTGCGATAAACCTCTTTGAAATTCCCTTTACACCCTTGGTTCCAGTAACCATGCAATTAAAAAATAATAATAAAACATGCCATAAAGATAAGCTATAGCTTAGTTCCTGTTTGAATAATCCCAAATCCTAAAATAATCAAATTTGCATTAGTAGGTCCAAAAAAGCAAAATATTATTATGTATTAAAACAGAAAAATTGTTGTAAGCCTTAAAAATCAGAAAAATAATGTCCTTCCTTCTTTGCTCCTTCAGTCATCTCTCCTAAGTCTTTAACTTCTCCTCCTGTATTGTCTCTTTCTTATATGTATTTGAACAGTGCTAATCCTTCCTAATTTAATGTTAAAATCTCTAAACTTAATGTCCATCTCAAGGCATCCTCTTATCTCTTTCCTGTGCTTCAAATCTAGATTTGTTGAAAGAGCTTTCAGTCCCTGGTTTTGTGACCCCATTCCGTACTGTTCCCTCCTCAGCCTGCTGAAATCTTACACCTTGCCCATAACTGCTGAAACCACTCTCTCATAGGGATCCATCACATTTAATCCTTGTCTAATTTGACCTTTCCTGCACTGGAAGAAACTTCTAAGACAATCTGAGCACCAGTTAGAATAGCAGGCATTCTCAAGAGTATTCCCAAATGAAAAACTGCTTTTCACCATCCAAATTATGTTCACTCAACATTCTTTCACATTTTGTCAGGTTTAAGAAGTTCTATTTTGTTGTTAGTTAAGACTTCATAAAAACAATGAATAGAGGGCTGGGGATGTAGCTCAGTGGTTGAGTGCCCCTGAGTTCAATCCCCAGTAATGGAAAAAAAAATGAATAGGGATTGAATTTTCCCAAATAACTTTTCCTGCATCTACTAAGATGGCAATGAATATACAAATTCCAACAAGACAGAGCATCACCTTTCAAACTGTATTCTTCATCTAGGACATTAGCCAAAACTTCAGTAAACCATTCTATTTCCTTGGCTGCTAATGGGACATGGGGTACCATATGAACAATGCATCCCATAATCATTCTCATACATCCTTTGTTATAAAAATGAGTCCACTGATCCAAGCCACTATTATGTTGAATACTTGATAAATCAGCCACTGAGCTGGAAAATTCAACTTATATCCAGAATAAGAATTGATTCTAATAAAGATAATCTGTGATGCTCCAAATCTACCTTTCTATAGAAGAGCCAGTCTGGCCTCCTGGTCAGGGTTGCCAGATAAAATGTAAGACACTCAAATTAAACTTGGATTTCAGATAAATAATGAATAGGTTTTTTTTAATATTAGTATGTTACAAATCTTGCACAAGACATAGTTGTGCTAAAACAGTTGTTTACTTGAAATTCAAATTTAACAGGATACTTTATATTTTTGTTTTCTCAACTCCTGGCAGCTATTTGGTCTACTCAAAGAATAGTGCCAGACCAAGGACTCAGCATCTTTCACTGCTGTTGGCCAGGGGAACAGTCAGCAATAGCAATAGGTCCATCAATCTTAGTGAGGCCCATATTTGGGGGTCAATAAATAGCCTCCATCCCCACCATCATGGCCATCTGATCACATACCATTGTGGTATAAAAGCAAAAAAAAAATGAATGATATTCATAGAATGAGTTATCCTGCATACTTGGTCTCTAAGATGAGACACAAAATTTCCTATATTTTTTATAATTCAATTAGTCCATCCTTTTTCCACTTTTCTATATTTTTTTTTCTATTCTTGATCTGAGCCACTGACCAACTTAACAAACCTTTGCCACTATCAAAGATTTTGACTGTATATTTGTATTTCTACCCACTTCTCTTTCCAAAGTAGGTAGGCAAGCATATTATTCCCATATATGCCTAATAGAAGAATATTCCTTCATGCACTCCTCTAGGGCTAGCCCTGAGTGGGACTGTAATGTTGTGAACTAGATTTTCTTCTCTATAAGTTGGTCATAGAAAACCCTTTGTGAAGTCATTTTATGAACTTATAAAGAGATATTGGTCAAATGATAGTAGGGGGCATAAGTGTATAGCCTACCTTTTTGTGTAACTTATTGGTGTCTTCTGAATGGTCTGCACTGACTACTAGGCCTGATGCCAAATATTCCATTTTCATCATACAATGGTTTGCTATTGCCTTGACCTCATGTCTTGGACATCTGATAATTCACAGCTCATGGTGGATAGCTCTGGTATTGTAGAGAATGGGCTAAACCCTAGTCACGTCCTCAGGCTCTCCTACAGTCAGGCATGCTAGGAACTGTCATAAATAAAGAGTGTTTGCTTACTTTATACTAAGACTCAGCAAGTCTATCCTGCATTTTGTTTTTATGGGATTCGTCCAGGAATGTTTCAAAGCTTCCATGTCCATAACTGATACTTTTAACATCATCACATCTGCTTGATACAGATTGAGCAGCAGGGCCACAGAATGCACCTGCTGCAGAGTCCACTTAATCTGGGTACTACTCTTATCTGGTGATCTTGAGAGCCACTCAAGAATGGTGTGCACTGACTCCAACATTCAAAGAGATCCAAGAGATACAAGCTATAACAAATTGTCTTTTACACAGGGAATGACACAGTGTGGCAAAGCATTCTCAGTATATATGCGTTAGTTCACTATTGCCGCATTTTGTTGAGAGTGTAGCCATACTATCTTTGGCCTAAACTATACATTTTTATTATCTCACAATTTTCATGGTTCAGGAACCCCAGTATGGTTTTAATGAGTTCTGCTTTCAGGTCTCCTGAGACTGTGATCCAGGTGTGACTGAAGCTAAAATCTCATCAAAGGCTTGAGAAAATCCACTCCCGAACCCCCTCCCATTGTAAGCATAATTCCTCTCCATTTAGCCATAAGACTGTCTCCACATTTTCTCACTGGCTGTTACTTAAGGGACAATCTCAGGTTCCAGAATGTGCTCACAGTTCCCTGTAAGATACAAGGAGTTCACAGTATGGCCATTTGCTTCTGGAAAGCTGTTAGAAAACTATCCCTTTTAAGAAAGAACCCAGTTTCTCTCTTATGGGTTTTCACCTGATTAAGTCTGGTCCAATCAGGATAAATTCCAACACATATCCCCTTTGTTGTGTGGTGCCAGGGATCAAATCCAGAATCTTTCATATGCTAAGCATGTGCTCTACCACTGAGTTACACCCCCAGCTCCCATACATTCCCTTTGGATTGGCTAACAAAAAAAAAAAAAAAAAAAGATAAAATGACCACATCTGTAAGAACCCTTCATCTTTGACACAAAATGTAATTTAATCACAACAGTGAAGTCCCACCATATCCACAGGTTCTACCTTCAAAGTTGGAAATTATATACACCAGGGACCAGGAATGTTGGAGTCCAATTTTTTTTTTTAGAATTCTGTCTTCCACTATGTATTCCTACAATCTGGATATTGCCATTTGTCTATTTTGCAAATGCTCAGTCATTCTTTTGAATTCATGCCTCTTACCCATTTTCTTTATTTTATTCTTTTGGAGTTCCCATTGGATACAGTTAGAAATTCCCAGTCAACTCTCTTTTGATGTCTCCTTACTACCTATCTCACAATTTTAGGTTCTTTTTGTTTTTGTGCTTTATTCTAGGTCACATTTAAATTTCTATGTGAAACTGTACCTAATAATTTCTGTCAATAATGTGACTACAGAATGGGAAAACAAGATAAAATTAAAGAGAAATGCTAGACTTAAAAATAGAAAATACCAATGTACACTCACAACTTGAACTCACTTTCTTTTCCAGCTGTCACTAGACATTGTATAGCCATATCATCTTTTCAACCACTGTTCTCAGGAGAAACATCAAATGGGCATCTCTAAATTTTTGGTTCCTAAATGCTATTATCTAATTAAAATATTGAAAAACTCTTTGAAAAGTAAGAATCCTGGTCTTGGCACAAGAAATAATCAGTGTGAGCCTAGTTTTGGTTGCAAGAAAAGGTAAAAATTTCTTAGATGTCTGTGGTAGTAATGGCAGGGATTCAGTTTAGAGCACGCACATTTGGCCATGTGGGTGAGAAAATTACAACACCTAACAAAGTACCATGGATAAAGTGTAGTTATTTTTTAAATAACGTAAAAAATAATATACAAAACAATAAAGGCTCATAGAAAGGGATGTAATACAAAAGAAGAATGAATAGGACAGAATATTTTCCTTACTTTTTAATTACAAAAAAAACATTGTTTGTATAAGCATTTACTTTGTTTTAGTAATGGTGACTAAAAAATATTTAATGAAGATAAGAGGTCTCTTTCTATATTGTGTAAGTGTGGAGTGGTGGTATAGGAAACAGCAAAGGGGGAAGGACCTACTGTCATGCCATATTCTGATAGAAAGAGGGCCCCAAATGGAAAGATGATAGATTGGTCAAATATCCCAGATGAGATGCTACACAGACTCAGTCACTTGCCTTCTGATAAATGGAGACCAAAATCCTATAACCAAGGTTATTGCCCAAAAGAAAGGTATCTTGTTATAAAGGTAAATATAGTTTTGAAAATCCCATTGATGAAGTGATCATGGATGGAATCTAAGAGGAAGTTGATGCCACAAACCCTGGATCAGGGTTCTAGTAATAAACTATGCATTCTTCAATGACACATAATTTTCAAACTTCCTAGTATGAGATGATTTTTTCTCAGCCTCACTGGGAGGACGTGAACTATTATTAACAAATTTCAATAAAGCATAAAATAAGGTTTAAAACATTCACAAAATACATTAGGCTAAAGCTATCAAAACTTTAGTCATTGATTTATACTAGCAATGCAATTATGATTTTAACTAGTAGTCAGGAGGAGGTGTATGCATATCTGTCGCTCATAAAACATCTGAAACCTTGAAAAGAGCACGGCACATAATCAGAATTGAGAACTTCTTTTAAAAAAAGACAGAAAATTTGGCGGAAATCAATGTCTGCATGTCTGAAAATATCTTTTCTCGTGTCTACATTTTGATCATCAGTAGAATTTAAATATTTTGATGTTTCTGTGCTTAAGGTTTTGAACATTGTACAAGTACTAGTAAACACCCCATTCCCCACAGGAAAGTGACTAGATCTTAGCAGCATTATTTGTAATTATGTGCTAATTTTTAAATTTTCAATTTCTTTTTATTTCTGGAAGGTCTTTTTGAATCTTTTGCAAATCTGCACCCTGCCCAATAGTTCTTTTCCTGTGGCCTCTTATTCCTTCTATTCTCTCTTTAGTCACTATTAATGTATTTCATGATGTCAGATTGTTTAACTCAAGTGCTTAGGGTATTCGGTCCTCTGAATTTCCTTACATGGTTCATGGCTGCACATTTTTCCCACTATGAGTTCATCCTTACTGTTGCCTAAGCTTCCCCTGGGGATTCCTACTTGTCCTGTATTTTAAATTGTCCTCACAGAATGTGTTTATGTTGGCTTCCTTGGTATCCCATGCTTCATGAATGTAGGACTTCAGGGATGCTAAGATGGCAGAAGCAGGATACAAGAAAAATGTCATTGCCCACAGTGAAATGACAGAGAGATCATGCCCCTGTTTACAAGTCCCATTTCCAAGACAACTCCTGCGGCTGAGGACTTAGCACCCATGATAACTACTGTCAGAGGCTTTTTATTCTGAAATAACCAATCAGGGTAAAGTGGACAGTATTCTAATTAGGTTTCTAAATTAACCGATGAGGCAATATTGGACAGTATTCTAATCAGTTATCATAGAGTAACCAATCGGTGCAAATGGGGTTCAGGTCTTCAATCTGGACTGTATAGTGAAGACAGCTCAGCATAATAGACACTAATTTCCAAACAGGGGGCCGTAAGCCTCTCTCTCTTTTGCTTCACCCACTCTTCTCTACCTTATGGAGTGCTGCTTTCACCTTCACCTTTGATAAATCTGTGTGTTGCCTGTTACTTCTGTGTGTCTTGCTCAATTCCTTGTTCAGGACACCAAGGTCCTGTACCCAGTGATAACAGTAGGACCAGACTCTACACTAAAATTACTGTTTCTCATGCCATGTAAGTAAAATTCATGTGAATTTTGTCTCTATGTGTAATAAAAAGCTGGGGTTTTAATTTCTCATGGGATATTTTCTTTTTCTTTCAAATTTTCTATAGCTTTCTTGTTTCTTACCTTGGCTAGTTGGGGGACTTTTTCTTGTACTGGGGGAGCAGCTCTTCTATCCTGTCTTGAGATAAGGATCTTTTTTTTTTAAGAGAGAGAGAGAGAGAGAGAGAGAGAGAGAGAGAGAGAGAGAGAATTTTTTTATAATATTTATTTTTTAGTTTTTGGCAGACACAACATCTTTGTATGTGGTACTGAGGATGGAACCTGAGCCGCACGCATGCCAGGTGAGAGCGCTACCACTTGAGCCACATCCCCAGCCCAAGATAAGAGTCTTAATTAAGCTCTCTGCCTTTTGCAGATCAAGTCTACATCTGCTATCCCTCTAAGGGTGACAAATCCATTGGTTCCCTGAAGAACAGACTATTCTAACTGTGGACTGTAGCTTGAGCTCAGGCCTGGGTGTTTCGGTCCTTTCTTGATTGTTACAGGGCATGAGCCCTTGTGTAAATCTGAGGCAACCCCAGGTCCCTGTGTTCTCCCGGATTATTCCAGAAAAATTTCAGACGTGTCCTCATGGTAAAAAGCATGAGTTTTAGACAGAATAGAAGAGAGGAAAAGGAGACAGCTCAAGGGAAAGAGTGGGTTCTCTCTGAGAGCAGAGGGATTACACATTCCTCCTGCTCTCCGGTTTTATTGGTTCCAGGGAAGTTTCCAGAGTCCCACCCAGTCTGCCTTTTGACTTTTGACTGACAGCAAAGGAGCTGTATACATGGCCTTCAAGAGAGCATGGTGTGGTGTTCATAGAGTTGGACATGTTTTAAAAAATTAATTCCCTCTGTTTTTGCTCCAATTTTCTTCCCCCTTAATTATTTTATTGTCATTTGATTGACCCTCAGCAAGTTTTCTTCCTGAGGATCTTGATGTTTCCTTTGCCAGGGTGATTGGGGATTGTGATAGATTCCTGATAAGGGAACGGCCTGCCTCTGGTAGGTTGTAAAATAATCTTGAAACAATAGTTTTTTTCTCTTGTTTTAGTACTGGTGATTGAACCAGGGTACTTTACCACCAAGATGCATCCTTTTTATTCCTTTTATTTTCAGACAGAGTCTTGCTAAATTGCTTAAAACCTGGCTAAATTGCTGAGGCTGGCCTGAAACTTGTGATCCTCCTTGTCTCAGCTTCACCTTCCCAAGTCACAGGGACTGCACTCGTATACCACTATGCTGGCTGAAATGATAGCATTTCTTAAGGGGATGTAACTATGGCTGGGAGAGTTTTTTAACACACCAAACCCCATTTTACAGGTGCATATCTTTTGGATATGGCTCCCTGTGGTTTTCAGTCACCATTCATTGCCTGTTTCCTGCTCACCCACTCATGGCTGGCTAGCTACCAAATAATGACTATAGACTTGATGCTCACTAACCCCAACAATTGCATAAGCCAATTTTTTCCAATCAATCTCTCTCTCCTTCTGTTTCTCTGGATGATGTCTGGCTAATGTATGTGGCATTTTATACTAGATTTTATTTTACTATCTGTAAACAGAAATTGCATTTGCTTACTTCATTATTCAAAATAGACTGAGAATGATTTTAGCACCCTAAAGAGTCTTCATGGAAAAGTAGTCCATAAAATAGATGTCTTCATATATAAGAAGTCTGCTATGTGCCCTCTTGGAGGGAAGACAGACAACAGAGTAGCACTTGGGGACTGGGGAGCAGAGGGAGGGGCAAGAAGAGGCAGGGCTCTATCTCCTCAATTACTGCCTCATTTCCTGTCCTATCTCAGTTCCCAGAGAAATTGTGCTTCCAAATACTAAATCGGCAGTCTCTCAATTGCAAACAACCTTCTTTTCACTCCTCCACCCTCAATTTAGGGAGGAAACAGGAAATCTGTATGAAAATACAAAAAGGATTAAAAACAAGAAACAAGGACCAGGAGCATAAAGCACCAAGAGGAGAGTGTGACTAAATTTTTATGGCCAAGAAAAGAGTCTGCTCAGCAGGGACAGTGATTACAGTCCATGAATGTCTTCAGGTAACCATATACAGGACACAAGGGACCTGTTTAATGCAGGAGAAAATGCTAAGACAAGGCAAAATTGCTTGGGGGTGTTGGAATGAACTGTTTAGACAATAAAAATCAAAAGGTTTTTGATGATATGAAATTAGAAAATGCAATGTTACATAAGACATACATAGGACTGGTGAAACAAGCTGACAGCTGAGTTAGCATATAATAAACACAGTGTCAGGGATTGTAACTGAAGTCACACCTTATTATTAAAAAAAGAAGAAAAGAAAAGAAACAGCAAAACTCTAAAAAGGACTCTATTTCCAAACATTTACTTAAAACATATTGTATGTTTCCAAATGTAAGATGGGGAAGGCTATCTAACAAGCTACCCTTCAGAGGGCTAGGACACTATCACTCCCAGAACAGTCCCAGCAACACAAGCAGCAGCCATAAAGAATCTCAAGCCACCCCAGACCTGCACATAAGAATCTGCATTTTAACAAGATCCTCTAGTGGTGTACATGCATCTTAACGTTTGAAAACCACCAGAAGAAAATAGCAATACCTTACATGTCTTTGAGATCCAGAAGAAATTTAACAGATATATTTATATTATTTTATAATTATTATATTTCATAATATTTCATCTTATTGTTTTATTTTTATAGTTTATACTTTATAATGTTATATATTATATAATTATTTCATAATTATTATATAGATGATAAGGCTCTTATCCAATTACTTTCTCAAAATGACATATTCATTTGTTAACAATAAGATGGCCCTCCAGGGCTGGGGATGTGGCTCAAGTGGTAGCACGCTCGCCTGGCATGCGTGCGGCCCGGGTTCGATCCTCAGCACCACATACAAACAAAGATGCTGTGTCCGCCGAAAACTAAATAAATAAATAAATAAATATTTAAAAAAAAAAAAAAAAAAAAAAAAAAAAAAGATGGCCCTCCAACCAATGATGATATCACTATCAATATTTATATCTATATTACTTAAATATCATGTTCTGTACAATAGGCCTTAAGTTAGAGTCTGTCATTAGTTGCATTTGTTTCATTAATAATTTCAGTTTTAATTTTACATTCTTTTGCTGGACACGTGGTGGCAGTTGTCAAAAATAGTAATTTGGCTAGGAGAAATGTTACCCTTTAAATTGGATCATGTCACTGAATGGTTTCCCTTTGAATGATTGACTATTAGTTTAATGAAAGAGAATTAGGCCACATGTGTGGCCCTGCAGGGAAAGACTGGACAATCCGATGAAAATCTCTTTGGGCTGGGGGCCACAAACCCCAAGTCATGATTTACCAGCCATGCATACTTGCTTGATAATTCACTTTTGTTTCTATTTATTTGTAATAGAGAGATATGTTTCCTTCAAGATGAGAAGCTAATTAAATGATGCACGTTGAAGGGTTTTGTGAAGTATTAAGATCATGAAAGGGTCATAGGGAGTTTACTGGCATCTCAATGGAAGATGCCCATCCATCATCTGTTAGGCTGTGTTTCTGAGGATTCTTGGTTTCATTGCAGAATTTTTTCATCCCTATTTTCTCAGGAATTGAAAAGACTCTTTGTTAAATTCTGTTTCCGAAATTTAATGTAGCTTTAGTTCCTAGGAAGACTGGATTTTTGCTAGAAATCCAAGGTAGAAAGAGTAATATGGGAAATTCGGGCACTGGGAACAGACTTTCCCTTTGCCAAGGAAGAGCCTCTGCCCTTCTGATAATCCTCGAGGTCCAGGTACCTGGTTCCATCAGGTATATGTTTTCAGGGGATGGAAAGCCAAGGCTACCTATGTTATGAATATATCTTAACTCTTAAACTAAGGTTGCAGCCTGACATTTCATATGTATCTTTTATTTGTGCCACAAAGTGTCTTTAATGGATTCACATAAAAATCTGAAATTGTTATGTCCTAAAAAAAATCAAAATATCTGGTAATTCTAAATCTAGTTGCCAATGGATAATACTCCCCTACAATTTAACATAGGTAGCTGGGTCCCCAATATCTATAAGACCCTCCATTTATTTACTCTACAACCATTTGACTTGAACCAGCCCTTAACCTATTTTGACTTCCAACTTCACCTTAAGTTGATACTAAGCCATGGTGAAGTGTGGATAGCAAGGTCAGACTGTCCTTCCCTGAAGCTGGCCTCCATCTGTCCATCTTGCTCATTGAAATTCATGTTCTTTGGGCTGTGATGCCAAGAGACCCAGCCCCTGAGCACCAAAGAATAGCTGCTCAAGTATGAAGGGCCCCTAAGCTGTGCTTGGACCTTAATTAATCTCTCAGGCTAATGCAAGATTCTTCTGTTGCTTGGATATGTGTGGATATCCTCAGGAACATTTGAAAAACTAAAAATATTTCTCTTTCTTTCACATTTATTCCTATTGTTGAGCCCTTATTTGCCGAGGTGGACTAACTGTTCTCGGGTGCTGATTTCTCCAGCTAAATCAAACTAAAGCCATTTAGGAATAAAGTTGAAGAAGGTATATCTGAAAAAAAGGAAGGGCCTAAGCCAAGGGAGTAGGCCAGTGGATGAGTGCTGCCCTGCTACAGAAGGTGCTCTTCCCTCCCTCCCTCCCTCCCTCCCTCCCTCTCCGCCCCTCTCTCTTTCTTTTGTACTTGGGATAGAACCCAGGGGTGCTTAACCACTGCGCCACATCTGGCAGCCCTTTTTTATATTGTATTTCATGACAGTGTCTTACTGAGTTGCTTAGGGCTTCACTAAATTGCTGAGGCTGGCTTTGAACTCATGATCCTCCTGCCTCAACCTCCCAAACTGTTAAGATTACAGATAATGCAACACTGCACCCAGCCCAAAGCACCCATCTCTGATAGTACAAATATGGTCATAGGAATTGGCCCTACTTTTCATCAGTCATATCATAAGAGTTTAAACTAAGCTTCCAATACCACATGACTTCTGGTTTGATTATTCATCATACTTTGAGTTTTTCTGTTCTACCCCATTAAAAAATAAGACATGCATCTTTTCACTGGCAAACAAAAAAATTTATTACAAAAATAAAATTTACCATAAAGAGAGAATAGACTGGTATGAAGTTAATCACACAGATCTAGTGAAAAAGTTGTCTAAAATGGTGTATTCATATATTTTCCCCAAAAGTTAATAAACACCATTGGATTCAAGATAATTGTATGGGGATATATTTTTGATTTAATTAATTAAAGTCTAGGAGATATTAGCAGAGTTCAGAATAACAACTCAGATTGTTCCAGTTGCTAAAATGCTGATGGGAGCACATGGCTTTATTTGACTCTTAGGGCCCACACAGAAGGGCTTATGAGGAATAAATTCTGGATTAGCCAAAGGCTCTGCGGATGTGTACAGGAGTTGATGGAATGTGACGGGGGGAGTGTGATCTGTGCCAACCATTATAGCATTGATTGTTTTATTACTGCTAAGAAAAATCTAAATAAATAGACTTTACTTACTCCTAATGAGCAAAAATATCTATAGCTTGCAGTGCTCCAAGTGTGTCCTGGTCCTATGCCAAGCCCTGTGCTAGACACCAAGGTCCCTGTTCTGTAAGACCTGTCAATACAGTTAGAGGAGACAAATTCAATACTCTTAGTCCTATAGCCCTTACTGTTGGCATCTTTAACCCATAAAACAGCAGTTTTTATATCCTCAACACAAGCACCATGGTTGACACATGGTTAAAAACAAATATGTGATGGTTGGATGGATGGATGGATGTGCACTACATGCTTACAAAGAACAGATGGGAAAGACTTTTACTTACTAGTAAATGTTGAAACCCAAAGTGATTAATCATATAATTGGCAGACCCTATAACACCCTTTACTCAAAGGCTCAAACTCACTATCCTAGACCAGGTCCTCAATCAGGGCCTGGGTAAAGACATCTCTTGCCTTTCCTTTTTTTCATTGACTTGGATTTTAGCACCACATCCTCACTCCCTTGTGATCTTAAGGATTTAAAGAAAGGAGCATTACATTCTATTTTGAAAAAGATGAAGTTCACAGGAATCACCATGAATCTAATAGTCAAATTTTCTGGAAATCAAAGAAGGGGGCAACATTTATTAGGTTACTTTCCAGTGGAATTTGGCTGAACTTTACTCCATGCTATTTTTAATTTCATATTCACTTAGGTGAGGTACTGACAAGAAAGTCTCAAGAACAAATGGCCCTTCCCACCCCCAGAGGAAGGCATCCTGCCTTCCTGGATTTGCTGCCATTTGGAAAATAGCTGAATTCTAAATAGACAGTTACAAGAAATTGTTTCCCAAACATGGTTTGGCACAAACACAAAATTCTTATGAAACTATACAGGTGAGGAGCACAGTGACATCCAAGCATTAGGATTCTCATTCTGACAATCACAACCAAAATGCCAAACACCTGAACAAATGCACACCCTCGCCCCCAAGTGAATGAACTTAAAAATGAAATGAAACACCAGTGAACCACTGAAGTTTAGGACAGTTGTGCTCCAGCAGCTGCATGGTTAGCCCAAAACCTTCAATGCCTTTTCCTAACACAGTTTAAGAATTTCTGCTGTATGAAGCATCATTTTTACTCTTCATATTTTCCTTTTAATTCTGTTTACTAAAGTCGCAAAAATACATCCACTTTTTCAATATAACGTTCACACAGGAATAGACATTTTTCCTCATCTTCAAAGTAAACATCTGTTAATTACTCTAGTGCAGAAGCTGGAAAAATCCAGATTGTGTGAGAATTGTACCAGTTTAATAAAACAGGACAGAATAACAGCCAACATGGTAGCACCGTTAGACTGATTGTTTTTTGTAGATATACAGAATATATGAATAATAATATTTCTCTTCATAACTCTTGCTAACTTGCAGGCACAATCTAATACTATATTTCTGATTAATCCAGAGCCCAGTCCACATAGGCACATGTGCAGAGTTCTGATAAGGTGAAGAAAGATGTGTTTCCATGTCAACAATTTAAAGGTTGGAACTATTTTGAGTTGTTAATGTAAACTTTGATATTAGCTCATTGACTTTGATGGTTTTGCAAAGAATAAATTCTAACACAATTATAATGACTGCTGAAATGTATTAAATCTCTAGAGAAGCTGGAAAAATGTATACACATGACAGGTTTGTCAATCATCTCTTGCTCTGATTAGGTGACATTAGCATGTGATTTTTGTTAACTAGAAAAAAAATGTAGAGTATTTTATAACGGCCCCAAACTAAAACATTCTATCACTTTTTATAAGTTTCTCCTGTGTCATTCTGTAATGATTAAAAAAAAGAAAAGCCCAATGGCTATATCTTGAGGTATCTTACCATCTCATCAACTCATTAATACTCAGAAAATTAGAATATCATTATCATAACTACAGGCAGTAATATCCTTGGCAATAATTGGAGAGCCATGATGATTTTAGTCCCTGGGCATTATACCAATCAGCTCTTCTATTTTCTTTCTCTGAACTCTCTTGCTTGGAGACAAAATGACAATTATTTCATGCCAGGCCTCTTAATCTCAACATAAAAAAACAAAAAAAAAAAAAAAAGAGAGAGAGAGAGAGTTTGCCAATGCTGATCATGAACCCAATCTGGTTCTCAGGGGTGTACATCTCTGGAGGCACAGTAGGTAGGAAGAGAGGCTGTCACAGAAGAGATGAAGGGCAGGGCTCAGAGCAGGGGAGGAGTCAAGAAGTCAAGATTTTACTGGGGGCAGAGGTTTCCAGGAATGTGTGAGGTTAGTAACCCTAAAAACTCAACTCCAACACTTTCTAAATCTTAACTATGCCACCACTTCAAATTAAAATCATTCAAAATATCAAGGAACATGAAGAGGGAGGGCCATGAGAATAGTGTTTCCCTGATGTCTGACTAGAAGACCCCAGGTGCTGCCTTTTGAAAATCCTGCCTCCTCTGCACTGAGGCTTTACTTCCCGGGCTGCTCCAGCCAGTGACTGAGCAGGGTGGAGAGACTGAGACAGAGCCTATCCTCCTGAGAGGCCACTTGGGTCCAGGACTCCTGCCAGCTGTGACAAAATTTCTTAGAATTACATGGCCATCTAAGCACTTCCACCCAATCCCTCTTTATTTGAGGTATGATCAAGATCTTGATCTGACCTTTCTCCAGCCTCTCTTGAAAAAAAAAATTTATTTTACGTTTAATTCCCTACATGGCATCTGTGTCTTTCAGGACCCAGACTCCCTTATCCCCCAAGTATGCTCCATATTTTCAATGAAGATTTTAGAATAAGTTATTGACATTTGTTGAATGTCTACTATGTGCCAGGTATTTTTACAAATATCTCATTTAATTTACATTTCAACTCTGTTAAATACTGTCATCCTATATTTAATAATTAAAAAGGCTCTCTTCAAAGAGTCAAGGAATTTAACTATATGAGAGTATCATTTCTGCAGATCAAAAAAGGTCAGATGTTAGTAGTTTTATATAGTTTAATGTGCATATTTTGCCAAGGTCACACAACCACTGAGAAAAAATAAACTAAAATTTAAACCATTTTTTTTTTCTCTTTTCAAAACCCTGTTCTTTTCTATCACAAGACTTCATGGTACTTAGTAAAGACAGAACACATGTATAAATCTCATCCATGAGTGTATTCAGTGTCATCTTCAACAAAGTATATTGAAGATATCTCAGAACATCAAACATAAAGGGACAATGAACATGTTTAAGGAATTTCTAGTTCTCAGTCTTTCGTCAATGCTTATAATGATGAGAATTACACAACAACATGAATAATGCATACATGTACATGTGCATAGTAAAAATCTAGAAGTCAGAGGTGTAGGATGTGGGTATTTTTCTTTTCTTTCTTTTTTTTCTCTTTTTTGGTACCAGGGATTGAACCCAGGGACTCTTAACCATTGAGCCGCATCTCCACCACTTTTTATTTTTATTTTGAAACAAGGTCTCACAAGTTCCTTAGGACCTCACTAAATTGCTGAAACTGGATTTGAACTTGTGATCCTCCTTCCTTAGTCTCCCAAACCATTGGGATTATGGGTGTGAACTACCATGCCCAGATGAATTTTAAGTTTGGTTCATCTATGTTAATGGGCTGGAGCCAGAGGAAAGACCAAACCCGCCTGGAGGAATGGCCACACTGCAGAGCCCCTCATATACCAAAACATGGCTTCCCCAGCCTGCCTCCATCTTGGACACTGTAGCCATTGCCATAGCCCTCCCCACCTGGTAGCCTCCACCCTGGGAAAAGGGACAGAGTCTAGAGGCAGCTGTCGATCACAGCACCACACACTACAGCACCACCACCCAACATCATTGCACAACCTGCCCTTTCAGCCCCATATATGAAAGAGGTAGTATTCACCCTGAGACATCTCCACCACCACAGCCATCTTTGGTATATGCAGCTTCCATCTTGGGACACCAACCTGGGCCTGGAAACCCAACATCAAGGCACCTATAGGTTTGACAGTACCGCTGCCACCAACTAGGGATGTGGCTGTTTTCATCTAGGAACAACAATCAGGACCTGAAAGACCATCACTAAGGTCCTTGCAGGACACCAGAGGTATCCAGGTGTGCTAATAGCCACCATCTTGTTGCAGAGAGCCTTGCACGGGGTTGCCTCTTTTCTTATTCCTGCTAACAGCCAACTTCTTTTGATTCTTCTTTTACTCTTCCTAAGATCTAATACCTCTGCGTTCTCACTTCCTACCTCATAAATATCTATAGTTTATGTTTTTCACAATGGGTGGTGTATTACTTTTATAATAAAAAGTTATTAAAATAAAACATAAAGCTAAATTGCTAGCAGATTGTTCTCTAAGCACTTCTATGATCCAGTGCCATTAGTCATCTACTCTATTCAGCAAGTAGACTACTCAACAGGAAATACATATATAGTCTTAGAAAAATCTTTTCCACTCCATGTCTAATGTATTCTGGTCACAGACTTTTCTGCTGAACTCTGGGTGTGTTCTGAGCATCTTTTCCTATCCCTGGCAGCAATGGTGTGCCTCATTAAGAATGGGCCAGAACACATGCCCAATCACAGAAAGCTCTCAATGGATTCAAACAGCTAGCTTGTGGGTACAGGAAACTCTCAAGATTCTTATAGGTTCCTAAATGAATTTCTAACTTTATGCTGCACCTAAATGAATCTATTCATTATCCACAGACAAATCCAAAAGATAAAATTCCAGCTTCACTAACAACTATTTTTTATCATGAGGTTAAAACAGACATTTCTGTGATGATATCCAAGTAATAGAGACATACAAGATACATAGTGGCCAAAGTGAAGGCTAAACCAATATTTAGCCTTTGGTAATAAATCTTGATATTCAGAAAACCCAAGATTTTGTTTCCTGCTATAAGCATTATTAATAACATTAGAGATAATCATCTCTTTATCCTGACCTTGAAATTTAATTGAAGGAAAGTTTAGATCTAGGATCAATTATTCTCAAAAGGAAGGAAAAGCCATTTCAGCAATAATAAAAATCATTTTTCACTCCCCTCTGTTCCCATAATGCCCTGTGTATTTCAGTAATGTAGCACATTTGATTATAAACTTTATGTTCTTGTCTATTACCTGTCACTAACTACATTGCCCATAACTAGACTGTTCAAATAAGCAGCCTAATCCTTACCTGAGTGCATGGTACCTGGTCAACAGTTGATAAGCATATGGAATGGGAAAACAAACAGGTGAATTTGTAATAGGACCTTACAGCTTATAATGGATGTCCCCATGGCTAACTTAGTTACTATGGGAAATAATGGAGACAGGTAGAAGCAGAAAAATGTCTATGGGATTCAATTACACCTTCCAGTATGCTGATAGCAACAATTCATCACCCTATTACTCATTATTGCTTAAGGAAAGGACTTGTTTTCTCTAATATTCAAAGATCAAAAGTCATATCAGTACATGATAAGTTTCTTGAAGCTCCAAATACTTGCTCTAACCACTTTTGGGTTTTTTTCTATTGGATGATTTCCAAAAATCATTAATCGAGTAGAGTGTTCTTGCTCCATTTTCTACCCCATGAGAGTATCTACTGCCATAAGAGAATATGTTTCTATGCTGAGCAATTTACAAACCTTATTTCATGCAATTCCCCTAACAACCCTAAGAAGTATGAACCCCACAGTCTCCTTTTACAGATAAGGAAACTAAGGCATAGCATATCATAGTTATGTGATAGTCTCATGGTGACAAAGCTAGTAAATACTATCTTCTGGATTTAGCCCCAGACAGTTTGGCTCCAGAGCCCTTAAGGAGTTGTGCTTAGAAGTTAGACTGTACCCAAACTTTCCTTTGGCTTTGCACTGCTTCTCACACTGTCTAGGGTAAACATACAGATGGAAGGCAAAACAGCCATGCTAGAGAAATACAGATGTCATAATATTTGTAAAAATTTCCCCTAAACCTTGGTTTCTATAGAAGAAAAGCAATGAGTTTCAATCATTAGCCTAATTAATTAAGAGCTGACTATACAATATATGGTTTATCCAAATGCTGTCCATTCCACTTGTTAATTTCTTTCTTTGGGCATTACCTCTTCTTAGAGTATTTATTTCCAAAACTGTTCTTTCAGGTAAGGTGTCTCTTAGGGACAGTGGCTTTGTTTGAAAATTGGCAAAAGTAGGGGAAAAAAAGACTAGCCCATTGTAGAGCTAAATTATGAAAAGAAAAATCTATGACCTAGTTCCACATTGTCAAAATAAAGCTGCTATAACATCTAAACTCTGGCTTAGCCCAAAAGAAATATATGTCTTGCTCAGACAGATCAATTATCTGGCAAGGGAGGGCAGGGTAGAGAGAGTGAACAGCTTGTTTCACCCTGTCATCCAGAGACCCAAAAATGGCCCTGCCATCTTCAACATAGGAATTTAAAAGCTATCCATGAAAATGACATTCAGTCAACAAAGGACAGAAGGAATACAGGCACATTCGCTTCTTAATCTCTTTGTCTGTCAACCAACTGACATCATTTCCACTTACATTCCACTGGTGAGAACTGGCTGAATGTTCTGCTTTGCTAAGAGAGTTGGGGGAAACATCTTGTTATTCAGGCAATTTATGGCAATTGCTCCATTTGGGGGACAGGAAGCAAGTGACTGATTGCCATTTCTGTCATACCACATAGCCAAGTGTTGGCTCTGGTCTTTGCTTCTTCCTTTGTAAATTGTGGATGTGAACCAGAGGTTCTCTCTATTCTCCCCAAGGTCACTGAATCCTATGTGACTTAAAGTTTTTAAGACACACACACACACACACACACACACACAAATTTATAGATAGATAGATAGATAGAGATTTGTATCTCTATATATCTTTATATATATATATATATATATATATATATATAAAGTTTTGTGTATGTGTGTGTGTGTGTGTGCGTGCATATAATCTTAGGATTTAATGTGAACGTCTGAATTTTTATCAATTAAATAAGAGCTATTATTTGACCATATATTCTTTGAATCACTAATGTCTCTACTTATTGTCACTAAAATGGATTGATTCATACTGATTGTTCATGGCATTCCATGCAGAGTTAGAAGTCCTGTACTGAGGGCACTTCCATATAGAGTGTGTCATTCTAAAAGTAATATGCTTATTATCTACAGGCCATGTTTTAGTTCTAAGAAATATGAATGTGTGCTAGTTGAAATACCAAATGAGATTTGATATCCCTATTTAAAAACTAAAATCTACCTGGTACCTTATAATTTACATATTTAATCTTCATAAGAAACCTGTAGGATAACTGTCAGTCCCCATCAGAGGTGAGGAAAAGAAGGCTCTGGGAGGAAAACTAGCTTCAGTCTGTAAAATGGTTTGGATATAAAGTATCCCTAAAGACTCATGTTTTGAAGATTTGGTCCCTAATGTGGCAATGTCCAGAGGTGGATTTTTTTGGAAGTGATTGGATCATGAGGACTATAATTTCATATGTGGATGAACCCATTAGTTGAATGGACTACTAGGTGGTAATTATAGGCAGATGGGACATGGTTGGAGGTGGTAGTACACTAAGGGCATGTTCTAGGGGACTGTACCTTGTCCCTGGTATGTATTTATGTGTGTGTGCATCTCTCCTTTCTGGCTGCCGTGAGCTGAGCAGCCTTCTTCCACCATGTCCCTGAACCATATGCTCTGCCTCAACCCAGGCCCAAAGCAATGGAGCCAGCCAACCATGACCTAAACTTCTGAAACCCTGAGCCCAGAATAAAACTTTCCTCTTCTAGGTTTTTCTCGTCAGGTATTTTGACTACAGCGACTAAAGCTGACTAACACAGTCAGTGAGGATCAGAACTGGTACATAAATGCAGGACTCCTGCCTCTAAATGCTGTTTTCCAATAAACCAAGTTTCTCCTGTTGCACTGAGCCTCTAGGTTTCATCAGCTCCTTCTCCACTCTCTCCTCTGACCTGGTGAGCCTTTCCCTGGTGCCTGTTTACTGCACGCTTTGCAGCTGCCTCCCAAGTACATGGTTAATTTCCCATCATTTTCTGTGAGCAGATGTTCCCAAGGAGCAGAGCTGCTTTCCCGTCCCTGGCACTATCTCCTGCAGATGAGTGGATTAAACACAGTAGCCGCTGGCCATCCTTTTGAACTGAAAAGAAAAGATTTCCCGACTGGGATATCCCTCATGATGATGTAATTAGTTTCCTGGACATACCTAACAAATTTATTTCTAATCACAAGGGATGAGGGGAAAGGAGAAAGCCATTCATCTTGGATTGTGTGCAGTGGCTGCAGTTAATATGCACCATTCCCACCCGCCTTGTGCAATGTCTTCTTCAGTGATTGTTCAAAGATTCAGGGGCAGTAGGCTGCTCTTCAAAAGCAGCGGGGAACTCCACATTCATAAAGGGGTCTCAGGCACTATTAAATTGCTTTTCCAAACCTGGCAAAGACATTAGAGCTGGAAATCCTTTCAGCTACAAACTGTCACCAGCATTAAGAACAGGTGAAGCTCTTAATAACTTTTTAGAGATTGTGTTTGATTCAAAGACACAACATGGAACATTCTGTACACACAAATCCAGCTGTTTCAAATTTCCAATCCTGTGAGTATACCAGCAGTATAATAGTTTGCCCAAGATTGTGTTTTGAGGTATTGTTAAGAATATTGTCTCCTAAATTAATATATCTCACATTTTTTAAAAAAATTAACCAAATTAATTCATCATTTTACTAAAGAATCACAAACTTAATCTGAGGTCTACCATTTACTATTACTACAAAGTCTAGAAAATGATTTTGGCAGACAAAGAATGAAGATCAGGAATAGCCTGTAATGTTTTGTCCTTCATATTGCCAGAAGGGAAAAGAATTAGATGTGGAAGTGGGAGAAAGTTGGTTAAAGACAGCCTGTCCATTAGTCAGTCAATCATTCACTCAATAGTGAATAGGGTACAAGACCACCGCCTTTCAAATGCATGTTCAAAACAAACATTTCATAAGAATAAAATCAAAACACCAGAGATCATCCTTTTCTTATAAATTAAAACAATAAGAAAGAATATGGCGTAGCCAGTTTCCACATCTCTGCAGAAGATTTAGCCTACTATCAGAAATATGAGGTCTTCCAAGAGGAATGAAGAGGTTGGAGAGAGAGTTAAAAAGTCAACTGAGGAAGAAATATTTGAAGTTATTTTAAGTTGCAACTTCAACAAATAATACTTAAAGTTTGCATTTGGTTCTTAAAGTTTTGAATTGGTCTTCTTGTTGAGGTAAATTTAAAAAAAAAAAAAACTGTGTGATCAGTTACATGGATGGTTAAGCACAGGTTGGACAGTAGAATCAGGAAAAAAATAATTCATAAAACCAAATGTTAAATTTTCCAGATACAGAAAGTCTGTCACATACCTCCCTAATTTTCTCTTCCTACTTGACCACTATGAGTTCTGATATTTTTAATAACCATTCCTGCTATTGCTTTTTAAAAAATTGCATTTCATCTTACAATATTTTAGAGTCACCAAATAGTTTTTCTTGAATTTTTAACTTGATAATGGAGCTATCGGTAAAGTAAAATCACTCAATGATTTGTCTGACACATAGAAGCTCAATACATTTAAGCGTTCTTATATTTTCTCCTCTTTGTCACTATGTAAATGGATCTATACCCCTGAGTAGAGGAGGTCAATTGTTAGCCTAAAATAGAAAGATATCAATGACAACAAAAACTAGAGGTGATGCCTTGGTCAGTGTTGAGATGCTGAAGAGGGGCACCAGTCACATTCTTTTTGGATAATGGTCCCCATGTTTTCTTTCACCCTCCTCCTGTTATTTTTTCCTCTATATCTCTAGGAATGCCTCATCTAGCATATGTTTTTGACATTGTAAGGATCTACTTTCTGCCTATGGGTATTTTCTTTATCACAGTTTTTATGATGCCTCTTTTTAGCCTGCTTAAATAACTTTTAAAGGGCAAATATTTTCCATTGGGGTGATGAGCCACACATTAATTTGATTAATAAAAATTGTCTTGTGTCAGGAGGCCCTGAGAATCCATTGTGTCATCAGGACACACTATCCTTCTGCCAGTTGTGGGACTCAAACAGGACTCTGGAGATTTTCGTGAGAAGACCATAGTCGCAGGACTCCAGGGCAGGGATTTAGAGGTCAGTATGCTTGCATTCTGTTTAAAAAATAATCCTACTTCCAAAATAACAAGTTTAGCTACTGAAATATCACTGCCATGATTGTTCAGTCAGTTTTCTTCCTGACATTCAAAGAATAAATTGAATGAAAATGCATGAGATTGTTGTTACAGAGTTTTCTTTGGAAAACAACATTCTCAGTTTGGATTGTCATAAAATTGTCTACAAAAACTGGCATGTGCCCAACTTTGTGGATGCATTTGGATTAAAGAAAGCAGGAAATGATAGCAAAGAAATGGAAATAAATTAAAATTGAGTTAATGTCTACCTTCCAGACATTTCTCTGGATGTTATTTGTAATCAAATGCAAACTTCTTTCTGAGGAAGGAGGAATGATTTGAAAATAAATTATCTGTGCAAATATACAAAGCTTTACCTACACAGAATAAAATGAATTATCCAGAAATATCTGAATGATTTGATTAGGGTAGAGCTCCAACATTCTCCCATTTGTCTTCAAAATTAGTAGGGGCCTGAAATATGTGGCTGTAGGCTGGAGATCTCTACTTGATTCTGCAAACCTGGCCAGAGCCGTAAATGTGAAGTTAATGAACGAGTTTTGTGATATCAAAACACTAGAACATAAAGCAAAAATTCAGTCAATCATAAAAGCACTTAAGCTCTGTGTAGACAAGCAGAGGTTATCCTTTCAAATAGTAATTATTTTCTCACAAAGGTAAGCTCTGCCTTATCTTGTCACTATCTGCACTAGGAGATGGCTTTTGTGTGAGAATGGAGAATACTGAAAGTCCCCTGAGCCTTTGGTTACTTAGAAGAAATTTCTAGTATGACTACCTCATATTCTACAATACATTTCTCAACAATAAATTATCTCTACAATGAATTCCTTATTAAGTAAATCCCATTTGAACTGATGCCTGGTGGCTGAGACACAGACTATCAATCTCACATTCTTTATAGGAGATAAATACAGTTTCATTCTAAATACTATGCACTGGAGCCTGCTGTGACCATGTACCTGTGACTTTCAGCTGTAAAGAGCTGAGAAAAAAGTGAAATCTTACGGAAATATGAAATAAAAATTGAAAATAGTCTCCACAGCCTGTTTATCTGTGGCATGATTCTAGTGAACCATAAGTGGCCACAGCATGACTTAATGTCCCAGCTCCAGCTGAAGATACAGTGGGCACATTTGGATGCCAATGTTCATTTGTGTGGGTTACCTCAATAGTCCCATGAGTTATTTGTAACTTCACAGGCAATTTTATTCTATTCACTTTGTACTCTTAATCAAATAGAAAATAGCTAAGGTATAAGTGAGAAATACTACCTTTTAGGTAATGTCTGTCATAACCCAACAGTTTAAAAAATCCTACATCAAATCCTATACTGCCCTTGTTTAGAACCTCCTTCTTACCCACTGAACTGGCTGTGTGGAATATTCTCCTAGCTTCTTATCTTTCTCCTTAATTCACCTTAGACCACTAGCAAAGTATCTTAGCCAATTCACACCCCTGTAGTTTATTTTATGGGTTGGTAGAGAAGAAATAGGCCCAGAAGCTATAAACAGTCACAAATAGCAAATAGGCAGTAAAAGAAATAGGTCATCCAAAGTAGCAAGGATGCTGTCATCCATGAGAGGCAAAACACAAAGTTAGCAATTCAAAGAGAGGAATGTGAATGTGTTCCTAAGCCAAGGAATCCAGAAGCAGAAATCAAAAGCAAGAAGGCTGAGGTCAAGAAGACAAGGTCTCAGAGTAGTTATAGGGGAGCAGGTGGCAAGTGAGATTCTTTTGCTAACATGCCTGGTGTTCACTATGATGCTGATTTGGGAAAGTCAGCAGCATTTAAACACTACTAGCAAGGCAAGACATGTTTCCGTAAATATACTAGTAAGTATGTGATTCCTTGTGTTAAAAAATAGTTGATATTTTCTCTAGGCTCGCATATAAGACTCTACCTTATCTGATTGCTAAACTCCCACTCCCACATGGATTATCACTGGAATTCTTCATGAAGATCTACATATTTGCTCATGGTGTTGTCTTGCCTGGAGCAGAAGGAAGACATGGGTCTTCAAACTGAAAAAGGGTCCACTTAGTATGTAGCAGGATTTGGGAAAGAAGCCCATACCCATACACACATAGGCAAAAAAACGCATAACATTTAGAAAAATTAGTTAAATACTGCAGGGACCATTAACCATTAACATTTAATCATGCTCTTAAATGATTGCTTCATAGCCTGCTCTACAAAACCTCAAATCCTCTTCCCCTTCCTCTTTCACAGATGATGGTCTTAACTTTACTTCACCAAGAAAACTGAAGCAGCCAGAAAACAATATGTTTTGCCAATGACATCTACTTACCACCAGCAGCCATGCCCAGAACCTCTCCATTCTAACATATTGTCAAAAAAAAAAAAAAAAAAATCTACGTATGCCATTCCATAAACCAATTGCTCTCCATATTAGTAAGCCTATCCACTGTTGCCTGCTAAATGACATTGTTCAAGTGAATGTACCTCTTTTTCTTTTTTGATCAGAGTTTCTTTCTCTAATGGACAATACCTATTATGATACATATGCTTTTGCTTCTTCCATTTTAAAAAAAATCTTTTCATGACCCCACTTCACCTATAGCCACTCTACCAAGACTGCTCTTGTCAAGGACATCGATTTTAGCTAGTTGCTAAGTCCAAGTCCATTCTCAATCATCGTCTTATTTTCCCTATCAGAGGCATATGACATAAAACATTAGTTTCTCTTCATTCATAGATTTTGGCCACTTGGCTTCAAGACAATGCATATCCTTATTTTCCTGCTATTTCTTCCAAATTTGTTTCTCTCCTTTTTTTCTTTTATTCCAAGAACATTGTCTTAGTCTGTTTTGTGTGGCTATAATAAAATACCACAGACTGTTCAATTTGTAAAGAAGAGAAATTTATTTTTCCCATAGTTTTTGGATACAGAGAAGTTCACAGTCAAGGTGCTGGCAGTTTTGGTTGTTTGTTAAGAGTGACTTTCTGCTTCCAAATGCTTCATTAGGGAGGAAAGCTGTGTCTTCGTGTGGAAGGCAGAGAGCAGGAAAGGCAAACTACCCCCTCCAAGTCCTTTTACAAAGGCTCCTATTCCCATTCACAAACACAGAGCCCTCACCACTCAGTCATCTCCCCAAGGCCACATCACTTAATTCTGTCACACCAGTTTTCAACATGAATTTTAAAGGAAAAAAAAAAAATTGAAATCATATAAAACACCCTGGGACCTGGTATTTTCCCTCTATGTATTCATCTACCTCATCACTTCATATACCATACAGGTAAAATCATTCTAAAATCTGTGGCTTCTAAACAGAAAATTTTGTGAATTATATTCATGTATACAGCTGAAAATATGACATTTCCAAATTTAACTCATTTTATCTCAACTACTCTGCCTGTCTCACTAAAAGACAACTCAAAACTTTCAGTTGTTCAAATCAAATAAATCTTGGAGTCATCCTTGGCTCCATTTTTGTCTTCCATTTCTACATTCAATTCATCTGAAAATCATATTGGCATTACTCTCAAATTATATCAGGAGTCCAACTAACAGACAGCACCTGCTGGTCTGAGCCACCAGCACCTTTTATCTAGACTTCTTGTAATAGACTCCTACCTATCTGGCCTTCCTGCTTCTAACCTTGACCTATTGTGATCTATTCTTAATATAGCAGCTTTTTAAAACCTAAATCATATTTTTCTTCTTTTCATCTCAGTAAATCTCCTCATTTCTCTCAGATTAAATGTAAAAATCATTATAATGACCTAAAAAGTTCTAAATGATCTGGTTCCATATTACTTCTCTGAATCCATTGCTTAATATTTTCCCTGGATGGACTTCTATATAGATATATGCCATACATGTGCGTGTGTGTGTGTGTGTGTCTGTGTACTATGCATAGAAATGGAATATTCACTAGTAGATTGTACATATTGAGATTATGAACAGTGAATGAATGAAGAAGATACTATAGGGATGTAGGTAGAATGTTAAATAAGAAAATAAAGATCTGATGGGCTGGGTTTGTAGCTCAGTAGTAGAGCACTTACTTTGCATGCATGAGGCACTGAGTTCAATCCTGAGCACTACATTAATAAATAAATAAATAAATAAATAAATAAATAAATAAATAAAAAATATATTGTGTCCATCTACAACTAAAAAAAAAAAAAGACTTGATATGTTAGCTGGCATTAGTAGGATTTCCAATATACATGTATGTAATATGTATGACATATTGGTGGGTAAAGGCACTTCTAGGTAATAGAGTTCTTACATTTTTTATCAATCAATTCAAAACTAACATTAAATGATCATGATAAGTTAGTTATGTACATTATAATCAATGAACTCTGAAACAAAAGCAATATAGCCTAAGCCAATAAATATTTTTAAGTGGAATATGAAAAAATATTGAAGAAATCTGAGTGAAGGCAGGAAAGGACACAGAAAAATATAAGTGAGGACAGACAAAATAAACAATGATGTGGTAGATCAAAATCATGGCCTCACCCAGCTGCACAGGAGGATGGAAAACTTACTCTTCTGATGGGCTCAAATATGTCTCCCAAAAACTGCTTTACTATGAGAGAATGGGGGGCTGAATATTGGAAAATAATGAGAACTTTCATTTACCACAAGTGAAAACAACTATCATGTTGAAGATGAGATGAATTTAAAAGACAGAGTATCTGTAAAGCTATTTGTTCAGATGAAGAAAATATATTTTACACTATGGTAACCTCAAAAGTGTAGTTTACAAGTGGCAATTCCTGCAAAGGAAAATTAGGTAAATTTAAAATCTAAAATAAAAGTATTCTATAACAAAAATATTTTTCTGCTCTTTTTTAATCTTCTCTAAAACTTAAAATGTCAAAAATAATGACCAGGTCTAAAATAATAGGAGAGAAAGTGAAACAGTGGATACTTCCATACCTTTAAAAATCAAAATTTATACAGATAGCCTTCAACTTACTTTGAGGTTACATCCTTATTTTTAAAAAATCAAAAGTTGAAAATACCATAAATTGAAAATGCATTTAATATACCTAACATATACCCAACATCATAGCATAGCCTGGGCTATTTTAAACCTTCTCAGAACACTTAATACTGGCCCACAGTTGTTCATCTACCAAAAAGCTTGTTTTATTAAAGTGTTGAATATCTCATGTACACATAATGGGAGATGAAGCACAAAACACAATCTTCAAAAATGCCAGCAACACAGTACA
Organism: Marmota monax; assembly: GCF_021218885.2. Lineage (NCBI taxonomy): Eukaryota > Metazoa > Chordata > Mammalia > Rodentia > Sciuridae > Marmota > Marmota monax. The sequence goes on from NW_026694162.1 coordinate 1,557,534, forward strand.
CTGTAGGGTATGAGTTGTCTACCTTCATGGTGGTAAAAGCTTTCTGGGAGCCAAGATTCACTGCTTCTGCCCTACCTCCTGGAAGACTACATATCACTAGCTGGGAAAAGATCAAGAATTCATAATCCAAAGAACAGTTTCTCTCAAATGTGCATCACTTTCACACCAGTGTAAAGTTAAAAAAAAAAAAAAAATTCTTGAGTTCAATCACTCTATGTTGGAGACCATTTGTACAGCCTCCATCCCAAAAATAAAACAACTTTGTATTTTCCTTACACTTAAATAAACATACATTTATAAGGCATTAAATTTATTCAAGTCATATAGTTGATTCTACATGACAAAATTTAGCTAGGAAAAAAAACTATTTTGTCACAGTTATTCTAAAAGTGTTTCTTTGTGTTTCCAAATACATACCACTGTCCAGATGAGTCTGGTTAACTTTATCTCATGGTCAGACAGCATCCCCAGACAAGCAGTTTGATCTAATAAAATGGAAGACTTTTGGAACACATAGATGTAAAATTATTAGTCATAAAGAAAGCAGAGAATGGTTTTCTTCATTCTCAGAGGCTTTTTACTATCTGGAGTTTACCCAGTTGGACTGAACTGGCAGGGAAAACAGAGAACCTTAGAGAGGCTACAATTATGTGAAATCAAGTTCATTAACAGAATCACGGAAATGGCAACAAGATAAGCAACTTGCAAAGCCATATTCAGGTGCCTGTTTTAGATTTTTAGATGAGGAAAATTAATTTTAAAGAAGTGGGTTGACTTACCTGCAGTCATACAACGAATAATACCCGAAGTGGATCTTCAAGGACTTTTAGGAAGAAGTTTTCATGGGCTCACACTTACCAGTTATTATTAGCTTTTCATGTGTTTATTTCTTGGTATAGATTCACACCGCTATGTTTAAGCAGCTCCCTGCACGATTTTATTACCAATTTACTCTGAACAAATAAAAATGTCCTATATCCTTTGGGGCAATTTACTTTACTTCACAATAGTTAATGCATAGGAAAATTTAATTGGTCTTAGGAGAATATGCAAGTGAATATGAGGTTTAGTTAAAAATTAAAAATAAATATTCTGACTCTGGAATTTTCCTTGATCCTAGAGACTATCTGGAAAATTAGAAATGGCATCCAGGCAGCTCTCTTAGCATAGGGCAGGTGCTTGGGTAGTGGGAGTGGGTATAATTTTCCCAAGAGTTCTTCTAGTCTGGCTTGCTGGAACCTGCCTCAGATCCCACATTCATTTTAGCAATAAGATTAGCTGACCTTGAATTTACCTAAGGAGCAGAATCAGAAGCCTGAGTTTTTGCAGGTGAAAGTCCAATTTACCTGTTCTGTGGCACCTGCAACTGCTAGTTGCAGGGTAGAACTTCTGACCCCCTGTGAAAGACTGCCTGGACAAAGCTTACCAGTTTATCTTTGCCTGGAATATAGCTCTATCTGATTTTCTTTTTTTTCCTGGAAATATCTCCACTCTTTTCCTGGAGAGTATTTCAAAAAAGAAAACACTCAACTCCTTGTTAGTTATCTGTATTTGATTACAAACTCATTCCTGTGTATTCTTATAGCTGGATTTACTGATGAGATCACAAAGAGGTGAGAAGGTCCTGGGTGACCAGCAAAGTGTAATTCCATAAAGGGAGAAATGAGGCTAGGTAGCACAACAGGTATTGAGTGAATTAAAAATGGAACTGAATAAAAAACACCAGAATATGTAGACATGAATTATTGTACCTGTATACATGGTATACGTGTATATTGTATCAGTATATACTGTCTCAGTTATATACTGAGTTATTGATTATATATATCTGTGTAGCATATACCTCTTATTATAGGACATTGTTTGAGTTTTTGAAATATCTAAAAGCGATATATAAGTGTGAATAATTTTTATTTTTATGAGAGTTGACCGTTATAATCTTATCGGCAATATTCCAGATTAAATCATCAAAATTTTTGATAATTATTTACATGTATATCAAACTGTTAGAAATCCTATAGATCTGTTTTATGAGATTGACATGTTCTGAAAAGAAATAAAGTGACCTTAAATCAGAAATGCACTAGGGAAATTGTTACAGCCTATCTTGAAATGATTCAGGAATTTGGTATCATCTGTTTTCTTAAAGATGGAAACATTCCATTCTGCATTGGAATATATATATATATATATATATATATATATATATATATATATATATATATATAATATAATATAATATATATCTTAAATAGTTTAATCTCAAAATATTCCTGAAGAGTTATCATTTCAACTTGTTTTAATACTGAGTTGAAATTACTTCCTAACTCAGTTGACTACAATGTCTCCCAGAGTCTGATGTACCCCAATTATACAGAGGAGTAACAAAAATATAGTAGTTGCTCAAGAAACATTTGCTGGCTGAATGCTATTGAAACCTTTCTGTATTCTCTTTCTTAAATACAGATACATGTAATTATGTATCCATATTATCCACATATATTTTTATTGTGTTCAGCAGACATCTGATTTCATTTAACTAATATCTATTGGGGAGATAGGAACCATGAGCAAAGCAGATACAGTATTACATTGTGGGGAAAGGTATGGTCAAGCAAACAAATACAATGTATTAACAGAAGATATGGAGAAACTAAATCAGGGAAAGTCAATATAGAATGGGACAGTAAAGGAGGTGACATTTGAGTAGAGAGTTGCAAGAAATGAGGGAACAAGTCATGTGGATTTGGGAGGAGTAATGCCAACAATCACAAAAGTTCTGGGCAGAAATATGGGTGGTCAAAGAAGGTATAGGAGGTCATTGTGACTGGAATGTCATGAGTGACAAAGTGACAGAGATGATGACAGAGGATAGAGCAACAGCATGCAGATTTCAAAGGTCCTGGTAAGACTGGAGTTTGTTCTATGGTGACAGAAAACCACTGAAGGATCATGAACAAGGGAATCATAGGCTCCATTTTATGTGTTCTTTACATCCTAGCGAACTTGTTGAAAATAATGAATGTTATTTTTATAATTGTTTATAAAGTCAATGAAAATTATATGGTGCAAAGTGAAGACACAAAGATGGAGTGTATAAGTGGGTGAAGGGCTGATAAGGAAATAGCTGTACCTTTAAATCATTAAACACCTCTAACCCTTTGGTTTGGCTTTGCACCCTCAGTTGCATTATTACATTAGAGTCTCATGAACATTTGGATAATTTTTTAATTTTCCACTGACTGAATATCTCACAAACAAGCTATACTTGCAAGTAATTCTCATACAAGTGAATGGAAGTAGACCATATAAAGGTAATCATATCAATAAATGACAGATAATATGAGGACAATAAAAACTGACTACAATTGTAGATAATGACGGGAGGAGGTACTGAGAGTAATGAATGGTCAAGGAAGGCTTCATTATTTTTTAAGTGGCATCAAAGCCAACTAAAGAGAATATTGAAGCAAGATGTGCAGCTATATTTGGGAAGAGCATTCCAGAAAAATGCTCTTGCATTATGATCCATTCGGTGCCTATTTCTTCACAAATCTTCCAATATTGATTTTTTTTTACTTTGTAACAGTTTTAAACACCTTTCTTTTTTTATTTTCGAGTAAAATTTTGAGATAAAATTTGGAAAATAGTATACATTTTTTCTTTCCATGGGTGAAGTGAAGGATTCATTAAATAAATAATCTCTCTCTCTCTCTCTCTCTCTCTCTCTCTCTCTCTCTCTCTCTCTCTCTCTCTCAATGGATAAAGTATTAATTTCTAGGTACACTCTGTTCTGCTCTAAAGAGCATACAACCTTTATGTATTCACAGTGCTAGGAAACATTTTTTCATGCTACATTTTGTCCTAAGAAGAGATTGAAAATATCTAATATCTATTGATCATTTACTACATGCCAAGAATTATTCTATGCTTGTACAGTCTTATATAATATCCATTCTTGACATGTGATGATTTAAATATAATTAAAATTACATAAGTATATAAATTCACTTCCTTAGATAAGCCATATTTCAAGTGCTCAATAGCTACTTGGCTAGTGACTATATTATGAGACAATTCTGTCATCACAAAAAGATCTAGAATAACCATTTTAATCCTCTTGATAAGCATAAAGCATAGTTATTAGTATCAGTCTCAATTTATAGATGAGGAAAATTAGGCAGAGAGATTATGTGACTTTCCCTATGTACCCACTGGCATTTAGACAGTAAAATTACCTGTCCTTTTAAATTTTTTTCAGGAAATAAAATGTCACTATCCAATTGCCATAAATTTACTGAATTTCACCTGAATTTGGGAATCTTACCACCATGAAACACAGTAGTTAAAAACCTCTCAGACATGATGCAAGATCACCTTCTAATTTTGCTTTGCTTCAACTCTAACACAATGTCTGTCTCGAGGAATGCAAATTTTCAGTGGAATGTTGGGCCAATAAACGAAAGAGGTGAGCATGCTTTAATAATCTGTTATGCTGTGGCATTAACCAGAGGTGACATTGTGCTTTATAAAGATGTTTTCTCTCATTCATATAGAGATGTGGATTTGTGAATTATAAACTAGGAATGTCTTTTTCTTTAGGTTTCTTGGTGACAAGACAGATTTATAGCTAGAAACAGATGTTCCCTGCTCACAATGGCTCTGAAGGAATTATGGGTACAGTAGAATTGCTAATTTCTCTCTTCATAGGGAATTTTAGATCCTTTGTTATTCGATACAGGGATGAGCTGGTGGACTGTGGTTTAAATTAATGGCTTTCCTTGCTGGGAATCCATGATAAATTTTTTCACTTTATTAGCCAAAATATGTTGACTTCAGATCTCTCTCTCAAGGTGAAGGTGAGCCTCTTTCTAACTACTCTCTCACAATCTAGAATTCACATGTTAAAATTCACCCATTAAATAGTTGACACATTTTTATTTCTCTGAGGAAATACCCCATAGAGGAAAAAAGAGAAGACTTAACATAAAATCTAAAACCATTAAATCAGTGCCCAAAAGATTACCATAGGTTGACAATTTTCTTTTTTTTCTGGATATCATTCACTGAGAAGATGTGGCACCCCCTCTCCATTCACCTTTAGAAAATCTGTTGTTTCTACAATATTCTGCTCAGAAAGTGAGGCCAATTATATAGTGAATGATAGAACAAGGGGGTAGGCAACAGAACTTTCTCACCTCCAAAAAACTGTCCTAATTGAAAACCCTACCTATCTCTGGCTAATTTTTAAACATTTAATTTACCTTGTCAGAAGATAAGTATTTTTTTAAGAGCAATAAAGAGAGAGAGAGAGAGAGAAAGAGAGAGAGAATTTTTTAATATTTATTTTTTAGTTTTCGGCAGACACAACATCTTTATTTGTATGTGGTGCTGAGGATCCAACCCAGCGCCCCATGCATGCCAGGCGAGCACGCTACCACTTGAGCCACATCCCCAGCTCAATAAGTATTAACCGTCAAGACTAGGTCCTGGTACTTGCTCTTTGATAGAATGATGTAAAAATAAAAATACTTGAGACTTTACTTTCAAAAAATGATAATTATAATCTTACATAGGAGGTAGTGACATAATTTCAAAAAATATCATCAGGTGAGAGTGAAATCATTCTCTATTCAGTGATGAGAGATGAGTTCATTAGAAAGGTTATACTGAAGACTGGCCTAGAAGGATGGGTATTGTTATAATAGATAACAACAAGGGAAGGGTATTTTACAGAGTAAAGAGGCAAGAAAGACTTACGATAAAGTAGTTCGATGTGACTATCATACAATTTGGGTGAAAGGAAACAGTGGGAGATTAAGCTGAAAATTGATTCAATCCTACAAATCCTGTGCACAGACAAAATCGGTTGCTGGCCTTCTCCTCATCAGTTGCTGGCCAATCCTCATTTCACAATCAACACAACTCTCAGTGATGTTTAATCCTACCCTTAGATCCAAGGCTAAATTTTCAGTACCATATGCAGATCATGGAAGCCATCTTTCCCCATTATTAGGAGTTGATGTAGGAAAAGCACATGACTAATTACATGAGAGAGTCATCTACTGTGGCCATTGGCAAATGTCACTTTGCTTTCAACATTAAAGGAAATCATCTCTGTTCTTCTAATGTTGGAACTGCATGTGATCCTTAAAAACTTCTATGTTGTTTTGTCATCAACTTAAAGATAAATCCAGCAAAAGAGTGAGCTCCAAGAAGCTAAGCCCAGGACCTAACTATAAATTTCCTAATATTTGACACAGCATATATTGCTGTATTGCTTCATCCATTAAGCATTGGATTTTGAATCTTTTTATTTTTACATCCTAAAGTATCTTAATTGATATATCTAGGCTAAAGAATTTAAACTTACATTAGACAAGGATGAACTGTAGACATTTATAAGAGAAGATGAATATAAGATTAATCTAAGCATGGTGTGTGAGACGGATTCAGTTAGGAGGAAAGTTAATGGAAGTTATTAAGGAGATAGCTGCATTTATCCAGATAAGATGTAATACAATTCTGAACAAGGAAGGGGGTCATGATGAAGAAAGCTGTGCATAGATACGAGATGATGTTGATAAAAGTAGACAAAAAAAGGATGTTTAGACATAGAAAAAGTAGTCTAGAAGGATAGAAAGAGGAAATTATTAAACAGGAAATAAGCAAGTTCTTGGTCACTCCTCATTCGATGTGACAGTCAAGAGCCAGAGGTTATATGTATTCTTATAGGACAGTACTACAGATGGGAGTAATTCATTGAATGTAACCGTAGCCAGCTTGACAACACATCTATATAGTTCCTGTCTTCTCTCTGTCACTTACTCTGCTTCTTAGGACTGAACTCTCTATTTAGGCAGCAATATACAAACCTTTGCCTTAGGCTCCAATGGAGCCCAAAGCCAAGATGCTCTCCCAAGAGGAGATATGTAATATGAAATCACCTTCTGTATTTAAAATTGTGTGTATTCTGATAAAAATAATGTACTTTCTAAAAGTAATTGTCTCAAATAGGATGTAAGATGATCTCCTCTCTCATAAATAGTAGTAGATGACAAAACCTATTACCACATAACAGCATAGGGCCTTCCAAATTCCTTTACTTCATTCTTATGTTGTTGAATTTAATGTTATTTTTTTATTTCCCTGTGTCACTGGTCTTAGGCTTGAAAATGATTTTTTTACTATCTTGAAATGTTTGTTCTGATGGTTTCATTGTATTGGTATATATCCTATAGTAAGAATTTTGGCACATTCTCAAGAGATCCTTCAAAAAAATATTCTTGTCTCTAACTGAATTGGCTAATAAAAGTAATATAAATGAAGATGAAGGGAGCAGGAAGCAATATTGAAATTTCTAATTTACCAGGCATAAGGGATTGAAAAGTAATGCATGCGGTCAGGGTTCCCAGAGCAGAGACGCATTTCACTGTCTGACCTACATCTCTTATGATTGCCATCAGTTCTGTATATTTCAGTAAGGTGGTGAATACATCTACCAAGAATTCAGCAATTGCTGAAGCATAAGAACTTCAGCTATGGCAAGCAACTATGAATGGCATATGCAAGTCCTTGCAGAGGAGACTAGCTATCAGCAAAATAACTCTAGAATTATAAATAGAAAAAAAAAATCCCAAGCCTTAAAAGAATAAATTGCTGCCCAGGCATATTGCTCAGTGGTAGAATGGTCACCTGGCATGTATGAAGCCCTGGGTTCAATTTCCAGTATGAGAAGAAAAAAAAAAAAAAAGAATAAATTTCTGAGAAAAAAAAATTAAAGAGCAAGCAAATTCTCAATGCTACAAAATATGCAGGGTATTTTTTCCTGTAAATTCAGAGATGTCCAATAAACTTTGAAAATGAATTAAAATATATTGATTTAAAATACTTTTCACCTGTTTCATTAGCATGAAAAACTTCCAGAATGCCTATGAAATTGAAAATACTTTCTAGATTCACTCATCTACAATTAAAGCCTTTACCTCTGGCATTTAGTGAATAGGCAGTTGTGATAAAACCTACCATATTTGAGAACTTTTATAAACTCAACTCTCAGATCTCCACTTTGCCATGGGGGACACTTGGCACAGGACATTATTAGACAATTCAAGTATTCTCTTAGCTAACTAGCAATGACTACTAGGCAACCTGGCCTTTCGTCTCTATAAAAATTTGTGTCCTCTTATACAAGACCCCTCCATACTCCTTTGATCAAGAAGCTGCCAAATTCATTCATGTAATATCCCAGTTATGAATATATTGTACAATGGGTAATCTATTTCCTCTCCCAGAGATATTTGCATGGTTTCTCCATTCAATGGAGAAAAATACCAGCTATTCGCTGGGTTCCATCCTCAGCACCATATAAAAAAAAATGAAGATGTTGTGTCCACTGAAAAATCAAAAATTCTCTCTCTCTCTCTCTCTCTCTCTCTCTCTCTCTCTCTCTCTCTCTCTCTCTCTTAAAAAAAATAGCAGCTATTACAGGCCCATCACTAGTGAAAAGAGGATCTGGGGGATAAGCAAGTGCCCAGCTGCCACATTCCCCCAACATAAGACCAATCCTCATTTCACACTCAACACAACTTACTGTATGCCTTTTCTGTATGACAAAGACAGTTTACCATTTTTATAAAAGGACAGCAGAAAATCAAATAAAGAGGGTATATATTTTCTCCCTGCCCTGAGGAGCCTCCAAATAAAGAAGGAGGAGGAGGAGGAGGAGGAGGAGGAGGAGGAGGAGGAGGAGGAGGAGGAGAAAAAGAAGAAGAAGAAAGGAAATGAAGTGAATAATATACCATTATACAATTTTCCTTTTTGCTAAAAGAACTCCCCACGGGAGCATCTTCCTTCCTTGCCACACCCTGGCCCTGCCACTATCTACTTCCCTTGTGGGCTACAAGGCATCAAAAAGCCAAGTTGCATAGATCCAAGTTAATGGGAGGTCAGAATCTGGGTGAGGGGCCTGAACCAAGCAGGGGGCACCAACAGACCAGAAAGAAGGAGTTGCACTTGACATCAAGCCAGCAGTTTGTTGAGCCACAGGCTCCCTGTGGACACATTCAGTCATGGTACATTCAACACTTATTAAGACCTTCTAGACTGGGGGATGGAGACATAAAAATGAAAAGATGCAATCTTTTCCAGTTACTGGAAGCCTAGAAGAGTAGCTTATCAGCCAAAGGCCAGCAATGGAGGGGACAATGGTCAGGCACCTATAATCAGTGGAGAGCAGCACAGACTGTTAGTGAAAAGGCAGAGGGAAAGAGTCCTTGAAAGCTTTTTTTTCCACTAAAATTTAGATTTAAGTAAAATAGTCTTGATAGTCCTAATGATTCTGTTATCCCATTTCACTTACAACTTCAACTGTGTATTAAGAGAATTCTTGTGAGGGTTAGGGGAAGTGGAGCATAATACCCTAACATTCTTTGAGATTGCCATCTCTCCCACTACCTCTTATTTTTTAAAAATCAAATGTGTTTTACTTTTTTTAAAGAAAATGCATTTTCTTCTGTTATCCTGCTGCCTCCATTTCATTTCACAAAATGTTAACGTTCCTTCATTATGTTGCACACCGCCTCCAAGAAATGTCATCAGAATTGCAAAGTTATTCAGTGTCTTGTGACTGTTTTGCAGTATTTACCCAAGTTTCCTTGAAGATCTATTCATGAATAAATTTTGCATGCTCTATAAAGCTAACTGCATTCTCAGATATTGCCATTCATAGTTTTATGAGATACTAATTGTAAGAAGTTGATGTTTTCCCTGTCACATGTATGTCCTTGTTGATTCTAGAGTATTTTACTTCAGAAAATAGCTAAATGGAAATAGAAACAGCAAGCAAAACAAGTGGTTTCCAGCAGTGAATGACATGCTTAATTAATAATGGCTGTGGTCTTTTAAACAAAAGAAATAACCTTTGATAATCAAACACACACACCTAAATTCTTCCCAACACAAACCATGTCTACTAGGCAAGGGAGTCAACCGTCTTTCCCAGTTCCATCAAGCCTATGGTCCTTTTAACTTTGGTTTAACTCTGATAGACAGCTCAGGTTTTATGTTTAAGCTCAGTCCTAATGCCTCTGTCATCTGTGCTCTTGACTCACGGAAATGACCAGGAGCGGTTGCTAAGTAAGAACAGGGCCCATCAGTGCACCTAACTGGCTTGCTGTCCAGATGCTCTTGCCATCTGTTAGAAACGTAGCCCTGCAGAAACAGAAGGAAGACTAAAAAATGCACTTTTCCTCATGTCTTTTAAAAAGTGTGCTTATCATGCTTTAGTAACTAGCCACCTAAACGAGCTTTAAATCAGATACTAAATTAACACTGCAATTTTTTCCCCTGATGTAGGGAAGCTTTCCTTCACAGTATATTTAAACAAAGCTCTCGTTGTCCCTCAGCTCCATGAAATAATTTTTTTTTAATTAGAGAGCAAAATGCAAGATGAAAGTAGTTTTTGAAGAAGGAAGAGGTTAATCAAGAGAAGGAATAAAAGGGAAGATAGTGTGTAAGCAAGACCACAACTATTTTCTCATATAATGTGTACCTCTAGATAGAAGTCACTGTTAAAATTTAGAAGAGTATCATATGCTACTGTCTACCCAGTATTGTGCAGTACATTTAATAAATTAGAAGAAATTTTTTTCAGCATTCATATTTCCTGAACCCTAGGAGAACTATGGTATGTATATTCAACTTTATTCCTGTCCAAAATGTACTATAAACCATACAAGTAAGCAGAGACCTACACCAGCAGCTCTCAAATGTTAGTGTTCATCAGAATGAGACAGATTTCTTGTTGCAGAGTTTCTGATTCAGTACGTTTAGGGTAAGGCCCAAGAATTGACATTGTCTAACAAATTCTCAAGTGAGGGGATGCTGCTGTTCTGGACTATATAGCATTAAAGATAAGAAAGTAAGAATTCAGAGAAGGGAGAGACTAATGCAGACTGAGAAGTGGAAGCCTCTGAGGACCATATAGTTTAAGGGCTGAATGGGATGTTAGTGTCATAACTTTTCCTATAACTCTGTCAATTAACAAGTTATAAAACTGAAACTCTTGGGAGCTACTTTGTTTAAAGTCAGTTAGTGAGCTAGTCCAACACAGGAGCAGGTAACTAATGTGGCTGCTTTTGCCACAACTTCTTGGAACCAAAATCATGCTTGGGAAATTTGATGACTGGCATGCCAGCTGTACTCTCAATGGATGTTTCTCCCTTTGAAAATTTATGACTGTACAAAATGGGAACAGAGAAAGAACAAGTGTCCTACTCACCTCCCTGCATCTGGTGAGAGGACTTCTTTAGAGAGATGAGCTATGCAAGAGGGAGAAGAACTTGGAATGCAAAAGAAGGAAAGATATGTAAGAGAAGATGGTGTTCCTAAGAGGCATATCATGTACTGTCTTTGAGATGCCTCAGCAATTTATGTGACCATTAGGTTGTCATCAAGGAAGTCAGCCCTCTCAATTAGAGATGGACATCATGTGTCAAAAGGAAGTCTTCAGGACTGGGGTTGTAGCTCAGCAGTACAGCGCTCACTTAGCACGTGTGAGGCACTGGGTTGGATTCTTGGCACCACATAAAAATAAATAAATAAATAAAATAAAGGTATTGTGTCCAACTACAACTAAAAAAATAAAAAGGAAGCCTTCAAAGCTAGCTAGGGGAGAGTAAGTCTCGTATTGCTCAGGGCAAGGACAGACAGTAATAGTGTCAGAAATTCATGATCCAGAGGTAGAGTCTAAATGGGGGAAACAGGCAAAAAGGTGGAAGTTTGGCAAAATAGGCCAATGACTTTTAATCCTGTTATTTGTTTTTACATCAATTAATATCTTAATATAATATTTATGCCAAGTATGTTTCCAGTACATAATTCATGAAGAAAAAAAGATGATTGATTCAGTGTAATAGACTTCCCAAATAAAGCAGGAAATCCATAAAAAGTCTAATATGAGCCTCAGAGTAGAGACCATGTTTTGTTCATTATTAAATATTGGGCACCCACACATACTTGGTGGTCCATGATTGTTGATTAAATTAAAGTTCTTATTAAAAAATGAATAAAACCAGCCTAGTTTATCCCTAAGGAAGGAAAATAAAGTTGGTCCCTTTTATGAAAAAAAAAAGTTGTAAAGTGAAAAAATTAAACCCTTGAGGGACAGATGAGGTACTGGCAGTAGGAAGCAAAGTCATAGAAATCTAAAAGAGAGGAAAGAACACAGGAGTTTAATCAAGTGATCCTTCTATAGCCACTCAGTTCCTCTATCAACCCCCACCTGGAGTTTTCTCTAAAAGCTGTTTTCTGCCCAAGCTTTGAAAGGCTCTGGGTGTATGTTTCTTAGATACAACCTTCACATACAACCAACATCCTTAAGCTAGGTAAAATGAGGTATAAGCAATTCGATGATGTCAGAAGGTGGTAGGTCCAAAATGGGAAACCTGGGAACCTGGGGAAAGCAAAGGCTAACGGTTTGGCTTGTCTGCCAGTTTTTTCCAATACCTCTCTTAATTTCATCTGCCTTGTCACAGGAAATCTGCAAAAAGGCAACACTTGTAAATTGCACAGGGCCTGGTGTTCTGAGTATTCCAAGAAGCTTAAATAACTATCCCAAGAGCAATCAATTCCCACGAGAGTAGTGGACATGGATGGTAAGTGAGGTGGCCAGGGAGCACTTCTGTTATCTTACAAATGTGCCTGTGGCATCTTGTGTAAAAGCAATTTCCCCAAAATATATAACACAGAGATGTTGCTATATTTAATAGTAAAACGCTTGCTGCCTATAAACCCTGAAGGTGTGCTATGCGGATTAGTAAAACCTTGTAAAATGCCTCCAGCATTGCAAAATAAGAAATCCCCTCATGTTACAAACACAAGGATTCATTTACATGGGAGGAATTCCTTACCAGTCAGGGCTCATTTTTCTACTAATCAACCATTACTTAAATTTTGGTTCTGCATGAACCACACGCCCTGCATGTAACTTTGTACAGCTAAGGTTGAATAAATGCAGTCATAAAATTCTGTCTTGCTGTGCAGCTCTCAGGCAGACCAAGCAAATCCAATGATGAGAAATGGGCAAAAGACTGCAGCAGAGGCTACCATAGTTCAGTCATTTTCTGAATTGTTTCCATTTTAAAACACTTAAATTTCAGGGACATAATTAGGTCTTGCTGCTGGTGGTTATTTCTGTGTGTTTCAGAGAGGTCCAGGCTCTCTGAGGGCATGTCTGGTCACACTAATGGCTCTCACAGGCAGGGTACTGCCCCTCGTCCAGTGCCTGTGGAGACAGGGGCAGGGCAACTCCTGTCCTCCAGAGTCATTAAGTTCATCAGCACAACCTTCTGTGGTGCTGGCCATTTGCCCATGTAGACAAGGGCACTGGAGGGAGGACACAGTGTTGTGTGGGTCAGCCCAAGGCACGGATTTAATGAAAGGTCTGCTGGAAGCCACATCAAACAGCAGCATGAGTCCACAAATCCGCTCAGCAAGGTAACATGGAGGGCATCTGTCACACTTCTTCCCCCTGATGGTTAGCCCTTGATATGCCTGGAGAGACCTCTGTACCATTCTGGTATATTTACTCCCCACCTCTCGTATCGCCCACAAACAACTCTGAACCCCTAAAACAAGGCTTGTCTCCTCTCTTGAGTGTCTACAAGGCAGGTGTCCATGACCTCAAGATGCACCAAAGAATAAGGAGGATGCTTTTTGAAGCATTGGTTAGACAGAGACATGCTGGATAACTGTATCTAAAGTGAAGCTCCGGAGTCAACAAGAAATCTTCCCCCGCCCCCAGTTACTTTTCAGCTTAGGAGATGGAGAATGCTATTTACATATACTTTGAAATTTCCAAATATATGACTTTCTGTCACATTTCACGGATAAATTGAAAGCTTCTAAAAATACGCTAAATTAATGTTCCCCCGTCTGCCCAACTCCATAATTGTTTTCGTAAATCTCTTTAAATGGGAATCATATTTTTAAATAATTATTTTAGGCCAGTAAGTAAAGCTTGTTTTATGCTTCAACATATCTCTACTTTGCAACAAAGTGAAGGAAACAACAAAACAAAGTCAAAAACAATTTGTAAGGCACTCTCAAAACTTAACATGCAATGGCAGAGATAGAACCAGAGCTCCTAATATCTTGAATGAATTATATGTTAAACCAGATTTTCAACTTTGTTAGGTTTAAATGGCAATTATTGTTAGTGCTTTAGCCAAGGAGAAGAAAATACTAAACTTGTGCCAAGGAATTATTAGCCTCATATCAGAGCCACCCAGGCCCCAGAGCTTTGTTCAATGTACCCAGAAACTCCTCCTGATGTATTAACAAGCACTGATCTTCCGTTTATTTTATTGATTGGACATTCATGTTGAGGTATTTTCAGTATGCATCTACATTTTTCATTTATTCCTGAAGTGAATGCTAATTAAGTACTCATCATGTACTGGACTAGAGGCAATGAGAGATGGAAAGAATAACTACTTTAATCCAAAGTCACAGTATACTTTTCATACAGATGATCATATGTGTACCCACCAACTTGCTAAAGAAAGCAATGACACTTGTTCAAGTATGATTACGCAGTGTTTATTTAGGATCATCACTGTAGGTATATTGTCCACTCTAACAGGGTCTTCTGGGAGGGGCAGGACTCAATTCTGAACATAGTATGGCTGAAGGGGAACTTATACCCAAGGAGCAGGCTAGGGGTTCCGAGGATGGACAGTAACTCAAAGGAGGCATCAAGGGTTAGGTGGACTCTTGATTAGATAAATTAGCTAGGAAAACTAGCTAATTTATCTAATGGGGTTCTCTCTGAAAATGGGTAGGGTGACCAGATGTCACCTGGGAGTTGGAGAAGGATGAGAGAGGGCTTCTGCTAAGGGGATTTTAAAAGGAAGTCCGCAAATGGGCATAGGAAAAGACTCAGGAGTGTGATGGGTTTGGTCAAGGAAAGAATTTGTGTCCTGCTGCTTCTGCTACCTATGGTCACCCTGCTGCTCCCACCCCACTACCTCCAGTGGTCCTGGGACATCCCTCCTCCTTTTTCCCTCTCCTTTTCTTCTTGTAATACTTTCTGTGTTGTTTTTTCTCCTTTCATCACAGATCATTTAACCACAGTTGTTTGGGGGAGCTAGATGGTATAAAGTAGATAAAGAATATAAATCAAGTCCTAGGATTTGGTGTCAACTCAATAAATATTTAGAGGATTCATGAGCGAGAGAAATATGGACCCTACTGTGAGTGATTTTTATAATCTAAATGAGATTGTAATATGAATGTATATATTTAATAAAGCTAAAAAGTAACATGTCATAAAGAATTTGTGTGAAGGAATCCCTTATGACAAACTTGAAGGGTAAAATAAAATATAATAGTTTATAGTCTGTAGTTAATGCAGGCAAGACTCATCTGACGACCTGAAACACACAGGCACCATCCAGCAGTTGAAGTCATTAAGATACAGAAGTCTCATTTAAGAGAGGTATAGCAGAGCCAAGAAGTTCAACATCCAAGCTCTGAAGAGAATGCCTGGATCCACATACAGCCTTTGACACTGGCTAGCTGTAGGAACTTACACAAAGTACTTACTACAGTTGGCTGTTCCTCGGGTTCCAATTGTAGATTGACTGCCCAAAGACATGGCAAGGATGAAAAGGAAGATCCAGCAAAGCACTTAGAGCAGTACTTTCTCTGTAAATATGAGCCATTATTATTACTGCAAACTATTCTATGTAGGTGATCTCTGTCTCACAGGAAAGCCAAGAGAGTTTTCTGTGCCTGCGTGAAAGACGTGTATTAATCTCCTTTGACTCCCTGCAGTTATGCTTCTCTCACAAGTCTTCCCTGGGTGGAAGTGGTCTGGTTAATGAACACTTGATTTCACACAGCTGCATAATAAACCTGACAAGGGTACAGTGAACCAGGCAGCAGCACACGGGTCTTGAGGGAAGTGTTCCTTGTATAGAGGTAAGAACTTGAGGAACATATTGCACAGTGGAACATGCCAAAAAAAAAAGGGGGGAAGAAAGGAGAGAAACAAAAAGATTAAAAGAAAAAGAAATCCCAGAGATCCTGAGTGGATGTGAGATAATTAGATTGAGCACTTACTGAAATTACGTCCCATCACCCAGAAAAGAAGTCATTGCAAAGTTTAAAGCAGAAAAGTTAAAATATGAGTGCAGCATTAACTCCCGTGCTAAGATCTCATGCTCTAGAGGGAAGTTTCAACTCTCTTTTCTTAAAGAGAAAATTAATACGTTTGTTGAGCTCTTTGATAATGTAAATCACAATCATGCCTCTCAACCAAAAGAATATTGATTCTAAGTGGTGAGGTGAGTAAATCTCTGTAGAGGGCTGTCATTTTCGACTCAATGGCTCTCATTGAAGCTAAAAGCTTTAGGTTAAATGAAGCCAAAGGCAGATTCAGAAAATGATTTTAAAGAATTTATTTCAAAATGGATGAAATAACAACAGAAGAAGTACTAATAATTTCATAAATCTTATGAAGGAAAACTAGCTAATTTATCACTTTTCAAATGGGGAGAGATAGGAAACTCTCCAGTGCATACAGTTTTGAGCTTCTAAAAATTAAAGATGGATGAAACAACATTTTTTTCTTCATAAAGGCAAAATAAAAAAAAAAGTTTTTAAAGACTGAGATCAAAGCTTCCAAGCTTGAATCTAGAAGGAATTTTAATCTTAAAGCATTTAAGAATGATTTTTAAATATTTTAATCATGCCTCCTTTTAACAATAGGAATGTACTTGAATGCCAAAAGGAAAAAAGTATTTAATGTGATCTTGTTGCAGTCTTCAAAGTGGTGATTTTTCAAGCACTACAGAAGAGTTAAATGAGGGCTGTTACTAGTTTCACACAGGATGATCAACAATATAAATGCAGAAAGGAATCTCTTAATTACTGAAGAAACTTACAGCTGTGGGCAATTAAAGAATTTAACATATTAACAATGAGAACCTTCCAAACGTGGGAAAACAGAGGCAATTCACAGAACTTAAAAGGCTTCCTGAAAACAATGGTGTAATCAAACTTCTGACCAGAGAAGTCATGAAATCCTTGTGTTGAATTATGAGATGCACTGAACTCCAGATCAAATGCCATATAAACTTAAATATCATCCCGAGTGCCAGAATGGAACTCTCATGACCCTGGAGCATTTAGAAATGTTGAGTGCTTCTATCATGTCCAAAAGTGGTGGCAAGAGACTCTTCCCCTCTCTCCAACTCACACTTACATGGGGAAGTGAAATTCCTGAAGTAAATGGCTCCAATGGCCTCAGGGTAAATGTGTTCATTTCCCTTTTCTTTATGGCAATACTTTCCATTTAAGTAACTATTAAAAGAAGCACTTTTCTGAGCTCTTTTATGTAAGTATTTGTTTTAGCTCAGTTACTCATAAACATTAGTAAAATAAGAATCTATGATAATTCTAAACATTTCCAAGCTTAATCCAAATAAAAATCCAAAATTAATGATTTGGAACCAATTATTTGAATGGATCTTCATGTATATTGAGTAGTTTTCCATGCACAATTTCTTTACATAGGTAAGTATTTGTAGAGTCCCAAATTTACACATACCACAATTTGTATAGTTCTTTTAATTTGTCAGTAAATAATCTAGTTTACTTATCAAGTTACTACTGGCTACTTAGGGGGAATATTTAGTTCAGGGAGCCACTTAATTTAAAATGCAGTTTTATCCGATTATTTTTCAAAAACCTTGAAAATAATACTGCTCACGCTATTTTGAAATGTCCTCTATCTGGCATCCCCATCAGCACCAATGCATGTCTGAGACATGAGGAGAAACGAGGACTCTGACTTCAAAATCCTTTGAAAATAGAAAACTTCCCCAGGTAGAGTCCTCAGTGCCTCTCCTCTAGGGCAATGCTAGTTGGTGCTATCCTCTCATTCCTTTGGCTTGGTCCTAGTCTGGGAGCTGTCTCTGGTACATAGGATCTCACCTAGGCTCTCATGCAAACTCAAAAAGTCTTTGAATTACTTCCATTTAATCTCCTGACTGAATGTTCTACTCTCTACTTTAAGATCACTTGCTCTAACCAAGGCACTCTATACAGCTTTCAACACAGCTGTATTCCTGGACACCCTCAGAGGAGTAAAAGTCATGGGTCCATGTCATACCACATAGGAAGTGAGTAGGGTCAGCAAGACTGCAACTTTCCACACTTGCTTCTCTTTCCTATTATGAGGCATTCTGGACCTGCCTTCCCATAATGCCCTGAGAGAGAAAGGAGATCTCCTCCACCTCATACCCTGCTTGCTGCAGACTCCAACTCCACGCTCAAGCCTCAGAGGCAACAATAGGTAGGGGCACTTGCTATCCACAGTGAGAGAGTTCTACAATCACAGTAACAGGGTTCAGGACAAGCTACCCCATAGTGGTACCATGGCATTTGAGAAAACAGCAAAGCAAGAGGATCTCTCTGACCACTTCCTACCATTCTCCCCTGTAGCAGGGCCTAAGAGGACATCCTCTAAAGTAGGTCATACAACACTTATTACAGAGTCCTTTTTCCTTTACCCACAAGGTATTAAAAAAAAAAAAAAAGGAACAGAGAAAGACAAGAAAGAAGGATCTAAACAAACAGGCCTTGCTTGCTAAGTTCATCCCCCAAGTTCATTTCCATTAGCTATCCCTCCCTTATCTAATCATTCTACTCTATGACCACTCTTCATCTAACTAACCTAAACATAGTTTTCCTTGTTTCTTTCAGTCTTTATTCCTGAAGATCTCCTGGTCATCTACAACTTATATTAAATAAATGTGTTTTTCTCTCATTGATTTAGCTTGTTACAGCAATCTCAGTCATGAACCTAGCTATGGGTAAGGAAAAAAATGTTTTCTCCTTTATAGGAGCCTCTCACATTGCCATAAATATATTTTTGAGAGCTCAAAATAAAGTATCAAGTTCTGTCTCCTAGTTGTTACCCCTCCCCATCCTCAATCGCATCCCCACCCCCAGTTTTCAAGCATATTGCCTTTTTTTCAGAGAGTAAGTAATCACTTCCCTCTGTCCTGAGCTGTTTGGTTACCTAACTCATTTCTTCTACTTCTCCCCTCCTTGAATAAAGTAGACCTTTGCTTAAGGACAGCTTAAGTAATGCTCCTAAGACCAGGCATGGACTCATGAGATTTTGATTCTGAAGATTCGTATTCCAGATTTCTGGGTTCTCCTTTAGGACTTCACTGCATTTTCTATCTTTAGAATACCTTCTAAAGATAGAAAGAATACTCTCTAATGCCCTGACCACAGAGAAGGCACTTAACCTTTTACTGATCCTTTGTTTCATGCTGATAAAGGGAGGGTATAATACATGTTCTCTCTGCAGCTTGGTGTCATTGCCAGAACAGTAGGATTTCCTGGGATTGAAAGCATTTTGTAGATGACAGATACAGGAAATGTATGTTTCTTCCTTTTCAAAATGCAAAATTGGTGCATTTCACACTCAACCTTATAAAGCCCATTGTGTACCATGGACATTTGATAATTTGATACCGTATTCTTTTTGCAGTTTTGTCAGCAGAATCTGTCTTTGCTGAAAGAGACTCAGAGTCACATGATACTATATTATCTACCACGTATTATGAAGTCTTCCTAGAATTCATTGAAACATTTCTCCTGTATTTTTGAGTCACCATAAAAAGAGAATAGGATATCCACTTATCATCCAATGTGTTTCCCGTAGCTCACTGCTAAGAAGCAGGCTTCAAATCAGGACCTTTGTCCCTGATAAGTCATCAGGTCCCACAGAGCACAAAGAAAGGCGATACCAAACAATAAAAGGACTGATGTTTTAGGAGACCTGTCATTTATTCATACAGTGGAGAACACAGTCACAGTTATGATCCAGAAAACTCTGAATCTGCAAAGAGGACCAGGACTTGGAGACTCACCACTCTGGTTTGTTCTAACTCATTATGCCAAAAAATATATATATTATTCATTTTTCTATTTTTTTGTTCTAGTTAAGCTTCAAATCCTGAATAGTACTGAATATTATATAAAATATAATATAATATAATACATAACTGAGGAAATTCTTTCCAGTTTCTAATAAAAAAGTATTGGTTGTTTATATGTTTTCCCATGTAAAAATGATATGAGAAGCAATTATCACGTATGATTTACTCAGGAAATTATTACCTACTAGTGTCAAAAAATAAAATGAATATACCTACCATATATTTTCTTGTCATAGAGGCAAAAAAGAAAATCATTGTTTATTTAATTATCTAAGCCAGTGCCTCCTTTCCTAGCAAAGAAAAAAAAAACAATAAAGTTTCAGAAGGGATAATTATTTGTGTAATGTACTACAGTCATCCTGTTTTATCTACAGCAATATTATGATCATATATACCTATATTCTAAAATGTTTCAAGGGATTTGAAGAAAACATGTTCACATTTCTTCAAGGTTCACAAAGAGATATAGATGGATATTAACTCCATCTGAACAATTCACCTCATTTTATGGAATGAAAATTATTAGTGACTTACATTTTAAACACTCAGACCCAGGAGTATAAATGAGAATAAAAGGCTATTCACGCCCTTTTCTTCTCATAGTAATTTGCCTTTCTGCCTAGGTATTTTTAATTACTTATATATGACAGCAAATGCATTATAATTCTTATTACATATAGAAAGCACAGCTTTTCATATCTTTGGTTGTATACATAGTATATTCACACCAATTTTTGTCTTCATACATGTACTTTGGATAATAATGATCATTACATTCTACCATCATTAATTACCCCCATGCCCCCTCCCTTCCCCTCCCACATCTCTGCCCTATCTACAGATCATCTATCCTCCCATGCTCCTTCTCCCTATCCCATTAGGAAGCAACCTCCTTATATCAAAGAAAGCATTCGACATTTGTGTTTTGGGATTGGCTAACTTCACTTAGCATTATCTTCTCTAATTCCATTCATTTACCTGCAAATACCATGATTTTATTCTCTTTTATTGCTGAGTAATATTCAATTGTGTATATATGCCACATTTTTTTCATCCATTCATCTATTGAAGGGCATCTAGGTTGGTTCCACAATGTAGCTATTGTGAATTGTGCTGCTATAAACATTGATGTGGCTGTGTCTCTGTAGTGTGCTGTTTTTAAGTCCTTTGGGTATAGATTGAGGAGAGGGATAGCTGGATCAAATGGTGGTTCCATTCCCAATATTCCAAGAAATCTCCATACTGCTTTCCATATTGGCTGCACCAATTTGCAGTCCCACCAGCAATGTATGAGTGTCCCTTTTTCCCCACATCCTTGCCAACATTTATTGTTGTTTATTTGCATAATAGCCTGCCTAGGTTTTATTTGTAGTTTTGATGATTACTCTGAACTTTTTCCACAATTAAAGACAGTTTCTTAGAAGGAGAATATCATATTATATTTTTCTGAATGACATAAAATTTAAAAAGTATCATCCTTAAGCCTCTCCAGTTGGTTGTGATGACCAGGCAAATTTTAGAATCTGATGTAGGGGAGAAAGGTGTGAATCTTTCCTCATGCAACATAAGGGTAAGGGTTGATGTCTCTGTAACAGAAAGCTCAGTCATTATCCCCAATGCCAATTTAATAATGAGGACACAGTTTTGAGAAAAAGGAAAAAGTTGTTTTATTGCTTTGCTAGCAAAGGAGAAATACAGGGGACTCCTGTCCCTGAAGCTGTGATTCTCCCCCTCAGGAGAAACAGGAGATTTGTAAAGGAGCTATTCAAAGGCTACATTCCAGGTGTTGTGCCCTGACAGGGGGCCTAGGGGACCCTGATGTTGTATTAGGGTTCACTTGTTAATTTTGGAGATATTCACTTCCTAGATCGTCTGGCAGAAATCTCCTTCCTGTGGAGCACAGATAACTCGAGGTTATCTTGATCCCTGTCTCCAGGTTAGGGAGGGGGAGAGGAAGAAGAGGAAGAGGAAAAGGAAAACATATTCCTTTTAAAAATAAGCCTCAGAGGTATATTCTAAAGATGATGTGGACCACTGTTACATTCCTATAACAGACAGGTTAGCAAGATATAAGCACAACAAACTTACTTAATCAGTTTTATGTGACATAGGAGCACTCAGAAATGAAGGCTCTAAGATGCGGGAAAACTACTTTTATGCTTACATTTGGCCAAAAAAAATGAACAGCCGAGCAAAAATAAGACTGGAGAAAAGAGTATGATTTAATGGTAATAGGCTGAGACTAAGGAAGCCCAGCAGGCGTGTCTATTCAGGCCCTTCTTGGCATCCCTGTGTGGCATTCCTTCCCCTGGGTGTGAGGGAGGGCCCCTCTGGAGTGAGGGTCACATTACCTAGATTCAAGCAAGGTAGTCAGAGAATTTCTTGATAACCATTTCTTACACAGAAAGACTGGGGAAGGTCTAAGTGGCCTTCTGGCTTCCAAGGCCACCCCACTCTCTTTCAGTAGAAAACACTCTGAGCTCCAACACCCTGCCTTTATTTGACTATTCCTGGTTGTAGCCATATATCTCTGTGTTTCTTATGTCTCTTTCAAAACCACATCTCCTTTCTATAACTTACTTGTCCCTCCATAGCCACATCTGATCTTATATTCTACCTCTTCATCCCATATCCTACCTCTCCTTTTCTGCTTTCTATAGCCACATCTCCTTTTGTTGACCATTTTTAAGTGTTAACTCAGTGAGGTTTTGTAGTTATCTACCTCCCACTCCCCATTATTAATTTTTATATGTAGTTTTAAATCTAAGTATTTGTTTTAATAAAAGACACTATAAGAGTAGAAAGTCTTTTAGAACTAAAGTAATGAACCCATGGTCAAAGTTCAGACATCTCAGGTTATTTTTTTTTATGGCCAAATAACACTATGCTTATAAGATTATATTTGCATTTTTGTTGTTTTTGTTGTTGGTACTAGAGACTGAAGCCAGGGGTGCTTTACCACTGAGCTACATCCCCAGTCCTTTTATTTTTTTTATTTTTATTTTTTTAGAGTCTCATTAATTTGCTGAAGCTCTTGCAAAGTTATTGGGGTTGGCCTCAAATTCATGATCTTCCTGCATCAGCCTCCTGAGTTGCTGGGATTACAGGTATGCATCACAATATCCACTAAGAACCTAAACATGGATTCTTCATGAATTATTTCCAAGGAAACAACTTCAGTCAGGATTCAAACATCTGGAATAACAGAAATTTTAGTGTAATTTACAATGGAATTTGAACTATTTTTTAGACCTTTTTTATTGATAAGACAAAAACAATGCATTACATTTTTTTGCCTAAATCAAACCATAAACAATATTATGTTTCCTCCATATGATATCAAACTTAGAACAGGGAGGTTGGGTTTAGAGTAATGATAACAATTCCTGCTTTAACTGAATGAACATGTGATATGTTTCTATTTGAGATTTTGCTTTTTAATTTTCCTAATATAAGTTATTATATACATCTCAGATTTTACTCATAAAAAGGCTATAATAGATATGTACCAGAAAATGGGTCCTCTAAAGTGGAGAGCCTTTTGGAGAGAGGAGAAATTTTCTCCTCTTTTTGGAGAGAGAAGAAAATTTTTCTGATTCTTACAAGGCAATATCATTTGTAAAATAAATCATTCTTAGGTAAGTTGCATTATAAACTCCAAAAAGATACTCTTTCACTTTTTTAGTTGTTTTTTGTTCTTTGAGTTAAATAAAGTGATTTAAATCAATGAAACAAAATAGAGAGAAGTTTCCTGTAGAGTTGTAATTGAAAGTCTTACCCTCTCTATCAAGTTCTCCACTGACTATAATATCTCTCTCTAGCTGATTTAACCATTGATGCAAAAATTAAACCCACATCAATCTTAAAGTTTCAGTAAAACAAGGTGGCATTTGACAAACTCACAAAATTTCTGGGTATACAGAAGTTTTCTTCAAATCTTATTAAGCAAAAGAGTCAGATAATGGGTTCCCTTTACCAGAGCTATTAGTCTTTAATAAAAATAATAATGTAAGCCAGGAGCAGTGGCACACACCTGTAATCCCAGCAGCCAGGAAGGCTAAGGCAGAAGGACTGTGAGTTCAAAGCCAGCCTCAGCAATAGTGAGCTGCTAAGCAACTCAGTGAGAACCTGTCTCTAAATCAAATATGAAAATAGGGCTGGGGATGTGGCTCAGTGTTCAAGTGTCCCTGAGTACAGTCCCCAGTACCCCAAAAAACAAAAATAAACAAAAATTAATAATAATAAAAGGTATTTGTATGAATATTTTACATCTTAATCATTTTGCTGTATCTAGCATTATGTTAATTATACAAGGATACAAGGAATTATATAAATTTCAAGCTTCATCGCTCTCTTGGTGGGGACAATATAAAACACTAAATAAAAATACAGAGTAGATAGGAAGTAATTCTGAACAACTGGACATATGTTATTGAAATTCAGGAGTCCTGGGTGCTGACAAGAGATGACAGAGAATATTTCATGAAAACATGGGACATGTGTTTGCTTTGTTAAATTGCCAATAAAGAAAGCAGTCTGGAGGCCTAATTTTTCATAGCCCAATTATTCTAGGACTGTGATCTATGATACTGTGTCCTCATGGGAAGCCAAACAAAGACTGATGTGAAAACTGGTGAGTCAAGTATGCAAGGTGAGTTGGCACTCAAAAAATTACCCCTGGTAAAAGCATACATTTGGTTGAAGGACATTAATAGCTTATGGTACTGGTTAAAAGTAATTTGGAAAAATTTACTTAGAAATTATATTACATGATAAAGCCCATGCAAAAATGGCTTTATCCAGCCCAGTCCAGGTTTCATTTAACCCTTGGGACCAACAGTCACATACATATCTTCACTCCAGGAGCTGGGACACTAATATCCACATGGTCTGCAAAGTGCATACCTGCAAGGTTATGCCCCAGGCTTCTGGTTAGGGTACCATTGCATGCTGTCTTCAGTTTGATGCTTATACTGTGCTACAAGATTGGGGAAACTACTCCCAGCTTCATGGTGTTCAGAATGTTTCTTCTTTTTCTTGCCAATGTGACAACTTCAGCTTGGGAAACAAAAAACTTCCTAGAACAGGATGAAAAGTACTGCATTGTCCCTTACCAAGTCCATGCATGACTAATACTTATAAATGCACCTCCTTATTACCCCATTCCAGGCTCTTGTAAAGGGTGTTGCCACGTCTCCTCTCTGTGGTGCCCATTGCGGTCATTGCTAACCAGTTGCTCCATTCTTCATAGCTGAACCCACACACAGCCTGCCTCTGCCTAGGGTATTCGCAGCCACCCCCATTCACTCATAGTTGGCATATGATTTGGAGACTGCTTGGCAAGTCTATCCTAAGTGAACCTCAGGATGACGGAACTAAGAGTGAGTACCAACAGGGCTGGGCACAATCAGATAGAAGGCCAAATTTCGTGGGCTGCATTTATCAAATGAGGATCAGATTGCGTGTGCTGTTAGGGAAGACAGTCACAGATAAATAATAGATTTTGAAAGAGAGCAAAGGAAGAAGCAAAAAGCAAATAAATTATACATTTTGAAAGAGAAAAGAGAAACAAATATTGGAGTTGGAGTCGTCACTTACGAATTCCAGAGTACAGTAAAAACCAATTATAAAACAAAAGTCATAAATAACCTGCAGACTGATTTCACCAACCAAGTTCTGTGGGTATGCTTAGCTATCCTGGGGAGCATTAACTTGTCAGAGTTCCCCAGATGGTCAAGAGTCAGACCTGGAATTCTTGACACAGAACTCACTGGCCATAAAACAAAAGAGCTGGCTGCAGTATCACCTCCACAGACAGACAAAGTCAGCTCCTGTCTCAACCTCCTCTCCCTTTAGAGAATCAATCCTTTAATGGCATCTATCCAGAACATAGTGGTCAACATGAAAACCTTCTACCTGGTATGAAATGCTCTTTAAGGAGAGTAAAGAGTTGCCTGAAAAAAAAAATTCAACTGTTTTGCCTTCAATGCATTTAATTACAAATAGCTAACTCTCCAGATGCAGCCAGCCATTGCTCAATGTGGTTTCTGCTCTCATTGATCCTTAGCAATGTTGTCATTGCCAATGCCCTGAACAATATGTGCTCTAAGGAGAGGTTCAGAGAGCCCATTGCTGCAGGTGTAAATAAAATCAATCTGCTCATTTTGGTAAATGTCTTATTGATCAGAGGTGTTGAATATATGCTTCCATCTCCCCCTTCATCCAGAATGTGGATACCTTTATGTTGGGACATTAAGTATCGAGCATTAAGTCTGCATTCTTGTCAGCATGACTGTAAGGACCAGTAATAATATGGCAGCATAAAAACTTAAGCCTAGATGTGTTAAAGTGAGAAATCAATGGCAAGTGCGGGGACAAAAATGAGAATGAAGCACTGATTAGAAAAGGCCTAGAAGAGCAGGCATATAAATTGCAGCACCATTCCCACATGCATTTTCTCTCACAGCATCCAGCATTGAAGAACAATGAGAGTCAAGTTTAGGAAATCTAATGTCCCTGAGCCTCAGCTCCCATTGCTTTAACTCCCAGCTGCGTACACTTACCTTGGAGGATCATCTGAGGATTAAGTAAGGTGATACATAGAAAGGTGCTCATAGGATTTGAACATTTGTTTCTCTTCTGCTCTTCAGTGTTTTAATCTGCAGGGCAGAGCTGGTGTTTCCTTAAGTGCTAATGATGTGGTAATCTAAGATCTTCTATCAGAATTTTTTTTTCTATTGCAAGGAAGAGGAAAACTCGTTCATTCTGGATTAAATAGAAATTTATAGTTTCTGAAACATAAAACTTCAGAACTCGTGTTGGTTCCAGGCAAGGTTTGAACAAATGATGCCATCAGGAAACTGTTCTGTCTCTCCCCTTTACTTTTTGATCTTCTGGTTTCATCTACAGACTTCATGAGGGCTCCTCCAAAAGCCCTAGCTAGTTGTCATGTAATAGCAAGATGGACTTCTCTTCCAGGTAAATTCCATGTCATTCCACATGGTCCAAGGAAGAGGGAATATCTCTTCTTTCGGATCATACCCCAGGCCTACTATGCATTATACTAATCCCCAGAGTCAATGGGATGGCAAGCATTGCAAGCCAAGTGAATTGTGTGTCTGAGGAAAGTTGAAAGCTATAGTGATCCAGGGGTACCATTACGAGAGAGAGAGAGAGAGAGAGAGAGAGAGAGAGAGAGAGAGAGAAATGGAAGGTGTGACCATCAATTATCCACTAGAAATGATGGTCTCCAAGGACTGACCTGCAGACAAATAAGCATAATTCTTTGTTATAAGACTGTGAGATTTGAGATGGTTTGCCACACAGCATTATTATAGTAATAGATAATCAACCTGGTAAACAATAAGTAACCAGTACAGAGGACACATGATAGTGCACGTGAGGGATGGCCATGGAGGGAGAAGACATAATCAAATATGGGATGTACTTTAAAGGTGGAAACCCCCAATTTTGCTAACAGAGTAAATATTCCATGTGGGGAAAAAGTGGGGAGTAAGAATAAACAAATAGTTTTCTATTTGAGGCATGAGAAATATGGTAAATAGTGGTGCCATTTAGTACAACAGAGAAAGCTCTGGAAAGGGGATAGGCCATTAGGGAAAGGGACAGTAACTTCAAATCTATTTTTAGCTACAGTAATTCTAACTTTGAATTTAAATACCTTTAGACCTCCAATGGACCCACAGCAGAGAACATTAGATATTAAGTAACAACAAAATGGTGGGTTAGTTACTCTCTAAGTTCTTTTCCAGTCCTTTTTTCTTTTATTCTTTGTTGTTGTTGTTGTTTGTTTGTTTGTTTTGTTTTGTGTATGTGTTTGCAATTTTTTTTTTGTACTGGGGATTGAAACCTGGGGCACTTAACCAGTGAGCTTCATCCCCAGTTCTTTTTATATTTTTTATTTAGAGACAAGTTCTCACCAAGTTGCTTAGAACCTCACTAAATTGCTGAAGCTGCCTTAGCTTTCTGAGCTGCTGGGATTACAGGGATGTGCCATTCTGCCTGGCTTGTGTGCATGCATTTTGGATTGAACCCTGGGCCTGGCATGATGCATGCTAAGCACGCACTTTACTACTTAGCTACATCCCTACCTCCTCTTTTCCAGATTTAACATTTTGAGGGTTTTTAACATGTCCTCAGTAATTAGATTTTTGGCAAGTTTCAGCACAGACAATTTTTATTTACATGTGGTTTGTCCTGAGGATATTGCTTTTATCCAAAACAGGCCAAACGCCAGGAGTCAGAATTTTCATAGAATATCATGTCTTCCTAACAAGAGGTAACCCAGCCTACTATAGCCTACCTCACTTGGCATGCAGAGGTAAAATGTATTTCTGTCTAGGGGACTGCATACTCTCCCAGGAGAAGATGAAACATCACCTCTGTACTTCTCAATTAGCACAGATATTGGAGGCGCAATCTTCATCATCTGGACCCTCTGAAGTGACTATCCAAAACTATATAATGGGGCTTAGTCTGTCATGGTCAGGATCTAAGCAGAGTCCTGAGGAAATACTGGGAAGTTCTCCACAGGCTGTAACTCTAATAGTATTAGAAATGCTTGAGAGCTGGTAGCCGAAAGTCATTTTTGTCCCATTACTATGTTACAATCCTAACAAGAGAGGACTCCACCTTAGGACCATAACATACATGAGAAATAGACCTCTATTGCCATGCTAAGCAGTGACTTCCACATATATCCAATTAAGGGAGAAGAGAGGAAGAAGTAAGATACAGACAACACAATCTGAGTCAAGTAAGAGAAGATTGCAGAAGGAGCCTTAACAAGAACAGTAAAGGAGATCCAACACTTCTAACAACACAATTTAGACATCTTCGAACTAGAAAAGACCTGAGAGATCTTCCTGGAGAAGTATTAAGTTGGAGCCCTGTAGGTCTTGGACCTTAGCCATCTCCTTTTGTCTAGCTCCTCTTACTTTCCCTCTCTCTTTCTCTGATCTCATCCTTTCCCATTGTTTAAAATATAATCTTTATGTCAAAGTCTCCCAAATTTGCATCATCTGATCTTTCTCCTGCTTTACGTGTCAGACTGCCTACTTGGCGTCTTTGCTAAGCTACCTAGAAGACACTTTAAATTTCATATATTAAAAATAAAACTTTATTTCCACCCCACCGCCCCCCGCCTCTTTCTCTCCTAGTGCTAGTCATCTCAGTAAACTCATTGCATGTATCAGTGGCTTAAACATAAAATCAAGCTTTGGCCTTGATATCTCCCTTCCTCTCATCCCACACATTTTCTCCACCAGAAAGTCCTGTCAAATTTATATGCAAAATACACCTCGGTTTTTTTTTTCCTCTTCTTTATATCTATCTGTTATTATCCTTATGTAAGTCAGTAGCACCTTTCACTAGACCGCCAGACAACCCTCTCACAGCTGATATCCCTGTTCCCATTCTCTCATCAGCAGCTAGGGAAAACATTTTAATGAATATCACATCTCATCCTTCCTTCTTTGAACTTCAGAATGGCCTAGAGCCGAAAAGGCCATGGTCTTTGCATATGTTCTCTCTATTCTTGTCTCCACCTCCTTCTGCCTTGCTCATACTTGAGCCATGCTGGCTATTCCTGGAAGAGATCAGACTTCTTCCTTCCTACTTCCAGTTCTTTTAAGACTCTGCTTAAATGTCACCTCCTCCGGTGATACTTTCTTGCCTACCTTCACTGGATTATGAAATCCCAAGGCCCATCAAATGCTATCATAGCACACTACTTACATTCTGCATATCAGTCATTGCTTTTCCAAGTAGATTTATTGTGTTGTGTTGTATTTTGTTTTCTATGGTGGGGAACCAGCCAGAGCCTCATACACACTAGTACATGCTCTCCCACTGAGCTACACCTCAGCCCATGGTTTACTTGTTTTGTCCCTTCCCAATAATATAAACCGCAGGGGAGCATTATGTGGTTTTGCTATATTTTTGCACTATTGAGTCCGCAGCAAGTAGCACATAGTAGATACTCAAAAAACTGGGTTTTTTTACGTGAATCATCTATTTCAGTGATTTTCAAAATACCATCCATGGAACCTTGGAGTTTTTCTGAAGGTCTTTGGTAGCAGAGGGTGATAGAAGAGGAAGGTAGAAGAGAGAAAGAAGACTGGCTTCCCAAAGTTTTTAGCCTTCCATTGATTCAGTGTTGATTTAGTTAGAACATTTTTACTTTTATCTACTCGGGCAAAGGCTTCCATGTAAGTTTTTGTTTGCCAAAAAATTTATGTTATTAAACATAATTGACAACCAGTAGTCCCTTGTCTCCTCTTATTGGACCCATAAGCTATTTGCCATGTCTTCAAGTCACACTGGCAGGTCACTATAACCTAAATCCAGCTTCCCGTGACAAAGATGCACAGGCTTTCCACAATATGTAGTAGGTTCCAAACATCCCAATTCCAAAATATAGCTCTTGTTCTTCACTCTTATTAAATAATGAAGTCATACCAACCTTGTTACTATGGAAAGCAACATTCTCACCAGTCTGCTGGATTTTTCTTTTTAAACCCACTTTAGAACTTTATTTTAAATGACAGCTGATCTGAACCAAATCACAGTTACCAATTTACCAATGGTTTTCTAAGCACACAGTTAAGACTAAAGGAAGAAACAAAATAAGATTTTCTTCTCATTTAGTATCTTTCCTGTATAAATCAAGCTGTCAGGCCACAGAAAATACCTTCTAGCTACAATGTAGAATTAATGTCAAACAGATTGTGAATTATGATAATCATGTTGATAAACCAATGTACAAGGATTAATTAGAAACTTAACTTTAGCTTAATTCATAAAGATCTTCATGAACATAATCTAATAAGAATAAAATATATCTCCCCTGATTTGTTTTACTCAGGAGTCTTAAAGGACTTTAATCCACTAGGAACAGGCTTAAACTATCACTGTCTCTCAGCCTATTAAAAATTAAAATTAGCAGCATTTCCTAAAATACAACAAATTGAGATGAATGCCACAAAGCACACTCTGCAGAAAGGCAATTTGAAACAATGTTTGGGTCTGGAAAACTGGATTTATGGGAAGCTAATCTCTTTCAGCTCTAAGAAAATATATGTAATGTCAAATACAGGGAAGAGGCTCTAATAAAAATGTTAACAAAAACGATAACAAGTAAATTAGTAAACCAACTATGGAGGTAATATTGAAAAGTAAAGGGAAATTTGGGGGTATAGTTTAAGAAGGACCTCCCTGAGAGCTGAAAGTCTTGATTTCTGGTCCTCTTTATAAGTCAGCATGTCCATGGACAGGCCATTTTTGATGTCTCAACTTCCTTATCTATACTTTAATACAGATTAGACATTTTCTGTCAGCCCTCAACACCCAATTTTCTCTCATCTTTTTAAATGAGGAACCAACCACCCAACCCCCTTCTCTATGCTGAGGTCTCCTTATAACAGACCCTGCCTGAACTTTAGGACCCTTGCCAATTGATGCCAATTGGCGTATTCCATTCCTTAATCATAGCTATTGATTTAAGAATGGGCACAAACCCCAACTGGAGTCAATGCCCCTAAGGAGACACTAGCTAAATTTTCTAGGATCTAAACTTTGTCTCCTCTGCAGTAATCAGAACCAAAGCCTTATCTTCCTCTAGAGCGCAAGGAATAGGATATAAAATTGGAACTACTACAGTCAGTGTTGCTACCAAACTGCAAGTCTGAAGACAAAGATGAAGTTGACCTACAAGACAGAACAGAGCCCAGAGGCTCATAGAAAAATAGGCTGAAATCATAATTTATCTGAATGTACGTATAACCGTGCCTAATACCAGTGTAACTTTGCCAACTTCATATCGGTTAAGCTACTAGAATTGTTTTGTTAAGTCAATTCAAGTTGGGTTTTGTTTTGCTAAAAAATATAAAGTATTCTTATATATATTATATAATTATGTATATTCTTATAATGTACATTCTTATATGTGTGTGTGTGTGTATGTATATATATGCACACAGAATCCATTGTATCTGAGGCCATTTTATTGCAGCAACTGTTGGTGATTAGGCAATAGTCATCCTCTCCCCTTTGTTTGCCCAATCATCATCTTAGTACTGCTGTGGAGAAGCAGAAAAAATGGAGTCACCTGTGCCAGGTGATTCTGCAATCTGTATACGGGGAAAAAATGGGAGTTCATAACCCACTTGAATCAAATGTATGAAATATGATATGTCAAGAGCTTAGTGAAGTTTTGAAAACTAATAATAATAAAAAAGGAAGGACTGGTTGTCTAAACCAATCATTTAAATTTCCTGTTTCAGTTAAGAGAGGGCATACATGAACAAATTTCTGATGGGGATGAGGTTAAGATATAAGGGAATAACTTCATAGATCCTTCAAAGAGATCTCTCCAGGAGAGATGCAGACATATTTGATCATGAAGTGAGTTAGTTGGCAAGCTACATGGAGGATTTCAGAAAATGAAAGACAGGATCCTTAATCATGCCCATCAAATGGCTAAGACAATTAACCTTATAACTATTCTATTTCTGGATTAGATCTGAAAGCATCCAAATGAATATACCAATCTACTTCTCAAATATTTAGTAAAATAGTGTACAGCACATGGCCCTTCTTTAGGTTGTATATATATATATATATATATATATATATATATATATATATATAACCTCATTACTCTCAGCAGGTTCTATTAGAATGAGGACTTTTAATCCTTTCCTACAGTTAATAAAAATATATATTTGAATGTGCATCTGTTTCTGAACTCAAATAATGAAATAAGCACATTTTACTATAATACCTAACATTTGGATATATTTCTCTCTCATCAGCCACAAATAAATGGTGAGATAGATGTCAGAAATATAACAAAATTCTGAAACAAGAACAGTAATAAATGTCAACTACAACTCCAGTTGAGAAATTCTGAGTATCTAATCACCACCTAAAGTAAATCTTTATGCTGTGCTTTATAAAAAATTAAAATTTACAGTTACATAAGAGAAATTCAGTTTAATATAATTACATTCAGAGGAAAGCAGAATGGACATGCATATCATTAATTTTATGTAATACAAATGTGTTGCAATTGTTAAATTTATTTTTGTAACATTAATCTGATCTTTCTTTTCTTCTTAAAATAACTTGTCAGCTGGTAAAGTAATGGTTTCCCAAAGTGGTAGCAAATAATTAAGACTCTTTTACCAGAGGGTGCTTCAACTTACCCTCTAGTTTCAATTTCATTTGATTGCTTTGCAGAAAAATACTGCACTAAATTTTGTTTCTGCCACCTAGTTACGTGATATAAAACTAGAAAAATAATGCATCGTACAGGGTGAAGTGAAAAAGTTGATGTCGCATTTTAAGTGTCTGTGCATTTACCTAAAGTAGGATAAAAAAAAAATAGCTCCTGAGAGTTCAAAAGTTGGCATAAAATTAAAAGGTAGCCTATGTCTTGGTAGTATATACACATGTGTTGTATGCATTGTGATATTATCCTTACACATTTTGCAACAAATACATCGGCTTCATGGATGTTGTCTAATTTTATTCCTTTTCAAACTCTTCTTTCAGGACCTTTAATATGGCCGCATGTTCTTACTTTCTAGAAATTCTGAGGTGAATGTGACTTCATTCAACTTTGGGACCCACACTCTAAGGGCATCAGAGGCTCCACAAACATTAAAGTATTGTGCCAAATAAGAGGTTTATAACTAGAGCAGTTAATTCAAACCTCTTACTCATGCTGGTTTTATTCAGACTTGGTTTGGAAAAAAAAAAATCAACTGCTTAAAAAAAAAAAAAAAACGTTTTGCTTATCATTTACGATACCTGGACCCTAAATTACTAAGAAGCTTTTTTGAATAAATTTACATGAATTTCCTGCTTCAAACCCTATAGGGAAACTGAAAGACTTTTTGTTTCTCTCCTTAGAAACCCTCTCTTCTTCTGGATACTCCTTTGGGATCAGCAGGAAGAGCTGTCTTGCAGGAGGTAGAGATGACCAATGTGAACTCTGAGGATTTTATTCTAATTCATACAAGGGGATTTAAGTCCAGCAAATGATACCACAAAATCCTATGGGCTTTTAAACACATGCATTCTTTCCCTTTTACCTTTGGTTTTGTATGTTCTATTCAAATCTCTTTGATTTAATATCGAAATTTATAATTTGTTCTCTTGTTTTTTGAAATAAAGTCTAAATCCAGATGACTATATCCTAAGAACTGAATGAACTATCAGTATGCCTAATTGAGACCCTCTAATGCTGAATGCATTATTTATCACCAAAAAGACTACAGTAGACGTCTTATAGATCAAATAATAAAACGCAGTTTTTGTATTCTAAAAGCTTAAAATACAAAATATTGATCAGTAACATATGCCCTACTTGTACAAGGGTGAATTGTAAACATGATATTAGCTGTTATATGTATTATCAATATTTTTTATAATATCTACATTAATAGACCTAAATGTACACATGTATATTCATATAAAATTATATGTGTGTACAAGTGTGTGTGTATGTGTGTGTGTGTGTTTAAAATGGTAAAGTTCCATATTCCAGCTGATGCTATGAGTAGCCAAATAATATTGGCATCATCAGGTGACTATAACTGACACATGTAATAAAAACTAAATGATTATTTCATCAGCCTGGAAGCTCTTTCCTGAAAGTAATAGTAAACTCAGATTTAAGTTGATTTAGATAGTAAAGAAATGTATTATCTCATAAAAAATAGGAAGCTCAGACTTGGTTAAATCCGTGACTCAGTAATGTTACAAAGGAACAGGTTATTATCCCTCTTATGTGCCTTTTACAGCATTGAGTTTGTCCTATTTTTCTTTTAATTCATACATTTTAAAAATCTACACATTTATGGTATGCAACATCATTTTTGATATATATATATACATTGTGAAATACCTGAATCAAGCTATTTAAAATATGCATTATTTCACAAACTTGCCATGTTTTTGTGATGAGAACACTTAAAATCTAATCTTTCCACAATTTTTAATATATCAATAATTATTTGTTGTTAATTAAAGTCACCAGGATGTATGATAGACTCCTTGAACTTAATCTTACTATTTAACTGAAATTTTGTGTCCATTTTTTAATTATGGAACAAGCCAACTACAGTTGGCATCTTAAATGTTCCCCAAACGCACATGTATTGAAGGCTTGTCTCCCAGGGTAGCACTATAGGAGGTGGTAGAATCTGTAGGAGTTGAAGGAGCCTAAAGATAGGTCCTTAAGTCACTGAAGCCATGCTCAAAAGGGATTGTGGCACCCCAGTCCCTTCTTCTTTATCTCGTTTTGCTTCCATGGCCATGAGGCAAGAAGTTTGCTCTGCTCTGCTTCCCACGACTGCCATCTGAAACCTTTTGGAGAACAGAATGAGGTAAGTTGATCCAATCATGGACTGGAACATCCAAAACTGTGAGCCAAAGTAACCATTTTTCTTTATAATTTGATTATCTCAAGTATTTCATTACAGTGATAGAAAGCTGACTAACACAAGACAGAATCTACTAAGAGAAAAGAGTCATTTACAATCACACAATTGAAATTCTTCCCTTTGAACTGATTGGAGCAATTTGCATCAGTACCCATACCTGGACTAAGAATAGTTCTAATTAACTGATTTACTCATGCCTGAGCCCCTGGACCATCATTGGAAGTGTAGATGAAATTGCCACAATTAAACCAATCAGAAACTACTCATGATGTTAGTTTTGGACTTAGCATCCTCTGTGTCAAAGGAATTGACTAGAAAAGGCTTGATGACTAACAAAACTCGGATTCTAGAAAGGGAAAAGTGGTGGAATGGATAGTGGATAGGAAAAAGAGGGCTTACTAATCCATAAAAATGACAAGACAAGAATACAAGACAAAAATGTCCTGTATTTGAATATCATTGTTATAAAATTGTCGTAATGATTGACTGGTTCTTGTTCAGTATTAGTTCCATTCACTATTGCCAGATATATGGAACAGATCTGGTGTTGTAGAACTAAATTCTCTTGAGTTACCAAGATGAGATGCAAGTTCCCACCATGGAATGAAGATTATTGCCTTTGGAGCCTCATGGAACCGATTTCCAAACTTAGAATCTAAACCTGAAATTCAAATGATCTGTGAAAAATATTTAATATGTGTGAGCTTCTCTTAAATAACACATAGTGCAAAGTACTCGCAAGGATTAAAGGAGATGATGTAAGCAATGTCCTTAGCACTGTGCCTGGAAGGCTATAGATGCTCAGAAGTTATAGGCATACTCCAGACATTTGGCACTTCTAGCCATCATTTCCAGGATGCCAGAATTGCCTCCCAGTCTGGAGACAACCAGATTCAACCCCAACACCACTGCTACTACCCCTACAATGCATGTCCAGGACTACTTAGCAATGCTGTACCATACAGGACCACTGCCCTAGCAGAATTGAGTACGAAAATGAGGCAAAAAAAAAAAACCATACTCCAGTGCACATTTTTTAAGCATTTTTATTGCTGCATTATAGTTATACATAGTAATGGGATTCATTACATCATATTTGTACATCCACATAATTTAATCGCTCTCATTCTCCAGTACTCAGCCTACTCCTCCTTTGAACTCCATCAGTTTGTTCTATTCTATTCATCATCTCCCTCATATCATTGTTATTGTTATTTTAATTAGTGCATTATAATTATATATGCAGAATTCCTTGTGGTATATTCATATATAGACATAGCATAATTTGGTAGATTTCATTCCAGTGCACAATTTAATGGAGCACTTCTGGGATTCCGAGAGTCATTCTAAGCACCTATTCTGCCTCTTTCCAGTTCCAACTCTAGTGAATCCATTTCTCCCAAATCCACATTCAACCACTTGCTCACCACTGAGGTCAATAAACTCTCAGGCCAGCAGAATTGCTCTTGGTATTTTCATCCCTCCCTTACCATGATTATTTTACTTCTATAAATTTTAATTTCCTTTTTTGAGCACAGTAGAACACATAATTGCTAGGCGTCACCCCACCCCCATCTCCACCATCAGCAAGAGGGGTTCGGTGATTATGTGAATGTGTGAGGTATTCTTTTTGAAGTGTTTTGCTCTTTATGGATAAAAGGTGTTCCATGAGTTCAAAGCATTCCTATTATTATTTGTTCACTATTCAGGACAATCGGGGTAATTTGGCAACAGCTTTTCCCCTTGGCAAAAGAAAAGGCTAATTGCAAAGATGGGAATGGGGGAGGGGGATTTTGTTCAATGTATTCAAGGTTAAGGTCACAGGCATTGCACAATAAAAACTTCTTTGTTTTATGAATAAATAAAAGATTTCTGATTTATCCCCCTGATCCAGAGCTCCAGCATACACTCATTGTTTAAGTGTTTGAAATACCTTTTTCTATAGTATTATAAGAAAAGTTTCTCAAGTTATTAATTTATTATCTATACTTTATATTTCATAGCCATGAATCTTTATTGTCCAAACTTTGATACAGATTTTGATATGTGCCATAAATCATGTCATTCTCAGTGTTCATTGCATAGAGATATATCTTGTTTTGAATAATATAAGGACTGATATCCAGAAATTAATACAGGGACAAGTGAACACCACTAAAACATCTGATCAGAATTTCAGTACTACTTGCTTGCACTACAAAATTAAGTAGAAATCAGTCATGGAGAATGTGATTTATTTTACTCACATTCTAAAAGCATGTCCAGTAATTCTTCAGCTTGTTCTGATAACTGAAATTCTCTGCCACTGCTGGAAATTTAGGTCTTATTTGTCCCAGAAAAAGTTTTCAAGATGACAAATTTTGTTCCCATACAGAGCTAGAAGCTTTACATTCATGAGTAGTATTTTTCTATTGCTTATTTTAAGGTATTTTATTAAGTAACTCTGCTTTAATTTTAGTCTAGATATCTTTTTTTTAGGAGAGCTTTCTATCTCTTCTGTTGAAAATGGTGGCTACTTCATACCTAGAAAACAATGTGTCAATTTCATTCATGTTTGTTCTAAACTGTAGGAGTTATAGTAATAGATATTCATCATAGGTCTACAAGTTGTCAGTGTATTATCTTCTGCTCTGTATCTACTCATGCACCAAAAGGTATAATTAGAAGATGAGGTGTTTCTGACAAACCTAAAGTGAATTGAATTTTCACTTTGTCTAAAGGAGATCAAATAAAGAAAGCTTCAAAGAAGATCATGTGACTTGAAGTGCTATTCATGTAATGAAATGCACAGTTTTCTACATGACTGTCCTTGAATATAGATATAGCAATGTATTCTGTTTTATAACATTTGCTTCTATTGAAAATTTTATATGTATAATTTGGCATAAATATAGAGATATTATTTTCTCCTTCTGCCCCCCCGCCCCACACAAACATCCTGACTCACTACATTGTTTTTCTCTCTTCCAAGCAGCATAATATCTTGCTTTTAAGGCAACTCCAATTTATTTTATGCTTAAACATAGAATATGTTTACATTCTATCTTCATCATAAACAAAAATTATCCCCACATTCAGGAATTGAGCTTCAGATTATTCCCAAAGAAGAAATCGTTCTTCATCTGCATTCAGAGTAGGCTCCAAGCCCAAAGCCTTTTTATTTCTGGCCTCTCAAATGATAAACCCCTCAGACTTCAGTGACTTTAAATAAATGTCTTTAACTCATTTCTCTCAATTGTGCAACACAGTTCTCAACTTCACAGGTGACTAGAGAAGACCCTGTACCTTATAGGACACCTACTATTTCAGGATGAAAGTTTACAGTGATGCTTCATCTGCACAATTCTCTGCACAATTCTCTACACTTGTTACTTAACATTCTCTCCAACATCCTGAAGAACTGAATAATAGACTCCACGACTGTAAACTAGGTGTGTGAATAGAATATATAGTAATGAAAAAAAAAGTTTCCAAGTTTATAGCCATATAATGTCTTAAGTTTTCAGTGAAAGACTTGAGAAAACAACAAAAGTCTCTACTGTCCCAAGTTTTCCTCTAAACTACCTGTAGCCATGAAGGATGAGCTCCTGGGCTCAGAATTCAAAGGGGATCAATATGAAAATTAAACTCTGCAATACCTGTTGTTTCGAACTTCTACCTTATTTAATACCAAGTTTATGTCCTCCTTCTATTAAAAAAAATACAATTTTTCTTTTCTTTAAATTCACAAATATTGGTTCTATGATTAGTCAAGAGCAGTTTTGTTGGACTGTTTGTCATTTGTAGCAGCTGGAATAAAGATCAAGAACAATTATATTAGAACTAGTGTTCCCACTTTTGAATTCCATGACACAACCTTTACCTGTAAGGGCTAATCATTTCATTGTAATGATTATTCATTAATCCATTTAATTGAATAATAAACTTTGTGTTACATTTGATTAATAATTTAGTTCTTTCGAAGTTGAAGCCCAGTCTGGGCAACTTAGAAATATCCTTTCTCAAAATAAAAAAATAAAAATGGCTGGGGATGTAGAGCACCTCTGGGTTTGATCTCCAGTGTTACAAAAAAAAAAAAAAAAAAAAGAAAAAAAAGGAAAGAAACTGGAGGTGCCTCTTTATTATAGCTAATTTGATTATTCCCCCCAGGAAAAAGTGGTTGCATTCTTCCTTTGTGTTATGAAATTTATGGCCATGATTATTACATATCTTTTCAGCACAATGAATCTAAACTTATTCTTTTTTTTTTTTTTAGGAAAGTTTGTCTAAAGCATGCTAGGATTGATTGGCTCATTTCTTACTCAAAGTACTATGTCCTTCTCTTTTGTACCTGACCTCATAAGAATCCTGAATCGTAAGGTGATGTCAGCCCTACCCCAGCTTTGATGATTATCACAGCCCATGATTCTAAATTTTCCTGCCAAAATTGTTTAAGTAACATTGGTTAGATGTTACAACACTGAATTTTTATTCACCAAAAAATTCAGAAATCTGGTTTGGATTTAAAAATTATTGCTATATTTACTAAGATAAAAAATTAAAACACCTTGTTTTTCCTTTGGCTTATAAATTTAGGTTACCAATCATACCATCTATTTATAAATCTAGCAAAACTTTGCAGTTTTTTTCTAAATAGCTTTTGAATTATATTTTGGTTGTACTAACACACTTAGCTACACACTTTCAAACATGTAGCATTTATTAAGTTTATG
Organism: Marmota monax; assembly: GCF_021218885.2. NCBI lineage: Eukaryota > Metazoa > Chordata > Mammalia > Rodentia > Sciuridae > Marmota > Marmota monax. The sequence continues at coordinate 1,597,737 of NW_026694162.1, forward strand.
ACTTTTATTTCGTTCACAAAGTTCTTTTCTCTGACTTAAATACAAATTATTAATATTTAAATAATGGTTATAAATAAAATGAATTCAGTTTATAAGTATGGTGAGTATAACATTAATATCCTGATACTCTTCATTATTTTTGTAAAATTTTCTAAAATTATGAGGCTGTATTTATTACACAGTTACACATCATTTCCATTAGAGTTATAGGGGCTGCCAAGTGTATGACATATTCTCTTACATATTTATAATTACTCAAAACATCAACAATCCAACATTCTTTTTCAACACAAAAATATTAACACTGTGATTTTATTTTCTTGTGCTATTAACAACCATAATTGTAATTTTAAATCTAATATTTAACATTCTAACAGAATAGCTCTAACAAATCTATCAATTACAAAGCTTAGTCTTAAAAAATGAATACTTGTGAATCTGCCACATAAGTCACAAAGTAGAAAATAATGAGCTTTACACTGAGCCTTCCTGTGAGTTCCATCCCTGTGGGAGGCCACCCTGCCCATGAGCTAAGGATCCTTTCTCAGCCTTGAGTAATGGGGGTGTCCATCTGGCATCACACACCAGGTGTTATGCCAGGCAAGTGGCCTTCACGTTTGTGGGGCAAAGAAGTTCTTTAGCTCTGGACGATGGGACTGGATAATCCCCCTTGAAACCTTATCCCCTGCCTTCTTTGGTGTAGACTATTCTATCAAAATCCCTTGTTGTCTTTTCCCTATAAATAAAGGGATTCCAGGTGTACCCTCTCTTTTGTCTTCCAGTATGGAAGACCTTTGAGGTCACAGAGCCGCCCACCCCCAAGCTTTAGGAAAACATTATTTCCGTGTCCAAGTAGTCTTTTCATCGCCAGCCCACACCATGCAGAGTAATCCTGATTCCATTGCCACGTGGGTGATACACCCCTAGACCAGTATTTTTTTAGATGTAGTTGGATACAATACCTTTATTTTATTTATTTGTTTATTTTTATGTGGTGCTGAGGATTGAAACCAACACCTCCTCCCACGTGCTAGGCAAGCCCACTACTGCTAAGCCACAACCCCAGCCCCACTAGGCCAGCATTCTGCTTCAGCCCAGACATTACCAACTACCATCAGGATTCCAGGATGTGTGTGTTTGTGTGTGAGTGTGAGTGTGTTTGTGTGTTTAACTTTTTCATCTTCTCGTCTACTTTTATGTGTATGATATTTTGTGTAAATGTATGTATTTCTAAATATTTATTTATTTTTTTCCTCTCTTGGGTCTTTAAGAAATTTTTTTAAAATCATTTTTACATGATTCTAAATCATCTCAGTTATAAGATATATTCTCATAAAAAAAAATTTCAGTAAACCGGTTACTCAATTCTTATTCTTCTAACACCAAGATTGATTTTCCTTATATACCCAATGATTATACTGAAGACCTTGTTGTAATCCCTTTATATGGGTTTCAAAACTTTAAAAGAGGTTAATATCTTAAGTCATGTTATAGAATTCACTACTCAGAGCTAAGTTTGTGACTCTTACCATATTAATTATTTTATTAAATACTCTGCTCTGTCTCTTAAAGTATAGGGACGTACACATATCTAAATCTTAGGACATTTGGATTTCATTCTAACCTTAAAAAACAAATGGAAACAGAACAAAACAACCAAAAAAACACTTCTGTTTAATTTGATTTTAAATATTTTTGAAATTTATGTGATTATGATTTATTTCATGCTAAGGGATAGTCAAATATTACAAATATTTGCAATGATATATCAATAATAAAGTACTCAAATTGCTTTGCTTACTTGAGATCATTCTCTCCATGTCAAAAAATAATTTTAGAGCATAAATCACTTCTCTCCATCAGTTCTCATTAAGTAATATTCTATTATTTTATTTGACCTTCACAAGAAAAGTTATATATTAACATGTATTTATGTTACAGATATGTACATTTAACTTATATAAACTAAACCCTGTACCTTCAGGCTTACCTTAGCTATTTCTACCGTCACCTTATTTAATCTAGAAACTGGATAATTTAAGCAAGAATAATTTGGAAATACAAAAATCTATAATAGTCATTCTTTTTTAAAAAATATTTATTTTTTAGTTTTTTAGGTGGACACAATATGTTTGTTTTTATTTTTATGTGGTGTTGAGGATGGAACCCAGTGCCTCGCACATGCCAGGCGAGCGCTCTACCACTTGAGCCACATCCCCAGCCCAATAATAGTCATTCTTCTTGTTCCTTTCAAATTGGGGGTCCTCAAATTTCAACATGTTTAAAAAATACAAAATGGAATTCTACATATATCTATGGATATTTTCCTTGTATATGTAAACATATGTATTTTTTTTACAGAGACTTAAGAGATTTCTAAAAGTAAACTTAACTATACATGATAGCAGAGCTCACAGTTGCTTAAGATGCCTTTGTCTTTTCAATATTAAATTCACTCCTATGGAGTACCTTCCAAACATTCAGCTGAAAGGAGAAATACTTGTGCAGTGTATCCTGTAGCCCTTTTCCTCACTACCAGAGAAAACCTTAACTGAAGAACTCCATGAATAGTTTTCAGAAGGTCTTAAAATACTCCAGAATTATATGTAAAATTGGATTTCCGTGTGCTTTTCTCAGAAGAGACAGCTTGTTGCTTTAATCAGATTTTGCAAGTCAGCACTTCCAAACGTTTTCTGTGTCCCTATACAAACATAAAATTACAGTATTTGTATAGCTAACTAGGGAAAACTGGAGAGATTTAGGAGAATCTAAATGGGAATAGAGTTTAAAATTCATTACATTTTCTTATGTAATTATAAATGTAAAATACAAAGTATTAAACAATATAATAAATGTGGGTAATATATCTAAATAAAATACTTGCAAATATTTAATGAGAATCTTTAGCTTGCACTGCTGAGAACTTTTCAATATCCACTTTAATGGTTAAAATGGTAGATGTATTTCTTGTTTAAGTGTTTTTAATAACTGTATTTCAAATCTTGAAATTTTTTTCAATGAGAGAATTTATTTGTACAAATAGGTAACAAAAAGTATAACTCCAGTGCAAGACAAAGTAACAGGGACAAGATTTAATTTCCCTCTTAAACAATTCTACAAAGTATACGCAATAATGACAAGAATGTCACTAGACATCAATGGTAGCAAAAATAAATAAATAAATAAATAAATAAATAAGATGAGATACCTGTATACTGAAAACTGTAAAACAATGATAAAACAAATTGAAGATGACCTACTGTTGAAAAGCCATCTTGTTTGTAGATTGGAAAAATTAATATTGTTAAGATGTCCAAAGTGATGTATAGATTCAATGTAATCCATATCAAAATATCAATGGCATTTTTCACAGAAGTAGAAAACAGTAATCTTAAAATTTATATGGAAAGACAAAAGACCCTGAATATCCAAAGCAATTTTGAGAAAGAAAAACAAAAGTTGGAAGCTTCACACTTTCTGATTTCAAATTATATTGCAATGCTATAGTATTCAAAACAGCATGATACTGGCATAAAAACAGAGACCAATGGAATGCAATCAAGACTTCTCAAATAAACCAGAGCATAGATGGTCTCTGTTTTTTTTGACAAAGTCACCAAGAAGATTCAAGAGGAAAAAGATAGTTTCTTCAATAAATGATACTAGAGAAATTGGTTATTGACATGCACAAGAATGAAATTGAATCCTTATGGTAAGCCATACACAAATGTCAATTTAAAATTGATTGAAGTTACAAATGTAAGACTTGACACAATAATACCTAGAAAAAATAGTGTGAAATCTCCTTGTTGTTTGTTTAGCAATATATTTTTTTTTAAGAAAGGAAACGATCAACAAAATGAAAAGGCAGCTTACGGATTGGGAGACAATATTTGCAGCCTATGTATTTGATAAGGGGTTAATATCCAGAATACATAAAGAACTCACACAACTCAATAATAAGAAACCAGTAACTAAATTTAAAAAGTGAACAAAGGATCATGTTTTAAAAATAGCCAACAGGCATATGAAAAGGCATTCACGATCAACTCATATCTGTCAGGATACCTATTATGAAAAAGACAATAGATGAAAAAATGTTGGTGAATCAGAGACCAGGCCTTCAACAGACACTGAACTTGCCAATGCTTTGATCTTGGACTTCCCATCTTCCAGAACTTTGAGGAATTCATGTTCTTTCTAAAGTACCCAATCTCAGGTATTCTTTAATAGAACACAAATGGACTAAAGCAGACAGACAAGCTGAAAGAAGTCATCACCCTCACCTTCTGTAATGATAGGGAAGCCCTTCATGCAAAAGGAATGGATACCAGACAGACTCTGAACTCACCCAAAGAAATTAAGAGCAACCAAAATAGTAACTACATTGGTAAACATATAAGATGATTTCTTAGTAGTTCGTCCTATTTAAATGATATCTGATTACTTCAATAAAAAGGGTAGGATGGGAAATCGTGTTATGCTATTATAAGGTTCTTATATGATACCTGAAATGGTGCTTAAAAGTAGACTGAAATAAGATCAAGTTGTATAATATAAATCAAGGTGGAAAAACTAAAGTGCCCAAGCAAATATTAAAGTTAACAACCCCCAAACATATTATAAAATCAAGTATATTATAAAATATATTTAATTATTCTAAAAAAAGGGATAAAAGAGGAAAAACTGAAAGAGCAGAAGACACAAGTAGATAACCAATACCAAAGTGAGAGTGCTAAACCTTAGTATATTAAATGATATATGCTATTTATTATATTAAATCATATCAATCGATTTAAATGATCTAAAAGCCCCAATTAAATTTGGAGAGTATCAGATTGAATAAAAAAGACCATTATAGGACTGGGGATGTGGCTCAAGCGGTAGCGCGCTCCCCTGGCATGCTTGCGGCCCGGGTTCGATCCTCAGCACCACATACAAACAAAGATGTTGTGTCCGCGGAAAACTAAAAATAATAAATATTAAAAAAAAAAAAAGACCATTATATATTGCCTTGTGAAATGCACTTTAAATATAAACAAACAATAGGTTAAAAGCAAAAGAATAGGGAAATAAATATAATATTAAAAATAATGAAATAAAGGTAGAGAGGCTATAACAATATCAAAGTGGATTCCAGAACAAAGAATATTATCAGAGACAAGGAATGTTGCTTCATAATAATAGAGGAATCAATTTATCAAAAAAGACACAAAAATCCTAAATGTTTATGTACCTAATATCAAATTTTCAAAATCAATGGAGCAAAATGAATTGAACTACACATGCAATATATATGTATATATCTATGTTTATATAAAGTTAATAATTATAATCGAGTTTTGATATCACATTCAACACATGATAGAACAAAATTGATAGAAAAATCAGTAAAGACAGACCTATCAACTAATTTGACCTAAATGAGATTCATAAAACATGCAACACAAGAGCAGAATATGCATTGCTTTTAAGTACATAAGAATCATTTATTGAAAAAGACAACAATCTAAATTAAAAATATCTCAAGTAAAATATCTTAAAGTAAATTAAGTCACAAAAAATGCTTTAAAACCATAATGGAATTATGTTAGAAATCAAGAGTAGAAAGTTCTCTGGACAATCCCTAAATATTTAGGAAAAATACATATCACAGTATTTTTAAAAGTCTGTGGGTAAAGAAATGATCAAATGATAGTATAGAAAATGTTTTGAACTGAATAAAAAATGAAAGTACAGCATGTTAGAATTTGTGAGCTGTGGCTAAAGCTGATCTTAGGAAAGAGGAGCCCTAAACGTCTACATGGAGGAAGAGAAGGGTTTCACAGAAATACCCTCAGCTTCTACCCTAAAAATTAGAAAAAGAAGAGGAAATTAAACAAAAAATAAGCAAAAGAAAAAAATAATAAAGATCAAAATTGAAGTCAATGGAATAGAAAATGAACAAGCAGTAGAGACAATCAATGGAATTCATTTTACTGAGATCAGTTAAAAAAAAAAAAAAAAAACCCTCAGGCCAAAATGATCTTAGAAAGGACATAAATTACCAACATCAGGAATGGGACAGGTCATTCACTACACATGATACAAAGAAGGGATAAAAAATAAATGCTGTGAATAACTTCAAGCAAATAAAGTTGACAACTCAAAGGAAATAGAACATTTCTAGAAAGACACAAACCACCAAAGGTCACTCAAGAAGAGATAATGTAGACAGACCTGTATTTATTAAAGACACTAAAATTGTACTAAAGCCATTTCCACAAAGGAAAACCTAGGCCCACATGGTTTCACTGGTGAATTTGATCAAACATTGAAGAAAAAAATAATACCAAGTATCCTCAAATGCTTTCAAAAATTAAAAAAGAGAGGAAAACAACTGCAATTCATCCAACTATTCCCACATTAACCCGATACCACTCTCAAACAAAGACATTAAAGAAAAAACACAGTCTCAGATACTTCATAAACATGGATGCAAGCAGTCTGAACAAAATTTTCATGAATGGAATCCATTGTTACTATATATAAAAAAGCATAATATATTATGACAAAATGAGATTTTATATCAGAAATAGAGGGTTGACTTAACACGAAAAAAAGCAATGTTTTTCATCATATTAAAACATTAGAAATGAGTATTCAATATATGCAGAAAAAAATATTTGATGAAGTAGCACTAATTTCTCAAAAAATCTCTGAGCCAACTAGGAATTAAAGAGAGCTACTTCAACCAGATAAAGGTAATCAATCAATCTATCTATCAGTGAATCTATAGCTCACATTATCCTTAATGGTAAAAAGTTGAATGATTTCCTCCCAAGAGTAGGGAAACAGGCAAGGGTGTCTGCTCTTGTCACTTTTATTCAACACTGTACTTCAGGTTCTAGCCAGTACAATCAGAAAAGAAAATAAATATTAGAACATTCAGATTGGAAAGGCAGAAATAAAACTATTTTTGTTCATAATGTCATTTGTGTAGAAAATAAAATGGAAACTAAAATACTTGAACTAGAAAAAATTAATTTATCTACATGTATGATCAATACCTAAAAATCAATTGTATTTCTATACAGGAGCACTAAATAAACTGAAGTTTTAAAATACAGTATGACAGAAAATATAAAACATATATGAATAAATCTAACATAAAGATGTCAAAAGCTTGGGTAGCGAAAGCTACAAAACAACATTGAAAGTAATAAAAGAAGACCCAAATAAATGGAGTGAAAAATCAAAAATGTCAATAATAAGATGTCAGTTCATTCCAAATTGAACTATATTTTCAATAAAATCCCAGCCAAAAATCCAGCAGGTGATTTTCTTAAAATTAATATTATAATTATAAATTTCATATGGACTAACAAAAGGAATTCAAAGAACACAGAATATCCAAAGCAATTTTGAAAAAGAACAAAATTGAAGAGCTAGTTTGTTATAGTTTGGTTACAAGGTGTCCCACGAAACCTCATGTGTAAGAGAATTCAGAAAGTGCAGAGGGAAAATGATTGGGTTGTGATAGCTTCAACCTAATCAGTGCATTAATCCTCTGATAGGTATTAACTGGGCAGTAATTATAAGCAGGTAGGATGTGGCTGGAGAACATGGGCAATGCGGGATGTGCCTTTGGGATATATATTTTGTGAGTTGACTTTCATCTCTCTTAGCTTCCTATGGTCATGACTTGAACTGCTTTCCTCTACTATGATAGTCTGCCTCATCTTTGACCCAGAACAAAGGACTCAGCCATGTATGGACTGAGTCACCTGAAACTGTGAATGCCAATGTAAGCTTTTTCTTCTCTAATCATTCTTGTCAGGTCTTTTGGTCACAGCAGTGAAAAGGCTGACTAAAACTTAGTCCTACTTGATTTTAATCAAAGCTCTAGTAATCAAAAGAGTATTTTACTTGCAAAAAAAACAAAAAGACAGATGAAAGAAAACAGAGGGTCCATCAATCTTCTCATGTATATACAGGCAGTTGATTTTTTTTAACAAAAGTAAAAAAAAAAAATAGTTGCAGTTTTTTAGCAATGATGAAAGATTTATTAAATATTTTCATGCAGGCAGGAATAAAAGAAGGGAGGGGATAAAATGAAGGAATTACAAAAGAAAAAGAAAAAATATGCATACTTCACATCAAATACAGTAATCAACTCAACATGGATCATAGATCTAAGTTTAATACCTAAAATGATAGATCTTCTAGAAAAAGTATGAGAAAGTCTTGGGGAATTTGGGCTAGCAAAAGGTTTCTGAAATATGACATCTGAAGTACAATCCACAGAAGTGTTATTGGTAAATCACACATTGTCAAAATTTATGATCTCTACTCTCAAAGAATGCTGTAAAACCAAGTGTGGTGGCACACACCTGTAATCCCAGACTGGGAAGGCTGAGGCAGGAGGACCAAAAGTTCAAATCAGATCTCAGCAATTTAGTGAGACCTGTCTTGAAATTTAAAAAAACAAAAAGGACTAAGGAAAATCCTTGCAAATTGTATATTTGACAAAGGACTTGCATTTAAAGCTCATGAATAATTCTCAAAACCTAATAATAAGATGAAGTAGAGAAATGAGTAATAATAATAATAAGAAAAGAAACAGTCAAATAAAAATAAAGATTTGAATACTTTACAAGAAAGTGACTAATAAGTGGATGTTCAACATAATGAGTAGTTAACAACATGTAAAATATATTTATAATAGCTGCAAACTGGAAACAACCCAAATATACAATAGTCGATTGCTAAGAGCCAAGTATATGATGCATGGCATTTTTGGTCGAAAGGTGATGCCAGCTAGCCATTGAGATGATATGATTATGTTAAGATTTGCATTCATATGGATATTGGACTCCTGCTGTTCACCTAGGCCGGCTACAGGACTCCTGGAGAGTTCCCATTGGTTGGGGAAGTACAGTAGGAGGGAGTTCCGGGGGAGGAGCTCTCTCTGCAGTCCGAGAGGAGGCCGCGTGGGTGGAAGAAAAAATTCTTCCCGGGCTGTACCGGACATTGGCGGCAGTTTCAAAAAATAAACTTTGTTCCTGCTTGAGTGGCTCGTGATTTTGTGCCCAGCCAGACTGCGGCAGTCCATGAAATACCAACACTTATTAATCAGTAATAAAGGTGAATAAAATAAAAAGAATGAAAAGGACCTATGATACATGCAACAACATGGATGAATCACAAAATAGTTTGCTAAATGAAAGAAGCCAGATCAGAAAAAAAAAAGGGGGGGAGGACATATCCCATATCCTGTGATTCCATTATATAAACTCTAGAATGGAAGGGGGGTTGTGAAAATTTTTTTTCTGTAAAAACCCTGACAGTAAATATTTGGAGAATCTAGGATTTCTGATACATCTACTCAAATCTGGCATTGTAATATAAAAGCAGCCAGAGAGGGACGGCTGTGTTCCAATAAAACTTGACTTGCAAGAGGCTGTTGGCCCCACAGGCCATGGAGTTTGCCAACTAGTGCTCTTGTAGATCCAGACTGGTCTATAGTGATGGAAAGCAGATCAGTGTTGGCCAAGAGGGGAGCGAGCGGGGGGGGGGGGGGGGGGGGGGGGGGGGAAATGTTTCAAGGGAACAAGAGGACACTTTAGGGAGAGATCCACGTGCTCACCCTTTCCACTTTGGAGATGGTTTCATAGGTGTGTATGTGTGCCAAGCATATCAAATTATACACTTTAAATATGTACACTCTATTTTATGTCAATCACATGTCAATAAAGCTGTTAAAGAAAAGCAAAACAAAAAAAGCGTAGGACTACTTTTCAAATTCATTCTAAAATTTACAAGTTGTCATGTTTAGTTCAGGAAACTAACAGCTCTTGTTTTTCTTCCATTATCCAATGCAATGCTAAAATGAATTTCAAATCCAATCACACTGTTTCTTACAAAATTTTGTTTTGTGTTTTAAAGGACGCTCTAGTTTGCAGTATGGTAGTCATGATGCTGCCACTTGGATGAGTACATCAATCACAAACAGAAGCATCTGTTACCAATAAGAAAGTATCTGACAGGAAAGATATTTTGGTGGTCACCTGAGCTGAAACCCAATATCATCCCTGTCTCCCAATCACCTTTCTTTCTCCACTCAAGTAGACACACTGGGCTGTGCACAGAAGCAGCAGAAGCTTCATGAAGCTCCTTACAAATGGGCAACAGAGGGCTCTACAACTGGATCCTCAAATAGATGGCAAGGTGGGAGCACCTCCTGAACCAGGCTCAGGAAGTTTTAGAAGAACAACAACAGCTGATGCTCTTGGTTTATGCCACCTGTTTGGGTCACCACCCAAAGTATGTGATCCCTGAAGCAAACAGCTTAGGGCTGTAGCTGCCCAAGGCACAATTAGCTGCCCACAGGATTTAAGTAATCCTCACCAGATCCCTGTCATCCATTCACAGCACAACAGAATGCCCAGCAAACTGTGAGGCTCTATACTAAGGCCATGGCTTAACACAAGCAATACATTTCTGACTCTTGTTAGATTGGCAGCCGCTAGGATTGCTGCTGCCTAATTCTGTCTGAAATGTTTTCATTGTGCTCTCTCAAGAGGAGTGGTGAGAAACAGAAAAATCCCTTTCCATGCATTCCAGTGTTTACTGCATGGAAGCTCTTAAGAATTTATGTAATTTAGTATACAAACATAGGCTGAGGACCTAGCTGGATATGGGTTGGAATCTCAGTTCTTCTACTTATTAGCTGTGTGACTCAAAGCAATTCACTTAACCTTTCTATGCTCTAATTTTCTCATCTTCAAAATTAGAGTATCTACCAATTTTCTATGAAAATTAAGTAGGGTAATGGAAGTGCAGAATTCAATGTGAGTAATACTATTATTATTTAAGAGACTTAAAATTTTTTTTTCTCAAGTCTCAGTGGAGTTTTCCCAAAAGTTGTTTTATACTTTATTTTTACTTTATGGACCCGGTGTGTCTTATAATTTACTTTATTTCTTCCTTTATGTTGGTTGCTAATGTGGCCCATTTTTAGAAAATGTGCTTATTTTATTGCTTATTTTATGCATCTTCTTGTCTATGACTTCTCCTATCTTCCTAACATATGATCACTTCACCCCATTTTCTTTATTTTAAATTGACTTTACTGTGTTTTATTTCATCTATCTCTGCAAACCACCTTAATTTTTGCTGCTGCTGCTGTTTTTTGTTGTAAGATGGGGTATATGTGAACAAAGTAAAATACATGAAATAATGGTTACATAATCAAATTGAAGGGCATCTACTTAACCTTTCTTCATCTTTAGAATGTATTTTTCTCTTTGAAGTTAAAATAATGACATGACCTATGTCATATGGCAACTCTAAGGATTAAATAATGCACACAAAGCATTATGTCACCCAGCATATAACTAGCAGTGAATAAACGTCAGCTCTTCTTAACCTCACATGTGTGCTACACTTTTCTTATTCCATTGTTTGCTTTTGTCCCATTGAGTTTCTTAAGCCACACACCTCCAGAGAGTCTTCCAGAAGCGTGTCACAAATTAAAGGGTGCCTTTGTGACACGCTTCTGCCTTTTATTTTTGTCTTTACATCTAAAAATTATGTGTTTCATTTAAAATAAGTAAATATTGGGTTTATGATGAGAATAATTTGGGGGGCACATATATTTCATAATTTTTGAAACCACCATTCTCTCGCATAACACAGATAACCTTTGAGTTTTGCATTTAAGGAGAGGAACACAATACTGATTAGTATAGGTCATAGTATAGTATTAGTATAGGTCTCCCTAGTCACTATGGAGAGACTGCATTCAATAGTCCGTTATCTGTATTTAGATGAGAGGAGACTGGCTTTCCATTTCCAGAATGAGACTGAAAGAAGCAGATAATTACAATAACAAATAAGAAAATTAAATAATTTTAACAATGTAGAGCGATAAAATTGTCAGCACCATTTTTTTCTTAAACCTTGGGGCCATTATTAAATAAAATACAGGCCACTTGAATTAAAGTACTGCAATACCATGACAGTGGATCTGATTATGAAGATAGCTGCTAAGTATCTAAAGGGTGAGTAATGTATACACTGTGGATACGGTGAAAAAAGTGACAATTCATGTGCTGTGCAGGACAAAACAGGATGGTGTAAGATTTCTGCATACTCTTCAGAATAACTTGCCATTTGAAATATGAATTGTTTCTCAAATTTTTTATTTAATATTTTCAGAACAAGTTGTCCTCCAGTAACTGAAACAACAAAATAAATGAAACCATGTGTGGGACAGAGAGAAGAATTCTGTTCCTCTAGTGGTCCTTATATTAACTTTGTGGATTAAATTGATGTACTTAACCTCTCTCCAGACTTGGTTTCTTTATATGTAAGATAAGGTGGTTGGTCTACATTTAAGTTTGCTTTTTTTATTTTCACCTAAAGCTGGTTGCTCTGTCTACAGCACTGTTTATCCATTTCATATCACCAAAATAATTTTCTCTTCTTAATTATTATTTTAAAAATCCACACAGTAAAGCAAATAAACTCAAAAATGGAGGAAAAGCTTCAAATTGCAGTTTTTAATCATATTACAATAATGGTTTATGTTTCATTTTCCTTTAATGTACATCAAACCTATCTTCAGGATGGTTGTGTCAGGACTAAAGTGACTCTAGTTCTCAGCTTGCCCACAGGCCTGCCTGGTATCCTGGTGTAATTATGAATAGTTTCTTCTTTTATTCTCAAAAACTTCCTGATTTGAATAATAAATTTCTGGATCACCTCAATCGGAAAGGGCCACTGAAAGTTGTTTTGATAATAGACACTATTTCTTATGCATTTAGACACTGGGTAGAAATCTTTTTCATGTATAATATGTTTTAATACTTGTCATCCCTAAAAGCTAAGTATTATTATGACCATTTTTGAATGAGGAAACATTTCCTGAGCTGACAGTAATTGCAAAGCTAGGGCTCTCTAACACCAAAGCCCATAAGTACATCATACTAATTTAGAGTCAAAATGTGATAAATGAGCATTTCCATCCATTAGCTGACTTCCAGGTTCACTGCTGACAATGAAAAAAAGAAGAGGCTTTTGGTTAAGTTCAATTATAAAAACTGAAAAACTATGACATTACATCTTATAGATATTCAACTTTAAATGCCATGAATTTTAGCAGTCTTCTCTTTTTAAATTCAAAATACCAAATACTAGAGAATTCTTCACAAAGTCCTGATCTCATCAAATTTGTATGTTTTCTAATCACTCGTTTCCCCAATACATTGAATTTGTCAAGAGGAACAAAAGAATAAATAACCTGTAATCATTGAGAAATGGAAAGAGAGTGCCGTTGGATAATATGGTCAAGCTTCTCACCACTTTTATTATGGAATTAGTCATGTGCCTTCACTCATTCTAAAGCCAGTATTATACATTTATTATATGCCAGGTAGCTTTGTAAAGCTCTTAATAGTGTATAAATCTCTTCATTAACTTTGTCACTACAATAGAATTCTACCTTGTTCTAGGTCAGAGATACCTCTCTTCTTGAGTGGAGAAAGTTGAAGTAATTTTGAATACATAAGAGTCAAATTCAAGTTTCTTCAGAAACACCAGGATAATCCTTGGTAAAATGTAGGCTAAGACAACACATTGCACTATATAACTAAGTTTTAAATTTTTTCTATCAGCAGAAGTATTTTTGGAAAAGGTTCATGTTCCTCATTACATAAAAAGACACAAAATGACACCAAAAGAGAGAACAATATCAGCAAGCATGAATTTAGATTCCAGGTAAAAAGGTATTTATGTGGAAATCCTTCTGCTGACTTTGATTCCCTTAAAAACCCAGCTATTTCTTTTTAATTGAAAGTTATAATGGAAAATGATACCTGATTTACATTTCAAATTTTCACGTAACTATAAACTTTTATAGTGGTGAACAGATGTTGATGTGAATTTTACAAAGCTGAGAAATACTTTTCAAATTCATGTCAGAGGAATGTCAAATTGAAACCAGGAAAAGAAACACTAAAAGAGGAGCGAAATTGAGATGTATATGAGGATTTGTTTCATATGGCAATGCCTTTTTCTAACTAAAATCCTAAGTGACTGATGGTCCAAAGAAGTCTTCAATAAGGTGAATCTGTTTATAGACACAGGCTCAAAACCAAATTTATAGCTACACAATTAATAGACAAAGGCACCCACACATTCAAGCATGTCATGATTAAAGGTCCTTATTTACACTTCCGTTATTGAATTTCAAAAGAATGCTTAAATGTAAACTACAAAATTGTCATGGACTGAGTTTTCATAAAACTTGACATCCATTGTAGCAATCATTTCAAAGAGAAACGAGCAGCAACTTGCCAGTCCCAGAAAAAAACACTGCCAAAGCTTGTCTCTGATAATCTGACCAACTTGTTTTTAAAATGAGGAACTCATAATTGACCCTGTAGACTACTTATCACTCGCAGTTCCACATTCATTTGATTAATAATTAAATTCATAAGGAACAACTCCCAGGAAGAGAGGAGTCAGCGAAAAGATAAACAAGAAGTTGATCTGAAAGGCATCCTAGGAATAGGAAAATGGTCTTGCTAATCATGCAAAATACTTAAAATAATTTCATTGTTCTATGTTAAAAACGCCAAAAGGAAATGTAGGACAGAAACAGCTCCCAATTTCTAGAACTTCCTTTAGGATGATGAAAATATTAGCCTTTAGCATCTTGTGCCTAAGTATTTTAACTTGAGTTACCAACCAAATTCAGGATTTTCTTGCTCCACTATGCTCTCTCCAAAGCTTAAATTTGTTTTGATGTATTACAAAAGAGTATGTTTATGATATTTAAGGAAATAGATAAAGGCACCGGATATTGCATGCAGAATATCATTTGTTAAGTCATACGTCAATAAGATCTAGTGACAGGCTGGGCCCTGTTAGTTATGTTTTTCACGGTATGATAAGACGTGTTTTGTACCAAACTATTTTCTATAGCTGGACACAACATTCCCAGGGGTCCTTGTTAAGGGTTTGAACTTCCACTTAAAACCCCCACATTAAATTCCTAATAAGCAAAATAATTAAATAAATCCTGAACCAACTCCACACTTTAATGCCATTTTATTGGGTGTTCTATTTAACTTCCACTTGTGGCTTAATAATTTCCTGTTCTGTCTGCTCACGTCCAAGGAGTCATCTCATGGTATTTACCAGGCATTCACTGGTGCTGAAGGGTTGCCATAGTCTTGACACACAAGTCATAAAGCATCTATGCGGAAGCAAATGCTACTACAACTGCTGCTATTTTATATACAGCAAGAGTCACCCAAGGGGCTTAGAACAAACATAGCATTGTGAAAAACAGGGCAGCTGGTTGGCTAAATGTGGCCCCCAGCTGTCAGTCAGACAACTGATGATAATTAATTACTAGAGATTCAGAATGGCTCTGCCTGTGTCTAAGTCCATGGTCATAGGACAGGCTCTCTAGGAAGGTCTGCTTTCATTTTTTTTCAGGCCACTAGGGGAAATTTGGGGCATGAAGGCAGAACAACAGATGTATCAGCAATGCAGATTTATCTCAAATCTGGTGGTAAAATAAATATGTGGCAAGTGAATTATAGATTTGTTTATACTTAAGAGGATTATATTTTTGATGGAGAACTGAGTGAACTTGTTTTATTTAAGTTCATGTTTAACTACAATCATTTCATATGCATATACTTTAAAAATTTATAAAAGTTTCAAAGCACATAAAAGTACCAGTGGAGTATGGGGGAAGTCTTTTGTTGGTTTGTAAAATAGTTACATAATAATAAAAAAAATGTTGAAAAATTCCTAGAAAGAAATCTAGAAAATCTCTGAAGCTAAGTAAAAATGTATGCCACTTGACGGAAATCTGTAGTAGTGTGCTTAGGCTCTTGAGAGAGCTGCCCTGTGCTGACTTTGAGCCTCTTCATGCACTTTTCAATTCTGTGGATTTCAAGGTTGTCAGTCTCCCATGTCAGTGGCTGTGCAGAAATCTTGGATGCCTCTGAATATTCGTATATATGGCTGTATGTCCACTGATATTGTCATAGAATTTTGAGTCATCATTTGTAAGTGCCTGATGCAAAGAGAAAAAAATATTATCCTGTTCAGTGAACATTTTATTAGATACTTGTGCAAATGTTCAGCAACTTTCATACCCCTAGTCTAAGTATGGCTCATGCAAAACCATATTTTCAATATATAAAAAATATTTGTTCCTGCCCACTGTCCCACAGCCCAGCGACCTGGGGAGAGACCCACCCTGTGCCCTGTGCTTGGGTTCTTTATTCACTAAAGCATGGCTCCACAGCCCAACATCAGAGTACTTATAGGCTTGAGGCTGCTGCCACCATAAAACTGGGATATCGCCACTTCTATCAAAGGACAACAATAAGGACCTGGTAAGGTGTCACCAAGGTCCTGTGGGCCTGGCTGCACCAGAGGTTTCTCTACTAGGGGTGCTAACAGTTATTCTATTGCTGAGGTAACTAGGAGTCTTGCATGGGTTGTCTCTCTCTTGTTTGTCCTACTAACAGCCAACTTCTTATGATTACCCTTTCACTAGTCATATAATTTAATACCTCTATATTCTCACATCATACCTCATAAACATCTCAGCCAACTCCCACCTCCCCCTTCTACCATTAGAAACTGTAAGCCATTATGCAAATCTATTGACTATATGGTAGAAGATAACCAAACTCATCATTTCTGATTATAGCTACAAAACTGTAAATGTAAAAATAGAAGCTAACTGATCTATGACTGCACATCAGGTACATTAAATGCTGCAATATTGATATCCCCCTTAAAAATGAGGTATTGGTAAACTGCAGGGACACTATAAGATAATAGGGCAGAAGATGTAATAACTCAGATCTACACTGCAACAGAGGAAGACTCATAGACATCATGAAAAACCAAGGGAGGAAAGTGCCCCAAGCAAACCAAGATACTACAACAATAAAATCCACAGGTAGCAAAGAAATTTCAGAGAAGGAGTTAATAATATACATAACTAAAATTATCTCAAAGAATTAAAGAATGACCTAAGTGTGTACACACAGGCAAAAATCTATCATTCCAACAAAGAGATAAGAGAACAAATACAGGTAGCAAGAGATTACTTCAATAAAGAGATAAAGATTCTGACCAAAAAAAAAAACCCAGAAATCCTTGAAATGAAAGAAACAATAAGCCAAATAAAAAACTCAATAGAAAGCATCACCAACAACTAGATCACTTGGAAGACAGAACCTAAGACAATATACAAAATCTTGAAAATAAAGTTGAGCTCACAGTGAAAATGGAAGAAACCATGAACAGAACATCCAAGAATTATGAATTATCAAAAGACCAAATTTAAGATTTATTGGGATTGAGGAAGATTCAGAGATTCAAACCAAAGTTTGAATGAAATAATATCAGAAAACTTCCCAAGCATAAAGAATGAATTGGAAAATCAAATAAAGAGGCCTATAGGAAATCAAATGTACAAAATTACAACAGATCTACTCCAAGACACATTATAATGAAAATGCCTAGCATACAGAATAAGAATAGAATTTTAAAGGCCACAAGAGGGAAAAATCAGATTACATATAAGGGAAAATCAATTCCTATCTCAGCAAAATTTTCAACCCAAATCCTTAAAGCCAGGAGATCTTGGAACAACATATACCAAGCTCTGAAAGATAATGGGTGCCAAACAAGAATCTTATATCAAGCAAAATTAAGCTTCAGATTTGATAATGAAGTAAAAATTTTTCATGATAAACAAAAGCTAAAAGAATTTATAGCAAGAAAACCTGCACTAGGACTAGGGTTGTGGCTCAGGGGTAGAGCACATACCTAGCATGTGTGAAGCCCTGAGTTCAATCCTCAGTACCAAATAAAGATAAATAAATAAATGTATTGTGACCATCTGTAACTAAAAATATTTTTTAAGAAAGAAATAAAGAAAGCCTGCACCACAGAACATTCTTGGAAAAATATTCCACGGGGAGGAAATGAAAAACAACAATGAAAACCTACAAAGGAAAGAACTACAATAAAGGAAAAGCCAACCAAAGGAGAAACCAAGTCAAGTTAAATACCAAAAATAAGCAAAAATGACCAGAAATACAAATCATGTCTCAATAATAACCCTGAATGTTAATGGCCTAAACTCACCAATCAAAAGACATAGACTGGTAGATTGGATTAAAAAAAAAAAAGACCCAACAATATTCTGCCTTCAAGAGACTCATCTCATAGAAAAAGATATACACAGACTGAAGGTGAAAGTTTGGGATAAAATATACCATTCACATGGCCTATGTAAACAAGCCGGGATTTCCATTCTCATATCAAATAAAGTAGACTTCAAGCCAATGTTAATCAAAAGGGATAAAAATAGATGGTTCCCTTAAGCTGTATGAAATATCAATTTCTATCCCTTTTGATAAAAAGGGATACATCAACAAGGCATAGTAGTTATAAATATATATGCCCCAAACAATGCAGCATCTATGTTCATCAATTAAACTCTTCTCAAATTCAAGAGTCAAATGGACCACACCACAATAATTCTGGGTGATTTTAACACACCTCTTTCACCACTGGATAGATTATCCAAACAAAAGCTAAACAAAGAAACTATAGAACTCAATAATACAATCAATAACTTAGACTTAACTGGCATATATAGGATATATTATTCATCAATGAGTGAATACACTTTCTTCTCAGCAGTACATAGATCCTTCTCTAAAATAGGCCATAATTTATGCTCAAAGCAACTCTAAGTAAATACAAAAAAAGTAGAGATACTACCTGTATTCTATCAGACCAAAATAAAATGAAATTAGAAATCAATGATAAAATAAAAAATAAAAGCTACTCCAAAACTAAATAATATGCTAAATAATATGGAGACTAAATAACATGCTATTGAATGAATAATAGGTTGCAAAAGATATCAAGGAGGATACTAAAAACTTCTTAGAGGTAAATAAGAACACTGATACAACATATCGAAATCTCTAGGACACTATAAAGACAGTTCTAAGAGGAAAATTCATTGCATGGAATTCATTCCTTCAAGGAAGAAAAAGTCAACAAATAAATGACATAACATTACATCTCAAAGCCCTAGAAAAAGAAGAACAAATCAACCCCCAAAGCAGTAGATGATAGGAAATAATTAAAATCAGAGCTGAAATCAATGAAATTGAAACAAAAGAAACAATTGAAAAAACTGACAAAACAAAAGTTGGTTTTTTGAAAAAATAAATAAAATTGACAAATCCTTAGCCATGCTAATGAAGACAAGGATACAGAAAACTCAAATTACTAACATCCATGATGAAAAAGGAAATTTCATGATGGACACTAAAGAAATATAGAAGATAATTAGAAATTATTTTGAAAATTTGTATTCCAACAAAATAGAAAATATTGAAGGCATTGACAAATTTCTTAAGGCATATGATATGCACAAACTAAACCAGGATGATATGCACAATTTAAACAGATCAATTTCAAGCAAGGAAATAGAGGATACCATCAGAAGCCTAACAACCAAGAAAAGGCCAGGTCCAGATTAATATACAGCTGAGTTCTACAAGACCTTTAAAAAAGAACTAACACCAATACTTCTCAATCTATTTCATGAAATAGAAAAAAAAAGGGAGCATTTCCAAACACATTTTATAAGGTCAATATCACCCTGATTCCAAAACTAGACAAAGACATATCAAAGAAAGAAGTGTCATACCAATATCTCTAATGAATATAGATGAAAAATTCTCAATAAAATTCTGGCAAATCGAATACAAAAAAAAAATATCAAAAAGATAGTGCACCATGATCAAGTAGAGTTCATCCCAGGGATGCAAGGTGGGTTCAACATATGGAAATCAATAAATGTAATTCATCACATAAATAGACTCAAAGATAAAGATTATACAATCATCTCAATAGATGCAGAGAAAGTATTTGACAAAATACAGCATCTCTTCATGTTCAAAACACTAGAAAAACTAGGAATATCAGGAACATATCTCAACATTATAAAAGCTATCTATGCTAAGCCCCAGGCCAACATCATTCTAAATGGAGAAAAATTGAAAGCATTTCCTCTAAAAACTGGAACAAAACAGGTATGCCTTATTTCACCACTTCTATTTAACATACTTCTTGAAACTCTAGCTAGAGCAATTAGACAGGAAAAAGAAATTAAAGGGAGATGGATAGGAAAAGAAAAACTCAAATTATCAATATTTGCTGATGATATGATTCTATACCTAGAAGATCCAAAAAACTTCTCCAGAAATCTTCTAGAACTAACAAATCAATCACCAAAATATCAGAATATAAAATCAACACCCATAAATCAAAGGCATTTCTGTACATCAGTGACAAATCCTCAGAAAGACAAACTAGACAAACTACTCCATTTACAATAGCCTCAAAAAAAAAAAAAAAAAACCTTGGGAATCAACTTAATGAAAGAGGTAAAAGACCTCTACAATGAAAACTACAGAATGCTAAAGAAAGAAATTGAAGAAGAAGACCTTAGAAGATGGAAAGATCTTCCTTGTTCTTGGACAGACATAATTAATATTACCAAAATGACCATACTACCAAAAGTACTATACAGATTCAATGCAATCCCAATCAAAATCCCAATTATATTCCTCATAGAAATAGGAAAAGCAATCATAAATTCATCTAGAAAAATAAGAGACTCAGAATAGCCAAATCAATCCTTAGCAAGAAGAGTGAAGCTGATGGCATTACTATCCCAGACCTTAAACTATACTACACAGTAATAGTAACAAAAATGGCATTGTATTGCCACCAAAATAGACTGTAGACCAATGGTACAGAATAGAGGACACAGAGACAGACATAATTACAGTTATATCATTTTAGACAAAGTCATCAAAAACATATATTGGAGAAAAGATAATCTCTTCAACAAATGGTGCTGGAAAAACTGGAAATCCACATGTAACAAAATGAAATTAAACCTCTATCTATCACCATGCACAAAACTCAACTAAAAGTGAATCAAGGACATAGGAATTAAACCAGAAACCTTGCACCTAAGAGAAGAAAAAGTAGGCCCAAATCTCTATCATGTCAGATTAGGCCCCAACTTCTTTAATAAGACTCCTATAGCACAAGAATTAAAACCAAGAATCAATAAGTGGGATGGATTCAAACTAAAAAGCTTCCTCTCAGCAAAAGAAACAATCAGTGGGGTAAATAGAAAACCTACAGATTGGAAGCAACTCTTTACCACAAGCACATAAGATAGAGCACTAATCTCTAGGATATACAAAGAACACAAAAATCTTAACACCAATAAAACAAATAACCCAATAAATTAATGGGCCCAGGAACTGAACAAACACTTCTCAGAAGAGGATATACAATCAAATAACAAATATATGAAAAAATGTTCAACATCTCTAGCAATTAGAGAAATGCAAATCAAAACTACTCTAAGATTTCATGTCACTCCAGTCAGAATGGCAGCTATCAAGAATACAAACAACAGTAAGTATTGGCAAGGATGTGGGGGGGAAAACGCACTCATACATTGCTGGTGGGACTGCAAATTGGTGCAGCCAATATGGAAAGCAGTATGGAGAATCCTTGGAAAACTGGGAATGGAACCATCATTTGACCCAGCTATCCCACTCCTCTGTTTATACCCAAAGGACTTACAAAAGCATACTACAGGACACAGCCACACCAATGTTTATAGCAGCACAATTCATAATAGCTAAACTGTGGGACCAACCCTTCAGTAGATGAATGGATAGGGAAACTTTAGTATATATACACAATGGAATATCATTCACCATTAAAAGAGAATAAAACCATGACATTTTCAGGTAAATGGATGAAGTTAGAGAATATAATACTAAGTGAAGTAAGCCAATCTCCCCAAAAAACAAATGCTGAATGTTTTCTTTGATATGAGGATGCTGACTCATAATGATGATGAGCGGGGAGCATGGGCGGAATGGAGGAACTTTAGATAGGACAAAGGGGAGGCAGACGAAGGGAGGGATCATGGGAGTAGGAAAGATGGTGGAATGAGTTGGACATCATTACCCTAAGTACATGTATGTATGAAGACACAAATGGTGTAAAAATACTTTTTTGTATAACCAGTGACTTGAAAAATTGTGCTCTATATGTGTAATATGAAGTGAACTGCATTCTGCTGTCACATCTAACAGATTAGAATAAACAAAAAATTTAATTAAAAAATTGTTCCTATTGTTTGAACACAATATATTTACCATTTTGGGGGACACACACACATGTATACATATATTTTCATCACCATTCTTAACTGGGAGGCAAGAGTTTTGTCTGAGTAGTAATTTCACTATGACAACATTACAAAAAAATAAGTCTTTAAAACATTGAGCTTTACCAACCAGGTGACAAAAACAGGATACAGCTTTGTCCTATTTTGTTTTGATTTTTCCCTAGGATTTTGTGAAGTCAAAGTAGAAATAAATAAATGAAAGGTAACATTTATCCTTACTCCAACAACACTTGCTGAGCAAGTGTTCTATCTATTCATTCTAGTCTCTCATTATGGTTAGGGTGCACTTGGCTCACTGTGATGCTATGATATGAGATATCAGAAAATGCAGGAAAATATCTTTTTTTTTGAGAGAGAGAGAGAGAGAGAGAGACAGAATTTCACTATTTATTTTTTAGTTTTTGGCGGACACAACATCTTTGTTTGTATGTGGTGCTGAGGATCGAACCCGGGCCGCACGCATGCCAGGCGAGGGCGCTACCGCTTGAGCCACATCCCCAGCCCCGGAAAATATCTTTTTTAATATTCTACTTTGTCAGGAAAGGTTATATATCCTGTATATAAAATAAATTGCTCTCAATTCAACATCAAAAGCATCACTATGGCACCACAGCATTGTTATTTAGTTCAATTTCTAATTTCCTTTTCTTTATTGTAGAAAGTGTAAGAAAATTATATATATTTGAGATTTTCTCTGAAGCTTGCCTTATAATATACTCATTTTATTCACTTTTATTTAAATCAGATCTATTTTAATTAGATCTTTTCAGAGATATATTAATATAGCACAATTTCAAAATTCAGTAATAAAATAATAAAAATAAAAAATAGGTATTAGAATAATTTAAATTTTAATAATAAGTATACAATAAAATAAAATGAAAATATGATTTTATTGAAAATTACAAATTATTTTAAAAATTCACAATCTAATTTTTTCAAAGCAAATTTAAACATGAAATAATTTTCTCATTCCTCTTTATATAACAGTTGTTGTATGGGAAAAAAATAAGAAAAAAAATTAGGCCTAGAGCTGATCAGGAAAGGTTTTTGGAAGAATTCTTTCATTGTATTAATAAGCAATTAAATGGAAAGGAAGGAAGACAAATCACTCCATTTTATTCAAAATTGCTATCATACGAAAAAATGAATTTATTTATTCATTTGTTTATTTATTTATTTATTCATAGGAGGAATTTAACCTGGGGGCATCTTATCACTATGCCACATACCCAGTGCTTTTAATTTTTTATTTTGATACAGGGTATCACTGAATTGCTTAGGAGCTCAGTAACTTACTGAGGCTGGTCTTGAACTTGTAATCCCCTTGTCTCAGCCTCCCAAGTTACTGCTATTGCAGGTGTGCACCACCTTACCTGGTTAGTTCTTTAAGTATTGGCAAATAAACAATTTATGCTTCCTAATTTTTAAAATAAGTTGCACTAAAGTAAATAAAATTTTAAAATTATTTTGAGGAACCTTTTGATTGGAGTGGATACTTTACAAAGGGGATTATTGTTTGTGCTATTTAAAAAAATACTACCCCAGGAAATACTGTTGAAAGAAAAAAAAAATGTCCTCTTTTCAGTAAGATGAAGAATATTCAAGAAGCTGCTTATGAGAATTTCTGCATGAATTTATTGCCTTGTTTGTATTCTATTCCTCAAAAGAGGTTTATGGATGCCAATTATCCACCCGTTCATGGTGATAACAATATATCCTGAACTAAGAAAGAATGGAGATTTCAATCATTTTTATTGCTATGTATCTCTTAGTAGAATTTATTAGGATACTAATTAATGTAAGAAATGAAGAAGGAATGTTAGAAAGGAGACAGTGAGGAGGTAGGACATAAAGAAAGGGACAAGAAGCAAAAAGGAAAGGAATAATGAAAGACAAACATATAGGAGGAAGAAACTGATGTCAGTGGAAGAAGGAGTAGAGAACTAAACTTGTGGAACTGTACTTTAGTCATCAATAAAGGAGAGAAAACATGGCACCAAAGAACTACCCCAAAATTCTTTATCAAAACATAGCAAGCATGACATGCACAGATGGATGAGTACCTTAATGGGATCAGGAGGCAAATACTGGGGGTGCTGAACTAGGTGCTCCCACAGGAGCTGATATGCATATCCTTTTTGATGGGCTCAAAGAATTTGATGAAAACACTATCACACAGTATTTTACTAAAAGACTTCCCTCATTGCCTTTCACTTTCAGTGGGCAACTCGATGGAAAAGTTAGGATAATCATCTTACAGTTAAATTATGGCCCATTTTCTGTCTAGATTCCTGTCTTTGGGGCTTTGAATATTTACATAAATAAAATAAGATGTATTCCCTGCTTTCGGATATATTACAAAAATTACACATACACACACCGACTTATGAATATTTATCCACATATACGACAGGAAAATGAGCAGATCTCTCAATGATTTCAGAATGTAGAAGAAGACAGAGAAAACTTTTGAAAGACTATCTTTGAAAGGATTGATGGAATGGAATAAGTGCAGAGGAAACAGCAGGGAGGAATGTGCTAATGAGAAAATCATTTCATAATCATATCTGCATTACTGACTACAGCAGAAGGACCAAGTGGGATAATAACGTGGAAATGAGTAGTGGACATCTGTTGTTTGTGACTATCCAGGATTCCCTTCCCCTACTTTTTAAATAGCATTCTGATTTTTTTCTTTTTCTTTTCTTTTCTTTTTTTCTGTAGAGAAACAACGGTCCTCCCACTTTTAATTGCCATGGTTTGGGTGAAGCTAAAGCTCAAACAGTATTTGGTTCAGGCCTGGCCAATGAGAGCAACCTAACCCAACCATCCTAGGGATTAATTCAGGGATGGGCATGTGACTGAAACTGAACAATCAGAACACCACCAGCAAGTATTTTGGAGATGGTTGTCACTACCTGATTCAGGGAACAACATGCCCAATAAAGAGGTCAGTACAATGAAAGGGAAGACCATACTCAAAAGAAAGGGATTTCTGACAACATGTTTTTAAAACCCTCTGGAACCAACTATACCTGAATTCCAATATTTCCCAAAACTTTTAGTTCTGTGAACCAGTAAACTGCCTTTTCTGCTTAAGCCAATTCAAATTGAGTTTCTGTTACTAGCAACCAAAAGGATTTTGACTGACACATGAATTATATGAGAAAAAGAAACCAAATGATAGACAGCTTTCAGGGCACAAAACTCAGGAAAGTAGTTAAGACTCATATATTCGTAGAAATACGGTCAGCCTAAAATTTGAAAGTACAGGGTTTTGTAATTTTTTTTTTTCAAATTGTGGCTCTTTTATTAGCAATGCAACCAGCAACCAGAGGTCCCCTTTGGGGACCTCAAGATTCCCATGTTTAGTAGGGATAATAGTAGCTACCCTGTAGGACAATTGACTATAAAATCAGATATTACATGTGAGAATGCAGTAAGTGCTCAGTAAAGACTATCTCCCTTTTGCCTTTGCTACTGAAGATGCCATCAGAATTTACACAGAAGAAATTCATGGCTTGAATAAATTCAAGTTATTTTCTGAATGTCCCATTGCAACTCATCCTTCCATATTCATGTTTAAAATTTATATTCTTTCTCATTATAACCTCCTCATTCCTTCTCAATGTAGTATTATTCATGAGAAGATGTTACAACAATCAAGGAGGTTTATATATTAGGAAGGACACTTTAAAAAGAAAATGTTTAACCCATTAAGTCCCAAGTTTTTAATTCTGCAAATATTTCAATGGAACTGATGCATATATATTTAAATATATTGTAAATAATATAGAGTTTATTATATCATTTATTGTTAATGATAGTGATATAATTAATGAATTAGTATATTAATGTATTAATAATTCATAATATTAGTACTATCACTAAGTATTTACCTGCTATTTTTCTCAAAAGAATAGAATTCTACAAACAAAAAATATTTATTTTAAAATCACCATAAATGGTATATTTGTTGCTCAATTTTAATTTTAGGCATTCCATAAATGGGAATAAATGGGTTTAACCCATAAGAATGATTTTCTTAAGTTAACATTTTAAGCATGTTGGAGCAAGTTTGTTGAGACAAGAAATTAAGTTCAACTAGTTGCTAAGACAGTATGTGGGGGGGGGGGGCGGAATAGGTCAAAATCAATCCACATATACATAGTATCTATAGATTTAGAGGAATACAATTATCAAGAAATAATTCAGTCTTAATACTGCATGTCATGGATTTATAGACTATTGTACATTCAAACATGAGAAGAATGCCACTAAGATTATAGTATACAAAAATGTTTAAATAAATAGCAGGAAAACAAATTGTTTGGAAATAGTGTCTCCTGTCCATCTTTCTCTCACCCTTTTGATCTAAAACTGACTGCCTTTAGCTCACACAATGACACACTGCCCCCAGGGAAGGAACTCAGCTGACCTACCTTGCCTGACCTTTCTGGAAATTTTACCCTGCTGACATCCCCTGTTTTATGACTTTGTCTGACCTGTTTCCCTGTCGCAGCCTTACCTGGTTCTCTTCCTCGCTCCTTGGTCAGTCTTCTTCAATACCTCCTCCTTCTATGTGAGCTAACTGAGCCCATGCATTCAACTGTTGCCTGCTGTTGTTAGGTCCTGAATCTAAACTTCCAGCTTAAGATCCTTGAGTGGGATAAAAGGCATCTCCTCCTGGATTTTCCATGACTATCTCAAACACAGATGCTTCCAATCCTTTGTCCTGTGTTCCTTCATTTGTTAACAGCACTTCCCAACTAGTAGTGACCTTTCCAGACTCTGAAGAGTCAGTTAGATCGCCTCCACCTTCTCACCCTAACAGCCAAGCAATCAGTGGACAAATCTTATAAATTCTACTTTCTAAGGACGTTTTTCCTATTTGATCTTACATCTCAATTACTGTGCCTGCCACTTACTCCTAATTTAGGCCATTATTTCTCACCAAGAAATAGACCCTAATACCATCTGTTGCCTCTAATCTCATACACCCTTATTCATTCTCACTGACACAATACTTTCACAGTGTGACCTTGGCACTCCTCCATCAAGAACTGGACTCTCCACCTGAGGAAACTCAGTGGATCTTGTGACTGACTGCTTTGACCAAAAGAAAACAGCAGGTGTGATGCTGCACTGGTTCTGGTCATATCCCTTAACTGACTTGGTGATTTCTATTTCCTGCTTCTTGAAAGCCAGCCACACATATGAAGTACAACTACTGATTATCATTCCTTAAGAAGCCCTAATCACAGGGAGGAAATAAATGTGAGAGTAAGAGGGACTGAGGTGCCTGTGAATGAAGAAATCTTCTTCAATACCAGCCCAGCTGAGCCTTCAGATGACTCTAGCCCAAGACACCATCTGCCAGCAACCAGCAACCACATGGATGATTCTAACTGAAAAACATTCACCAATGCTCAACCAAGAATGGAAAAGAAACAAAAATGATGAATAGAGTAAATTTGGGGATGGTATGTTACATCACCATAGACAACTGAAACACAAAATTTGGTTTTCAATTTTCTCTGACTCTGGTAGAATTTCTAAATTGGAAAAGTGATAATAAAGTCTACTTTTCAAGTGTTAAGTCATCTATCAACTTGTTGAAAACCAAACAAGAATACAAAGGCAACAGCAATAAAATAGAGCAATATCTTAAGATCTTTTTAATTGGAAATAGTTATTGTCTTTAAATAATAAAAACATAGAAAAAAATCAATATCCACTTAAGTTAAACTTGTTAAAATAATTATGATATATCAACTAAAGGAACATCATATACTATAAAAGGAATATCTTTACACTATATGAATTGATATGAAATAACGCCAGTGGAATAAATTAAATTACAAAACAATATACACACTGATGAACCCATTCTTTTAATTCGCATATGTATTTGTAAATTTGGTGGAAAATCCAAATATATTACAAGGGTAATATTGATGATGCTTGACAATGAGGGTATTAAATTTACAATACTTAAGTTTTACTGATTGAACACTTTTACAATGTATAAATGTCACACTTTTTAAAGAAAAATTCAAATCTGTAAAAAAAATAGATATTTATCAAATGCCTGATTTTGTCTCCCCACCACCAGTATAACCCTATCTGGTACTATCTTTAAAGTACTTTACATCTACTTTCGTCAGTCTTTACTTTAGCAATACCATAGAATTCCAAGGTGCAATTATATTATTATTATTATTATTATTATTATTATTATTATTATTAGGAGTCAAATTATTTGATGATGCAAGTTTAAATTCCTTAACCTGGCAAATGAATTCTCAACAATTTTGCTCAAAATTATTTATACATTTTTTCAGTGTCTTCAATGCTTGATTCCCATTAACTATATCAACCAGATTGGTTTCCAGAACTGTCCTGCTGTACTCAGGCTGTTCTCTTCACCCTCCATGTTTGTTCCACTATTGCCCCATATCCACACCCCTGTCCTTCAAGGCCAGGATCATTGACATGGTTTACTCCATCAGAAGTCTACAGCTCATCATCTGCTTTTACTCCATTCTTGTCACTTTCTTTCTGGTATTCTTGTAATTATTTTAACTAGTATTTTAAATGGATAGTTACTTTATGTAGTTCAAAGCTGAAATGCATTAAAAATATGCAATGAACAATTTCCCTCTCCAGTCATCCTGTTTCTCAGCATTCAGTCAAACAATGATTTATTTTCTTGTGAATTTGATCATGGATTATTTGTGTACATGTAAGTACATAATGCTTATCTTCCCTAGTTTCTACACAAATAATTGTATACATATACACTGTTCTGCATGTTGTGTTTTTCATCTAGGTCATTCACTCATTCAACTACAGTCATATAGAATCTCTAGATGTCAAGAACTATTCTAGACACTAAAGAAACAGAAATGAATGAAAAAAAGACAACCAAAATATTCTACCCTCATGAAGTTTACATTCTAGTGAAGAAGATGGATGATGAATAGATAAATACACTTTATGTTAGATTAAAGTGCTAAGTGTAAAATACTGTAAAAGAAAAGCAGGAAAAAAAGGAAAATAAATACTCTGGAGATAACGTTTCAGGTAGGGTGACAAATAATGGCTTCACTGGGGGGCTGAGATTGTGGCTCAGCGGTAGAGCGCTCACCTAGCAAGTGCAGGGCCCTGAGTTGGATCCTCAGCACCACATAAAATAAATAAATAAATAAAATAAAGATATTGTGTCCAACTACAACTAAAAAGTAAATATAAAAAAAATAATGGCTTCACTGAAATGGTACTTTTAAAATAACATTCCAGAGGCAGTAAAGTATTAACTACTTTACTGAAATAATATTTCAGGCAGTGGGATGAAGCAGGATTATGCCTACTGAATTCTAGGACTATCAAAGAGCCTGTTTTTTTGTAGCAGGGTAAAAATATGAGCTAGTATTATTTTAAATATTTTTACTCATATTGTATTTGAGTTTAAATTTTCATACAATTTAGTATGATTAGTATGCATGGTTCATCTTAGTTTCTTCTGTTTAACCCAGAACCTAATAAATAATCAGTGCTCAAGAGTTATTAAATGATAAATGGATATAGAAGGGAATTAATAAATCAATAAATGATGCATAGTCTAAGACCAATAATATATGGTAGATCCAGGGTCTCTGCATTCACCACATCCACTGCTTGGAATGCTGTTCTCCTACATGCCTAGGTCACTGATGCCCTCAGTTCTTGAAGATCCTTACTCAAAAGTCACTTCTTTGTGGGACCTCACAGAACACTTATCTAAAATTAACCAATTAACACAAGTAGCAAAGAAAGAGTAAAAGACTGATTAACAGTTTTGCTTATTTTTCTGAGCCAAAGAAGCTTGATGCTGCTGCACAATTTTCTATAAAGCTTCTGTAGAGGAAAAGGGTACACGTGATAACTGACATAGCACAAACACTTCTCCATCCTTCCACCACGGAGGTTATGTGATGTGCTCTGTCATTTACCAGGAACTATAGAATACTTATCAAGAAGCGAGTTTATGTCTATTATGTACTGAGGCATGACTCAATTTTCTTCAATACAGACCTGTCTTATCATGATGTATAAATTAGCTTGAAGTTGTTTTTCAATGTGATTGAAAAATACCTAAATTCAATATTCCCCATTTGTCTCTTATATATCATATCCACATATTTTTCAACCTAACTAGACTTGTATCTATTAAAATGAGACAAACTAGATCCACTTCTAGATGAAATTTCAGAGAACAGCTACTAGATTGAAGAACTAAAGAGATGATTGGCAAGGAATGTAAAATTCTTCATAAAACCCAATTTCAGTGTTCTTGGAGTGGTTCACCAACATAAGAAGAGTTTACTGAATCTGATCTGTCGAATCATTGCCAAATCTAACTCTGATTTTATCTTAATTGAAATGGATGCTGCATGAAACCAAGACCTATATTCTGAAAATTGTTTTCCATGCAACATGCATTAAAGAAACTTGTTCCATAAGCACATCTGGTCTTGGCTCAGCACGTGCTGGGAAGAATCTATGCACTGTCTTCATTGCTCTGACATTAACACTTTTAAGAAGACCTTGCTTCAATAAACACATTCAAGGACAGCTCATGTCAATATTTTCAAATCCTTTAAACCATCAAGTTATCCTAGAATGCACATTAAATTGTTGCTCTTATTGTTTCTCATCAAGTCATAGATGAGTACTGAAAATACTGCTCCAATTTCTTCAGCATGTCTCAAGCATAACACAATTTTTCAACAGATGCTACAAAAGCACTCATTGATCTCTAAGGCATTTAATACATAAAAGAAAGTAAAAAATGTGCCTGTAATCGTATATTTTTAAATGACTAGTTTACATAGCTGTTTTCAGGCTCTTCCATTTTACTACCCTG
The DNA here is from genome assembly GCF_021218885.2 of Marmota monax. Classification (NCBI taxonomy): domain Eukaryota; kingdom Metazoa; phylum Chordata; class Mammalia; order Rodentia; family Sciuridae; genus Marmota; species Marmota monax. The sequence continues at coordinate 1,628,984 of NW_026694162.1, forward strand.
AACAGAATATTTCTCAATTGTAGAACTTACCACAAAGAAAATTATGGTCTGGAAACTTTAAAACAGGATAGTTCTGTTTAAAATCTTATAACTGGAGCACATTCCCAGCCATTTGAGATCTATTTGTGATCAAAAGTTATTTCCAATATTTTCCATATTGGCATTTAATACAAACATATTATGGGCTAAAATTATCTTTATTAGATTTTTGTTCATTGTAAGTACTTATGTCTTAAAAGACAAAAAAAGTTGTCAATGTGAAAGAAATGTTTGTAAATTACTTAGTATATGTTCAAATGATCTGAAACAAGAAAATAGTTTCATTTAGAAAGTGCATTGAAATGATCAGACATGAGGAAATGATTTCTGTGATATTATAGAGGAGTAAACTAGAAATACAAAACAGAAAATTAGATGTTTATGTTCAGTGGATAATAAATGAAATATCACAATAGGAAATATTAAAATTACTTTAGATTTTCTATATTTAGAGGTTAAAATATTTCCAATCTCCTTATTCTTCAAACTTAAAAAAAAATTTCAGATAAAAATTAATTTTGTGAAATATGAATTACTTAATTGCAGAATTCATTCGGAAAGCAGAAATAATCATTGCATCATGTGAAACTTATCCTAAAATTTCTAACACTTCTCTTTATAAAATGCCATTTTCTAATCTATTGTATGTTTTTGTAAAACATCACTAAAAATATGGATTAGTAAGTGAACCAAAACCAAGTGAAGAAAAGATAAACATTCTATGTTTAATTTCTTTAAAAGAAAAAAATTGAGTACATTTTCACAATTTCATATAAAAGGGTATACCCTCAAGAAGATTCAGGATAGCAACGCCTATTTAGATATACGAAATAATAAACCTGTTTTAGTTGACTCATCCTACAGAAAATTAGCCAGTATTATTTGCTATGCACCTGTTTTATCCAGATTTAGAACCTTAGCAACTTTCTGCTATCTTCATCCATTTAATTAACTTCCTTTTTTCCTCCCCTCACCTCTGATACTGGGGATTGTACCCAGCACCTCACTTATACTAACCCCGTGTTCCTTAAACAACATTCTTTTATGTGCTGCTGGGGATTGAACCCAAAGTCATTTTACCTCTGAGCTACAGCCCCAATTCATTTTATTTAATTATTTAAAAACAGGGTCTCACTAAGTTGCTGAGGCTGGCTTCAAACTTGTGATCCTCCTGCCTCAGCCTCCTAAGTTATTGGATTTACACTGTTGCCAGGCTAACCTATACTCTTCAACATCCATCAGTGCAAGTCACTGGGTTAGCTCTGAAAGGAGTGGTAGGAAGTTTGAAGGAAGGAGGGGACAAGAATAGGAAAAATAATGGAATGAACCTCAATTAATTTTCCTATGTACATATATAAATATTCCATAGTGAATCTCTACATCATGTACAGCCACAAGACTGGGATCCTAATTAGAATAAGATATACTCTGTGTTTGTATAAATATGTCAAAATATACTCTGTCACATACAACTAAAAAGAAACAAAAACTTAAAAAAAAAAAAGACATTTGAAAAGGTCACTGCTTTTTGGGAGTTTACACTCTGGTGAAGAAAGGCAAACAATTAAAGAGTACACAAATAAGAAAACAGGGTAATTGCAGGTGGTAATGAAGGCTATGAAGAAAATAAAAAATGTACTGAGAGAGTGTCTAGATGGGTTGATTCTACTTTCGATCCAGTGCTCATGGAAATCATATATGAATGATAAAATGACAGCCAAGTAATTATATGGAAGCAAGAATATTCTAGAACATAATAAATACCTAGTAAAAGGGCCTTGATATAAATTTAGCATGTTTGAAAAACAAAAGTGAATGAACAACTTCCAATTTTGGCTACAATGGTCTAATGAGTGGTCTATCAAATTGTCTATCAAATTTAAACTCCACTTTTTAGATAACATAAAACTAGACAAAATTATGTAAAACAATTGTATTGTGGGTGGTACCTGGCTATGATTCTTGAGAGTAGGGAATGTGATTTGAGCTCCATATTCATCTTAGCTCTCTGTTTGAGGGTATGTTCAAAATTATAACACAGAGGAGAATTCTAATATACAAGAAAGGATAAGCTAGGCAGAGGATATCAGGGCTGCTGGGAAGGCTGGAATTTATCAGAAAATTGAAGAGAAAGAAAATCCTCAGGAATCTCCATAAGAGTGGCCTGAAGTCTAGGCTAAATATTATTATGTATACACATGCAAGGAAAACTCCATAAGGCACGTCACAAAATTACTCCAAGCTGAAAAGAGATTCCAATAATGATACTTTATGAAGAGAGCTCCTGTAAGTTTAGAGAAAGAGTTACCCTGGAAATGCCCTAAAACATTGAGACACACACACACACACACACACACACACACACACTTCAAATCAACCTTAATAATTTCAAGTTGAAACTCCAATAAATTTACTGCCTTTCTGAAGATGGTTGCATCATGAGAAACTATTAAAAGAAGATAACATTATAAAAATCCTCAACAACATAATATCCTCAGCATATAGCATATTATTGATATTATCAGACAAAGACATTAAAATGTAATCTAAAAATAAGGAGAAAGTTGATACTAGAAAATTTTTGGAGATGATGCCACTTAAAAAATAGTGATAAAGGCATTTTTTAAATTATATATATATATATATATATATATATATATATATATATAGAGAGAGAGAGAGAGAGAGAGAGAGAGAGAGAGAGAGAGATTTTTTTCAGGGATTTAAAGAAAAATATGGACATGTTAAGTGAACAGAAGAGAAATCTCAAAAGACAGAAATTTTAAAATGGTCTAAAACTAAAAAGTAAAAATTTGAAGTTAAAAAAATAAACAAAATGTAAAGAGAAGAAAGATATATCATTAAACTTGAAGCCTTATCAATTCTTTTAAAAAATTCAAACCTAGTGCCAGAAAAAAAAATGTTTATAAAAAAAATGAACTGTGTGACATAAAAAACAATGACATTCAGTCTAATATACATGCAAGGAAAAGAAAAGAAAAAGAAAAAATTTTGAATGAATAATGATGGAAATATTCTCAAATATAATTTTAAAAGTATTAATCCAAAGTCACAAAGAAGACAATAAATCCAAAGCAAAATAAACCCAAAGAACTACCACATAGAAATGTTTAATGGGATGCTGAAGTTTTAGGTATATTACTGTTTGTCATATTATATACATAGTCCCTGACCTATTATTATTTGACTAGCAATTTTATTTTAAACTTTATACTGGTAAGAATTATACATCATATTTTGAATTTGGACCTTTCTTCAGGTCCAAATATGTGGTAGTCTCTTGCAATGCTAGGTAGCAGCAGCCAGTCACAACTCCCAGACTGTTGCATGACATGAGGGTAGATAATAGATACTCAAAGTGCCACATTACTAAGAGGGTAAGAGCATTAAATGCATTTTCAATTTAATGATATTTTCAACTTATTATGCTTTTATAGAAGAACATCTTCAAAATTCAACATCATTTCACTGGAATAGAGTTGAGTTAGATTTCTTTTTATTCTTTGTTGTGGGAAGGTGTCGAGCAGCCTCTAGTCTGGTTAAAAAGTCTAACTTCTAGGCAAATAGCCTTTAGAAGATTCTACTACTTGATGCCCCATGGATTATGTGTTATTTTATTCTACTATTGAGAATGCAAAATACTCCCAGCTCTGTGTGGGCTCTGGAAATGGTTCCACCTATTCCTTTCCAGTGTTTTGTTTTTTTCTATTTCTGGGAAGTTGCTTGTCACATTTGTGCTAATTGATACTGAACCAAAGACCCTAAGAAACCCCTCTGCACATCTACACAGAACTTTTTGTGTGTAGTTCCTTTCACTTTGGCATTCTATCTTACACAATGTAGCTGTGTTAGCCTTTCTGAACTCTGTCACTTCAGCTAGGTAAAATCAACGGCACTGAGATTTTACTTCCCTACATGAAGGCCTGGAAACTAACTTTATACAACAGGTCCCTATGATTGTAGGACATATACTCTGATTTTCCTTCTTTTATGGATTACAATACTGCTTTGCTTTTGGCAAATGCCTGAAAAACATTGTTTTATACATTCTGTGTTTTTCTCATTTAAGTTGAAAAATAAGTTCCATGGAGAGTCAGTTTTTAAAACTACCACACCACTAGACTGTCTTTATTTACAGATGACATGATTATCTACATAGAAAACCCCACATAAAAGCTGGTAGAAATAAGTGAGTTAACAAGCATAAGGGTGCAAGGTCAAAGTTGTATTTCTACATATTTCCATGAAGAGCTGGAAATTGAAATTTTCAAAAACAGTTCCATTTATAGCATGTAAAAAAGTGAAGTACTTAGAGATAAATCTGAAAACAAAAAAGATGTACAATACTGAAACTGCTGACCACTATGAGACATTGATCAGAGAAATTAAAAAGTTAAAAAAAAAAAGAAATACACACGCACAATATTCATGGATTGAGATATTAATTATCCTTAGAAAGCCAATAGCCAATGAATTTATAAAAACTCGAAAGACATAACTAAGAAAACAAAAACAGAAGCCACAGATTATGATTAAAGGATTGCAGTGTGTGTGCATGTGTGTGTGCGTATTGTGTGTGTATGTGAATGAGTGTGTGTGTTTGGAACCAGGGATTGAACCAGGAGTGGTTTACCAGGACCTTCTTTATATTTTTTATTTTGAGATAAAGTTGATGAGGGCCTCACTAAGTTGCTAAGACTGTTTCAAAATTGCAGCCCACCTGCAGAACCCTCCCTAGTCTTTGGAGTTACAATGTTATGACATGAAACCATGCCGCACATGAAGCATGTATTTAACAAAGTGGAGGAGGTATTCAAGATGGCAGAATAGAGAAGGTCACTTTCCTGGCTGCTCCATTGAATGAAACCAAGAAAGCAGATAGGCAGCTTCTCAGCAAGTTGGGTGAACAAACAAACAAACAAACAAAAAAGATGAGGGACTTTACTGGAATTTAAAACTGGACATTTGAAGCAGATCTGGGACTCGGGAGGTTGGATATAATAAAATAAAGAAGAAATCCCTAGTGATACAGCCAGGCTGGAAGTACCAGCCAGAGCACTTCCTCTATGAACAAAGTGGAGTGATAAGTGAATTAAAGGTATTTTATTAAGAATTTTTGTAGCTGTGTTCATCAGGGATATTGGTGTGAAATTTTCTTTCCTTGATGTGTCTTTAGTTTTGGTATCAGGGTGTTACTAGCTTCATAGAATGAGTTTAGAAGGGTTTTTTCTCCTTCTCTATTTCATGGAATACTTTGAGCAGAATTGGTGTTAATTCTTTTTTGAAGGTCTTGTAGAACTCACCTGAGAATCGTTCTGATCCTGAGCTTTTCTTTGTTGGTAGACTTTTGATGGCATCATCAATTTTATTGCTTGAAATTGATCTGTTTAAATTTTCTATGTCCTCCTGATTCAATCTGGGTAGGTCAGATGTCTCTAGAAATTTGTTAATGTCTTCAAGATATTCTATTTTATTAGAGTATAGATTTTCAAAATAGTTTTTGATTATTGCTGTATTTCAATAGTGTCCATTGTGATACTTTTTCATTGTGAATTTTAGTAATTTGAGTTTCTCTTTCTTTCTCTTTGTTACTGTGGCTAAGGGTTAATCAATTTAAAAAAAAACAACTTTTTGTTTTGTCAATTTTTTGGATTGTTTCAATTTTATTGATTTTAGCTCTGATTTTAATTATTTCCTGTCTTCTAAGCAACACTAAAACCATGTCTTTGTAAAAATGCAAATTCTTTTTTTTAAAATTTTTATTGTTGGTTGTTCAAAACATTACATAGTTCTTGATATATCATATTTCACACTTTGATTCAAGTGGGTTATGAACTCCCATTTTTACCCCATATGCACATTGAAGAATCACATCAGTTACACATCCATTGATTTACATATTGCCATACTAGTGTCTGTTGTGTTCTGCTGCCTTTCCTATCCTCTACTATCCCCCCTCCCCTCCCCTTCCCTCTTCTCTCTCCCTCTACTGTCATTCATTTCTCCCCCTTGTATTATTTTTCCCTTTCCCCTCACTTCCTCTTGTATGTAATTTTGTATAACCCTGAGAGTCTCCTTCCATTTCCATGCAATTTACCTTCTCTCTCCCTTTCCCTCCCACCTCTCATCCCTGTTTAATGTTAATCTTCTTCTCATGCTCTTTGTCCCTACTCTGTTCTTAGTTACTCTCCTTATATCAAAGAAGACATTTGGCATTTGTTTTTTAGGGATTGGCTAGCTTCACTTAGCATAATCTGCTCTAATGCCATCCATTTCCCTGCAAATTCTATGATTTTGTCATTTTTTAATGCAGAGTAATACTCCATTGTGTATAAATGCCACATTTTTTTTTTATCCATTCGTCTATTGAAGGGCATCTAGGTTGGTTCCACAGTCTTGCTATTGTGAATTGTGCTGCTATGAACATCGATGTAGCAGTGTCCCTGTAGCATGCTCTTTTTAGGTCTTTAGGGAATAGACCGAGAAGGGGAATAGCTGGGTCAAATGGTGGTTCCATTCCCAGCTTCCAAGAAATCTCCATACTGCTTTCCAAATTGGCTGCACCAATTTGCAGTCCCACCAGCAATGTACAAGTGTACCCTTTTCCCCACATCCTCGCCAGCACTTGTTGTTGTTTGACTTCATAATGGCTGCCAATCTTACTGGAGTGAGATGGTATCTTAGGGTGGTTTTGATTTGCATTTCTCTGACTGCTAGAGATGGTGAGCATTTTTTCATGTACTTGTTGATTGATTGTATGTCCTCCTCTGAGAAGTGTCTGTTCAGGTCCTTGGCCCATTTGTTGATTGGGTTATTTGTTATCTTATTGTCTAATTTTTTGAGTTCTTTGTATACTCTGGATATTAGGGCTCTATCTGACGTGTGAGGAGTAAAGATTTGTTCCCAGGATGTAGGCTCCCTATTTACCTCTATTATTGTTTCTTTTGCTGAGAAAAAACTTTTTAGTTTGAGTAAGTCCCATTTGTTGATTCTAGTTATTAACTCTTGTGCTATGGGTGTCCTATTGAGGAATTTGGAGCCCGACCCCACCGACTGTAGATCGTAGCCAACTTTTTCTTCTATCAGACGCCGTGTCTCTGATTTGATATCAAGCTCCTTGATCCATTTTGAGTTAACTTTTGTGCATGGCGAGAGAAAGGGATTCAGTTTCATTTTGTTGCATATGGATTTCCAGTTTTCCGAGCACCATTTGTTGAAGATGCTATCCTTCCTCCATTGCATGCTTTTAGCCCCTTTATCAAATATAAGATAGTTGTAGTTTTGTGGATTGGTTTCTGTGTCCTCTATTCTGTACCATTGGTCCACCCGCCTGTTTTGGTACCAGTACCATGCTGTTTTTGTTACTATTGCTCTGTAGTATAGTTTGAAGTCTGGTATCGCTATACCGCCTGATTCACACTTCCTGCTTAGCATTGTTTTTGCTATTCTGGGTTTTTTATTTTTCCATATGAATTTCATGATTGCTTTCTCTATTTCTACAAGAAATGCCGCTGGGATTTTGATTGGCATTGCATTAAACCTATAGAGAACTTTTGGTAATATCGCCATTTTGATGATGTTAGTTCTGCCTATCCATGAACAGGGTATATTTTTCCATCTTCTAAGATCTTCTTCTATTTCTCTCTTTAGGGTTCTGTAGTTTTCATTGTATAAGTCTTTCACCTCTTTTGTTAGGTTGATTCCCAAGTATTTTATTTTTATTTTTTTTTTTGAAGATATTGTGAATGGAGTGGTTGTCCTCATTTCCATTTCAGAGTATTTGTCGCTGATATACAGGAATGCCTTTGATTTTTGCATGTTGATTTTATATCCTGCCACTTTGCTGAATTCATTTATTAGCTCTAATAGTTTCTTTGTAGACCCTTTTGGGTCTGCTAGGTATAGAATCATGTCACCTGCAAATAGTGATAATTTAAGTTCTTTTTTTCCTATTTTTATGCCTTTAATTTCTTTCGTCTGTCTAATTGCTCTGGCCAGTGTTTCGAGAACTATGTTGAACAGAAGTGATGAGAGAGAAAAATGCAAATTCCTTTAATTCACATTAAATTAAATTATACTACAGAGCATTAGTAAAAACACAGCATGGTTTTGGCACTAAAATGGACACCTAGATTGATGGTACAGAATAGAAGACACAGAGACAAATGCACATAAATACAGTTATCTCATACTGGTCAAAGGCTCCATAAACATACATTGGATAAAATATAGCCTCTTCAACAAATGGTTCTGGGAAACTGGAAATCCATATGTAATAAAGTGAAATTAGACCCCTATCTTTTTTATTTTTTTATCCTTATTTTTTATTTAATTGATTTTATTTTTAAAAATACATGACTTCAGAATGCATAAATATAAAAGGACAGACTTGAGAAGAAAAGGGCAAAAAAGGAAATTCTAGAAACTCTAGACAGCTACATTATGAGACACTTCTCGGCAGTTTTTCTTTTCTTTTTCCTTTTTGTTTTATTTGTTTGTTTGGTTGGTTGGTTTTTGTACCAGGGCTTGAACCCAGGGGCACTCAACCACTGTGCCACATCCCTAGTCATTTTTATTTTTTTTATTTTGAAACACAGTCTCATTAATTTGCTTAGAGCCTTGCTAAATTGCTGAGGCTGGCTTTGAACTCCTGATTCTTCTGCCTGGACCTCCTGAACCAGCTGGGATTACAGGCGTGGACCACCACACACCCAGGACCAATTTTAAAAATAGTGAAATATTAATACATGCAGGAGAATCTCAAGTGCATTAGAATGCATTAAAGAATAAAAACACACAAGGCTACCCACTGTGTATTTCCATTTATACAAAATTTCAGATGCCAAAAATATCAGTAGTTGCCTAGAGTCAGGTGCAGTGAAAGGAGAATGACTGCAAAATTAGCACCAGAAAATTTGGGGATTATTTTATATCATGTTTGTAGTAGTGACATATTTTTTTTTTCAATTTATATTGAATTTTTATACTTATATGTCTTAGAATTGGAATAAGTTAAATATATATGTATATACTTGAATATTAAACCCAGATCACCTTTATTTTAAAATGAGAAATATTTCATTTTAGTAAAGTATATGTGTATATTTTAGAATTAGCTCATGATGCACACTTTATAAATGTTAAATAGTGACATATAATTATTCTTTCAAATTAAGACTGAATGCTCCTTAGATATTCCCTTTTCAAAATTCAAATAAAGTTCATTATCAGCCTTAATGCACCAACAGCTATTAAGCTAAACAGTTTCTTACATTTTTGTGTTAGAAAAAAGATTGTAGTTACAAAGTAGGTATAAGTAAACTTTCAAAGCACACATTTAACTTTTAGCTATCATTTTTAAAGCCAAGATCAAATATTCTTCATTTGTTTATCCTGTTTGCACCTTGTATTGCTCATTAATTTGTTAATAATCAAACTCCCTAATTTCAAAATTATATAGCTACTTGTTATTTCAAATTGAATAAACAAATAACAGAAGAATATATAAATAAAATGTGTATATGTTTATAGAAGCCACTTGAAATATATCATGGTCTTGGGTTTATCTTTTACAGCTGGAAAATAGATAGTAATTTAAACATAAATCTCATATGTGTTGATTGAAAATATTCAATGATTCAGAAAGGGATTTTGATAATTATCCTTCAGAGTGTCTTCCTCCTATCTTTTTCTCCCTCTTCCACCTTCATTCTCTCTGTGTATGCGAATGCATTTCTATAAATAAAGTTGCATTATATTGTACTGAATAAGTCTTAAGCTATGCTATATGGAATGAATAAACCTTACTAATGAAACCGGGTCGTAAAGAGATGAGTGGATAAACAAATGGTGGCATACACACACACACACACACAGAGAGTGGAATATTATTTTGCCATAAAAATAAATGAAGTACTCATAAAACTACAACATATATGAACTTGAACCTCAAAGGAAAATATACTAAATGAAAGAAGTCAGATATAAAAGGCCAGATGTTGTATGCTTCCTTTTGTATGAAATGTCTAGAACAGGCATCTCCATAGAGACAGGAGGAAGATGAGTGGTTGTGGGGTGCTGGGGTTGGGAAAAGAGGAGTTGGTTACTTAATGGGTTCAGGGTGATTTTGGGGGGTGATAAAAAAATTTAAAACTAGAGAGAGGTGGTAGTTGTACAACATTGCTAATGTACTAAATGCCGCTCAATCACACACATTGAAATGGTTAAGTGTATGTTATGTGTGTTTTTATAAAGTAACCTATCATAGCAATCGTCCTCCTTTTCCCTCTCAGTATACTATTTTAATAAATAAAGATAACCAGGCTGAGAAAGGAGGACCCCAGGTTCAAGACCAGCCTCAGCAACTTAGTGAAGCCCTCAGCACCTTAGTGAGAACCTGATCTGATCTACAGATCTCCCAGAAAGCAATGGTGTCATTCAAGAAATCTCCTGGGCTGAGTGGTTCATGCCAGTAATCCCAACTTCTTGGGAGATTGAGGCAGGAGGATCAATCTCAAGTACTACAAAAATAAAAACTAAAAATCAAGATCTACAGACAAGTTTGAAAATTTTAAAACACCATAAATAAATATCTAAGACTTTTATGTGTAATATTTACTGTTCTCAGTGGAGGCTGCTTTTTAACCACTTCTGAGATTTAATTTTTATTTTTTAAATTGATATGCATTAGTGATATAATGTGATGTTTCCATATATGTATACATAGCATAATAATGAAATCAGGGTTAGTAGCATATCCATCACCTCCACATTTATCATTTCGTTTTAGCGAGAACTTTCAAAAACCTTTTATCTATTTTGAAATATATCTTATGGTTACCTATAGTCACACTGTTGTGCAATAAAATCCCAGCAATTATTCCCTCTGTTTACTTTTAACTTTGGACCAGTTGGCCAATCTCATCCCAACATCCCCTTCTTCTTCCTTTCCCCAGCCTCTGGTGACCACTATTCTATTCTTGGGTTCAATTCAGTCACATTTTATTAGATTCTTCATATGAGTAATACTGAATGATATTTTTCTCACCATGTCTTGCTTATTTCACTTAACATATTATTCTCCAGGCTCACTTATATTGTCATAAATGAGAGGACTTCATTCTTTTTATGGCTGAATAGTATTCCATTTATATGCCACATTTTTTTATCCATTTATCAGTTGTTGGACATTTAGGATTCCACAACTTGGACATTAAGATTCCATATCTTGGCTTTTTGAAGAGCACTACAGTAAATATATAAAGATAGCTCTGTGGCATATTAATTTCATTTCCTTTAGATATATGCTCAGCTGTTGGAGGCTGTTATTAATGTTAGCATGTATTTGAAATGACTTCTGATGTGACCACTTTTCCTTACTGCTTTTTGATCCTTGAGACTTAGTAATCAACAGGAGCTAGATTTTTTCCCCCACATCATTCGTATTCCAATGTTAGTACTACCAGAACTGGGAAATTCCAGGAACATATCTGTGAGTCTTAACACTCCACCTCATGTGTAATATGAGGTCAATGATAATGTTGCTTTGTTAACTGTAAATACATAACAACAATAGGCCTATACTTCACAGAATTACTTTTTGGCTTTGTTTTTCTCATCTATTATTTTCACATTCTCGCCTAGCCTGTAGGGTTTTTAGAGCATAGTGTGGAACTTCGCATTTTATTAATGCTTGCATAGCACTAGGCAACTAATAGTTTCTTAATAAAAATAATTCATAATAATTGTGATGGAATTGGTTCCATGAGCAACAAAAATTGAATTCATGTTACACATCTAATTTTCAATTCTTTCAAATTCATGAAGCCTATAATTCCACAGGCTTTTTTTCAGCCAAAATGTTCAGAAAAGTGTCAAAAAGTTTGATGAGAGTAAAACTACAAATACAGACTTCTTTAGCATCTTATGGTTATTTTTATCTAGATATAAAATTAGACCACAATTCTGAAAGAATCAGATCATTTCCCAAACAAGATCTCTGATGCACACCAAAATTTGAACTTAAAAAATTCTAATGACCTTCTATTAGATGTATGCTCCTACAAGAATAATCTCTAAAGGAATAGCTGATATTTTTAAAGGAAAAAATTCATAGAACTATGGCAGAGACCAGTGTTCCTTCCATCTACTGAAATAAAATTATGTTCAGAGACTAGAGACTAGTGAGTCTCTAGTCCCTACATTTTCCAGTCTCTAGCTGATAGGCAGGGTTAAGTGCTATAGTAATTTCCAATGGAAACTGTAAATGATGTGCTTCACTTCTGGGCAGGGACCTTCAGAGTGGATGTACCTCTCTCAGGTGCCAGTTTTAACCAGTAGATGATAGTGGCAAAGGTTAGAAGGAACAGATTCTTAAATCATTCTTTGGAGAAAGCCATCTGCTAACAACCAGCACCAGAATGAAATATGAACGAGGATTAAACTTCTGTTATGTATAAGCCACTAAATATTTGGGCATTTAGTTGTCATAGCATTTTAGCCTGTACAGGTCTTTTTAAAGACCTAAGGAAAAGTAGCAGCAGGAATGAGAGAATTAGAGAAACAATTGAGATGCACCTAAAAGATTGGATCAAAATGGAAACTGTTACAAAATACATATGATAAAAATCACATCTCTGTGGTCTAGGTAAGAGCTAACAATGACCTAATAGTTCAGAATGGTGGATTCATCCATCTGTTAGCAACAAAGTTGAGGACCTGGTTCTCTATCTTACACGTCACGCTAAAGCAAATGTGACCACTGTGCTTCATTGTGGAACGTCAAACTGCGTTTTTTTTATGAAAAAGATTTTTTTATTTATATATGACAGTGAAATGCATTACAATTCTGATTACATATATTGAGCACAATTTTTCATATCTCTGGTTGTATACAAAATATATTTGCACCAATTCCTGTCTTCATTCCTGTACTTTGGATAATAATGATCATCACATTCTACCATCATTAATAACCCCATGCCCCTCCCTTCCCCTCCCACACCTCTGCCCTATCTAGAGTTCCTCTATTCCTCCCATGTTCCCTCTCCTTGTCTCACTATGAATCAGCCTCCTTATATCAAAGAAAACATTCGGCATTTGGGTTTTGGGGGATTGGCTAACTTCACTTAGCATTATCTTCTCTAACTCCATCCATTTACCTGCAAATGCCATGAATTTATTCTCTTTTATTGCTGAGTAATATTCCATTGTATATATGCCACATTTTTTTAATTCATTCATCTACTAAAGGGCATCTAGGTTGGTTCCACAGTTTAGCTATTGTGAATTGTGCTGTTATAAACATTGATGTGGCTGTGTCCCTGTAGTATGCTGTTTTTAAGTCTTTTGTTATAGACCGAGGAGAGGGATAGCTGGGTCAAATGGTAGTTCCATTCCCAGTTTTCTAAGAAATCTCCATACTGCTTTCCATATAGGCTGCACCAATTTTCAGTCCCACTGATGAACTGCAAAACATAGAATGCTGTTCTTGTTCATTTAAACCTAGAGATTTTTCTCCAAGATGGTTTACAAAACCTCTTAGTATTATTTTGTGTTAACCTACTAGGAATTGACATGCAAAACAAATTCATTTTCTGCAAGTGCCCATTCAGAGGCAAAGTTATTCATGCTGATGAAATCTACACTTATCTGAAGTGATCTTCATGAGAACAGAAAATTCTAGGAAGACCCCTGAGTAGCTAAGCTTACTTTCAAGTAGTACCACTTTAGATAAGTGATGTGCCATGACAAGTTGCCAGTCAGAATTTCCTTTTTTGCCCTTTTCTTCTCAAGTCTGTCCTTATAGCTATCAGCTCTTCCTTTTTATTCCTTATGTCAGCTTGCTAAGCATTTAACTGGGTGCAAATGTTAACTACTAAGAGACAGAAAAATGCCCAGGCCTTGCATATTTTGCAAAGAAAAGTAATGAAGACATCAAAACTAAAATCTGGCAAAACATGGGAAAATCAGAAAGCATCACTTCTATAATATTCTATGTCATTTGTCGAGGCTGCTGTATGTGGAGTTGATGAACTAAGAGGATATGGGACAAGAAGCCCATGAACACGCTCTCAATTGGAGACTCTCCTTTCTGTTACAAACTCAGAGAGGCAGAACTGCTATAGTCCTTGAAGAAAAAAAGCAGCTTTAAATTGTGAAGAAATAAATTTTTTTCTGAATTTGAAGGAAGAAAATAGGAACTCTGGAATTAAAAGAAAACATTTATTTAACAAAAAAAAAAAAATCTCAGAAACTGATTTACATATATACCAAAGGTAGAATGTACAGGAGAAAGAGATTAATAATAATAATAAGAAACACATACATTAGTATGTATGATAGAGCTGACAAGACTCACCAGGAATGGACCTTACTTTAAATGATAACAAAAGATAGCAGAAAAGAGAGAGAGGTTTAGGGGGTAGGAAAGTCTGGAAGGACAGATTGCAGTCATACACAGTTATAGAGAGGTTGAATTATTATTTTGTTTACAATAAAACCCAGAATTTAAAAAAAAAAAATAGTTGTTCTGCTTCACATCTTATACCAATATGTACGTAGTCAATTTCAGAACACTCTAAAATATAAAATTCACAGGCCACAGGCTTGAGGATCACAAGGGTTTAAAAATGCACATTATCTGTCACCTGGGAGGGACAAGAAGGCCAAATTAAAAAAAAAAAAGCATCAGAAAGAACAGGAAAGAAAGTAGGGAAAATCAACACAGAAATATTTGTCAGCTACCCTCAGTGACTTGAAGTTCATTCCAACATTGCCAGCAAGGTGCATTTTTAGCTTCTGTATGCCACAATTGTAGATCCAATTGTAGATCTACAATTGTATATAATATTTATGTTATTTTTTTTTCATCTGTTCTTCTGGTAAGTCTTACACAAAATTTCATTGGTCTCATTTTCTCCTTGTATCAGATTGTCCCGGGATTGCTTGAATACAGGGAAAATATGGTGCTGTTGTAACAGGCGCTTGTCTGGTTTTCTTGTTCTGTTTTGTTGTATTTTTTTGTTCTTCTACTAGACAGTGAACTGTATAGGCCTGGACCATGCCTAGTTTACTTTTGTGTTCTATCAGCTAGTCTAGTTCTTGGTACAGACTCGGAACTCAATAATGCTTGTTAATTGGGTGAAAGAAGGAATCAAGCTAATTACTTGATCTTATGGAAAGGTGGACTGATATGTCTGTTAAAAATGCATGAGGACTTTTCACTGACAGGAAAAGGGAATGCATATATTTTCTTCAAACTTCCCACAAAGGATGATTGAAAACTCTATACACATGGAGACAAGACATATAAGAGAACTTGGGAAGGTCAAGAGGCTATCCTGTCTATTACCCACAGCCAAGAGGTCTCTGGATCTCAACACCACAGCAGTGAGTTCCCTGGGTCTCACTTTTTGCTTCACATATCCCCAATATGGAGCTAAAGAAGCTAGAAACCCAGTAGTGTCAGCAGACAGAGGCAAAAAACCATTCCAACTACAGCTTACTCTTCCTAGTCAAAGGACCAGGAAAGGGACAGTGTCACCGAATAGAAATTGTTTAGAAAATAAACAGTTTACTGCAACCAAAAACCAGTATTTTCTTATCTATACCCATATCAAAAAAGGCCACGTTAGGGATCTGAGATATAATGAAGTACCTAATTCCTCTGTTAGAGTGGTATCAGAGGAGGTGAGTATGAAGCCTGGCCTTCTACCTCTCTGCTCAGCAGGGATGGAATGTTCACCCTTCCCCACTGAGGGGGAATTGGAAGAGAGCTGGTGGAAAAGTGAGGACTTGCCTCACTACCCATGGGGTAATAATGCCACTCCATTGGCTCTCCTGGGCCCGTGGTCAGTGGAGGCCATGGGAGAACAGGCACAAGACTCTCCTTCTTCCTCCTACAAGGAAGATATCATTGAGCATCTGGGAGTCTGAACCCCGCTACCCGCTTCCAGAGGTTAAAGGAAACTGGATACTCCTACAGTGAGAATATTGAATGGTATAACCACCATGGAAAACAGTTTCTTTTAAAAACCAAATGTGAAACTACATTACGTCCAAGCAATTGTAGTCCCAATAATTTAGCTCAGAGGAAC
Organism: Marmota monax; assembly: GCF_021218885.2. Classification (NCBI taxonomy): domain Eukaryota; kingdom Metazoa; phylum Chordata; class Mammalia; order Rodentia; family Sciuridae; genus Marmota; species Marmota monax. Next base: position 1,645,141 of record NW_026694162.1, read on the forward strand.
AAAAACTTGTTTTGTTCACACAAAACTCAGTACATGGATGTTCATAGGAGCTTTATTCATGACAGCTGAAAACTAATTTAATTCGATTCAATTCAAAGCAATTCAGTGGGTAAATGAATAAACATCCTGGTTTACATCCATACCATGAAACACTACTTAGTAATAACATAGAATGAATTACTGATACACAAAACAACCTGGATAAATTTCTCAAAAATCATGCCTAGTGAAAAAGGCCAATTCCAAGAGTTTACATATCGCATGATTACATTTAGATAACATTCTTGAAATGACAAAAAAAAAAAAAATCTTAGCAAACAAGAAAGAATTAGTCATCTCCAATGAGCAAGGGTTTACAAGAGGAAAGTAAGTGTGGCTATAAAAGGGCAACCTAGAGGATCCTTGTGGTGATAGCAAGGCTCTGTACCCCGATTATATCAGTGTCGACATCCTGGTTATGACCCAATACTGTAGTTGTAGAAGATACAACACTGTGGGAAATAAGCATACATGAGCTCTCTATGCATCATTTCTGAGAACCACATGGACCTGCAATTATTTCAACATAAAGATCTTAATGAAAAAAATCACAGTTTTTTGATACAGTGAGGAGAGAGAGCAGATGAGGCCATGTTAACTAGAAATGTAATGGTCAATCTTGCGTGGAGAAACCTATTCTTCTATATTCAGTGTGCCTTCCACAAATCTGGCTATTGTTCTTCAATACCATTTTGTCCTTGGCCACCCAACATATGTCATCATGATTACTTTTCATATTTCTGCTTTACAAAAACTTTTAAGATTAGTTTTAATATGTTCTCAATTTTCAAAAGAAAAAGGAGATGACGATTACGTGTGAAAAGTCCACATTAACAGGAAATGGAGCTATAATCAAGATTTACAGCTGTGTCAGTACAAAAGAGTGACAAACAGTAGGATATAAAATGCCAAAAAAATCTTTTGCTGGGAGCATTAAAATCTACTGTAAATCAATTTTTCAATCCAAGATACAACAGTTTTCAACTATTAAAATGTCTAGTGTATACCTCTGTTAAATGGCCTCTGAATGAGAAGCAGAGCTGCTATTGAATTCTCTCATTGAGTTCATAGGGTCATGAGAGGTTTTCTGATAGCTTTAGTCCTGTTCTGGGAAGCAAAAGTTCTGGAATTTTTTACCTCAAATCTCTGACGTAGATTTGACGCATAACTGAACATGATAGAGTCTGTCTTTAGGATTTGCTCTTCCTGTCAGGGTTATAAAAATTTCAAATGCAGGTTCCTTTAGTGTCCCTTTACCTTTTTATCCTGCTTGAGGCTTATGAAGAACAAAGTAGAGGACACCAGCTAGAGTCAGGGCCATGGCTGATGCTGAAACCACACTTCCCAGAGCTTTGGGGGAAATCAAGCCAGCATATTGTTCAAATGAAAGACAAACCCTTCTGTTTCAATTTCTTCCCTTTCCTCTTCCTTCAGCTTCCCTCATTTGACCCACGTTCCTGAATCCGCTCATGATAGGGGCACGCCATCCCATTCCCTCTGGAATCTTAGAAGGACACACAAGACATCTCTGGACTAACTTTTTACCTATTCACTCTTTTCCCTGCAGGGAAAGAAGAAGAGCAGAGAAAGGATAGGTCTGTATAATACTTCCCTGTATGACCCACTGTTAACTCTGATAGGAACATCTCTGATATCACTAAAATAGGAATTGCCTACTCAGGGAAGAAATGCTTTGCTTTACAAATACTCCACAAGAAATCTCAGATCAATGCCTACTGGGACTGTCAAGAAACCATTTAGCAGCTCCCTGAAATCTATAAATGTGTATTTAGGACTTCACATGTTCAGACCACACATGGCTGAAGGAAGTGTCAGAATATTGCTTGCCATGAATTACCCACAGCTCCAGTAATCACAGCATCTGTTCTGCTTTCCTTTTGCATGGCAAATAAGCAGAACTTTAAAATGTTCGAGCTCAGAGTACTATCTGGTGCCTACAAAGAGCAATAGTTTGTAACACCAGGAAACTTGAATTAAAATCATCATTCTGAAGAATCAAAGAAAACACAGTGAGTAATTGTATCATACCTGTTATTTATCTGGGCTTATCTGTTCTAAAAGATAACTATGCCTCAACATCTTAGGGATAAGGTGATAATTTCATGGGCTCTAAGTTAGGGACAGAGACCAGGGGCAGTTGTTAAGACTATGAAAAGTGGCTGATTTCTTTCTTTCTTTTCTTCCATCATTTGTTCTATCAGTAGAAGATAACATATATGTGTTTCTATACATATATTTATGCATACTTTTATACATGTATTTAAATGTGTGTATACATGTATATCTGTACACACACACACACACACATTTTGTCTGATATGTATGTGGTTGTTCTACATTTAATCAGGAAAAGTCCAGTATAAATAATCCTTATCTTAGAGAAGTGCTTATGAAGAGTAGTCTACAAGTCATCAAGTCTTCTTCATGAGAGTTACCTGGGAGACTAAATATTCTAAAATTTTAGGGTTGGAGGTATAGCTCAGTGGTAGAGCATTTGCCTAGCATGTGTAAGGTCTAGGATTTAATCCCCAGCAACACCAAAATACAAAAAAAAAAAAAAACAAATAGGAAGAGAGAGAGAAAGAGGGAGGAAGAAATTTCAATACTTGGGTCCTAGTCCAAATCCACTAAACAAGATCCACTGGTATGGATCCCAGGAATCTGCATTTTAGAGGGACTGCTACAGTGATACCTATATTTACTAAACTTGGAGAAGCAATATCTTCTAGATTTTTCTGTTTTATTGATTGCACTCATTTCATCTGTCAGTCTTTGAAGGTAAATATGGCTTTAGCCTTCAAGGGAGTCAGAATTCTTAACTGACGTTCTCCTACTAATAGAAATCTCAAGAATATTTAAAATTAATAGAACCACATTTTCATAATTCTCTCTATGACTGTTTAGTGAACATCAGTGAAAAATCTAGCCTGAAAATTCAGCTTTCTAATGAGACACTTGTCTGTAAACATCTACAAAGAAAACTTGGCTTTTCCTTAGCCTTTGCTGTGTGTGCCATACTAACTGATTTATCTAAACTGAAAAGTGATGTACAAATTTATTTCCTTCAGTTACATGAGTCTTCAAAATAAACCTCACCATGTGTAGCTATCAAAAGCCTTTAAAATGGGCCAGGTGCGGTGGTGCACACCTGTAATCCCTGCAGCTCTGGAGGGTGAGATAGCAGGATCTCAATTTCAAAGCCAGCCTCAGCAATGGTGAGGTGCTAAGCAACTCAGTGAGACCCTGTCTCTAAATAAAATACAAAATAGGGCTGGGGGTGTGGCTCAGTGTTTGAGTGTCCCTGAGTTCAATCCCTGGTACCAAGAAGAAAAAAAAAGCCTTAAAAATTAGTTAAGAAGACTCATTTGGCTCAGAACACATTTCTTTTGAAGACTGGGAGCTGGGAAAAAACCAGCAGCTTTGTAAACATTGTGTTATTACACACAGCATATAGCAAGATATGTGTAAATGCCTCAGAAATATAACCTGCAGGCTACATTTCTCTTTAGAAAAAAGGTAATATGACTATGTTTTAAGGCATTTTATATTTACATTATAAATTGCATCAACACAAACAATATTTGTTTGTTTTAATCCAGTCTGAATCAATCAACTTCAAGTTCTATTTGAGAAAAGTGGGACTCTTGAAATTTTTAACCATCTGTAAATTTTGGAAAGGGGCAACTCCCTATTAATACTTCAGATGAGAAAATTTTCAACCATCAGTTAATGTGGAACAATTTATATCCAATAGGATTTGAATCCAAAGTATTTCATCTTTGAAAATCTTATCTCAAGTATTAATAATGGTGTGATAGGTTCCTCTAAAATAAGAAATATATAAATTTTAAAACACATAGTAATAGAGCATGGCTGAGAAAATTGCCAAATGATTGAAAGGTCACTTGATACATGAAGGTTCCCTCTCAGCTTTTAGAATACAGAGGCATTTTTCACATTTCTGATAAACAATATAGAAGCTAAACCTTGTATTAAACAACTTCCATCTCCTTGCCATAAGGAATAAATAACTATGAGCTTTGAAAACAAGTTGAGTTTATAGCCCAACTGGGTTGTCTTTATGGATTTTAGAAAGTTTTCAAGTTTCAAAAGTTAATATTAGACTGAAATGTAGCTTCTGTCAGCACTAAAATGCCTTTGGTGGTGAGTGACATTGCAAATGCAGTTGAATAAACATATCTATGGAGATGTGAGATGGTTTGATTTTTACATGTATCTTTATACAGAGGAATTTGGACGCTTCTTGCTTTTTAACAGACAGTTAGGAATAGAGGAATTGAACCTCAGGTAGTGACTCTTGAGTAGGTTGAGAATATCTCCCTTAAAAGACTTTCAGCAATTATATTCAAAAAAGACATGAACTTCAATGCCACAAACACAAGATAATTACCTTACTAACCATGCACAATCAAATAAGGCTGCCAATTGTTGCATATAATTTGTTTCACCTTGTCACTTAAAATGGCGAACATAGAATTTCATTTTTATAAACAAATGGTGAAACCACAGGAAGGACTCATGTCATTTCAGGGCCCTAGAAAGTAATAAAGCCTTCTACAAAGGGAGGTTTAAAGTTGGCTGGAGGCTGAATGAAGGCTAACCTCTGAATGTTGTCCAACATTCAGAGAGAAAATGATGGGGGAACAAGAGCATCCAGGTGGATTATAATCAAGTTTTAACTTCTGAGACTTTGTTATGTTTTTCAATACAGCGTAACTTACTCTCATTGACTTCTGATTTCACTTCTCCCCAGGGGACAGGGAAGCTTATGAGAAGAACAATATTTATGCAGAAGAATTCAGGAGTGAAGCTTTCAGGGAATGAAATATGTATGCTGGTCAGTGAAAAGGAAACTGCTCATCTTCCCAAGACTCATGAATAATCCTTGTTTACCCCATAATAACCATGAATTTGTCAAATGCATCTCTCTCTCTCTCTCTCTCTCTCTCTCTCTCTCTCATGTTTGCAGGGATTATGATTGATGAATCCAATGCTGCCATCTTGTTGGAAAAACTAAATAACTAAATAATACAATTTGTGTTTCAAAACACTGTTTTGATAGCCTAGAATTATCAAAATTAAGGATGGTAATAATCTGGTAATTAACAGCAATTTCTTTTATCACCACAGAAATGGCACGATACAAACAGCAGTGACCTATAATTTCCCTCACATAAGATTTGCATATATTATCGCTGTATTTGTAATTACCCCAGCAGTCACCCAAAATATCACTTATCATTTGCTCATAAGATGTCAGGGATGTTAAAGTAGAGTGAATTGCCTTATTTTCTAGAGCCATTGAACAAAAGGTCATTGCAAAAGAGAAAGTTAAACATGATGTGACAAGTACAGCGGAAAGGTAATTAGTGCCATTATCTCTTTCTTGCTAACTCTTTGGTAACAGAAAAGTATGTATATATGCAGAATTTTTTTAAAAGCCAATTTATTTTGCTTTTGTGTTGTCTCCATTGTAATTAAAACTGAAATTAAATAGCAGAGGGTTAAAAAGTTTAACGAAATAAACAGTAACTGAATTCTAACACAGTTTCACTCCTCTCTGGATTTGTGCTTGGATCTTCTGTTGGTGTGAGGGACATTGGTGGATGAACACCTTTCTGCCAGAAAGCTTTTCGTTTGAACCTCCCCAATGCAGATTTCCAACTTCTCCAAGGACATTGTACTTTCTCATTTTTCATCAAGTAGCTGTTCTCTCTCTTCCTGTAGAAAAACTAACAAGTGTAAATTCATGTTGAACCAAAACTTTAATACCTAATCTTAGACATCCATGTTCTGTACCCATGTCTGGGGCATCCATCCTACTGCCATTAAAAGAATGTCAACACCACCATCTTAAAAATGAAGCAGACATTACAATTTCTAAAGCCTGTAGGTGTACGTTTCTATCACATTTGACAGAGAGTGTGTGTGAACACTCCTAGGAGCAAGGGTGTTACACACTCATTTTAAAGGCAAGGAATTGCACCAGAAGCATGTTGGGCCCTTTAAAGGGAAGGAAGCCTGAAACCTAACCTGTATAATGTGCCTCAGATGAGAGCCAGGAAAGGGTGGTTCCTGGAGGAAACTTCGCTCACTGGTTCTGTGTGAACAACTATTTCCATCATGTTATGATTTTTATGGACTGCAACATTTGTTTTATCAGGTTAATGAATTTAAAGTAAAATAAAGTTTCCTGGGTAAGATTATTTGTAGACTTGGAAGTTCTTATCATCATGATGGAGAGGATATGACTTCCCACACATAAAAACAGATATAGCACTTTTTCCCAAAAGTTAGTGAAAGACTTAAAAAATCAAGGTAGCCAGACCTGCAGACACATTCCTGTAATTTCAGCTACTCTGGAGTCTGAGGCAGGAAGATCACATTTTTGAGGCCAGCCTGGCAACTTAGCAAGACCCTGTCTCAAAATTTAAAAATTTAAAAAGGGCTGGAGGTGTAGCTTAGTGGTAGAGGGTCCCTGGGTTCAAGTCCCAATACCCTCCCCTCCCCCACATACACTCACGCACCAAGGTGTACTTACCTTAACTTTGTTTGCTCATATACATAACATATTAAATGCAGAAAACACATTTTTTTTCATTTGATTTGTCATCAATTGAATAGTAGGTTCACATTTTTGAAAAGAAATATTTGTACAATAAACAAATAAAGCAATATAAAAAAGCCATAATTCTCCCTTCTATTCTCATTCCTTTTTCATCAGGGCAATTCCTGTTATCAGTGACTTATATATTCCATACACTCACTCTCTCTCTCTCTTCTCTCTTTCTCTCTCTCTCTCTCTCTCTCTCTCTCTCTCTCTCTCTCTCTCTCTCACACACACACACACACACACACACACACACACACTGCCTGAACACCTGGAGGGTATGATTTTATTTAAACAGAAGTAGTACAACTGTACACTGTTTTCTTCATCTTGCTTTTATTAAATAGCAATATAATCTAGATGTTTTTCATGTTAGTACATAAATTTTCTTCATTCTTTTGCATGTTGTAAGTTTTCCATTTTTATGGCTATACCATATTTTGTTTAACCTGTTCTAACAAACAGGCATTTGGAGTGTTTTCCTGATTATGTGATTACAAATACTATATCAATTAATATCCTTTGGTATCTTTAAATGAATATTTTGGAATGACCCTATTGAATTAGATTTATTTTTAAAATCAGTATTCATAAATCTGTCATACTGATGTACTTTAACCTTGGAATATATCCTTTATTTATGGGAGCTTCTTTGAAATTGATAGGAAATGTAGTATAAAAGAAAATGCCCAGGGAGAAATGAGATTCAGGAACTTAATAGTATATCAGAGACTACGCTCCATATTTAAATGTACCTATCATGTTCTAATTTTACATTTTACTTTCTATTTATATTTAATATCTGAAAACTAATGATGTTGGAGGAAAAGGTTTTATTGGTTTTTTCATATACATATGCATCATTTCTAATTGCTTTCTTTGAATGTTAAGAAATACAGAACCCCACTATGTATAACTACAATGCACTAAAAAGAATTTTTAATTAAAAAATGCAAAAAAGAAACAAAAACTACAACACAAACTTCACTGTAATATAAAATATTAGTATATGTATTTGGTTAGAAAAAATAAAAAATTACAAACAAATGTAAACTCTTCCCCTCTCACAAACACATGCCTATAGGATCATCTCCAAAAATTAGCCACTGTTAGAGTCTTGAAATGCCTTCTCAGTTAAGAGGGAGAAAGGATATACAAGTTATTTTTATGAATAGTATACACATTCATAAAATTTTGATAAAATTTTGTTAAAATTTTTAAAAATTCTTCCTAAAATTGAAGCATGACCATGTACATTATCCCTAATACTAAGTAGCACTTGGGTATCATCAAATTTTGCACTTTTTGGACTGCAAAAGACAACATTCGTGCTAATATTTATTTGTAATTAATCATGAATGAGCTTGAAATTAGCTTTTCTCCCTCCAATATTGCTACTTCAAAATTCACCATTTTCTTTTGGTGTTCATACCTCTATTTATGAATGCTTTGTTATATAAGGTTAAGATTATTCTCTTTTTTTCTTCTAAACTTCATATTTTTTTTCCTCTTTTCTGTTTGGAATTTATTTTGGTTCTGAGGAATGAGAAAAAGAGTTTTTTTCCTATATCTATATATGAATACACTACCAGTAAAACTCCACATCATGTACAACCACAAGAATGGGATCCTAATTAGAATAAGTTATACTCCATGTATGTATATCCAAATGTACTCTACTGTCATGTATATCTGAAAATAAATTTTAAAAAAAGAGTTGTTTGATTTTCCTTCTCCCACACCAACACTAATGCCCTACAATTAAGCCAGAGAGAAATATCCTTTCTCCAATAGATCTGAAGTGACACCTATATTGCAAACTACATTCCCATGTCTATTAGGACTACATCTGGCCTCTCCTAGTAGCTCCTGGGTACACGGATACCAGTGCTTCTCAGTCCCCTTGCAGTTGACAAGGTTTTTTTTGTTTTTGTTTTTTTTTTTGTTTGTTTTGTTTTTTAAATGTAAGTACTACTGAGTCTAGGGAAATATCTTTGTTTTATTCTCCAAATTCTCTTGCCCTGCTGGGAAAACTAGAAAAAGCTCAATGTTCACTTGATGCTCTTAGAACAGGTAGGAAGCAATATTAGATTGGGTCCCTCAGGGACTACATATCTGGGACCCCTGTATCACACTGGCTCACTGAAGACTTGAAATGGGAATAAGAATAAGCCTTCATTATGTTAACCCCTAAATTATCAAAGTTAGTTTGTAATTACCTAGCTCATCCCTATGCTTTATTTCTTTCATTTATTTTTTTCACAATATCAAATGTAGTTGTAGTTATTAACTTTTGGTACCTTTTATAGTTATTCTCTATTTTTTTCTCAGAATTTTTCCAGCTATTTTTGTATATTTATTTTTCCATGGATTTTAGCATTATTTCAGGTTCTAGAAAAATTAAATTTGATATTTTTATGGGGATTGGATGAATATATAATTTAGACTAAATTGGCACTTTTAATAGTGCTTAAATGAACATTCCATATAGATCTAAGTATTTGAACTTTTTTGTTGCAATTAAAAATAAGTTTCTTCTTTCAATTATACATTCTAACCAATCATTATTTATATTCAGAAAAGCAATTGATTTTTATAGATTGATTTTTATAAACTGCTAGCTTCCTGAAATCTCCTAATCTATGTTTCCCCTTCAGTTATTTTATTATGTTCTATGTAACTAGTGATATCTATGTAAATAATTTCTCTTATCTAATAATATTGACTACTAATTTCCAGAACAGTAGAGAAAAATAGTGGTAAAACCAGTAATCTGGTTTGTGTTACTATAGATAACTTTGTTTTTTCTGGAATTTTATATAAATAGAATCTTATAGCTTGTATTCTTTCCAGTGATGCCCTTGAGATGAAGGAGGTAAGAATTACAAAGAGATATGAGAAAATGTTCAGGGTGATGAATATGTTTATTATCTTAGTTTAGCAATGTTTTCACAAGTATACACATGCGTCAAAACTCATCTAACTATATGCTTTAAATATGTGGTATTTGTTTCCCCATAAAAATAATCAATGACCTCTCAATAAAGATGTTAAAAATGATAGTGGTAGTGAATGTTTTCTCTTGTTTCAGACTTTGGCTGGAGATACATATTTACATTAGATAGATAAATACAGATATATAAATATGTTTCTTAACCATGTTAAAGAATTAACCATCCATAGTATTCCTAGCTTCTCATATTTTGGCATCAGGAATATATGTCAAATACTACTAAATGTTTTTTTTTTTTTTAATCAAATGTCTTTTTGACAATATTAAAATGATTTTTTTTCATTTATCCAAGTGTACATAGTATTAGGTTTTCAATATATTTCCTAACATTAATAAGCCTTATATTCTAGAAATTGACTATAAGTGTCCATGGATATTATTAACTACTGAATTTGATTTTCCAGTGAAATAAATGTTATTTTTCTCTTCAGAGTAATATAGGTTCTAAAGAGATGACTGACCACTTGATACTGGCCACTGTAAGTTCATTTGAGACCTCAAAAACAATGGATTTTCCAAACAGTCTAGTTTAAAATATCCCTATCATGGATACTATGCTAGAAAATCAATATAATTGTCTTAATAATGTAATCTTGACAACTTAAGCAACATCCAAAAGAGAATGAACTTAGCATGCTTCTTGGTGGCTAATGTCTTCAGGAAGCTACTTGAACTCCCTACTTCATTTTCAATATATTCAGGCTAAATGCTCTTTTTATAGAAGAAAGACAGCACCTGAGTCACTTACAGTTTCTAGAACTTTCTATGTATATACAGCAGCTACCGTCCACGCCCAGTGGTCCATCACTAACATGCAATAGTTTTCCTCAGAGTGGTCCCCAGACAGGTAGCATTAGCCTGACCTGGGAAGCTGGTCTATCCCAGGCCTACTGGGTCAGAAATTCTGAGCTGGCACCCAGGTAAGTTCTGATACCTTTGCAAGACTGAGAACAATTGATAGACAAGGATGCTTATATTTAGCTCTTCAGTCACATTCTGTAACTTAAAATTCTAAGCCACTTTTTTTTCCAAATAATTCTGAAGTAGTCATGTTTAATTCAAATTAAATTTATTTTTAAATGATATACAAAAACATAAAAATGTACATATTTAAGGAGTACTATGTGATATTCCAGACATGTATATATTGTACAATGTTTAAATCAGGTTAAACACATCTATCTCCTCAAATATTTTCCATTTCTTTATGGTGAACATTCAAAATCCTTTCTTTCTTCTAGAATTTTGAAATGCATAGCATATTGTGGTTATCTCAGTGACCCTACTGTGGAAAAGCATACAGGAACTTCTTTTCCTAACTGTAACTCAGTACCCATTGATCAAACTCCTCCCCATTCCTTCCCCCAGGCACCAGTAGCCACCATCTACTCTCAACTTCTATGAGATCAACTTTCTCAGAGAACCCTGAAATATATAGAGATATTCCTATGCTTTTACTCTTAGCTCACAACCCAGCAGAAGATAAATGATACCAGCAGATGTGAAATTTTTTACATAATTACTTGTTTTAAAAGAAGAAATTTTTAATTTTCAGTTATATCTCTAGGAAAAAAATGAATCTTTTGAATTTTTATAGAAACTAGGAAAATATTTTATAGTGACTGGATTCATAATGTACTACCCTGAAATACAGTATCTTGGCATTATACTTCCCAATTGGAGTATAATTGCAGAAGCATTGGAGAAAATAGCAGAAGTCAGGACATTACTCTTCCCCTGCCTGGGACTTCTTCTCAGAAGCGAGTCATAAAGCCTATGAAGGTTCTGGTGATCTTCCCCTGCAGTAGGTCATAAGACCTTCATCTGAGAGGTATCCTTCCCTCTGGAGGAAAGGAATACCCTGATCTCTGAAGGTACAGGGACATAGAAAAGAATCCAAGAACCAAACCTTATTAAGTTCCTCCCAATTTGTTACCACTGGATCATACTGTTTTATGCACTTCATCAAACCTCTCAGAAAAAAATACTCAGGTTTATCAGTTTTTTCAAGTCTTTTTTTTTTTCCTATGAAGGCTCCCATGTCATAAAAAACTTATGTTAAATAATTTTTGATGATTACTCTTATTCATCCGTCTTTTGACAGAGCCTCATTTATGAACCCGGGATGGATTTTAAAAAAGATATCTTCTCCCCTATGGTAGCGAAGCAAGCAATGCATGAACCAGGCGTTTCTTGAAATAAAGCAACAGCTAATAACACTCATATTGCATAGTTAGCCCCAATAAAACATCTGAACAGCTGAGTGAATTTTCTCAGCAACTCATACCAGGCAGCAAGGCAAAGAGGACCAAAAGGCATAAAACTCTAAACTTGGAAACACGAGCATATGTCAAGGCAGTATTTTTTAAAAATCTGAGATGAGACTGCAGAAACAGCACGGTGGTGAGCACTGGAAACAAACTCAAAGGCAAAGCAGACAGAGCCTGATTATACAGAAAGAAGAGGCAAAGGAAATCCTCATGTGAAACAAGGGTTGTCAGCATGGAAATCTGTAGAAAAGACAAGAGCTTGATTGAATATTAACAGAAACAGTCCAAAAAGATGCCCCAATAAATAGAAATAAATAGAAAATAAAAGGATATAGTCAGTACTTGCGTCGTTAAAGCACGTCTAATTAAACCAAAATTTAAAAACTCTGTTTAACTCATCTAAACCAAATTATTTAATAAAAGCTGTGACTTTATCCCTCCCCAAATCCTGACTCTCCCTCTGTCCCCCTCCTTTATTCATCTCCCTCTCCTTTTGGGTTCCTGATGTATTTCATTTTTTTCTGGCTGCTTGCCTCCAATTACCTGTCATTTCTTCATGACTGTACCTTGTTTGGGAAAGAGGGGTGCTTCCGTTCATTTCCTTACTGCTTTCATTTTGAAACTTTCAGAAATGTGGTTTTAGGCAGACTATGCACGGGATTTGCCCTTGCATCATGACAGAGAGCATTTCAGCCCCAGCCAGTGGTGTGCCCATGGAAACTGGGAGTCATTGTATCCTAGGAAACTATGGCAACCAACAGAGGCAAATGGAAAACAGGCCCATTGTCACCATTTTTAACGAGTAAAAGATGTGAGTATCCTCTACCATGAATCCAACTTCCATTTCAAGGAGAAGATGCAATTCAAGTTGGCCCCAATAATCAGAACAGATAAGTATTTGAAAGTATACATATATGACTGATTTGATCCTTGCTATTCTTTAACAATCAACACTTAAAAATTGCTTCCTATAATAACCAGGAGAATCAACAGAATCATCTCTTACTAGCAACTTTTCACACAGTATTATTAAATACATTGCACCTTCCAATGTTCTAGCAATGTATCCATGTGCACAGATAAATGCTTTCTATTGCAGCACAATGATGCCCACAGATAATTCTGGTTTCTTCTGTGGCTTTGTGCATTTGAAATTAATTGAATAATAAACTTAGATTCTTAATACTCAGTTTTGGCTTCTCCATTTGTAGCCCCCAATTTTATTGAGAATCTTCCTCCAATTCTACTAAATAGTTTAGCTGTCTAATCAAACCAAGTTAATGAGAGGCCATATAGGTCACCCATGTAGACACAGCATCTATTATTTTGACAAATGAGTTTCCAGCATGAAAGCAGAACTCCCACTGCATTGCAGTTTGTTTGAGCTCATTTATTTTGCATATCACATGAAGTTTAATTCCAAAATTTCTCTCCCCAGGGAAATCAGGGTCATACCTTTCATTTTTCCTTCCAAAAACAGAATTAGGAAAATAACATCTGCAAGAAGTCTGTATATGTGTATATGTTCATGCACTCGAGTATGTATGGTGTTCACACACATATATTTATCATACTGGACTTAAACATTTTTTCCACAATGTGTCAAATTATATTTATTAAAATCATATAACTTCCAGAAAACAAAAGGCAGAGAATCCAGTGGCATAATGGTGGAAGTTTTTCAATGTAAAAGTGTTCCCCATATGTACAGTGCTTCACAAAGGGACAGAAACGAGAAGATCCTAAATGAGAAGCAGCTAATATTTGCAGAAGCTCATGCATTTGATAAAATCTGGCCTACTCCTTAGTTAAAGCAGGAAATTAGAAAAGCAACATGTGTATTCTAAGTTTTTCAACTTAAACATATAAAGCAGTGTAATTCACAAATATTTTGATATTAAAGCAGTGCTTATCTTCTGTCTTGGAATAATACAGTATCTATAATATCAAGTCTCAGTTCTTTAGAGAATATTAAAAATTCAATATGCTCGCAAAACAATGTACACATAAACTCTATAGATTTTTACATTTTCTAATCTTTCACAGTTATCTTCCTGACATCTATTCCAACAACATTATTTGTTAATAGATTGCCTTTTCAAATATATATTTCATAGGAAATATTTGATTTCTAAATGCATTTACCCATTTATGTAATATTTGTTTGAATTACATAATTTTTTAATAAATAAATAGGATTGGCAATGAATACAACTGATCATTGGGAAGTATAAGCAGCTGGTGAGAGCAGACTTTCATAGACATGTTAGGGAATAATCTATTACCCATGAACAGTTCAAGTAACATGAGCAATAAAGTGTATTTTTTAGAAGAAATCAAAGTATAAGTTGGTTATTTTGAGACTGGTTAAAAAGGATTTCTACTTTATGCACTCAATTTTGGGGTGGGAGGGAACAGACTATGGAAGCTGTACCTCAGTGGCATGCAGGTTTCCCTTGCGAATGTAGGAGCTAGACCAGAAATTATGCTGATCGGCATGCTTCCCAGTTGTCCATTTAATAAGTTTAGGAGACCATAATAAGCAGTACTGGGTTAATCCAACCATGATGTGCATTGAAAAACAGCAAATTCTATATTATGTCCAAGTGTAGGAAAAGAAAGAAAAAAATTAAACACTAGATCCCTTCAAAATAAGTAGAGACCAGAGAAAATAAATAACATCCACAAATTCTAGGGAAAAGAAGTGTTTTTGAAAAATGGTCTTGCAGCAGCTTAGAGAAGAAATTTTTAAGAAACTGATATGCACATACTAATGCACAATAATAATAATGTTGAGGGAAAACTAAAAGAGAAAATAATAGATAAATGAAAAATAATCTTTCCTATGGAATTAATGGTTTGAAAGAGAAATGTTAGAATTCATTTGGAGTCAGCAAAAACAACAACAACAAAAGATTCAATCAGAGACAGAAAAATATTTCCCAAAATTAAAAAAAAAGAGAGAGAAAAAAAATTATAGATATGAAAGAAAAATAAACACATGGATAGCTTGAGTTCCTGGAGAACAGAACAAGTGGAACAAAACTAATATTGACAGATATAATAGAAGAAAATTTCCTGAGCTGACAAGAAATATCTGTGTATGAAGGGGAAAAAGCTTACTACACTCTTGGGGAAAAAATATCTTAATGTTGTCATTGCTCTTTTTCTCCTTATTATTCCATTTACAAGTCAAGGCTTTGTTCATATTCATATTTCTTTTATGAAATCTTTTTAAATGAAATTTTCCTAAACTCACTCAAGCCAGACTTCATTACTCTTTCTGCCATCAGAATTTAACTATCTTCTTCTTAGCTTTAATGGAACAGGGAAATTAAATTTCACAATAACTCATTTCTTATTTTTGGTATATTTGATACTTGGTACCACACAAACAGAGAATAAATATTTTCCCCATTGACCTAGGACATTGAAAAACAAAACCCCAATAAATCCCCAGGAATAAAAATAGAAGCCAGTGTGGTGGTGCAGTCTGTAATTCCAGCATCTTGAGAGGCTGAGGATATTCAAGTCCAACCTGGGCAACTTAGTGAGGCCCTTTCTCAAAAATTAAAAAAAAAAAAAATTTAAAATGGCTGTGGATGTACCTCGGTAGTAGAACACTCCTGGGTTAAAATTATATACATATATATTAAAATGTATACACATATATATTCCTTAATAAAGACAGGAAATATTTTTTAAATTGTGATGTTAATAAAGCACAAATTTTTCAAAACCATAATTCTGAATAATTGTTGAGCTAAGAAGAGAATCAAAGCTTTAATTATGGACAATTCAGAAATTATAATATTAACCCTAAAATGTAAATTATTGGGTATAGATATACTGACAGTTGAAAAATATACAGCCTTAAATCATCATAAAACTCAAGGCTTCTTTTTGCAAATGAGTTGTAACATTAACCTTTAAAAAAGAGGAATTGGAGAAATAATGTGCTTAAAAGCAGAATCTAATGATCATCAGTGCTATTTTTGAGTGCTAACCATGTAACCAATACTTCAAAAGGCTCTTTATATTAACTATCTCAAGCTAAAATCAGATTGCTTTCTCAAACCCAACATATATCATATACTTCTTTCTAACATCAGAAGAATCATTTAACCTTCTAAATTTTTGTTTCTTTTCATGAAAAGTGGACCAATATTTGTACCTAACTCAAATTAAATGACATGTGTACCAAATGAGATTTGTGCATTGTAAATTCTACCACAGTCAATTCCAGATTAAGATCTAAATGGGGGGCGGTTATGAAATATTTAAAAACATACAGAAGAATATTTATATATTTGATGAGAAATCTTTTTTTTCTTTCTTTCTTAAAAAAATGTGATCATATGTAGAAACCACAGAGGGGGAAAAATTGATTGATTTGAACTATATCCAAATTCAAAATTGAGCTGATCAAGTCAAAGTTGATAGAAGTTGAGAGTAGAATGGCAGCATAGGCTGGGGAGAATAGCAGAGAGGGAGCTGTGGAGAAGAGGGTTCTGTGGCTGCTAAGTCACACTCAAGTATAAGTTTGGTGTGCTATTGCAGTGAAGTGACTACCGATAAAAAGAATGAACCATACATTTCAGTGTATAACAACAAAGCCCACTAGTATGCACAATTAAAATGCACCATTAAAAATGATAAACAAAAAAAAATGTTTTTACCACAAAGAAGGTCAAGTAGATAGATGAGTAGATCCTGATTTAAAAACTACACAATAGGCTGGGATGTGGCTCAAGTGGTAGCGCGCTCACCTGGCATGCGTGCGGCCTGGGTTCGATCCTCAGCACCACATACAAACAAAGATGTTGTGTCCGCCAAAAACTAAAAAATAAATATTAAAATTCTCTCTCTCTCTCTCTCTCTCTTAAAAAAAAACTACACAATGTGTATATATATATATATATATATATATATATATATATATATCAAAACACCACCTCCTACTCCAAAATACCAATAATATCTGTAACTATGGTCCACTTCATGCTTTAAATATAGCTCTTGCTTCTCTGCCACTGAAGCTTATCTTTTAAAAAAAAAAAAAGACATTTTTTTTTCCTCTTTTCCCACTCCCAAATTAATAAGTGAATCACAAACCCCTATAGGGAAAACCTGGAATGTAGCCTTTGAATACCTTAAAAATCTTTTGCTATCTGTGTGGGCAGAATCACAGCCTCTGGACAGGAGTCCCACCACACCACACCACCACCCCATCCCCACCCGGGGCATCTCCTTTGCTAGCAAAACAATAAAAACTTTTTCTTATCCTTTTTTCTCAAAACCATGGTGTTATTGGATGGATTGTCATCGGGAACCAGGACAGAGCTCTTGGTAACCTATTTATGAGTCAAAGTATTGGCAATAAAAAGCAAAACAGCTAGAAGGATTTTCGTGTTCTCATCAAAAATGAGAAAGTGTTTGACGAGATAGTGTGTTTAAACATTACACAAATATATATGTAGTGAAACATCATGGTATCCTCTATATGCAGTTTTTATATATCAGTTAAATCGTCATCTATATTTTAAAAAAACAAACTAAAAATATGAAAAGATCCATTTCTACTTAGAATGTAGAAAGCTATAAGTGAATATCACTCCCAAACTAACAAGAGAAAAAAGATAATTTAGGAAATTGTAACTTTTCTGAAGCTGAGCATACTAAGCGACAAAGGAAACTAAATTGCAAAGAATGGCAAACCCTTCCCTCCAAAGGAGACAGACATATCAACTGCTTTGACAGAGCCTAGAAGAAAGAAGCAGCTACCATATAAGCAGGTCAAAAGAAATCAGCCCAAATTTTAAGAAATTCATAGATGCCAATTGTGGAATATACAATGCCAATAGCCTGGTACACCAGGTTTATGGGAAATATGGACTCTGTTCATCTCCTTCCCAAAGGAAGGAAAGGATTAAAAAAAAATAGTAGAATAGGGCAGGGAAAAGGTAAAAGACTCTCCCACCCTTATTCCACAGATGTACCCCATACTGATGCCAGCCTGCAGGGAGTAATCTACAGCTGCTAGTGCAGAAGCACAAACAGCTCAATTGCCTAGCTCCTTCTCAATTGCCCAAACTTCTCTCCTTTGAAGCAGATGCTGTAGCTGCCAGCAGAGGGCAGCAAGTTCTCTTGCCCCATGGCCCAGATCCACACCCACTGCCTTCCAGAAGGTGTTGAAGACAAGTCCTCCAGTGGGGAAAGCATAGGAAGCCCACTTGCCCCATAGGATATGGGCCAAGACCCATTGCTACAGAGAAAAAAAAGGTAAAATCAAAAATCTTCTGCCCCTAGGGGAGGCTCCAAAAACTCTCAAGTACTTATCTACCTATTGCTCTCACCCTGGCCTTTCTGTTCTCAGAGCAACCTACACTCAATTTAGCAGCTTTTTAAAATTGAGGTAATGTTCACATAACATAGTTAACTATTGTAAAATACACAATTAATTGGCATTAATATATTCATAATGTTCTGCAACCACCACCATGATCTAGTTCCACAATACTACAATGTCCCAGGGAAACTCCATAAGAATCATCTGGTTATTCTCTATTCCCCAGGCCCTGCCAACCATTAATCTTCTGTCTCAATGAATTTTTTTTCTATTCTGGATATTTCATACAAATAGAATCATACAATGTGTAACCTTTTTTGACTGGCTTCTTTAACTTAATCTAGTATTTTCAAGGTTCATCCATGTTTTTGCACATATCAGTTCTTTATTCCTTTTAAAGACTGCATAATATTCCACAGTATGGACATATGACGTATTTTTATCCATTTGTCCACTAATGGACATGTGGGTAATTTCCATTTTTAACTTTTGTGATTAGTGCTGCTGTAAATATTCACCTTTTAGACTCTTGTGCTGACTGTTCTCTCCACTTCAGTGGTCATCTGTAGAATCTCTCCTTCTTTCCATTCAGGTCTCAAGTGTCAATGTTTTCTCTACATATTGGTCTTTTACAGCCACATTTGCAATGTAACTCCAGTCCCTGGCTGCTCACATTTTCAGTTTAGCACTTCTAAGATTATTCTCTTGTTTGCATATTGATTTCCCCACTACAGATGAAGTGGGGAATCTCGCCTCCCAAGAAGGAGGGTTGTTTTGTCTTGTTTTACTCCATCCTCCTTGCCCCTAGGACAATTCCCCCAAATGTCTGTTAAAACAATGCATAAGCAAAATAAAGCAGTCACAATATTTTTTTGCCTGCCAGTTTGATAAAGATTTAAAAGAACTCTGTTTATCAAAAGAACTACAAATGGGAAAAAGAAAAGAATAGTGTCAATTGCTGCTGAAGGGAAGATATAATGACACAAGCTTTCTTGAGGGCAATTTGGCAATAAGTCTCTAAAAGTTGAAAACTAGATATTCTTTGTGCCAGTCGTCTATCTACTTCTGCATATTTATATTTTTAAAAATTAGGTTTTCAGAGATGTATACCAGGGATTTGGGGCAGCATTTGTAAAAGAGCAATGTGATGAATCCCTTCAATATCCATTCATAGAAGACAAGTCATACTCAATATAAGGAACTCCAGATGCCCATTACAGGGGACTATCTGAATACATATGTATTGGTATGAAGATATGTTGGAGGATTTGGGGGAGTTAGAAAAGCTGGTAACCCTGTAATCCTAGGGACTCAGAAAGCTGAGGCATAGGGATTGTAAGTTCAAGGACAGCCTCAGAAATTTAATGAGGCCCTAATCAACTCTATTCAAATTAAAAATAAAAAGGGCTGGGAGTAGCTCAATGGTAGAACACCCCTAGGTTCTATCACCAGTATTAAGGAAAGAAAGAAAGAAAGAAGGAAGGAAGGAAGGAAGGAAGGAAGGAAAGAAAGAAAGAAAGAAAGAAAGAAAGAAAGAAAGAAAGAAAGAAAGAAAGAAAGAAAGAAAGAAAATTTTACTCTAATAAGAAAAGAATGGTTATAAAATATTAAATTTTGGTAAAAAAATGTTTATTTAGAGATGAAAAAAGGAGGGTAAAATGTCAAAAAAGATAATTCTCATAGAGTGACATGATTGTAGGTGATTTTTGCTCTGTTTGCTCAGTTATGCTTAAGTCTTCAAATAGGTACATTTTAAAAATTTTTTTTAGTTGTAGTTGGACACAATATCTTTATGTATTTTTATGTGGTGCTGAGGTTCGAACCCAGTGCCTCACACGTACGAGGCGGGCGCTCTACCACTGAGCTACAGCCACAGCCCCAGAAGGTACATTTTTAATTATAAATACAAATTTAAATAAATGCATATATTTCAGGTGCATAATAAACTCTCTTTTTGAAAATACAAATCAGAGATAATGTATTTATCTGGGATGTGTATATCAATTAAGAAGATGTCAAGTTTTTGTGGATTTTTCTACATTACTATTGATTCTTTCATTCATATATAACATCCTCAGTGTGACAAATAACTGTTTTTTTCTCTCTCTCTCAAAATCTCCAACATTCATAATACATGGTATCAAGTTTTCCCAGATTATACACAATTCCCTGGTTGTCAAAGATCTTTGCATGTTACAAAGATGCTAATATCACACTTCGGGGACTCTTTTGGATACAGTACACTAAGTCACAGACTCAGCAAACATTTTCAAGTCATTCTGTCTATTCTGTCTGCAGACCATTGGAATTTAAACTTTCTTAGGGAGACAACAGTTTCCCCTCCTGTTAAACACTATACAAGTGCAAAGTACATGAACACGTTTATAAAGAAAACTCTATAGATGGCTGAGAGAGGCAACTTGCAATATACCTAGGATGGAAATGAATCAACAGAGCAAGGCATGGTGACCAGCTGGGGCAGCTTTAGGTGGGGCTTGGTCAAAGGTCAAAACAAGTTTACAAGGTCAAATGGGGGAAGTTCAGCAGCTGTGTAAAACCAGGCAGCAGATTAATGTAGGTGAGGAACAGAGTGATTCTGGGCTACCCCGCGGTTCACCAGGGTTCTAAAGGAAGACGGACTCCCAGGCGTAAAGGACAGATCAACACCGTGGGAGAAGGAAAGTCCTGGCTTAGAGACAACAGCACAGGTAGGACTCATCTGTGGCACATTACCTCATCTAGGAAAAACAACTTAAGTTTCAGCTCTCACTAAGGTGGGCCTGCAATGGTTCAGGATCAGCAAGGGAAGAAAGAGGGTAAATCTTTGATCAAGAGAGGAAGGGAGCCTAAGTGATTTCTCCTGAGAGGAAAAAAGGCAAGCAAAAGTGGGTATTAAGAATGACATAAAAGTGGACCAAACAGAAGGTGTTTCCCATGCAATTGTGAGGAAATGTCATAATAGTAATGATAAAAAAAAAAAAAAAAAAAAAAACACCTCACTGTAGTGAAAATGGGGTGGGGGTGTGTTTTGAGTTGAAGAGGAAGATGAGTTGGGTGAGTCAGGAAGGCTTGGAGACAGTGGTCAGACTTTATCACATAGGCATGAGGAAGCCATGGCAGTTTTTGAGAGAGGGGATGATACCGTATGGTAACATTTTAAGGCAGTGGGTCTGACTTGAGTGGGTATGCAGAAATCGGCATGGGTTCTCAAAGATAAATGTTTCAACACATCCCTCTCTTTGGGATCTTTCCATCTTCCCCTTGGTGTCCTCTGAGAGATTCCTTATTCTGCTTTGTCATATGTATCAATCTTCCAGAATCCCAGGGCCTTGGTTTTCCAGAAGAGAGTCCAGTAACACTAAATATCAGTTTGTAGCCAACTGGAGCTCATAGTTGAAAACAAACTTCAAATTCATTTGGGATCTTTTTTTTTTTTTCTTTGAGATAGATGGACTTTTCATATCTCAGTTTCAAAGTTCAGGAACCCTATCTGCTAATGAGTAAATGCTCAGAAGTTATTTAAAGTATTTTACCTTTACAGGGTAAATAAGGGAAGTCAGAAGAGCAAAAACAAACAAACAAAAAAACTCTCTGTTGTAAAATCAACTGAAGTGTAAATGTACTACATGCAGTTAGGATAATTCCGTAAATAACAAAATATCAGAATTCACAAACTAAAATGTCATGGATCATATTCTTCCCAATATCTTTCCTAATATTTCAGCCACCTCAGAATCTTTTTGATCTCAGAGAATCATAAACACATCCTTGCACTGGGTTTCTCATGTGGTGAGGATGGACTCTGTGAATACCTATCCCCACCCCCGACTTCTTTGTCTCACTTTGAGATTATATCCACCTTTTCTTTCATTTGAACTATGTTTCAGAATCCTGAACTTGCTCTGTCCTGGGCCTAGGACACTGGAGGACCTGATGTTCTACGAAGTAGTAACAATATTGTCATTGTGACAATAGAAACAGTCATCAGCAATGACAACGTTCTATGCACATTCTATTACTACATCACTAATTGCAACATGGCCACAAAGCTCCGGGGCTTGAAAAGAGATGATGAGGTCATCTGCAGCATTAGTCAGTCTCTCTAATTGCTAGCGTACAGTTCCAAGGTTTCCAATGGAAACCCTTATTTTCAGGATTTTATAACTGGGCACTTGTGATCGGCTGTCGACTTAAACTTGACATGAAAGGCCCCAGGCGTACGAACATAATCAACACATTCTGAGTTATATAAAAAGGGGCAACAAACAAACAAACTGCAATCATTCACAAACGGTTCTGTTTAAAAATGACATTTTACAAGTGGCCATTTCTCAGGTAACTAGTCTGCCAACAGTGCCATGGTCGTCACCATCCATCATCCACAGAGAATTCTGGAAAGCAGGAGGCATACAGACTGTCAAATACTGAGCTTCTTGTGCTCTTGGAGAGAGTATGTTATTTCAGGCCAGGTCTATTGTTTAAAGCACATGAAAATGGTCTGCCTATTAAGGATTTTATTCCTACTTAAATTTTTAAATGAATTTTTTTCCTCAAACTATGATTTAAAATGCATTTTGCAGCAGTTTCAGCACTTTTCTTCCATCCTGGGCACTGGTCTCCTGGTGATGACTGGAGGCCACAATTAACCAACCAGCTGCCCTGGGCTAGCCTCTGCTCGGGGTATTCAAAGCCATCAGATGATTCTCGACATGTCATTATTATTGCTAAGCAACAACTGGCTAGAACCGACCCTGACTGAGTAAAGCAAATGGTTTTTCAGAAATGCTACAGAAAATGATCATTGTGCAGACCCAGCAGACTACCTGGGGAAAATAAGAACAAGAAAGCCATGCTGATGAAGATAATAATAATGACCGTGGTGTTTATTGTAGGATATATCCATGAATAAGAAAGTCAGAATTCTCCTTTATCATGCGTCCATCAAAATGATACTGGCAGATCTTATTAGACCACAAGTATTTATTAACCATTGACACGTATCCTAGTTTTTCATGATTGTGAATATGATTCTCATCTAAAGGAGTTTATGATTTAGTTATAATGACATGAATACACATGGTTTCATGTGGAAAAAGATGAACACAATTATAATTTGTAAGAGGCGAGAGAAGATGAATGAGGCTAAGTTGGCTAGGGAGATCCTCATTGAACACTGGGATTCCCTGGATAGAAGACACATCCCAAATGGAAGCATCCGTGTCAGAGATGGTAAGTGATTGAGGCTGTTTATGGATTGGTTTATGGATGAGAAATATACACAGCACCTAAGGGAGCATTGGTGAGTCAAGACTCCATCCAGTTCAAGGCCTATTTATTCTGACACTTGAGAGGCCCCACCCCAGACCTACAGAATGAGAGTCTGCATTGATAACAACACGCCCAGGTGATTCTTACATACGTTCAAGTCTCATATGCACCACTATATACCATGCAGGAAAGTTCAGGAGGCTAGACAGGGAGACCAGGGGAGCAGAGGTCACCACAGACTTGAGTCACTTATTTGCAAGGAGAACTTAGCAAATCATTTTACTCGCTAGGGCTTTAGTTTCCTCGTTGATAAAGGAAGGTAGACTAGAAATGAACATAAAAATTATGTAAAACCAGAATGCTTTGTGTTGATTTAAATCTGGACAGGAAATCTATATATGTAAAGTTGATTGGGGTAAAATACCCATCTACCACACACAAAATGCAGCTTAAGGCCAACATGAGACAGACACATGCCACACTGGAAAGGATAAACATGTCCAAACAGGAGGGACTGCAATCCTCCTCACCAACAGGGCATCATGATTCCCTCTGAAAAATCCTTCTAAATTAGTGTTTTGGTCTTGATTGCATAATAGAACCAGCTGGGGAGCCTTTAAAAAACCAGATGGCTAGTTGGGACTCCAGACCCATAAAACAGGAATCTCTCAAGTTGAAGGACATGGAGGTTGAGAACCTAAAAGATTAGTTAACTTACCTCTAGGAAAACTTACAAGGAAAGCTTTCCATGGTAGATGAAGAAAGGCTCATTCCACACAATTGCATATGCCTGAAGGATCAGGCATGCTATGAACCCCTTAGTTTTAAAAATCCAGATTGTCAGATCAAAACATTACATATTTTAGGCCAGGTTCAGTGGCACACTCCTTTAGTCTCAGTGACTTAGGAGGCTGAGGCAGGAGGATCATGAGTTCAAAGCCAGCCTCAGCAATGGTGAGACACAAGCAACTCTGTCAGACCCTGTCTCTAAATAAAATAAAAAATAGTGCTGGGAATGTGGCTCAGTGGTTGAGTGCCCCTGAATTCAATTCCCAGTACCAAAAATAAAAAATGAAAAATAAAAAGAAAGAAAGAAAGAAGTTACATTTAAAAAATTTTTCCAAGATTTCTTAATTTAAGTACATATTTATTGAACTTAAATTTATTGAACTAACAAAAGAGCACATGATGAGGTCCGTCAGCTATTTGGCTAAGCCTTCATTGAAAAGCAATTTCAATATGAACTGAGTTCACTCCAGCTGTTGCCACATATGCTGTGTCCTGTCTATTCCCTGGGCAGCTGCTTCCAATACATACATTCAAGGTCTGTGGTCAAGAGGGTCTTGCTGGATTCCAAAATGCAAAGATGAAATGAGAAAAAGAAACAAGAGGAGCAGCAAGAAGAGGAGATTGTATATTCTCAAACCTGAGCACCTGCTAAGCATGATTCTTCTGTTAATCCATGATTGCAAGTGGTACTTTAGTTGGGACTAAGAGAATCTCAGTTTGGGATTATGGGAAATCCTACAGATATGTTTTGTTTTAAAACTTATTATCCCACAAATGAACCAGAAAAAAAAGCATTGAAAAAAAATTAGCATCCTGAGAAATTTCTATTAAATGTGCTCTGGTTTTACAATCAGGACAATGAGGAAGAGGTTTGCCAGTTCAGCATGTGGGCTCTGACCTGCTTTGATCACACTCATTAAGGAGACTACTCTATGTTCTTCCATCCTCTGCTAGATTTATTGGAATATCACCACAGTGTTTTCAAGGAGAATTTCCAATTCCCAACAAAATCCACCAAGAGGAGAGATAAAACATGCAGGTAAACTAAACTATGGGTGTGGCATTGTCAAATTCAGAAAGAAGGAAATTTTCCAAGCATCAAGTAAGAAGACAGACACTCCTACCTTACTCTGAAGGAACACTTTGCCCTAAGACAGTCACAAATCACTCCTCTCAACCCAGCCAGTTCAGGTCTTGGCTCAAACACAAACTACCTGACGCTTGCAAGTTACTAACAACATCTAAATCTGTTGTTTCATCTTTTAAATGGGGTTTTAATAGTTCCTACCTCATAGGATTGCTTTGAAGAATAAATGAAAGGCTGGAGTTGTCACTCTTTCCATGGTAAAATCCATGCTCAGCATGCACCAAGCCCTGTCTTCAATCCCCCGCCTTCTCCCAAAAAGAATGAATGACATAATGTTTAGACCAGAGCTTGACCTACAGTAGGTGCTCAATAAATGATAGCTTCCTTTATTATTGCTACCTCTCTATATATGTTCTAAAAAATTTATCTAAGACTAGTTCCTAATAGTCATTGGAAGCTAATTTGGCTGTTTCTTAAGAAAATAGAACTAAGAAAGGCATGGTGATGTAATCCCAGCTTCTTGGAAGGCTGAGGTAGATTCAAATCCAGCCTGGGCAATTTAGCAAGCCCCTGTCTCAAAATAAAAAGGGATGCGGTTGTAGCTCAGTGATAGAGCACTTGCCTAGCATGTGGGAGGCCCTGGGTTCAAGCCCCTGTGCTCCAGAAGAGAGAGGGAGGCACAGAAGGAGAAGAAGAAAAGGGAAAGGAAAGAGGACTATATCAAATATAGCTTTATATGGGAGTGGGAAGATTGAAATAAAATAAGAACACACAAACAACTTGGAAAGCCAGTTATGCAAATGCCCTCCCAGTGATGTGCATGTGCCAGCGTCTTGGGCATCTCTATATCAGGGAGCAATCCTGACCTTTGCTTCCTGTTGCCACAGATACATTATTCCTATTCCTCTGTACTCTTTTCACTGCATGAAGCTGTCTCTCTGGCCAAACTGGATGAATATGTTCAAGCAGCAGAAAAAGAAGGGTAAAACCATGAAACAGGTATGCTTTCGACCAGTAGCATTTATGCATTGGTGCCTTGGGAGCTTGATTAAATATTTTTGTACTTTAGATAAGTGAAGGGGGAAGAAGCGTACATGTGTGTTGAGGGGGCTACTTGGTTAAGAGTCCTCAGTGATGAAACAAAGTTCTGAGTCTATTTTACTTATCAAAATATCCATAGCAATCCAAATCAATTTAGGCCTACACTACGGTATAAGATAGTAATGTTGTAAAGGAGTAAAATAATAGACTTCTAGATGGATGTTTTGACCAATTGTATGAGTATTATTTTCAAGAACATCTTTAGCTAATGTAAAAGGAAACAAAAGTAAATCACCAATTTCTCACCTTAAAAATCATCTTCTATATAACACCCTGGGATAAAGCACATGGCTTTATAATGAGAGGCAGTTACTGCTTAGTAGTGGCTACCTGGGTTCAAATCCAGCTTCATCATCTGTTGCTATATGACCATACTTAAGTTAATGAGCTCTTTAGTGCTGCTCTCTGAAGTTGGATAGCAATACTAGCATTACTGCACAGGATGGTTTTGAGATTGAGTTGCTATTTTTAAATGAGATAATAGATTGAAAGCAATTAGACTAGTGTTTAGAAAATAGTTAATGCAGTTTAAGTATTTGCTTTCATTATTACTATTTCATAAAATATCTCAGGAAACCAGTCATTTTTTAAGTGGTGTTGGATTGGGACAGTGTTAGTAGTTCCTCCCCAAGATATAAACAACCACATTCACTTCTTGGGTAGGAGTTCACAATCACAGGTTTTTTCCCCCCTAAATTTCTAGAGCATGTTTCCATGTATTATCTGCTGCTCTGATTTTCCTCATTTATATCAAAGACACTTGAAGCTTTTAAAGAAAAGGAAGCATGACCTTTTCTTGTTTTCTGATCTCTTTAATACCTAGCACATAGTAAATACTCAATATATCTTTGAATAAATAATACTGACCAAAGTCAGTTAGCATATTTGAACACAGAATCTATAGAATGGGAGAAAATTTTTGCTAGCTACTCTCCTGACACAGGATTAATATCTAGAATATATAAAGAACTAAAAACTTTAACACCCAAAAAACAACCCAATTAATAAACAGGCAAATGAATTAAACTTCTCCAAAGAAGAAATACAAATAGCCAACAAATTCATGAAAAAATGTTCATCATCACTAGCAACTAGGGAAATGCAAATCAAAACTACACTGAGATTTCATCTCACACCAGTCAGAATGGCAGTCATCCAAGAATACAAACAATAATAAATGCTGGAGTGGACATGGAGAAAACAAAAAAAGAGCACTTTTACACTGTTGGTGGGATTACAGATTAGTACAACCACTATGGAAATCAGACTAGCAATGGAATGACCGTATGACCCAGGTATACCACTCCTCAGTATTTATACAAAAGAATAAAAGCATACTATGGTGATGTATACATATGCATATATATAGCAGCACAATTCATAATAGCCAAACTATGGGACCAGCCTGGGTGTCCTCAACAGATGAATGGATAAAGCAAATGTGATGCATACACACAATGAGTTTGATTTAGCCATAAGAAAAAATGAAATTATGCCATTTGCAGGAAAATGGATGGAACCTGAGACTACCATTATGTAACAAATTTTTAATAAGGAGACCTCAGAGAACAGTCTTGTCCCTTCCACCATGAGAATGCTAGAAAAGATGCCTTCTAAGAACTAGGATGCAGGCCTTCATCAGACACCAAATCTGATGCCACCTTTATCTTAGACTTCCCACCCTCTAGAACTATGAGAAATAAATTTCTGTTGTTCATCAAAAAAAAAAAAATCAGTAGCTTAAAATAAGATCGCTTTTGTTGTTTATCATGTTTTCATACGTTGACTGGGCTCAATGGGTGCTCTCCTGCAGGGTTTACTAGGAGGTTGCAGTCAGATGTCAGCTGGGGCAGCAGTAATGGAGAGTCTCAATGAGACCAACATGAGACTGACACCCAACTGCTCATTCTTGTGGCTGGGAGTTTATTCTGCCTGTCTGGGAGTTCATCTATGGCTACTGATAATGTACACAGTGCCTTACCAGATAGCTTGGGATGCTCACATTCTGGCACTATATCACCCAGAGGGAGCGCTGTAAGTACAAGCATTGCTGGAGACAGGAATCCAAAGCTGTTGGCACCCTAAGTTAGAACTACAAACTGCCACAACATCACTTCTGCCATGTTCTACTAAAACAGTCACAGAGCCCCACCCAGGACAAAACTGTGGCTCCAAATATCAAAAACATTGTGGCTGCCTTTTATCTAGTCATCAGGTGCTCCATGGCCAGCTGGATATGCCTAGTTTTAAGTTGTAGTATATTGTAATTTGAAATATTTGAACTCATGCTATAAACTCCTTTATCATGACACAGTATGTGGCTAGCACTATCTTGATATAAATTAGATAGACACATAGATGGAATTAAATTAACATAAGCTTAGGAGAAACAACTATTTGGAAGAGAGATTTAGGATTTAAATCTTTAGAAGTTAGTATGAACCAAAACTTGTTTTTTCGTTTTTCAGTGATAGGGATCAAACCCAGGGCCTCATGCATATTCAGCAAGTGCTCTACCACTGAGCTACACCTCCAACACTAAACCCCATTTTTATATGTTTTTAATGCTTGTACTTGCAGTGCTCCCTCTGGGTGATACAGTGCCAGAATGTGACCAGCCTAAGCTATCTGGTAAGGCACTGTGTACATTATCAGTAGCCATAGCTGAACTCCCAAACAGCCAGAATCAACTCTCAGCCACAAGAATGAGCAGTTGGGTGTCAGTCTCATGTTGGCTCATTATATAATTCTAAAATATTATGTACAGTTCTGATAATAATGGCCTATGAAAATATTGAAGACTTAAAGTACACAAATTTATAATTATGATTTTAAATGATATATATATATATACATTGTATATATGAATGGCATCTTGTATGCCAGGTGTAATGGACTCTTATTCCTTTTCAGTTGCCACATATTTTGTGTCCAACGTGTTTCCCTCACATCTCTTCTGGCCCACCTGTCACTTTCATGGATACACAAAAGCAGATTTCCTAAAGCTGGCTTGGGCATCTTGAAAGGACAGAAGTACATGAGGGCTGTCAGAGGAAGTCCTTACCCAGTGATTGATGGATATGGGGGTATAAATACTTAATCTCCTTCACTCCTAGGCAGGATAATTCTAAGACTTGTGTTTTTCTCTACTTTCCAGAATTTCTCCATGCAACTAAGCTACCTCACTGTGAAAAGTGGTTTAATAATTCACTCATTATTATCTATGTCCTTCCCTTTATCAATCCATCTTTCCCAAGCAAGTATTTCTCTACTTTCCAATAACATCCAGAACTAAAGTCACTGACTCAAGTTCTACTTCAGGGGGAAACCCAAAACCAAGATAGCCAATGAGCAAACTCTTAAGTAAGCAACACATGTTGTCTATAATTTCAGTAAAGTATTAATCTAACCCAAGCTTAATCTAGTCCAAGTCTGCCATTTGGACAGATTTTTTAAAATGTTGCATAAATAGGTCACTATTTACTTGTCACCTGCCAGTGTCAAGATGTTAAGTAACAGGAAAGAGTTTAACGTAGTTAGTTATAAAATGTGTTCAGATTCATCAGCTAGAGTAACCACCTGAAAATCAAACACATAAACCTAGAAAAGCAGTTTTTTTTTAATTTTTAAATAATATTACCAAAAAAATTGATTAAAAAAAATGGCCCCCTAGGAACTCCAAGATTTGTTATTACTGCCCTTACCAAGAAATCTCCACAGGGACTGGCACATGTTTGGGAAGCTGAGGATTGAGGACAATGTGTCCTGAGGAAGCAGTTTTTACAGGATGCTCAGAATGTGATAATCAGTGGTTGACATGGTTGCTTTATGGGTACCAAGTGGCCAGTTCCTCCGATCTCTAAGGATATTGGGAATGAGAATGGAGCGGTCAGTATGCCAGAAGTGATCACGTTCTCCAGTCACTTGGAGGTGTCAGCCCTATTTTTCCTCACATACTTCTTAGAAAAAGGCCTGCTGCTCTGCTTTGAAGTACGAAAGGAGAATGAACTTGGGGGTCAGGATGAGAACCTTCACCAAACTTTCAGCTTTCTCTGTACTAAATGGCCTCTGACAGCAACTCTAGCTGTCCTTCCTATATTCAAGATGCTCTGTGGGCAAGAATGAGAAGCAAGTGCAATAGTAAGAGAGATCCATCCTACCTGGTTCTTCCCATCCCCAAGTCTCAAGTGATCAGGGCAGCAAAGCGCCTTCGATTATCTTTCCTCACCCACATGAGGCCTCCCACATCCCAAGAATAATTGACTCTGGAGTTCAACAGCCACCATTTCCATTTCAGGCCCTTGTTTAATAAGCACAATCAATCAATCAAGAGAGAGGTTGGCCCCAAGTCCAAAGAACCTAGTATGAAATCTCCTGGCCTCTTTTTAAGCCTGTGTCACTGTGTTTATTACACTGAGTAGATCTGAACCTCAGGGCTCTTGTTGTTGTTGTCTCAGTACTCAGGAGTGAACTATATCCTCAGTCCTTTTTTATTTTTTAAGTCTGATACAGGCTCTAGCTAAATTGCTGAAGCTGGCCTCAAATCTGTAATCCTCCTGCCTCAACCTCCTGAGTCACTGTACTACTGAGCCTGTACTACTATGTCTAGCTTCGGGTTCTTATTTATAAGTTTTATATTTAAATAAGTTCACAGTTAGCCTGGGATTAGGCAATGAGTAAGTGTTTGATAATGGTAAATATTATCTTCTCCTGAAAACTTCAGATACACTTTCCCAATCTTCATCTGTGCATGATCACATATATTTTGGCTAGCTGTGTCCTTAATCCTGAATTCCTGCCTGAAACTCAGATGAATTTGTTATAAAATGTCTTACTACTTCTGCACTAAAGGGCCTTATGAAAAATATGATGATCAGACCCTATCCTATAATCAATCGAAATCAAATGTCTGCAAATAAAGGCAAAGTTTTTCAAGATTCCCCAGGTACCTCACATGAAGTATATATAGTAGGGTTGCTTAAAAATGATCCTACTTGGCTGAAACTAAACGAACTCCTCATTTTGTCCAGAGGCAGCCAATCCAATAAAACTCTGAGAACTGTGTCCTGTGAAAAATGGCTGGAGGAAGTCAATATGTTTTACTTCAGAGAAGAGGCTGAAGGGGATACTTACATAGGGACATGGAAACTTCTCTCAAATATTTGAAGAGGCCCCAAACAACTACTATTTCATAGGAAATGATTATAATCATCTGCTTTGTAGTACTCTGGAATGTAGAAATTACAGGCATGCAGATTTCATCTCAAGATTAGAAGAAACTTCTAGTAATTTCCCCAAGGAGAAAGACTCTCTAAAACATAATGAGTTTGTAATCACCAGAAATACTCAAGTGAGGCCAAACGATTACTGTCATGAACAGATTGGACAGGTAATCTCAAAGGTGCTTTCTCATCTAAGGTTTTATGAATTAGGATTAAATACTTTTAATTTATTCTCTTTAGGAAAAGTTCTCCCCCTTCCTATGTGCCATGGTCAAAGGAATGTTTTCAAATGGAGAAGGGGGGTTTCAAAAGCCATTTGAAATAACTAAATAAAAAATAAAACAAAGGGAAAAGATTTTTTTTCCTCTGAAGTTAACCTTTGTCTTCATATTTTCAGGAGTTTTTACAGAAAAAAAATAATACACTCTTCTTTAATAAAAGAAAAAGTCAACTTCTGAATATTGTAGTTATAGATTTTTATGGAAACACACAGCTGCCCAAACCCTATGTAACCTTTGCCTGTGTGAGCCAATTCCCATATCACACACATACCCGACACCACATTTCCATTGAGAAGCTTACACAAAGCAGACAAATGCAGGTCAGAACCCTGGGCTCACAGAAAGTTATTTGGAGGAAAGGGATTAGAAAGTCCCTGTCAGATGTCTGTCAACTTTCAAAAAACCTTCAGGGTGTTCTAGCCTTTCTTCCCATTGAAACATGTCAAGTGCTTATTATTTTATTATTTATTATTGTGCAGAAAAAAAAATATAGGAATCCAACATGCTTCCTACCTAACTAGCTCTCCAAAGAAATACACAGGATGCCACAATGAAATGCTTTTAATAAAGTTCCTTTGAAGATCACTTTTTCACTGAGGAACATTTTGGCATATTTCTCTATAAGAAGGAACACTGTTTCTTGTCATGTCCTATCAGGATTTATTCTCCTTTGACAAGGAAGAAAAATTATTAAAAAAAAAAAAAAAAGGAAAAAAAAAAACTTCCAGAATAAACAACAATCACTTCCAGAGCTTGATGTTAAAATGCAAGGCAATAATTTGCACTTTCAAGAGAAGACTTCAAAAACATCAGAAATGAAATGCCCTAAGTTTTTCCCCCATACATTTGACTTTAAATTGAAGAAAGAGATAAAAATGAAATACATTTTCTCTCTTCTTTATGCCCAGCTTTACTTATTCGTGTGGCTTAATTTTGATGAATGGATTAAATTTCTCCCTGAGTTATACCTCATCTCTTTTCCTTTGCTTAGAGCTTACTTCAGTCAAAGAGTTTAAAGAGATAGATTCTGATTGTCCTCGGCACTGGAACAAATTACATTAGATACTTTTGAATACTCAGGGAAAACACAAAAACCTGCCTTTTCACGTTGTTCATTTGCTGTTCTCTCGCCCATCCTGGTATGATGTGTCAGTCTGTTTTGTACCTTTGTGATAGCAGTTTCCTAAGCAGCCCAAGTTTCTGTGATAAAACCTCTATAGCAATTTATAAAGAAAATCATCAGATTTCCCTTATTAAATAGAGCAGATTTTAATGTCATTACAGAAAAGACAGTGGCACAAATACCTTCAATTTGATGGAGGTAATTTTATAAATGTATCTAACATATATTCTTGTTCTTAAAAAATTAAGTCTCTCCTAAATTAGAGTCCAATCTCTTGTTACAGATGGTGTTCACACCTCCAAAGAAGTGACCATGGCCATGTGCAGAGATAAGCTTTTGTCAAAGGAACTAGTGAAATCGCCATCCATGGTAGAAGGAGGGAAGAAGAGGGTAACAAACTCCAAAATTTCTCCCTGTCTGATCCTTCTTTACCATCCTCTAATTAACACAGAAAACAAACAAGGCACTTTTAATGTCTTAAATGTGTTACTGTATTAGTAATGGAATCTGAGATAAATGCATATTTCATCCAAAATGGTGGGCAGATGCTGTACTCTCTTCTAATTTTCAGATAAAATAACTATAAAATCATGAAAGAGATATAACTTATGGCACCAAAAGCTTCTTAAAATTAGAAGCTCTAGAACAGAGCCTGTAGTGAGTTTTGACTCATTACTGGCCATTGGTTACTTCTTTACTAGGAGAAAGCAAAACAGACTAGGCAGCCTGAGGGAGCTAGAGGGACTTCTGGTTAGACTGCCCTCCCAGCTGTGCCTGCCTGAGTAGTCCAGCTCTGTACCATTTGGAGCAGTAGTCAAAGTCACACTGCTACTAGAGGTGGCTAGAGGAATGCATCCCAGTGGAAATCTCTGCTACATTCACTACAAAGCTTCAAATTCCCCATAACAATAAAACAGGCAATAAAGGGAGGAAGGAGCTGAGTCTCCTTGTACCTGAATAGGCCTAATTCTTGTTACTCAAAAAAAATCAAAAGAGGAAGTATGTTTTTTAAGACTCAAAGTGATGCACTTTTGAGACTGCGAGTTTCTATATACTGCTAGACTGGGAACTGAGAATAATACAGGAACAGAAAAGTCTGTTCCTCACTCTTTTGGCAAATATTGCCTCTTCAGAAATATCCTTTCAGCAGTGAATGGTGGCACACAGCTGTGATCCCAGGGACTTGTATCCTAAGTTCCAAGCCAGCCGTAGCAACTTCATGAGACCCTTTCTCAAAATAAAAAAAAATAAACAGGGCTGGGGATGTGACTTGGGTGTTTGTTCCTTAAGTTCAATCTCCAGTACCAAACACACACACACACACACACACACACATCCCTTTATTCCAGGATTAGTAAACAAGAAAACATGAAAAACAAAAGCAAGGTACTTATGAAAATATACATCAGGATAATGAGAAATACAGTCATCAAGATTCAGACAAATATTGTAGTGGGCATCTGATAAACCTAATGACCAAAAACATTACCCTTCCTCACAGCTCCCTTTGTATTTGAGAAATAATACTTTTCTTATTGGAGAGAGTTCATGGAGCCTGTTGGACGCCTTGCTGGTCTTTAGCCAAGAGGCAGTTACCTGACTCAATTAAATTAGAAAACTCTGCCAGGCATTTAAATCTTTTAGAGGAATTGGAGCTTTCCTTCCTTATGGTAGTGGACAATTCCTGACTATGGTTCCTTCCAGTCCTCCAATTTTATGAGCCACTTGTAACTTTGAATGTGTTCCTCACACCGTAATTTAGCAAAAAACTGTTTCTGTTGTACGAAACAAAAGAACTCCCAGAGTGGTGAGACAGGAAGATAGACCACCCATACATAGCCAGGACAAGGGTCTCAGAGAAGAAAAAGAGGAAGAGAGAATTGGGAAGTCAAGCTTGTCCTAGCCACAAGGACAGTTCCTTGACAGCCCCTAGACACTACCAACCTAAAAGGTACTTCCTCTTGTGCCAACAGACCTGATTAAGGCTTAGAAATCATTTTTGTCCAGACTTGATGAAGAAGGCAAAATAGAGTTGATTGCCCCCTTTTTGAATCCTGAATCTCACCAATCACCTATAGAGACAGACCAAGCTCATAGAATCCCCTAGACAACAGACACCCTTTGGCACCCCTCTTTTGGGACCCCTCCCTCTTTGGGAGCTCTGCCTTCTTTCTCTAATAAGTACTGCTACTTCGATCTCACCCTTATGTCTGTGCATTTCATTCTTTGAATTCACAAGACAAAGAACTCACCCATCCATGCTATGTTACAGTAGCACAAGAAAGACTTTGAAAAATATTTCTGATGAGTAACAAGTAGAAAATTATAGAAATGAATGAAACAATGATTAGATTGTAAAAGATGGAGAAAAGGCCATGATTAAAAGATTTATGAGAGAAAATGAGAGTTGGTAGTTTGAGAACAAAAAGGGACATAAAGAAACTAAAGCTACAAATTCACAATTAAAATATTCTCTAGTGTTAGTATAAGGAGCACCACGGGAATTCAGAAAACTTGAGTCAGTGTAAAGAAACCTGGGGAGCTCTCAGAAAGGTGGAGAGATGAAGGAAATTAGAGATGAAAGATGGAAACAACCAGGTTAAACAACAAGATACTTGGTGGTCCTAAAGGAGAGATTAAGATTAATGGAAAAAATAATAAACAGAAGAAAAAGAAAATGGGAGCAAAGAAAACACATCTCTTCTGATCTTGCATATTGAAGGCTATTAAAGAACCAGCAACATTCATCAAAAAGGACTCACATGTAGATACACAAATAAAAAGATGGGGCTGGGGTTATGGAGCAGTGGTAGAGCACTTGCCTAGCACATGTGAGGCACTGGGTTTGATCTTCAGCACCACATAAAAATAAATTTAAAAAATAAAGGTATTGTGTTCATCTACAACTAAAAATATTTTTTAAAACTTAGGAAAAATATATTTGGGGGGTTCAGGTAGAAATAAAATCTTACTTACAGATAAAGAAAAAATAGACTACCTCAGAATTATGCAATATTCCATCCCCAAGAGAATTAAAAAAGAAAAAAAAAACTCAGTGTTTTCAGTCACCTTACTGAGGTGTAATTTACATAAATAAAATGTACCCATTTTAAATATACAATTCAAACAAACATAAACGTCTGTGCAACCACTGTCTCTATCCAAATTCAGAACAT
Organism: Marmota monax; assembly: GCF_021218885.2. Classification (NCBI taxonomy): domain Eukaryota; kingdom Metazoa; phylum Chordata; class Mammalia; order Rodentia; family Sciuridae; genus Marmota; species Marmota monax. Next base: position 1,681,511 of record NW_026694162.1, read on the forward strand.
ATTCATTTGATCACAAAAGTTCCCTCATTCTTTGTTAGCTAAACTCCCCATTTCTATTCTTGCTCCATCCTGGTTTGTTTTTGTCACTACACATTAGTTTTATCTACACAAAAGTTTCATGTAAATGAAGTGATGATATGTATCTTTTTGGTTTTGGCTTCTTTCACTCACCCTAATGTTTTTTTTGATTTTCATCCATGATCTTACATGTATCCATGGTTTGTTCTTTTTTATTGCTAAAGTAGTAGCCCATTAAATACACTACAATATGTCCATTCATATGCTGATGCATATTTGACTTACTTCCAATTTTTTGGCAATTATGAATGAAAACTCTGTGAACATTCATGTCCAAGTTTTGCACAAACTTAGATTTTCATTAGACTTATGTTTTCATTTTGGGTAAATACCTAGTCACATGGCTTACTTCATAAGAAAATGCTGTACTGTTTTCCGGAGTGGTTGTTAAGACTTCACATTCCCATCAGCAGGGCACTGATGTTCCAGTTGCTCCACATCCTTACTGACAATTTGCATTTTGAGTCTTTTCAATTAAGTCTTGTTAATGGATGTAGTGGTAACTCCTGGTTATAATTTGAGTTTCCCTGATGACTAAGGAATTGTATCTTTTCATGTGCTTATTGGTTATATATCTTCTTTCAAGATATATCCATCAAAACATTTGTTCACTTTTTGGGGGGCTATTTGTTTCTTCTTACTAGTAATATATAGTTTTCATGTATTCTATAAACAAGTCCTTTGGTGGATATATGAATTTGGAATACTGTCTCCCAATCTGATTTACTTTTTTGTGATCTTGACACTGATTTTCAAGAAGTTCTTATACAATTAATAATCAGAAGACAAATAACTAAGTAATAAACAAAAGACTTGAAGAGATTCTTCATAAAAGGATATACAAATTATCTATAACAATATGAATCTCAGTGGCCTGGGAAGCTAAGGCAGGAGGACTGCAAGTTTAAAGTCAGTCTCAGCAACTTAGTGACGCCCTAAGCATCTTAGTGAGACCCTGTAACAAAATAAAATATTAAAAAGGGCTGAGGATGTGGCTCAGTGGTTAATTGCAAAGAAATGCAAAGTAAAATCAGAAATCTGATACCATTTTATTCCCACTAAAATGATTAAAATTGAAAAGACTGATAATAATAATAGAAAACATTATTATTCTTTTATCTACAAACATATAGTTATTAATACCTTCATGCATAGCTGCTGGGAATTTTAAATTGGCACAACTTTAAAACATTCCTCAGCAGTTTCTTATAAAGTTACTAAACATGTTTTATGTGATTCATAATTCTACTTTCAATTGTTTGCCCAAGAGAAATAAAATCTCACATCCACAAAAAGGCTTGTACAAGAATATTTATAGCAGACCTATTTTATGAGGAAAAAAAACCTGGATATTACCCAATTATATATCAATATGGGAGTGGATAAGCATTTTGTGGTATTTTTATAGAAAGGAATACTACTCAACAATAGAAAGAAACAAACCATTTGCACATAAAATAGTATGGGTGAATATTAAAAACTTTAGGCTAAGCCAGGCTAGGTGGCTCATGCTTATAATCACAGCATCTCAGGAGGCTGAGGTAGGAGGAATGCTTGGTCAAAACCAGTATAGGTAGCTGGTAACTTAGGGAGGCCATGTCTCAAAAAATAAAAGGGGCCTGAAGATGCAGCTAAGTGGGCAGAGTGCACCTGGGTTCAATCACTAGTACCAAAACAAAAGAAAAAATACGCAAAAATAGTCATAACAAAAAGCATATATACTGAATGATTTCATTTATATAAAGATTGAAGAAGGCAAAACTAATTTATGGTGATAGAAAAGAGAGAAGGAGTTGGCTATAGAAATATGTACTGAAGAGAAAGTAGAAATACTCTCTGGGATATTTGAAATGCTCTATATATACTAATTGAAGCTGTACTTACACAAGGAGAGATATTCGTGAAAACTTGTAAAATATACAACAGCCATTAAAATTAATATTCTCAAGTATAGCCTCAAAGTAAAAGAACAAAATTAGAGGGAAAAAATGAGATACAGTGCTGGGGAGGTACTCAGTGGAAAAATACATACATGATTAGCATGCATGAAGCCCTGGGTTCACTCCCTAGCACTAAAAAAAAAAAGGAAGAAGAAGGAGGAGGGGGAGGAGAAGAAGAGGAAGAAAGAAAGAAAGAAAGAAAGAAAGAAAGAAAGAAAGAAAGAAAGAAATTTCTATGGATGTCTTTAGTAGATCTCTATGTATATTTAATTTCACAGGCCAAATAAGTAGTAATAATATTAATTCAAAACTTAAAAAATATGACTTAATTTTAAACTTTACCAAAAGGATGAATTTAAAAATGTTTAATAATATGAATTTGTTTAAAATAATTATTTTCAACAATAAAGTTTAGTAAAAGTCATATGTATGTGACATCAAAAGCAAAATCAATTAAATAAAAATTAGATAAGCTGGACTTCATCAAAATTAAAAACTTTTACTCTATTGAAGTTTCTGTTAAAAGGGAGAAAATATAAAATAAAGACTGGGAGAAAACATTAACATACTATAACATCTGATAAAATGCTTATATCAAAAATAGAGAGAGCCAGGCACAGTAATGCACACCTGTAATCCCAGCAGCTCAGGAGGCTGAGGCAGGAGGATCAGGATTTCAAAGCCAGCCTTAGCAACTTATCAAGGCACTTAGCAATTCAGCAAGACTTGTCTCTAAATAAAATATATATATTTTTTTTTAAAAAAGGGGGAGCCTAGGGATGTGGCTTAGTGGTTGAGCACCCCTGGATTCAACAACAACCAAAGAATATGTAAAGAGCCATCTAAGTGTGACAGTAAGGGGGTTAGGGAGAAGTCCTATCAGAAGATTGTAATGGATATGTTATAAAGAGTATTCTCAAATAGCAGATAAACACAGGAAAGGGTATTTAACAGTATTAATCATTAGCAATATTCAAAGTAAAGCTACAACAAGTTACTTCTACACATCTACTAGAATGGCTAAAATAAACAACAGTGACAATACCAAGTGTCATCCCTTGATCAGACGTCCAGTTTTTTGCTGTTGGAAATGTAAAATGGTAGTTACTTTGGAAAACAGCTTGGTACTTTCTTATAAACGTATTAGCATATGCTTAATATATGATATGACCTAGAAATTGCTCTCTAAGGTATTTATCCTAAAGAAATGAAAATATATGTTTATATACACACAAAAAGCTTATATGTGATTTTTTATACAGCTATATTTCTAATAATGAAAAAACTTTTAGCCAGTCATGGTGACTCACACTTATGATCCCAGAGGCTCAGGAGGCCAAGGAAGAAGAATTGAATGTTCAAAGCTAATCTCAGCAATGTAGTGAGGCCCTAAGCATCTTAGCAAGACTCAAGTCTCAAAATAAAATATAAAAAGGTGGCTTGGTGGTTAAGATGAATGGATAAGCACAAAGTAAACTATAATAAATTCATACATTGGAATACTACTCAACAATAAAAGATATTCATATTTTCAAGTACTTTCATGGATACTAATGACATACTCACTGAGAAATGCCAGTCTCAAGGGTTATTTGCTGTATCCATTCATTTATAAAACATTCTCAAAATGAAAGAATTATGGTGATGGATTCTGAGGTTGCAGCTTCCTGGTACAGTGCTCACCTAGCACATGTAAGGTGCTGGGTTCAATCCTCAGCACCACATAAAAATAAATAAATAAAATTAAGGTATTGTGTCCAACTACAACATATATATATATATATATATATATATATATATATATAGAGAGAGAGAGAGAGAGAGAGAGAGAGAGAGAAAGAATTATGGTGATGGAGAATAAATCAGTGGTCACCAGGGGTTGGTGCCAGAGGCAGAGTGTAGCTCCTAAGGAGCACCAGGAGTGAATAGAGAGTACTGTATTCTAATTGTGGTAGTGACTGAACAAATCTACACATGTGATAAAATTTCACAGACTTATACAACAATAAGTAAAAGGACAGAAAGTGGCTGAAAAACAATTCAGGATATTGATTGCTGTGTCAGTTTCCCGGTCTGACGGCAGGCGAGGCTATGATGGCAAAGTGTATGTAGATAAAATAATAGCAATGTTCAGTTTCTTAAATTGAAGAGTAACATTCTTTATGTTTATATTTATGGAATAAATATTCTTTGATAACTATTCACTGCTTAGTGAAAATGATTGTTTTTAAAGTCAATGAGAGATGATATCAATTTACCTGCAGGAATATACAAATACCAAGTGGCAATTTCACATCCAAGATTTTCCATAACTCCCAAGTTCAAGCATGCTCTCCCAGCAACCTTAGAATCTATCACACTGTACATATATATTACTACCCCATTTTATTATTATTATTTTTAAATATTTGGTTTTTAGTTATAGGTAAACAAAATATCTTTTTTTTTTTTTCATTTCCATGTGGTACTGAGGAGCGAACCCAGTGCCTCACGCATGCCAGGTGAGCACTCTACCTCTGAGCCACAAATACCAGCCCTGTTATTATTTTTTGATTGAGAAAATATCACATCTCTTACCATGTATATGCTTTAAATTTGATCTGCGAAGTAAATTATCTGATTTTATTTTGGTAAGTAAATAACATCTGTTGCAAAATTAAATCCTATGTTTAATTCTTGGCATACTTTGCACTTTTTAAAACCAGATTTTGAGTTCACTCTCTGTTAATGGTAAGCAAATCACAAAATTTCAAAACACACTTTTTTTAAATTTATAATTAGGAAATATATTCATAAATTGATTTACTATGTTTGACTGAAAACACAAAGCAAAATAGCTTTCAAAATATCTCTAGGTAAGTTACCACTATTTTTACTTTTCACAGTTAAAAAATGGCTAAGGAAAATTTAAATGGAAAATATACAGTTGTTTAATCCCTCAGCAACCCTATATATAAAGAAGATAAACAAGGAATAAAATAAAATCAACCATCTCAGGAATGCAATCTAGTTCTTGTTATAATTTAAAAAAATAACTTTTTTAAGTAATGTTTTTATGCCAACTAAATTGTTTAAAATTTGCCTCATAATACATATTTATAAATAAAAATTAATGTATGTGACTAAACAATGCATCTTTTATTATGCATTTTGTAGGCTGAGTCATCCACTAGAGAAATATTTCATTAGTTTAATGACTCTAAACCATAAACCAGAAAACGTTTTTCTATAAAGAGCCACATAAGTATTCTAGTCTTTACAGGTCACATGAAATATGCAGCAACTACTCAACTCTGCCTTTGAAGAGCAAAGTCACCATAAGCACAAGTAAACAAATGGATGCAGCTATATTCCAGTAAAACTTTACTCATAAAAATAGGACTCAAGATGGACTTGAGCCAATGGTCACGCTTTGCCAATCCTTGCTCCAAAACACTATGCTTTGACAGTTTGTGTATATGTGTGTGCGGTTGGTATGTGTGTGTGGAGTGTTCTGTGCCCACCTGTATGCATGTGCCTGAGTACATATACACCTATAGGCAAGCAGTATATATCCCTACAACTTTCCCCAGACAAGAATTGTTCAACGTGAATTTAATTTCCTTTGGCAATTCTGCTTAGATAGTACCAAAGGTGAGTATTTGCATTGATGGACATATTATATATCTTATAACAGTGATAGATGCATAAATATAAATGGATAGTGATGAACCCCCTACTAAAAGGACTCCTGTAGCTATGAATCAGAAAACACATTAATTTCCATGCCAGTCTTCAAAGATGGAAAGTATTCCCTCATTCCCTTTTTCTTGAGAACTAGACCTCAATGTCTGGTTTATCATATTTCTATTTCCATATTTCATAATGCTTCCTGGAATGTGAACATCATATTCAGACCAAGGCAGCTTGGTTATGCACAGTAAAACTTAGCTATGGCTGTCGTCTAACAGCCAAGTATATTTCATATATTTGGTGCTTTTTTTAAAAAAAAAAAAAGTGTTCAAGTAGTACTTTAAATGTTGTTTCTAAGATGAATTATTTTTAAAGCATTTTTTTAAATTACATATTTCTTTTAATTACATATTTATAGTATACAAAAACAGCTTATGTTTTCTCAATTTCATACATCTGGTAAATCTTTTGTTAGCTCTTTTTCTCAGTTTACATATAATTTAAAAAGTTTCTCTCATGAAATTAAGGCTGAAAAGTGCTACCACATACTTCTGATGTATTGGATTTTTCCAGTAAGTAAACAACTGATGGAAACACAGCATTAGGAGGAGACAGGGCCAACTTCATGGTCTGTTCAATGGGGTCCTGTGTTTGATTTAATGTTCTGCTGTCACTATCATAAAATTAATAATTTTGAACAAGGGTCCCATCTTTTATTTTGTACTGGGCCCCCAAATTTGTGAGCTGGTCTTGCAGGACAAGATGCAAACAAAACCAAGGCAGAAAGGCTTTCTCAGTGAAGCTGGTTAAGAAATTCAGCTCTTGAACTCTCAATAAAAGATTCATTTGCTTGACTTTAAAGGAAGCTTCCTGCCAGCATCAACTATTCAGAGGTGGAGGAAACAAGAAAGGTGACATAAAGAATAAGTGGAAAATTCTCTTCATTTCTGAAAAAGAGATAATAATAATAATTGTAATTGTTTTGTTTCTCCTTAAAATGTCAGAAACAGCAGGTTTGAAGATGTAATATTGACATCCCCCTCTGCTTTCAATGTTTTCTCAAAGTGAAGGGAGAGCAAGTAGATGACATGATTAATGTAAATCTTGATGAGATATCAGAAAAAGAAGACTGTCCTTTTATGAGGCAAGGCTTTGGAAGAAGCATAAAGGTGCAGGTAGACAATCCATGGGCACAGTATTATTATTTTTTTTTTGTCATTAATGTGCTAAATTTCAAATCCTGAGCCCTTTGCAAGGATTATTTCAACTCTGATCAACTGAGGCCAGAATTATCAAATTAAAAAGCATTTAGGACTGAGAATGAGCTGGTCAAAGGGAAAATTTCTGCAAACTGGGAGTGAGCTTAAATAACAATAGCTACCACCACATTATTATAAATTGTAAACCCTGCTCTACATCGTGTCTCCTGCTCTATTTTCCCCTATAACACTTGCCTCTTTTTACATACTTTACAATGTAAGCTCCAAAAAGGCAGGAATGTGCCTTCAATGATTGACCCTGAGTTCCTAGAAGAATATTTTTCATATATTTGGTGCTCAATAAGATATCAGTTGAATGAGTAGTTGAACCATTGGGAAGACTTTCCATGGTACTTGATCTTACATTGCCAGAGAAAAGCAGCTACAAATCAAAAGCTGAGAGAAAGGAAGAAAAAAAAATTGGCTGCATCAGAGAAGTGACTTGTAATTATCTTGTAAAGCCCCCCCCCCAAAGTTTGAAAAAAGTTTGAAAATAAGGAGGATGACAAGAATTGCAAGAGCCCTCTCTGATATTCACTGTCTTTGCTCCCAAACTGTTTCTTAAATGTTGAAAACTAAAACATGTAACCACAAGGCCTGCTTCAGATGTACAGTTAACTGGTACAGGTCAGTGCATGGGTTAAAGCAAAGCTGTCTTCTAACAGCCAAATGCTTCCATGCTAACAGGTTAGCTAATGGTGCTTAATCCTTGCAGGATGCTTTAGGCTTATGTATGGCTTATTTGTGACTGTTTCCTCACATCAGGGGCCCAATTACCTCTTTAGTGCTCTCCTGTCATCCATTTCAGAGTGAAGGGCTCTTAATAGCTCTCAGGCTGGGCCATTCTTTCTTCAGCCCTCTTTTTCCCACTGTCTGGCCTGAATTTAGTCACCAAACACACTCATCCCATTGTTCCTTCTGTTCTGAACCTTCTATCAGGAGAGAGAGAATCTTTATACTCAGACCCTGATAGGGTTGTTTAGTTTTGCTTTGAGTGTTTATTTGTTTTAAATAACAGAACTGATCAGAAAGCACCAGGAACCCAATCTTCTGTCATTTCATATAAGTATGGGTCACATCTCCTGCTCTGACCATCTCAACCTCACTCTCCCATCCAAGACTGGAATGAGATAATGTGGGTACAGTGTATTCACCTACAAAGTGTTAGACAGCAGGTATCAGATGTGGGTCTGGGTGCTTCTGGGCAATACTGGGAAGCCCTTGTTGTGAGTTTTCTAACATTTAAGACTCTTGACAAATAATACAAACCAACTGAAGCCTGTGTAAGCAAAGGAAACTTGCTATATTCATGACGGAGATAAAGAACCAAAAATTGCAGGACCAGAAAGTGAACAGACTTAGGGACAAATTTTCATTCTCCAATCTGTAGATCTGCCTTTTTTTTTCTTTTTTCTTTTTTTCCAGCTCTGTCTCCTGATGCATTTCCTTTGCTCCACAGCATGAAACATAGCCATGCCTAGTTCTTAATTGATCAATGATGTCTCCATCCATCCATCCATCCACTGCTCTGGGTTCCAATAGCACCATCCTAGTCAGAAGGTTAGATATGAGTCAGTTGCCTGCCTCTGAACGTACGGTCAAGGTTAAAGGAATATGGTGACTGGAACCCACCTTCTGTGCTGACCCCCAATGTCTGAGGAAGTCTCAGGCAAGAACAAAGGCATAACCAAAAGTTCAGCCTAAGGGAAGAGAAAACTGAGGCACATGGTATGGTTCAAGTTCAAGGATACAGCATCTAATCAACACTGATGCTGAGTATCTCAGAGTCTGTCTTGCAGATTGTCTGAGACCCAGTACCCATGATTTGATATGGGAGTCTAGGAGCAAAGGGGCTGAAATAAAGAGAATCTGGAAACACATCTGTATTAGTTTCCTAATTAGCTTGCTGTAACAAATTGCCACACACGTGGTGACCTAAAACAACAGATGTAGATACTCTCTCATTTCTGGAGACCAGAATTCAGAAACTGAGGCATAAGCAGAGCCATGCTCCCTTAAAAGGCTCTAATGTTGATCTCTCCTTGCCTATTCCAGCATCTGATGGCTCCAGGTTTCCCTTGGCTTGTGGTCACTTAACTTCAATATCTGCCTCTATATTCACATGATCTTGACCTTTTCTTTTGTCTGTAGGTTTTGTTTGTTCATTCATTTGTTTGATTTGTGCTGGAGATCAAACCCAGAGCCTTGAACATGCTAAACACACACTGTACCACTAAGCTATACCCCAAGCCCTCTTTTTTCTTTTTTTGCTTCTTGCAAGGATACTAATCATTGAACTTACAGCCCACTTGAATAATTCAGAACAGTGTCATTTCAAGATCCTTGATTATACAAAGTGTCTTTTCCAACATGAGGTCATGTTCACAGGCTCCAGGAATCACAATGTGGATGTATCTTTTGGTGGGTCACCATGTGATCAAATGCAGCATCTATTTCACTGAAGAGCAAGATTCTCATGTGTAGGGGGTTGGAATGGAGCTCAGTGGTAAAGTGCATGTCTAGTGTGTACAGGTCCTGGGTTCAATCCCCAGCACCACAAAATGAAAATAAAAATCCAAAGCCCAGAAGATATGCACACAGATGAAGGAAAATATAACATTTTTGCTTGGCGCTTATAGTTGAAGAATGAGAAAACACAGATGACAACAAAGGTATGTGCCTTGAGAGATTCACTGGCATAAGGGGAAGCATCAATATCAACAGGATGGATGGCCACAGGACACAAGGACAAGAAAGGTTCCCATGGTAAAACCCAAACTCACAAATAACAAAGCTGACAATGCCATGTGCCTCCAAAGAAACCCAATATTATGATATTGCTGTTCTATTATTCATCCCTATGGACTGATGGTTTCTGATGTTTCTTAGTGTTTTTTTCTTTAAGTATTTTTTTATTTGTCAATGTACCTTATTTATCTATGTATGTATGCCTGTATGTATTTATTTATATGTGGTGCTGAAAATCAAACCCAGTGCCTCACACCTGCTAGGCAAGCACTCTACCACTGAGCCACAACCCAAGCCCCCTTAGTTTTGATTATATATACCATACATATAAAATTCACATTTTTTCATAAATAGCTTGTCACCACAAACAAAATCACCATAGTTTTTTAATAAGATGTGATTTTCTTCTAAGAAAAGCATTCTAGAAATCCCCTAACGACTCCATGTACATTAGTTTCATTGGATGCACTTTCCTCCCTGAATAGCACTAAAATTCCAATCAATAGGCAAGGGATAAGCAGGCTTCAATGTGACCGCCCCTTATTTCTAGCACGCTGCTCTTTAAAATCCCTGTGTGAACTATTGGGTGAGTACAAAAGAACCAATTCCATCAACTTTGATGTATAGCAGCCCTGTTCTGCAAAAACAGCTCAAGAATATTTGTGTCTGAGAGAAATCTTGAACCAAAAGAATAGCTAGATGCAGAGGAATGGGATGGCTTGGAGATAGATTTTGCCTCGTTGACAATTTTGCTCAACATCAAATTTACTTGATTAGATTAACTAGAATAGAAAATGTAGCCAATAATATTTTTCAGGTTTGATGAGTACAAGCAATATGGGAAAATTATATTAACAAAGGAGGAAATTTTCTTCATGGAAGAAAAAAATTCTTAACAGAGGCAATAAAATTATAACTTTTAATTTAATATTTTCTTTCACATTATCTGCATCAAAAAAAATTGTGGGGATTTTAGTGTTCTTATAGTGATTCTGTAAGTATATGAAGACACCTGGCCATAAAACTCAGATTGAAAATAGTCAAAACTGTTCTCATCTTTTCATTTTTATTAGGAATATCTAGACTACAGTGAGGCTCCGCTGCATTTTGCTAATGGAGAGTCTCCTTATTTTCACCATGACTCCATCTCTAATAGACATACAATAAAAAAAATAAAACCTCATATTTCTCTTACGCCTTATTATTTTTAAAGTGCATTTTCTCACTTGCATGATCTCATCTGACACAACAACATTCCTTCTCACTGGAATTCCTGGACTTATAACTTTGGGAGGTCATGGTTCATTGTCTGGGATTGTGAACAAAATTACAAAGGTAATTCCAGTCGGGAAGTTTGAGCTCATCCAGCTGCCATACTTCATCATGCAAAGGACCAGGAAGGAGACATGTAGCTGAGTGATGCAGACTGGGAACAGCTGGAATTTGGAGTTGACCTGCAGAAGATGTCAGGAGAGCAGCACAAGGCATGACAGAGAATCTAATAAGGCAGACAGATATCTAAAAAGAATGGTTCAGATAGCCAATATCAGGGAATCCCCAAATGATGGTCATCCAGGGGCACGGAGCACTCTGGGATGTACTTGATCATTTATCCTGAAGTTTGACAAGCTTCATTCACTAACATGCCTCCTTCACAGTTTTTGACATAACCACACACCCACTATCCACTGTACTTCATATTTTTCTTGAAATAGATTTATCTTTTATTTAAGTAAATTTATTATTTTCAAGGAAAACTTTATTATATCAAATTGAGTAGAAAAATAGATCACCTACCATTAATAGAAGTTTAAAAAATTAAAACAATATCATTAAATTCCAGCCAATATTATTTTTCCACAGAACTTAAGCCTACGATCTGCTCTCTTTCTTAAAAGGTGATATTAGTGTTAGAGAGTACAAAAGATATAAATGCTGTCAGACTTTCTCCTGGAGATAAATGGAAAAGAGACTGATTCAATTTTATCTCATGCCCATCCACAGATCATCACTAATAGTGTCCAGTTCACACTAGGGGAAATCTAAACAATATTAATAAGTGTGTCAACAAGGATGATCAACTCAGAGTTAGTTAACAGGGCACTAGGCTTGGGGATAAGGAGGGTTCATGGGAAAGAAAGGAACTTAATTTATAAGAGAATCAAAAGAACATAGAGAAAATTGGAAGCAGGAAGGCTTCCAGTGATAAAGAGGCTAAATTGCTAAACTTCAGTATAATTCCCTTTATTGAACGCTACACATTTTTTGCTATAGTATAGAGAGAGGATCATCATCAAGAGCTTAGATACCAGAGGCTATAGGCTGGCATTGAATCCTACCTCTATCACTTCCTAGCTCTACCAATTTTGATGTGCTAACCTAATTGAGCTATCACCTTTTCATCTAAAAAGTCAAAATGGGAGTAAGATTAGGATCTACCTCACAGGATTATCATGAAGGAAGCATATATAAGAGACATTAAAGAGAACTTGCCAGATAAGAAATACTGTGTAAGTTGTTTCAATGTGTGGTAGGAAGAATAATGCCCCTCAAAGATGTCCATATACTAATCCCTGGGAGCTGCTAATGCATTGCATTGCAGAGGATGGGGGAGGCACTTTGACAATGTAGTTAAAGTTAGAAATCTTGACATGGCAAGATTATCCAAGATTTCCTAATGTATGAGTCCTTAAAAAAAAAAAAAAAAAAAAAAAAAACTTTACCTCATGAGGTGAGGGCAGGGGTTGGAGGGAGATGTGATGATGGAAGTAGGATTGGATATGCAATGTCACTGAATTTGACAATGTCAGGGGCTGAGAACCAAGGCATGTGGTGGCACCTGGAATATGGAAAAGGAAAAGAAGTGAGTTATGCCCTAGACTCTCTAGAATACAAAGCAGACCTGCCAATATTTTGGTTTTACTCTAGTGAGACCTGTGCTGGACTTCTAACCTACAGAAGTGTAAAATACTAAATTTGAATTATTTTAAGGGGCTAAATTTATGATAATTTATTATCACAGCAATAGAAAACTAACGTATTAAGATTATTATAAAGTGAAGACATAGACCCAGATAAAAGGCAGGTACCTACTCTCTTCAAACCAAGATATAAGTCCAAGGTGGACTTAAGGCTGAATATCATGATTACAGACTACAATTTCTCTACTCCTGAGTCCTTGATTTGATGGGAATCAATCTCAAATCCAGAGTAAAGGCCAGGTGGTCATGTGGAAGTCCAGTGAATCTGACAGTGGGCAGAGACAATGCTGCATGTTTTCCATCTTTTCCTCTTGAACACAGAAGAAAATCATGCTTTCTATGTGCCTCACACCTTAATAGACCATGTGGGTAATGGGAAGTGAAGACAAGTAAAGGATGCCGTTTCCAGGTCTGGTATTTAAAATATTCCAACTGGCCTTGCATGATCTCTTGGTCCATAGTGATGAAACCTCACAGTCAAGACAATGGTACTCAGACCCCTAAGTTAGGATTTTGAGTATTATTGTGTCAAAGGACTTCCTAATCCATTTGCATCCATTATTCGAGCAAATATAAGTGTGTGTGTGCATGTGCATGTGTATGTGTGTGTGTGTGTGTGTGTGTGTGTGTGTGTGTGTTTCTTTTTGAGATGAGCGTCTCACTACGTTGCCCAGGCTGGCCTCAAACTCACAATCCTCTTGCCCCAGTCTCCCAAGTAGCAGGGACTATACACACACATACGTGCCACTGCACCTAGCTAAAAAGTATTTTCTAATTGTGTAGGTGGGTATGCTTTTCTTTTATACACATTGTGTTCCTTGTCCACATACAAGAATAGACCTAGTCAGGAGTAAAGAGCATTATGTTCTTTGCATAAGCCTTATCATAGGAACAAATGAAGAACATAAGGACAAGGTAAGGACCAGAGTGGCATTTGCTAATTTGTGAGCTGTCTATGCTTCCCATGACTAATCAGGCAATCAGCAGTGCTCCTTCACCTCATCTCACCCTCCCATTCTGCCACTAATGAATTTTCAAATGAGTGACAAGGTAGCTCCTCTTTAGCCCCTCTGAAAAAGATCAAATCCCTGATTTAGACATCTGCCTAGCAACCAATGTGACTAAGAGAAGAATAAATCTTACCAAACCTATTTACTCTCCTATGACAGCTTGCCTGACAGCCTCATAAACAACATGCATAGTTGGGTTTTACATCTCATATTGGCCTGAGATTTGATCTCAGAAAACATCAAGGCAAGTAGATCTGCATTATACCCCTGTATGCATGAACCACACCAGTGGTTCTCCACAGGCAGCAATTCTAGGCCCCACAGGACACTTTACTTAAGTATATTAAGTGAATAATAGCGCATGAAGAACATACAGAGGAAAGTTTTGAAGATGTTGCATACAAACAATAAAATGTGAAAAACCTTGTCTCTTCAAAAGAGAGATCAAGAATTTTTCTCACCAAATTTTCAGACCATATTTAATTAACCGATATAGTTAGAATTCTGGAACAGAAAATATTTTAAAGGACAATGACAATTGTTTTAATCAGCTGTTTTGTTGCTGTGACCAAAGTACCTGACAAGAACAATTTTAGAGGAGGAAAAGTCTATTTGGCACTCCTGGTTTCAGAGGTGTCAGTCTGTAGATGGCCAACTCCATTGCTCTGGACTTGAAGTGAGGCAGAACATCATGGTGGAAAGGTGCAGAGGAGGAAAGCAGCTCAGAACATGGTAATCAAGAAGCATAGAGAGTTCTGCTTACCAGGGACAAAATATAAACCTCAAAGGCATGTCCCCAGACACACTCTCTACCTGCCTGTACTTGCTGGCCAATCAGTCCATCAGTGGATTAAGCCATTGATTAGGGTGAGGCTCTCATAATCCAATCATTTTACCTCTGAATATTCTTACGGTGTCTCACATATGAACTTTTGATATTGATACCTCATATCTAAACTGATTTCAATAAGGATAAATGTTAAGTAATGCCAAAGGAAAAACAATGCAAATAGAAGATAAGAAAATAAAGGCTGAAGAAGTTAAGGTAGAAAAAAAATTAGGCATGGTAGTAGGTATAGATAACAACAAGAGTGGGAGGTAGACAAACGTCCCTCTGTATGAATAATTACAAAGTCCCTTTCAGACTTATAAGGAGAAATATTGATGCCCAAAGAAAGGAGTCAAGGCTCTGCACAGGGATTTCACATCACCAAGGGCCACTGAAGAGAGAGAAGAAATGGCAATCTGAGCAGCTCTGAGCACAATTTTTCTTACCTTTTTCAAGATAAGTCATGGGGAAGATAGAAAAAAGCCAGTGACATAAGGTTGAGGACATCATCTAGGACACTGGTAGAAGAATGAAGAGTTGACAGGGAGGAGTGAAGGTGGTGGACAAAAGCCCCAGGGAAGTTCCAGCCTTTGTCACCATGTTATCAAGTCTACTGGCTCAGCAATGGAGCAAAGGTCCAGAAGACGAGAGCAGAGAACTTACCAGGAGCACCAAGGCCTTTACCCTGAATTATGCTGGAGTTGAGCAGACACAAGTTCACAAATTACCCCAGAAAAGGAAAGGTACAAGACTGACCTGGCATTGGAAAAATTATAAAATGACCATATCCCTTGCTCATGGAGAAGCCCAATGGGCCCCTCCACATAAAACCGTTGGGAGTTACTGTTGGGATAGAGTCATCCTCATGAGATTTGGATGTTTGAAAGAAGGAGAAAGTGGGCTCTCCTTTTTAATATCCCAACAATGTTTTCCCTATGTCATTTGTGTATTCGATTATAAAGTATTAATGGGATTTTTCAGTCAATTAAATACTGTATGCAAATGCCATCAAAATGTAATTAGTGGTAAATTAAAATTGCCATGAAATGGAAATTGGTATGAGAATGATATATTCCCTACTGATTTGTAATAGCTATCATTTATTGAGTGCTTACTATGTACCAGACAGTGTGCCAAGGATTTAGAACCATCATCTTATAGCCTTCAGTCTTTATGTAAGATAGATACTAGGTTCCCCAATTTATAAATGGAGGAGCAAGGCACAGAGAATTATAAGCCCTGCATCCCAAAATCAGTCAACTAGTAAGCAGTAGAGCAGGTCCAGCCCAGTTCCTCTATCTCCAAAGCCAGGCCCTAAACCACTGCACACTTTTGCCTCCACACAGTCCTGTGGCCATGATGCAAGAGGTGAGGCTGCTGCTTCTCCCTTTCTCCCTAGAGCTCCAGTGTTCTTGGGTGGGCCCTAGAAAAGGCATTTGCTGATGGGAAAAGAGTTCCACTTTTAACAAAGAAATCATCTATTAACTTTCACAGCCACAGAGCAAAGCAGATAAAAGTACAGTCTACAGCTCTATAACCCTGGGGAAAGCAGTTTTCTGGGCTTTCACTTCAACAACTATAAAATTGAGAGGATGAGAAAAGTACTCACCTTATAGGTTGTTGTGATGATTATGGAATCACCATATGACCCAGCTATCCCACTCCTTGGTATTTTGCCAAAATATCTAAAATCAGCATACTATAGTGTTACAGCACCTCAATGTTTATAACAGCACAATTCACAATAGCTAAAATATGGAATCAACCAAGTTGCCTGCAAACAGATGAATGGATTAAGATACAAAGCATATGAACCTTAGGATAGTACCTGGCATACAGAAGGCGGCACTCAATAGGGTTAGTCATTATTCTTCTCTTTATCATCAAATGAATCCTTATTGCTACTCAAGGGTATGATTCTATTAAGTCAGCTTGGAATTCCTGGTGTCCCAACATAAAGTTGATGACTCTTAAAAGTGTCCATCACTCAATACCATCACCTTCTTCCTTAGTTAGAAGTAGGCTAACTGCAGGGTCCTGACCTTTGTGTCTCCAGACAGCCTTTTTCACTCAAACACAACCTCATTCTACTTTAATAGTTCTTGGAAATTTTCCCTGCACAGGTCATGATTTCTCAATCACCCATATATTGCAGTGGGATTTTGAAGCAGCACATATAACCCTCCAATCTCTAGCATAAATCTCCAGTTAGCTTCCACCTTAAGCACCCCATACCTCTTGCCTGACACACCTGCCCATCACTATATACTACATTTGTTCTTTTGTAGAAGTCTAATTCATCCACCAAACTGGGGCATAGCAGTGTGGTACTCATCTTTGTCTGTCCCCCATTGCGCTGTCTACTCATCCTCAAACTATATTTGGTAGGCAGTATTTGTTCAAGAAATTATTTATTAAATATCTTCAAGCAGTATTAAATCAGGGATCTCCAAGACCACTCCATGGATCAGTGATTTGTTAAAAGGCTTACAGGAGTCAGCTTGCTGACATTAGCAAAAAGATGTGGAGTAAGATGAGCAAAGGGATAAAGTTCAGGTAAATCAGGTACAGGCTTTCAAGAGCCATCTCCCCAAGGAGTCACAGAAACTTCCCTTTAACTCCAGCAACCAACTGTGACAACATGTGTCAAGTACAATTGCTAGGGAAGCTCCATAGAGACTAAGTATCTATGGTTTTATTGGGGACTGATCAGTGGGGCTTCTTTACCTACCATGTGACAAAATTCTAAACTTCCAGAAAGAATGTATTCAGCCTAAACTATACTATCTGTCGTCAAGGCACAGTGAGCCAGACTTATCATTTAACGAACGTTATCATCTCAATGTAGGGAACCGCTTGCCAGTCAAGTTCCCAGATACCAGCCAAGTGCCTATTTTGCAAATATCCCTTTCTAAGAAAATCATTCTCAGGCCTGGCTGTGTTAACCCTTTTCTGCACAGCCAGAGTTATTCTATATTATAATACAGTAAATAGAGAATGTTAGATCTTTTAGCTTCTTGGAATTCTCCTTTTCAGCAGCTATCTATACACTGTGAGGATCTTAGGAATAACTTGGTACTAATGATTATTAAAACACTAAAATTTGCTTACATAAATTGATGAGAATTCAAGTCTGTTCGTAGGACAATGGTACTTGGCTTGATTGCTGTTAAGATTACTTGTATAGGAGAGAAAGAGGTTTAGGCATAATCATTGCTCTGGGATTGGCATAGAGGAGGTTCATTACACTTCTCATTTGCTGCAGATAAGAAAGTCTCATATAATCAATCTCTCCAATTAAAATATTTGGAAACTGAGGCTAAAGGAATGTATTTTTTATGGTCAGGAAGCAGCCCTTAATTTAGTTATGGGCAGCTGTAGCCACAGGGGTCTCTACTGACATTTTCCTTTCTGCATATTCATGATACATAGCAATTACATTTTATTGAAATATTCTTTGTAACAAATAAATATATAAAATACTATAGTGGTTAAATCCAATATGACCAAATATTTTCTCAGCACTTTAGTAGCTTAGAGTCCTTTTGAGTACTCCTAACTTAATTTAAAATCTTATATGCTACCTTTCAAAGAAGCGCCACATTTTTTTCAGAAATCACCTTGACTTTGTGATTCCTTGATTTCTCCTCTTTCCGACAATTATATATAATAGCACACTTTTTTTTAACAACTTCCATATCTGATTCCCAGGTTCCACATATAATAAGATCATTTTATAGACAGTTGATTTTGTTTTACATCAAGACTCATATATTGATGTTTTAAAGGAAAGAAATTCCCTAACATTTGGTTCAGCACAAGACTGAGAAGGCCAAAGAAAATGGCATCTTTCTCCACAAACATGAGGATTGATCTAATTAGCCCACCTAACCGAATGGACCAAACTTCTGAAACCAGGATCCCAAGTAAACCTTTCATCCTCTAAGCTCTTCTTGTCAGATATTTTGGTCACAGCAATAAAAACAGAGAAAGAGATCCACCTGGGAATCATGCAAGAGGTTCTCGTATTGTATGACACCTGAACTTTAAGGGACCAATGAAAAGAGCCGCATCAATGGCTCTCCTCCACAACGCTGTTGGTCCTTTTTCATGGTCCTATAGCACTTTTTCTTTACTCCTCTCTACATGTGGTCACTATAAAAACAACACACTGCAAGTCTGTTTCTCATACTAGTGTTAGTACACAAAGCAGGGACTTGATCCTAGTAATTTTGGGTCACCACAGGTGATACCATAGAGTTGCAAAGAGGAAGGAACATCAAGGTTCTCATTAAATGCACAATAAATGATTGACAGGATGGATGGATGCATGAGCACACAGACAAACAAGGAGTATGGATGAATGAAGAAAGTAAATGCAACCTGAATGGAGTTGTCTATGTGATACTAATTCTCTATGCATAGACACAGAAACTGCACCAACAAGTCAGTCAGAGAAACTCTAGGAGCTTTCTCCCACCTTTACCAGACCCTTTCTTGCCTCAGTCTCAAGTGTTCATTCATTTAATTCTATTAGGTGTACTCCACTTTCTTCTTTTCTAACTGCTTCTAAACTCATTCCATCCTGTGACTGTATGTATGTTTCTGTGTGTGTGTGTGTGTGTGCGCTCACACACGTGCCTATGTAAAAACATGAATAAATGTGTGTGCACATGTGTTCTGAAGTCTCATTTTAAGTAACAGGGAGGGTGGATACAATCTGTGCATTATATGAAAATGTCACAAAAAAAATCCTTGAACAATGAATATTCACCCATAATCATAATATAAAAAATCCCATTTTACTTCTGGTGTACTAGTGTTGGTCATGCTAATCAGAGAAACATACAGTTATGTTTAAGCTCAAATCCCAGGAAAAAATAACCTCCTAAAGTTAAAGGTACATCCCAGCCTGCATCCAGAGGCCTGCTCCAGATGACACACATTTGTCTACAGATGGTTTTAAATCAAGAGACATACTACTACCTTCTGCCCTTTGTCTGACTAAAAGTCATATTTAATATTATTTCTCTTTGAGCTTCAATTACAAATGAATCTTTTTTATTTCAAGTACTGAAAAAATAAGCAAAGCAGCTGAGCTTGCAATAAATCATCAGATAAACCATGTGTAGAAACCAAACACATAGAAAAGCACAGCTGTTGTCATCCCTAGGACATTTCATTCTGTGCCAACGTGGTTGACCTAAGGCTCCACCCCATCAATGGATGGCACTACTTAGTTCACTGAATCCTTAAAAATCTACTCATAGGCCCCAAATTAAAAGTAAACTGCTCTTCTAAAGAAAACGAAAGCAAATGTTTGAAGTTTCTGTGCCTTACTTTGCCCACACTTCCATCTTTGATTAAAATAACAGACACAGGAAAATGCAGTTTTCTTTGGCTTTCACCAATAATTAGCAAGGCCAAGACAATAAATCTGAGAAGACAGAATGACCTCCGGCAGGTTGATTTCTAAAATCAGCACTCACAAGGAGGCTCTTGACTTTAGACTGAGACCTTACAGATCTGACCTTGTTCCATAACCTTGTGCTATAATTTGTGTTTGTCATAGTGGACCAGTACCATGGTCTTATAGTGAACAGCACCATCCAAGTCATACAAGTATTTATGTGGACACTGATGGGAATAAAGGACCACTAGAAAAAGGAGAGAGTGGGGAAGCAAGGCTGCTGATTCACCTTTGCTGTTCAATCAACTTCAAGGCTATTGTCAAATTTTTAAATCCTAACTCCTATTTCCATTAATGTACTTAAAACAGCCTTTTTGTTTTCATTTAACCAAAGGAGTTATAAATAACTAGAGTGAACACATAATACTGATGGGTTCAGAACAAGCTGCCCCCAAATATGGCACCTTGGTGTTAGAGAAAACAGCAGAAGTTTGAAGATCACCTCCCCTAAAATAGGCCACGAAACCTACCTGATCTTCCCCTGAGGCAAGGGCAAGACACTTTTTCTAGAAATGTCTTCCCTATCCCAAGGGGGTAAGAAACATCCTTATGTCTGAAGCAAAGGACCCAGAATACAATCTGAACAAACAGTCCTTGCTAAGTTCACCTTCCATTTATTGCCAATAAATCATAATCCCTTTGTCCAATCACACATTTCCGCAATCACCCACCTCTTCATCAAACTTAGCACAAAAATACACAAATTCTCCTGTTTCTTTGGATCTTCATTTCTGAAGGCTCCCATGTCATGTAACATTAATATTAAATAAATTTGTATGCTTTTCTCTTGTTATCATTGATTGTACTAAACAGGTTTAGTCATGAACCCAGCAATGAATGAAGGACATATCTTCACCCCAAAGATAGAAGAAAGAGGTATTTCATCCCAAAGTTCTTAAAAAGTCATACATTTCACTTGTTAATGCCTTTCTTGACAGATTCTGCCAGTTCTGACCTGAGCCTTTGCTTAAAATAAGGCAGTTTGCAGATAAAATTAGGAAGGTTGTCTAAATCCACATAGGCTTAGCACACAGAACACACTAAGAGTCAAAATATCAATATGCTGGATTATTTTTTTCTGAAATATGATGCCTAAACTCTTATGATATATGACACTTGATAAAACATGAACCCTTTTAAAAATATGGTGAAAGTAGGATAGGTCTGGATTGCAAAGTAGAAGGAAAGAAATTATTACATTTCATTAATTGACATAGTCAATCAGGATAATTAAAACACAGATGAGAACAAATATGCCTTCTTTCCCTCAGTAGCCTTATTTCTTTGGGACTAAGAAACCACCTATGCAAAACCAGAGCAATGTGTCAACTTGTGACTGCGTACTGAGAGATTAAATGCTGCTCCTTAACTCACTGAAAGGAGGGTCTTAGGCACAGAGGAAATCTGGCTCTTTAAGTAGCTTTTATAAATTATTGGTATCCTGCTTTTGAAATAATCCTTCTTTTCTTCCAAATTAATGCACCTTCTGGATTTTCCTTCCCATGCATAGTTAGTGTCTCAAAGCCCCATGTGAGACACCAGAGGATCTTTAAGGCCTTGGAGAGCTGTCAGTCACAGCTGGGGATATCTTCTCTTGAACTGAGAGCAACCATGCAAAAAAGAAAACAGG
The DNA here is from genome assembly GCF_021218885.2 of Marmota monax. NCBI lineage: Eukaryota > Metazoa > Chordata > Mammalia > Rodentia > Sciuridae > Marmota > Marmota monax. The sequence goes on from NW_026694162.1 coordinate 1,703,128, forward strand.
GATGAATGAGCAATTTTAAACAAATAGATGTTGTTTTATGACTGTCTTTAACTGGAACAAGTCAAGTTCCAAACAGCATTAAGGAAATATCAAATAGACAGGCTTTGAAGGACAGTATCACAGTGAGGAGTTGTCTCTTAGTCTCTTAAGGAAACCAAAAACCTAACTTGAATTATTTAAAAACAGATTTTGGTAGTAATACTTACTGTCCAAAAGCCAAGCTCTTCTGACACTGCCAACTGTGTTTCTTCCCCAAGAAAACCTTGTTTGTTGTGATGTATCCTAGAATTACTGCTCTTCTAATGCCCTATTTCTTGGGTGGATCTGATTTAGTTTTTCTATTATATGTTTCAGACCTAAGAACTCCCTTCATTCAATCCTGCTACCACAGTGACCACAGGAAAATTCTCCTATAACTTCTGTTTTTAATATGAGTTTGGAGAAGTTTCTTTTAATACATAAGTTTCTCAAGAGCTGAGTTCGACTTTACCCTTTAGTCATGAGGGAATTCTGACCCTGAGGACAGGCAAACATTTCCACATTCTAAGGAGATTAAGACATCAAACAGCACATACATAGTTAAGCTGCACCAAGCAGATGCAAGGCATGTTCTCATTTATCTAAAAAAATAGATACATTTCTGTTCTTCTTTTGAATAAGTATATGAAGCTGTGATACCATAGTTTAGCTATTGTGAATTGTGCTGCTATAAACATTGATGTGGCTGGGTCCCTGTAGTATGCTGTTTTTAAGTCCTTTGGGTATAAACTGAGGAGAGGGATAGCTGGGCCAAATTGTGGTTTCATTTCCAATTTTCCAAGAAATGTCCATACAGCTTTCCATATTTTCTGCACCAATTTGCAGTCCCACCAGCAGTGTATGAGTGTACTTTTTCCCCACATCCTCACCAACACTTATTGTTGTTTGTATGCATAATAGCTGCCATTCTGTTTCGACTGAGATGAAATCTTACAGTGGGTTTGATCTGCATTTCTCTAATTGCTGGTGATGATAAACATTTTTTCATGTATTTGTTGATTGATTGTACATCATCTTGTGAGAAGTGTCTCTTTAGGTCCTTGGCCCATTTATTGATTGGGTAATTTGGTTTTTTGGTGTTTAGCTTTTTGAGTTCTTTATATACCCTAGAGATTAGTGCTCTATCTGATGTGTGAGGGGTAAAGATTTGCTCCCAAGATGTAGGCTCTCTATTCACCTCACAGATTGTTTTTTTGCTGAGAAGAAACTTTTTAGTTTGAGTCCATCTCATTTATTGATTCTTGATTTTAATTCTTGCACCACAATTCACAGTAGCTAAACTGTGGAACCAATCTAGATGCCCTTCAATAGATGAATGGATTTAAAAAATGTGGCATATATACATAATTAAATATTACTCAGCAATAAAAGAGAATAAAATCATGGCATTTGCAGGTAAATGGATGGATGCTAAATGAAGTTAGCCAATCCTAAAAAAAAACAAATGCCGAATGTTTTCTCTGATATAAGGAGGCTGATGCATAGTGGGATAGGGAGGGGGAGCATGGCTTAAACTCACCAATTAAGAGACACAGGCTAGTAGAATGGATCACAAAACAAGACCCAACAATATGCTGCCTACAGGAGACGAATTTGATAGGAAAAGACATACATAGGCTGATGGTGAAAGGTTGGGAAAAATCATATCACTCATATGGACTTCGGAAACAAGCAGGAGTGTCCATACTCATATCAAATAAAATATATTTCAAGCCAAAGTTAATCAAAAGGGATAAAGAGGGACACTACATACTGCTTAAGGGAACCATACACCAACAAGACATAACAATCATAAATATTTATGCCCCAAACAATGGTGCAGCTATGTTCATCAAACAAACTCTTCTCAAGTTCAAGAGTCTAATAGACCACCATACCATAATCATGGGAGACTTCAACACACCTCTCTCGCCACTGGACAGATCTTCCAAACAAAAGTTGAATAAGGAAACTATAGAACTCAATAACACTATTAATAACCTAGACCTAATTGACATATATAGAGTATACCACCCAACATCAAGCAGTTACACTTTTTTCTCAGCAGCACATGGATCCTTCTCAAAAATAGATCATATATTATGTCACAGGGCAACTCTTAGACAATATAAAGGAGTAGAGATAATACCATGCATCTTATCTGATCATAATGGAATGAAACTGAAAATCAACGATAAAAGAAGGAAGGAAAAAGCATACATCACTTGGAGAATGAACAATAGGTTACTGAATGATCAATGGGTTATAGAAGACATCAAGGAGGAAATTAAAAAATTCTTAGAGATAAATGAAAACACAGACACAACATATCGGAATCTATGGGACACTTTGAAAGCAGTTCTAAGAGGAAAATTCATTGCTTGGAGTTCATTCCTTAAAAAAAGAAAAAAACAACCAATAAATGATCTCATACTTCATCTCAAAATCCTTGAAAAAGAAGAGCAAAACAACAGCAAAAGAAGTAGAAGGCAAGAAGTAATTAAAATCAGAGCTGAAATTAATGAAATCGAAACAAAAGAAACAATTGAAAAAATTGACAAAACTAAAAGTTGGTTCTTTGAAAAAATAAACAAAATCGACAGACCCTTAGCGATGCTAGCGAAGAGAAGAAGAGAGAGAACTCAAATTACTAGCATACGGGATGAAAAAGGCAATATCACAACAGACACTTCAGAAATACAGAAGACAATCAAAAACTATTTTGAATCCTTATACTCCAATAAATTAGAAGATAGTGAAGGCATAGATAAATTTCTTAAGTCATATGATCTGCCCAGATTGAGTCAGGAGGATATAGAAAACCTAAACAGACCAATATCAATTGAGGAAATAGAAGAAACCATCAAAAGACTACCAACTAAGAAAAGCCCAAGACCGGATGGGTATACAGCAGAGTTTTACAAAACCTTTAAAGAAGAACTAATACCAATACTTTTCAAGCTACTTCAGGAAATAGAAAAGGAGGGAGAACTTCCAAATTCATTCTATGAGGCCAACATCACCCTGATACCTAAACCAGACAAAGACACTTCAAAGAAAGAAAACTACAGACCAATATCTCTAATGAACCTAGATGCAAAAATCCTCAATAAAATTCTGGCGAATCGGATACAAAAACATATCAAAAAAATTGTACACCATGATCAACTAGGATTCATCCCTGGGATGCAAGGCTGGTTCAATATATGGAAATCAATAAATGTTATTCACCACATCAATAGACTTAAAAATAAGAACCATATGATCATCTCGATAGATGCGGAAAAAGCATTCGACAAACTTCAGCATCCCTTTATGTTCAAAACTCTAGAAAAACTAGGGATAACAGGAACATACCTCAATATTGTAAAAGCAATCTATTCTAAGCCTCAGGCTAGCATCATTCTGAATGGAGAAAAACTGAAGGCATTCCCTCTAAAATCTGGAACAAGACAGGGATGCCCTCTCTCACCACTTCTGTTCAACATAGTTCTCGAAACACTGGCCAGAGCAATTAGACAGATGAAAGAAATTAAAGGCATCAAAATAGGAAAAGAAGAACTTAAATTATCACTATTTGCAGATGATATGATTCTATACCTAGCAGACCCAAAAGGCTCTACAAAGAAACTATTAGAGCTAATAAATGAATTCAGCAAAGTGGCAGGATATAAAATCAACATGCATAAATCAAAGGCATTCCTGTATATCAGCGACAAATCCTCTGAAATGGAAATGAGGACAACCACTCCATTCACAATATCTTCAAAAAAAATAAAATACTTGGGAATCAACCTAACAAAAGAGGTGAAAGACTTATACAATGAAAACTACAGAACCCTAAAGAGAGAAATAGAAGATCTTAGAAGATGGAAAAATATACCCTGTTCATGGATAGGCAGAACTAACATCATCAAAATGGCGATATTACCAAAAGTTCTCTATAGGTTTAATGCAATGCCAATCAAAATCCCAACGGCATTTCTTGTAGAAATAGAGAAAGCAATCATGAAATTCATATGGAAAAATAAAAGACCCAGAATAGCAAAAACAATGCTAAGCAAGAAGTGTGAATCAGGCGGATAGCGATACCTGACTTCAAACTATACTACAGAGCAATAGTAACAAAAACAGCATGGTACTGGTACCAAAACAGGCGGGTGGACCAATGGTACAGAATAGAGGACACAGAAACCAATCAACAAAACTACAACTATCTTATATTTGATAAAGGGGCTAAAAGCATGCAATGGAGGAAGGATAGCATTCAACAAATGGTGCTGGGAAAACTGGAAATCCATATGCAACAAAATGAAACTGAATCCATTTCTCTCGCCATGCACAAAAGTGAATTCAAAATGGATCAAGGAGCTTGATATCAAATCAGAGACGCGCCGTCTGATAGAAGAAAAAGTTGGCTACGATCTACATTCGGTGGGGTCGGGCTCCAAATTCCTCAATAGGACACCCATAGCACAAAAGTTAATAACTAGAATCAACAAATGGGACTTACTCAAACTAAAAAGTTTTTTCTCAGCAAAAGAAACAATAAGAGAGGTAAATAGGGAGCCTACATCCTGGGAACAAATCTTTACTCCTCACACGTCAGATAGAGCCCTAATATCCAGAGTATACAAAGAACTCAAAAAATTAGACAATAAGAGAACAAACAACCCAATCAACAAATGGGCCAAGGACCTGAACAGACACTTCTCAGAGGAGGACATACAGTCCATCAACAAGTACATGAAAAAATGCTCAACATCTCTAGCTGTCAGAGAAATGCAAATCAAAACCACCCTAAGATACCATCTCATTCCAGTAAGATTGGCAGCCATTATGAAGTCAAACAACAACAAGTGCTGGTGAGGATGTGGGGAAAAGGGTACACTTGTACATTGCTGGTGGGACTGCAGATTGGTGCAGCCAATTTGGAAAGCAGTATGGAGATTTCTTGGAAAGCTGGGAATGGAGCCACCATTTGACCCAGCTATTCCCCTTCTTGGTCTATTCCCTAAAGACCTAAAAAGAGCATGCTACAGGGACACTGCTACATCGATGTTCATAGCAGCACAGTTCACAATAGCAAGACTGTGGAACCAACCTAGATGCCCTTCAATAGACGAATGGATAAAAAAAATGTGGCATTTATACACAATGGAGTATTACTCTGCATTAAAAAATGACAAAATCATAGAATTTACAGGGAAATGGATGGCATTAGAGCAGATTATGCTAAGTGAAGCTAGCCAATCCCTAAAAAACAAATGCCAAATGTCTTCTTTGATATAAGGAGAGTAACTAAGATCAGAGTAGGGACGAAGAACAGGAGAAGAAGATTAACATTTAACAGGGATGAGAGGTGGGAGGGAAAGGGAGAGAGAAGGGAAATTGCATGGAAATGGAAGGAGACCCTCAGGGTTATACAGTGGAGGGGGTAGAGAGAGAGGAGAGGAGGGGAGGGGAGAGGTGGGGAGGGGGGAGGGTGGAGGATGGGAAAGGCAGCGGAGCACAACAGACACTAGTATGGCAATATGTAAATCAATGGATGTGTAACTGATGTGATTCTGCAATCTGTGTATGGGGTGAAGGTGGGAGTTCATAACCCACTTGATTCAAAGTGTGGAATATGATATGTCAAGAAATTTGTAATGTTTTGAACAACCCACAATAAAAAATTTAAAAAAAAAAGAAAAAAATAAAAAGCATGTTAAGAGTCAGAAGAGAATAAAGGTACTCATATTTTTTTTAAAAGTGAAATGTTCTTGAAGCATTAGTAGATCTGAATTTGTGAGAGAAAATATCAATGACTTTTATGAGTTGGCTTGAAAAATTCTAATTTTCTAAGTCTACTTAGGACTGTTTAAAATAGACAATGGTGAGCTTTCATGAAAACTATTTTTTAAAAAAGCATGGAGCTTACATCTGGACCATGTAATATATGCTTTAATTTTGTTCAGTCATTTGAATTTTGGGGGAAATTTAATCTATATGTTGTGACTCATTTCCACACAAATCATGGAAAAACAGTGTGCTGAGTGTTTGATGTATTTGGGGGACTTTTTAATAAGTTTTTATACTTCTTCCTTCAACCACAGAAGGTGGCACCTTGCCAAGAGGAACTTAAACATGGTGTCTCTAACTATTACTCACCTACTCAGGGGGCGAGAAGTTTGTGGGCTACTGGAGAAGGAAGGCTTGGAGGAATAATAAAGTAGCTATGGGCACACTTTGAAGTTTGCAGCATTTTGAGCTCATGGGACTAATGGTGTTGAAAATCTAAGAGCATAAATAAAATTATTCTGGCTGGTTCCTGTATACTAATGTATACCAAGGTGACCAAAGTATATAAAAGGAAATAGTTTGCCCATGAGAAGAGACTGACCTCAGCTTTGTGAATTATTTCTTCCACTTGAAATTAATGATGCCTTTGTTCTTGGTCAGTTTTCATTTCAGTCTTTTAAGTGAGACTTTTATTCCTGGAAAAAATGTGCTCAGTAACCTCAGGAGAGGTCTGTCCAAGTTAATTTATCAAGGCACCTTTAGAGTAAAAAAGCCCTTCATTCCACAATGCAAGAAGCTTGGTAAGAAAAATAATGATCGAGGATCCTTTAAGGAACCTCTCTGACCTACAATAATCTTGTAATCAGAGCTAAACCAACCAATTCCACTCTACTCTCCATAGACTACTAGTACCTATTCCAGGTTGCAAAGTCATTTCTACTTTCAGAAGCAGGGAAGGTGATAAGGAGCTCTCTCCAATTTCTGATGCTTACAGATTGGCCTAATTTACTGCCAAAACATTTTTCATTATAATGTCCTGTAACACGTGGTTGCAATACCGCTGAGGGTGGAGGAAGTAGATGACAGCAGGCTTCATGATCAATGATAGAGAATAAAATCGAGTATAAGATGAGGTTGAAAGAGAGGCACCAAAGTAAGATGATACAAAGTCTAATCTTCAAAATTTGGGTTTCAAATCAAATTTTAAAACTAAACTCATCGAATTGTCTTCTGAATCATTTGAATTAATGCCTTGGTTGTCTGGTAAACAAAGAAGGACAACTAGTGCCTGATAGCCTGGTCCTACATAGTCCCCTCCAAAAATAAATAATACCATAATATTGCATCTAAGAAGGTACAGTGTTTATGTTTCAATGAAAATGATTAACATAGAAAAGAGAAAAGTTAATGAAAGTTTATAAAAGTAATTCTCGCTAAATACGTTCTGATTCAGAAAACTGAACCCATGTATTCTCAAAGGATCTGAAATTTAGCAAATAAATTTATTCTGATTGGTTCCTTATATTAATGTATATCAAGGTGACCAATAGCAGGTGAAACCCTTTGTTACAAGTTCTCAAACTAGATTCAAATGCTTCTTTTCAATACTTAGGAAGCAAAAGGAAGGAACTCCTTCACTTAGAAGGCAGAGGAGGAACACAGCCTGGGTTAGAGGCTAGCCAAAGAGGCAGGGAGAATAAATAACAAGCTCAATGGAAAACTTTGGCAACTGCAGGCAGCATAACCCTGTCTGGGAGATTGGGGACTCTGCTCCAGGTTGAATCATGAAGAATCAGTCCCAGTTGGGAGAAGAACAATTGAGAAAGAAGACTTAAAACTAGAGATTAGTTAATGCTAGTAGTTCTCAAATCCTTGCAACCAGAACCCCTTTATATTTTTAACAATTATTAAAGCTCCTTGAAGAACATTTTTCTCTAGGTTGTTCTCTCAATATTTACCATAGTTAAAATTAAGACTAATATTTAAAATTTTTATTCATACATTTTAAGTAACATAATAAATCTATTGTATGTTATTAACAAGATATTTTTATGAATACTAACATATTTCTAAATGGAAAAATTAGAAGTGTGGCACTGATTTATTTACTTTACATCTTTGCATTTTTTTCAGTGTCTACTTAAATAGAAGATAGATATTTTTATTGTATTCTTATGCTGGCTTCTGTATTCAATCTGTTGCAATATGTTGTTTTGGTTAAAATATATGCAGAAAATACAGACTGATACAAAAATATAGTTGGAAAAGGTAGGAGTATATTAATAGCCTTTCTAGATAATTGTATTTTATGTTGATATTCAACTAAAATCTGGTACAAGGTAATTTCTTAAAGGTAAGATTCAGCTTGAAAATCTGAACCCATAGAAATAATTTATTTTATGTTATGCTATGGGAGAATGTATTTGTCTTTCTTGCACTCTTTGATTTTTTTCTCTTTTATGGTACTTTTTATTGGACCCAGGGCCTCACATGTGTTAGGAAAAGTCTCTTCCAGTAAACTACATACTCAGCACTTTTTATTTTGAGACAGGGTCTCCCTAAGTTGCTGAGGCTGGCTTTGAACTTGAGATCCTCCTACTTCAGCCTACCAAGTAGCTGGGATTACGAGTATACACCAGTGCTTCTGGCATCTTTCTTGCACTTTGAATGGACTTTTTATCCATGCTTGATAGATTCTGAAGCCATGCATTGGTTACTAGGAAAATATCTACAGGGCTTTATCTGCAGATGGTCCAAGTGTTGACATTTTTTACATTATCAATAAAATCACACATGTTATATCACTATTGGGTTCATTTTGTATCACTATGAAAACTACCTGAGATAACCAACTTATGAGGCAAACAGATTTATTTTGGCTCACACTTTTGCAGGCTTCAGGCTGTGATCAATTGGCCCCATTGCTTTGAGACTGTGGCAAAGGAGCACATCACAGCAGAGCCTAGATAGGTGGCAAAACTGTTCACCTCAAAGCCAGAAAATGAAAGAGAGGGAAAAGTGGCCAGCCCCTAATATCCCCTTTGAGGGCACACCCTCAGTGACTTGAAGATCTCCCCTTAGGCCCCACTTCTTAAAGATTCCTACCTCTCAATAGTGCCAAGCTAGAAACCAAGACTTTAATTAATAGGCCTTTGGGGAAATTTCAGATCCAAACTATAGCAACCACCAATTTCATCAGGAAGTCTTTGGAGTATTTGGAACTATCAAGTTTCACAGTGATAGATTTAATTTTTTAAAAAGTTATCATTTTGCCAATGTATATATGTATTGAAAACTGCACTAATGGTACCCCATTAATATGTACAAATTGTATTTTTTGTGCAATAGGGAACTTTTTAAAAAAGAAATCTTGAATTTTTTCATTGATAACAAATACTACCCATTTTTTAAGATGATAGGTTTATTACATTCATTTTTTATAAAACTGAATAATGCCCAAATCTAAAGCACCATAGTTTCTTTTTTGTGACTTCAAATAAAAAATGACATTTTATATGAAAAGTGGTCAATTCAGCCCTCAACTCAAAGAATCATACAACTGTTTTTCCTTAAAATGCCCATCATGCCTGCAAAGTATTTGTGAGCACTTCCCATTTTGCCACACAGATGATTAAACAGATGTTTACTTGAGTGTCTAGATTTAAGAGGATTAATCATTTAGATGGCCTAATCAAGATATTCTTAAGTGAACTAGCAATTTCTTATACTGCATGTCTGATGGATTTGAGCTAAGGGGACAACAGCTTTCCCCACCATTGCTTTTTTACCATTTGTGCAAATAAATGTCAACATAGTGAAAAAAGAAAGTAATATCTCAGTATTATCACAAAGACAATTTTAACCCCCTGCGTGTGTCCTAGGAACATCCGTGGGCTGCAAGCTACGCAGTGAGAATTGCCAACTTGAGAAGGTTTTAGAATAGGTAAAATTTGAGAATAAAATGTGACAGCTGTCATATTCTAGGATCCAATATCTTCATTTGATTTCTTGATTTTTTTTTCTTTAGTAAAATAGTCTGCAAGCAAGAATTATTTTCTTGTTCCTTTCAAATATGTAGCTCTTTTATTGTTACAGTACCTAAGTGTATTAGCTAGCATGCCCTAAATAGGGGCATGTGACAATAACATATTTCCTTTTCAGGCTGCTTAATACTGGAAATTCCTCAAGTTTTTTGCCATTAAACTCCATACTCTTTGTTAGTTTGACATGTACTCTTTTTAATGACGAATTCATCTATTAACAATTTTGACTAAAAATTTTTGGAGAATTGATATTAAATCACATTAAATGAATTTGGGACATCTCAGGGACTGGCCTTAGGCATTCTCATTTCAATTGTAAATAGAGTAATCATAAGAATATTTTATACCATTGAATTGGATTTGTATTCCTAGAAAGACCCCCAATTACCTATCCCTCCCTCATTCCATGTCATTTCCATGGAGCCCTCAATCATTGACCATAGGAGGTGGAGCAAAGACAAAGGCTAGAAAACAAAATGGGTTAGTTGTATGTCCTGGAAGTAGGCATACAATGCAATGGAATTGAAATTGAATTCCCATGAAGGAATTCATGGGGTGGGAACAGGAGTGCTGGAGGAAGGGAGGTCTCTTGTGTTTGACATTGCTGAGCTTGGAGAATGGGAATCATTTGCTGCTTACAATGTGAACCCTTTGCTGCTTTCAATTCTCTTCTTTTCCCCATAAAAGAAGGTGCCATCAACACATGGAGGGAAGCAGCATGAGAAGTAAAGGAAATGACACTGCAGGCAACTGTAGATACCTTGGTGTCTGAAGCTTCATTTGTACCTGGCTCTCCTAGGGCTACAAACCAACATGACTCTTAGAGGAACTCAGTTGGGCTTTTCAAAGGGCAGTTACAAAGCCATTAACACACACTACTTGGTAAGTGCTATTATTTTTTTTCTTAAGTTCTACTGAACTTCTCCTACATAGTGCTGTTATGTTAACATTCATATGGAAGAGCAATGTTCCACATGACAGTGGGTGAATATTAATTTCAGCAGGGTAGGCTGGCTTTGTTAAAAAGAAAAAAAAAAGGAAGAAAAAGAACCAAACAAGACCAGAGAAAGTAAACCAAAAAAGGAGAAATACCATAGATATTACCTATTGTTAAAGGGTTAAAAGAATTCTGAATTCTTATATGAAATTAAGCAGCTCAATTTTTTTTAGTTAGTATTAGACACTGAACCCAGCCAAGTATTCTACCATTGACTATATCCCCATCCCTCAAATCCTTTATAAGATTTTTTAAATATTCTAATCTTTTTCATGATTATTGGTTCATCCAGGCTTTCAAACTTTTCTATTTAATTATTTGTCTGTTTGTTTGTTGGGTATCAGGGATTGAACCCAGAGGCAATTAACCACTCACCCACATCTCCAGCTCTTTTTAATATTTTATTAGAGACAGGGTTTTGCTAGTTGCTTAGGGCCTCACTAAGTTTCTGAAGCCAGGTTTGAATTCACCATCCTCCTGCCTCAACCTCCCAAGTCGCTGGGATTACACATGTGTGCCACTACACCTGGCTCAAACTTATGTTGACATTTTGATGATTCATATATTCTTAGAATATGATTACTTAAGTTCTTTGTATAAATTAGCCTGTGCTTTTATAATTTTTTTAATATCCTCTATCTAGATATTTCATCTTTCTTGTTCCTAACAATATATTCTTCCTCTTATTTCCTTGATTGGAAGAGCTAGTGACTTATACAGAAATTTTTGTTTGTTAATCATTAACTGCTTTCTTATTATTAAAAATGTCCTAGAATGTTTTTAATAATTTTGATATTTTTTTCTAATTCCTTAATTCTTACATAGTTATTAAATCCTTCCTCTTGTTTTGCTAAGTTTAATTTGTTGTTTTTCTCCAGTTTCTTTGAACTGCATGATTAATCCTTTCATCTGCATTTAACCCTCTCCCCTAAGAGTCATCCATCCTTGAATCCCTAGGCACCCCCATATGACTTAGTTCCACCAATATTACATCAATTCTTTTCCAACTTTTTCTTTGAAAACAGAAAGGCAGTTCTTTCCACTGGAGTAGAAATTGTTTTCCTCACTAATTTTTACTGAGGTTAGGCAGAAAGAGCATTTACTAATTATTTTCAGAAAGACATTCAACCAAGCACAAACCTCAACAGAAACATAGAGAGATCAAATAGACCACCTTGGATATAAACTCTGCACAGTTGGGAAAACAGATCTGAGTGATACACAAATAATTCTGTCAAAGCAGAAGTCAACTTGGGGCTTAAGAGGAAAGAAGCCTCTTGCTAAAGCTAAACCCCTTGCTAAAATAGCTCACATCACCTCACTTTGGGCTCTGGGTTTAATCCTATGCAGTTTATTGAATTAAACTTCCATTAATCTCCCTTTAGCACCGAAATTGCCAAAATGTCTGAGCCTGTTAATGGAAAAAATTACACAAACACATCACAAAGAAAACCAAGGACCTGTCCAAGGGCAAATTGTTTTCATAAGAATTTAATGTAAAGCAGTTTGACTATTTCTGAGAGGCACCAAAAGGCCAAAAAAAAAAAAAAAAAGGCTTATGGTTTTAGCTACTAAAAGAGAATATTTATAATAGCTATGATTTTTCCAATGAAATCCTGTAGGTTATAGGTCTCTAATATAAACTTATGGTCCTTTGCAAGTTCCAGGAGGAAAAAAGCAGAAAGTCTTTCAAAGTGTTATACTATCAGCCATGCCCTGAAATAATTTTTGTCAAAATCAGAAAAAGAGTTTTTCATTGGTTGAGCTAGGATTGCTAAATCATTACCAGGCAGGAGGAGGAATAGTATATTCAGATAATTTCCAAGGAACTATTTCTAGGCTATTGTATTATTAATGCAAGGATTAAAATGTCCCCAAAAGGCCTCTGACAAGATAGACCATAACTGCTCCAAAAGGGCTATTATAGTCTAGTCCGTTGGTAATTCAGACTTTGCCAGTGCCTGGGCCCTAAGGATGAGCCGGCAAGAGAAAAGAACCATGACTGAATTGGATTTCTTTTGTCATTGCATGGGTAGGAGTTGTTAATCTGTTTTCACTTTCTGCTTTGAATAAAGGAGAGGAAATTATTCTCCTCTGGAAAAATTTCTACCTACCATCTTAACTCCCCTGTGATTGTAGTTGAACGGAAAACTTTACACTCCCTTTCACAAACAGAGATTACTGCCTCCTATTCTGGGGTATTGAACAGTTGCCGTCTGCTGTGCCAGGGGAGAGGACTGCAATTCGGGAATAACTGAAGTTATCTCTCTAGAAATGGAGATTAGAACTTATGTGGAGCTAAGTCACTCAGCAAGGACCAGATGAACTTTATAAAATTGTACCCAGCCCTCATTGACTAACAGTAGAATCTTAAAACCTTCCAGCCAAGGGTGGGTCTTGGCAATACTTTCATGGTGTGTTTTCATAGTTCACTTGATTCTCAGAGTTACTTTCCCATTATAGATATTAGAAATCAGTACTCCCAAAGTTAACTGAATTTCTCAGAGTCACTCTGTTTCTATTAGTGGTGAATACAACACTAGCCCTATAGACATCAAAGTAAATGCTCCTTTTCAATGGCACCCAAATGGCAGAGCCACATAGATGAAGAGTGATGAAGAAAGCACACCACTGGTGCAGTCTTTTTCTAAATTAGCATAAAGAAGACACACCTTCACCTTGATCTCCTCCTTTATCTGTCCTTCAAATCCATTTAATCTTTTCCCAGCCTGAGCTGCTGCTATTTCCATCTAGCAGGAAACCACAGCAAAACATACTTTTTTTTTTCTAGAGAGAGAGAGAGAGAGAATTTTAATATTTATTTTTTAGTTTTCGGCAGACACAACATCTTTGCTTGTATGTGGTGCTGAGGATCGAACCCGGGCCGCACGCATGCCAGGCGAGCGCGCCACCGCTTGAGCCACATCCCCAGCCCAGCAAAACATACTCTAATCATTTTTTTCCCTAGTTTAAGTTCCTTGTTGAAATCTGAGTCCATTTGAAGAATAAGAGCTTATGCTAGGCATTGTTCTATGCACTTTATGTGCATGTAATCTATTTTAATTTCCCCAGCAGCTCTATGTGATAAGGTACTATTATTATCCATACTTTAAAGGTTAGGAAACCAAGGCAAAAAGGTTAAGCAACTTATGAAGGTCACAAGGATGGAAAGAAGTAAAACTGAGATTTGAACTTTGATCAGATCTAAGGACTTCCTCTATTCATTTATGGTTCAGTCTATCTAATTGGTTCAGCTTTGGAGGCTATGGGGGATACTTAGGAATAAAAGAAGGAAGGGGGAAAGGGAAAGATAAGGAGTTAGAGAAGAAAGACAAGGTTAGGTAGAGACCAGAGGAATAGCATTGTTTAATCCACTTGTTTATGAAGCACTATTATGGAGTTTGAAAAATAATCTAAAGGCTACTTTTATCTATTACTTGAACATAATCAGGGAGGTAGCTCAGTGGTAAAGTGCCCCTGGGTTCAGTATTTACTACAAAAAATAAAACAAAAAATACCATCAAATAGGTATTATCTAAAAGGTAGAAGAGATAGGAAAACTAAACTTCCTTCTAAGGAGAAAATAAAGAGCTGTTGCTTTCTGGGGGGAAAAATATGGAGTTATTTTGTGTAAGTGATAAGACAAGAAATTAATTACCACCATCTATAAAAACAATGAACCTAATGATGGGGGAGATACAGGGTGTATTTTGAAAGCTTAGCAGCTGAAAACATACCAAGATAATACTTCCTGCTTCAGAGAAGACTACATCCTTACAGTTTGTGTTTAGTTAGCTGCACAAAGTACACCTCAATCCCTTATGCCCTATTGTCAGAGCAAAGGCAAGAGCACAATGGTACCATCTAGAAGGCAGGGTTGGAAGTCCAAGCATTAAGAAAATCAGCACAGCTGGGCATAGTGGTACATGCCCATAACATCAGTGACTCCAAAGGCTGAGGCAAGAGAACTGCAATTGGGGGGCCAGACTGGGCAACTTAGCAAGACCCTTTCTCAAAATATTTGATGGTATTTTTTGTTTTATTTTTTGTAGTAAATACTGAACCCAGGGGCACTTTACCACTGAGCTACCTCCCTAGGCCTTTTATATTTTTTAGAGATAGGGTCTCCCTTAGTTTCTGAAGTATGTCCCTCCTGCCTCAGCCGCCCAAGTTAATGAGATTATAGGCCTCTGTCAACATACCTGGTTGATGGCATTTCAGGTAGATTGAATCCTGCTTTTAATATCTGAAGACTAGACAGAGACTATAGAAGTGAAATACCACTTAGCTCTGAACCCAGTCTAGACAACTGCCTTAATTCTTGTACACGTACACACACACACACACACACACACACACACACATACCAGACATGAAAAGCACTGTGAACAGCACACATTACTAAAGTCTTGGAGAAACAGAGGGATTTACTTAGCAATCAGGGGCTGGGCATTTTAGCTCAATGGTAGTGTACTTCCCCAGCATGTGGAAAGTCCGGAGTTCAATCCCCAGCTTCACCAAAAATAACTTAAAATTTAAAAAGCTCTTCAGCCAACCTACCATGTTGTTCAGTCACTCTCCTTAGACTCCTAAGCCCCTCACAAAAATTCTCCCTGTCCTCAAAATTCCTGTTTAACTTCCATAAGTAGTAGGTGGGCAATTGTATTGTTTCCTTGATTCATTTGGATTTGTACTGTAAGGAACTCAACTTACAGATTCCGAAATGAGTATTACTACGGTAGTGATTAACAGGGTATTTTCAAAGAAATTACAGCTCCCCATCTAGAGTTGCAACCATCCTTGTAAATTTTACTATTATTATCAATATTTTCATTTATCTAGCTCTGAAATCAAGTTGTCTCCTGATTTTTTTTCCTACCTTATGCCAAATCATCTTCCTTCTGACCTCCAAATGTCAAAAAGACACCAGAGTTCAGTAATCTGACTATATCAACTTTCTATCGTGTGTGTGTGTGTGTGTGTATAAACAAATACTATATTCTTATACAATCTTATCAGGATCTTTTTGTGTGTGTAGTGTTGGGGATTGAACCTTGTGCACACAAGGCACACACTCTACCAACTGAGCTATATTTCCAGCCCAAGCCTCAGGATCCTAAATGATAAACGTGCTATTGACTTCCAAGTTTTATATACCTAGCCTTTGTCTCTGCCCACACCACAGACTCAGATATCCAGTTGTATTCTCTTCATCTCCCCTGAATTTCAAATCACCATATAAAATACTCAGCAAATCCAAAACAGTATGCTTGAGTGTGTTCCCCAAACCTATTTTTCCTCCAATGTTGTTTAACCCAGCAAACAGAAACATCATTCAGTTAGTTGTTCATGCTAAAGTGTGAAAGTCATATTTGATTCCTCACTTTTCTCCCAAACTTTATCCAACCTCCAGCAAATCCAGACAATTCTACCACCAACATGCATGTAAATCTGACCAGTCACTGCTTCCACCACGGAATGAATCACCATTATCTCTCTCCTGGACACCGCAATAGCATCTTGTTCTTGCACTCTTTCTTCTGCAACCTAATCTCCACCCAAATGGTAAAATAATTCTTCCAATATATATATATCCCTTCTCCTCAAAACTGCCAATGATATCCCTGTAATGAAATAATATTGAAAACTCTTACAATCTTTCCAAGGCCATGCCCTGGCTTCTATATACCCTTAAGATACATTCTTGCATAATTCTCTATAGTTTTCTCAAATTTCCGCATGTTTTGCATGTGGGGCAGTAACTACATTTTGTTATAGATGTCCCCTTTTTTTTTGGGGGGGGGATGATGTACCAGGGATTGAACTCAGGGGCACTTGATCACTAAGCCACACCCCCAGCCCTATTTTGTATTTTAATTAGAGACAGGGTCTCATTGAGTTGCTTAGCACCTGCTTTTGCTGAGGCTGGCTTTGAACTCAAGATCCTCCTCTCTCAGCCTCCAGAGCTGCTGGGACTACAGGTGTGCGCCACCATGCCCAGCTATAGATTTTCCTTTTAAGATACCTGTATAATACCTGTACAACAACAACAAAAAATCTTTAAAAATAGTGAATATATTCTGCTTTACAAAGAATAGCTACACTTCCTTACCAACATAAAAGGTTCTGGTTCCTTATGCACAGGATTCCTCTCTGATACCACTACCCAGCAGATGTTACCTTACCTTTTTACTATTGCCCCACAGGAATTGGAATCTGGGTAACTAGCACAAAAGTTTTATATATTGCCTTATGCTACTGCTCTGAATAATAATTGTCCTTTGTCTCTGACCCAGGAGTATTATACTTTCAATTAGCATCCATGAAGCTGTTACAAAATAACTGGTTATCCTTCAAGTAAAGTCTCTGACATAGTCCTTAAATTTCATTTCCTAGAATTCTTTCAATTACTCATTGACCTTGTAGCCACATTGAGCAACTTGTGATTCTAACTTATGGTCTTATGTTTGGTATACATTAGTTTTTTTCCTCCCATTTATTTAAAGACTTGAACCATTTCTTCAGAGTTTTTGCTCAATTGTCACCTGCCCAGAGAAGGCTTCCCCAACTCATCTCCAATATAACTCTTACTTTGTACCCCTTGGCCTGCTTTACTATTCTCCTAAGGACTAATTGTGTAATGAATACATTTGATTATTTATTTATTGCTTATCTTCTCCACTGATATGATTTCCTATGAGGGTACAGATATAGTTTGCCATATCTATCCCTACATATCCATGCAAAAAAAAAAAAAAGTCCTGAAGATGTAATTTGTTTTCACCAAATATTTCTTATCAGACCCAAACGACCTTCAGAATACAAATTCTTAAAGTATAAGGGATATTGAACCATATCAGTAAAAATAACAGTGTAAATAAATCCAGAAGTCTGCCCCTCTATAAAAGCAGCAACAACAAAAGACAAAAACTGTAAGAATACAACTGTATTAGAACTCTAAAAAGTAACAAAAAGGTTGCATCACCCAAATAATACTTATTTAGAAAAACAGCTGAGTCCCCAAAAGAAGAGTGAAATTGGTGTTTAACTCACACTCTCTACTTTCCCCATCCCTTGCTCAGCAGTGTCCTTGAAAATAACAGACATGTTCACAGTGTCAGAGGAAACAGAATGGACTTAAGAATTTCCTTAAGTTCATCTTTCTGGTGGATGCCTGGAAGACCAGCCTCACAAGCTTGCCTTTATCTTGGAACTTGCCTAGTGAGACAGCTCTTACCCAAAAAGCATCTATCAAATCATTGGCAAGTGAATTTTTTGGTTTCTATTACATGAGGGAATGGATGTTAGTTGATGCAAATAATAAACCAAAACCCCTGGAAGGAAAACCTAGAAAAATGTTTTGGGATATAAGGGCTTTGATATATTCCTAGAAGTCAAGAAAGCCATGTTCATGATCAGGGAAATGTATAGGCTCAGAAAAAAATCCAATAAGGCCCTAAGTTCTCACCTCAGGCTTACCTGGAAGTTCTGTGAAAGCAAAAAGTAAATGATTCATATAAAAAGTATTGGATGCAGCAAAAGCAGTACTCACAGGAAAAATTATAACCATGCTGAATGAAACCATGAACGGAAATCTGAAACTAATAATTTTACCATCTACCTAAAGCAACTACCTAAACATAAACAAGAAAAAAGAAAATAATAAGATTATACCATATATAAGTGAAATAGAAATAGGAAATAAGAAACAAAATCAACAAAACCAAAAGTTTGTTGTATGAAAAGATCAACAAAATATTAGCTGAGGCAGAAAAAAAAAAGAAAACTCAAAGTATTAGTATTAAATTAAACTCTGAATCTTCAGAAAAAAAGAGACCCACTAAGAATAATTGTATTTCCACAAATTGGATAATAAGTTATCCAATGTATTGATAAATTCCTAGGAACAGAAGAAATAGGAAATGTGAACACATGGATACCAAGAAATTGAGTCAGAAATGAAAAAAAATTCAACAAAGAAAGGCCAGAAGATACCAATCCTACTCAAATACTGTCAAAATACAGAAGAGGATGGAGCACCATTTACCTCATTCTATGGGGTAACATCCTGATATGAAAGCCAAATAAACATACCACAAGAAGAGTACTGATAATATCCCTTATAAATATCAATGCAAATATCCTCAACAGAGTATCAGAAACCAAATCTATAAGCCTCTTTAAATAATTACACACTACAACTCAGTAGAGTTTATCCCAGGAATGCAAGGTTTGACAGAGGGAAAAAAAAATAGTCAATGTAATAATAATAAATGGGAAAGAATCACATGATCATCTCAGTAGATGCAGAATAATAATTTGAGAAAATCTAATCACACAATTTGTGATTGAAAATACTCAGCCAACTAGGAATAGAAAGGAACTTTCTCAACCTGATAAAGGTCAACTAAAAATTCACAGCTAATAATTTCACATCAATAGTGAAAAAATGGAAGTTGTTTCACTAAGATAAAGAACAAGACAAGGAAGTTCATTCTCTTCACTTCTATTTAAAATGTCTTAGGAAATTCACTCTCTTCATTTTTATTTAAAAATGTCCTATAATTAGAGCAATTAGAAAAGAAATAAAAGGCATTCAGATTGAAAAGAAATAAAACTATCTCTATTTGCAAATGTCATTGTTATATTTGGAAAAACTAGAGAAACATTCAAAAAAAACAGAACAAAGAAACACAACTATTAGAGTTAATAAACAAGTTCAGCAAAGTTTCAGGGTACAAGGTTAATATGCAAAAATCAGTTTTTTTATACATAAGCATTGAACAACCTAAAGTTAAAATTAAGAAAATAACTCCATTTAGACTAGCATGAAAATATAAAATAAAATACTGAGGACTAAATTTAACCTAGGAAATGCAAGACCTGTACATTGAAAACTATGAAACATTGATGAAAAAAATTTAAGACTTACATAAATGGAAAGGCATCCTTCATTCATACAGTGAACAACTTATCATTGTTAAGGTGTCAATGCTCACAAATTGTTCTAGATTCAACACAGTCTCTATCAAAATTCCAATTGTGTTTTTGCAAAAATAAAAGCCAATTATGAAATTCATGTGGAAATCTAAGACACTGAGCAGTACTAACAGTATTGAACAAGAACAAAGTAAGAAGACACAATCTCCTATTCTAAGACTAACAACAAAAGTATAATAACCAAGACAATGTGGCACTGGCATAAGATAGACATGTAAATCAATGGAGTAAAATTGAGAGTTCAAAGGTGTACCTTCACATTTATGTTAAATTGATTTTGGTCAGGGATATCAAGGTCATCCCATAGAAAAATAATAGTCTTTTCAACACATGTTGCTGGAACAACTGGAGAGCCACATCAAAAGAATGAAGTTGGACTCCAACTCATGGTATATTAAAAAATTACTTAAAATGAGTAAAGACATAAAAATTAAACTAAAACTATACAGCTCTAGAAGGCTATATCTGTATAAATCTTTATAACCTCACATTAGGCAACAGTCCAAAATTTGGCACCAAAGCACAAGTAACCAATGAAAAACCTGGATAAATTGGATAGCATCAAAACTTAAAACACAAAACTGAAAAAAAACACTTTTTTATATCAAAATATCAAAAGTCATTATCAAGAAAATGAAAAGATAACTTATGGTATGAAAGAAAATATTTGCAAATCATATATTTGATATCTCACAACTCAACAACAAAATGACACAAGATCCAATTAAAATTTAGGTGGCTGGGCATGGTGGCGCATGCCCATAATCCCAGCAGCTCTAGAGGCTGAAACAGGAGGATAGTGAGTTCAAAGCCAGCCTCAGCAAAATTGAGATGCTAAGCAATTCAGTGAGACCCTGTCTCTAAATAAAATACAAGACAGGGTTGGGGAATGTGGCTCAGTGGTTGAGTGCCCCTGAGTTCAATCCCCAGTACTCAAAAAAAAAAAAAAAAAGTAAGTGAATCATTTAAATAAACATTTTTTTCCAAACATAGCCGAATGGCCAATAAGCACAGGCAAAAATTTTGAGTATCATTAGGGTAAGGGGGATGAAAATCAATATCACAATGCCATACCACTTTTTACCCACTAAATGGCTATGATTATTTTTTTAAATCAGAAAATAGAAGGTATTAATAAGGATATAAGATTGAGACTCTAGCCGGGCACAGTGGTGCATGCCTACAATCCCAGAGGCTCAGGATCCTGAGGCAGTAGGATTGCAAGTTCAGAGCTAGCCTTAGCAACTTAGCGAGGCCCTGCGCAGTTCAGAGAGATTCTGTCTCTAAATAAAAAATTTTAAAAAGGGCTGGGGATGTGGTTCAGTGGTTAGGAACCCTTGGGTTCAATCCCTGGTACCAAAAAAAAAAAAAAAAATGATTGAGATTCTATTATATTACTTGTGGAAAGGTAAACTGATACAGACACTGTGGAGAACCATTTGTCATTTCTTCACAAAATGAGTAATGTGTGGTATACTATACAATGCACAGTATGCAGCTAAAAAAGGTCCAGAGTCACTTTGGAAAACATTTTGTCAGTTTCTTACAAATCTAAACATATTCCTACCATATGATACAGCAGTCACATTCCTGATATTCACCCAAAGACACGAAAATTTATGTCTGCATCAAAACCTGCATGCCAATGTTTATAGCAGCTTTAATCACCACCAAAACTTTGAAGCAATCAAAATGTCCTTCAATGGGTGAATAATGAATGTTATGGTACATGCAGGTTATGGAATATTATTAATTGCTGAAATAAGCCATCATGGGATTAAAAGACTTGGAGGAAATGGAAATGCATAGTATACAGTAAAAGAAGCCACTCTGAAAATGCTACATGCTGTATGATTCCAAATTTATGACACTCTGGGAAAGTTAAAACTATGGAGACAGTAAAAATCAGTGATTTCCAGGAATAAGGTGGGAGAGAGGCATCAACAGTGATGGGGTTCGAGAGATGCTACCCCCAAAATATGGCACTTAAGCATCCAAGAAAAGAACAGGAGTCAGAATATCACTGTCACCTTCTCCCTCCCCTTCTTTCTGGAAGTGGGTCATAAGATCTTGGTGTGAGAGATGCCCTCCGTAAACCTGTAGGAAAGGAACGGTCCTGACTCTTAAGATGAATTGATCAGAGTGAATCTGAACAAAAAGTCTTGCTAAGTTCTTCCAGTTCTCCCAATATTTCTCACCGTTTTTGCTCTATGATATTTCCCCACAGCCATCCACTTCTCATCAAGTCTAGCATAAAATATACAGATTTAATCATTTCTTTAGAAAATTTCCTTATGAAGGCTTTCATGTACAAAAGCTAAATAAATATGCATGCCTTTCTTTGTTAACTTGTCTTTTGATAGATAGAGCTAGGATATCTAGCTAGATATCTATTAGGTATCTAGATAGATATCTACTAGGATAGGTAGAAAAACTTTTTTTTTCCTGCCCATACTTTCACTAGCTCAATATATGGTGTGTGATGTTCCACTCATTCCAGAGCCTGTGGATGTAATCCTGGGGAAAATGACCAAATGGAGAAAAAAGAAGAATTCTCACCAGTCAGTTCTCCCAGATCTCTGGCTGGTGCGCCTGATTGAGAGAAGGTAAAAACTTTTCCTTGCCACTTGTTTTTTCCAGATTCAGGTTAACAGGAGTAACCAAATTCAGGTTTTCAAATTGGTTTGGGTGTAATTAAATTTGTGTGATTTTCTTTTGTTAGCCTGACTTTTGTTATAAGGACCTCAGATACAAATTTAGGGTATTGGAGGAAAAAAAATAGTTTTCTTCCTCTACAATGGTTAGAGTATAAAGGATTTTTAGGGCAACAAAACTACTCTGCATGATTCTATAACTGCAGACACATGTAATCATACATATTTCTAAACTCACAAAATGCACAACACCGAAAGCACACCCTAATGTAAACTAAGGTCTTTGAACGATTATGTTGTATCAATGTAAGTTCACCAATTGTAACAAATGTGTGACTTTGTGAGAAATATTGACAATGGGGATGTACATATGTATTGGGAGTATATGGGAAATTTCTGTAACCTCTTTTCAATTTTGCTGTGAACCTAAAGCTGCTCTGAAAAACTAATATCTATTTCTTAAAAATTTAATAAAGTGAATTCAAAATGGATCAAGGAGCTTGATATCAAATCAGAGACACGCCGTCTGATAGAAGAAAAAGTTGGCTACGATCTACATACTGTGGGGTCTGGCTCCAAATTCCTCAATAGGACACCCATAGCACAAAAGTTAATAACTAGAATCAACAAATGGGACTTACTCAAACTAAAAAGTTTTTTCTCAGCTAAAGAAACAATAAGAGAGGTAAATAGAGAGCCTACATCCTGGGAACAAATCTTTACTCCTCACACTTCAGACAGAGCCCTAATATCCAGAGTATACAAAGAACTCCAAAAATTAGACAATAAGAGAACAAACAACCCAATCAACAAATGGGCCAAGGACCTGAACAGACACTTCACAGAGGAGGACATACAATCAATCAACAAGTACATGAAAAAATGCTCACCATCTCTAGCAGTCAGAGAAATGCAAATCAAAACCACCCTAAGATACCATCTCACTCCAGTAAGATTGGCAGCCATCATGAAGTCAAACAACAACAAGTGCTGGCGAGGATGTGGGGAAAAGGGTACACTTGTACATTGCTGGTGGGACTGCAAATTGGTGCAGCCAATTTGGAAAGCAGTATGGAGATTTCTTGGAAAGCTGGGAATGGAGCCACCATTTGACCCAGCTATTCCCCTTCTTGGTCTATTCCCTAAAGACCTAAAAAGAGCATGCTACAGGGACACTGCTACATCGATGTTCATAGCAGCTCAATTCACAATAGCAAGACTTTGGAACCAACCCAGATGCCCTTCAATAGACGAATGGATTAAAAAATTGTGGCATTTATATACAATGGAGTATTACTCTGCATTAAAAAATGACAAAATCATAGAATTTGCAGGGAAATGGATGGCACTAGAGCAGATTATGCTAAGTGAAGCTAGCCAATCCCTAAAAAGCAAATGCCAAATGTCTCCTTTGATATAAGGAGAGTAACTAAGAACAGAGTAGGGACGAAGAGCATGAGAAGAAGATTAACATTAAACAGAGATGAGAGGTGGGAGGGAAAGGGAGAGAAAAGGGAAATTGCATGGAAATGGAAGGAGACCCTCAGGGTTATACAAAAGAACATACAAGAGGGAATGAGGGGAAAGGGAAAAATAATACAAGGGGGAGAAATGAAGGTCAATAGGGGGGGTAGAGAGAGAAGAAGGGTGGGGAGGGGAGGGGAGGGAGGAAAAAAAAAAAAGTATTGATATATGCTATAACATGAATTAACCTTGAAAGTGTTCTGCTCAGTGAAATAAGACATACAAATAGTCAGGCATCATATGATTCCATCTATACAAAGTATCCAGAACAGACAAATCTATAGAGATAATCAGAATAGATTCTGGGAAAAATGGAGATATATGGGAAGAAAACTGGGATATATGGAGTTTCTTTTAGAGATTCTATAAATGTTTTAGAATTAAATCGTGGTGATAGTTTAACAACGTTTTGAGTAGAGCACAAACTACTCCACTATATGTTTATAATGTTTTAAATTGCAAATTTTATGTCAATAAGATTTTTTAAAGGATAAGACATATCATTGCATTTTTTTCACATAGTGCTTGGCATAGAGAATGTCCTCAAATATAAATAAATTGACAAATGAGCCAAAGATGTCAGATCCAAAGAAAAAGAATCATTTAGATTGGGTTGTGTAGACATTGAAGTTCTACATGCCAAAGTGAAATCCTGGGAAACCAGACAGGAAGAACCCAGTGGTGTGCTACACTGGGTGTTTCACTGCCAGTACCCTTGGTTGGGGAAAGGGAAATCCTGATTTATAGACTGCCAACTTGCTGATGTTCAGCCACCTGACATCATCTCACAAATGTCTCTAGAATCCATCAAGCCTGAATGGGAACCTGTTGCCTCAGACCAGAAGGATATTGAGTGGAGAAGAGATGTGCACAATATCAGCTACTGACAGCTGGTACAACCAGCTCCTACACATCCCTGGAAAAATGCAAAGTCAGTGAGTTGAAAGAGAAGCACTGGCAAGCAGTGTTTGGTGAACCTGTATCCTGGGGCAGAGGTGCTTTGCTGCCTGCCCAGGTGTAAATTATAATGAGAAAAACATCAGACTCCAACAGGAACCTGCTATTCCTGATTAAGATGCTAGGGTTTCCTCACAAAGAGGGCATTTGAGAAAAACAACAGCAACTGCCTTTGGTCACTGCTGTCCTGATCCTCATAGGCACCTGCTGTCTGACACCTACAGATACATCACAGAAAGTCAATACAAATTAGAGCTCTGCTTTTGGAAGCAGAAATTCACTTGTATGAACACTGTGAAGGCAGCTCTGGTCTCAAGGCACAACTGAATTTCTCTGTTGTGTTTCCTAAGTTAATTTCATAGTACCTGGCCTGAGTCAGAGGATCTGGGCTGCCTGTTTTACATCTGTTTATTTACTGCTCCAGGTGGTAAGGCTTCCAGATTGCCATCTAAAAGTAATTTAGGAAAAGTAGTTTAAATTTCCATGTGACATGTTTTGAATGTATTATCTGGGAAAGTATTCATTTTAAATCTCACAAATGTCTCCAGAATCTATCAAACTTGAATGGGGACTTGTTGTCTCAGACCAGAAGGATAATGAGTTTATTCTAGAACCACTGATTGGATCAGTGGTTTCAGATGAATCAGTCTGAGCCATATATTTGCAAATCTAAGTGTAATAGTGATTTGTCACTAGGGAAAAGGCAAGATGTCAATAATAAATGTCCCCATGGCCATCAAACAACACCAACAAAAACAAATGGGGACACCAGGAGAGGTGGTGCATGCCTGTAATCCCAGTGAATCATGAGGCTGAAACGGGAGAATTAAAAATTTCAGGCCAGACTCTGCAACTTAAAAAGACCCTGTCTCAAAATTTTAAAAAGTGCTGGGGATGTAGCTCAGTGGGAAAGCACCCCTGAGTTCAATCCCCAGTACCTGGGAAAAAAATGGGTGAAAATTTTCCTAGACATTTGTATTATGAATTCATCCTTCTGGTGAATAGCACAATAAAGCTCTAACCCAACACAGAAGGGAAGGTAAAAACAAAAACTAAGCTTCTTGCATATCATTAGATCATGATCACATCATGATTTTTTTTATAAGACCGCAAACACTGTAGGTTCTAAATGCAGCAAAACTCTTCCTTAGTTATTAATGAACTAAACAAACTTGACAATGGGATAAAACATGAAGAAGGACAATGATAAGCCTGAAGAGATGTTAATTAATGGTGTGTCTTCCTTAGGATATATTGCTTTTCTGCGTTAGCATCTTAAATAATTGAACAATCTCTTGAGGCAGTCTTTGGAGACTGTTAACAGCAACAGTGTTTAAAACAATTAGAATGAGCAGTTCTAGTCACTGGAATGGTGTGAATATAGACTTTGAAGCTATAGATTAATAGTGTTTCAAGTAGGTGAACAGAGCATCAACTGTAGGAATAGAACTTTTGACCCAAACATACAGAAAGGCAATCATGCTTATTTATTTTCTTTTTAATTTGTTTTTTATTCTAATTTGTTATACATGACAGCAGAATGCTTTACAATTCATATTACACATATAAAGCACAATTTTTTATATCTCTGAATATAAAGTATATTCACAGCATTCATGTCTTCATACATGTGCTTAGGGTAATGATATCCATCTCATTCCAACATCTTATTTAGAATTATTTAGTACTGTGTTACACAAAGCAAGAATTGACTCAAACCAGGATTTTTCAGTCTGTGCCCCACCTCCAGTTGTTATTCCTCAATAAATATTCTCTGATTAAATTGGTTTAGAAAATATTCCATGTTATAATTTCTTTGTAGAGATGGAGCACATTAAAGCACTGAGAAATTTTATTTCATCCCTTTTAATATAAAAATAATTTTTTGTATTAAAAATATTCATTCCTGGGGCTGGGGATATGGCTCAAGTGGTAGCGCGCTCACCTGGCATGTGCGGAGCGCTGGGTTCGATCCTCAGCACCATATAAAAATAAAATAAAGATATTGTGTCCACCGAAAACTAAGAATAAATAAATATTTTTTTTTTTTTAATTTTTTATTGTGGGTTGTTCAAAACATTACAAATTTCTTGACATATCATATTCCACACTTTGATTCTAGTGGGTTATGAACTCCCACCTTCACCCCATACACAGATTGCAGATTCACATCAGTTACACATCCATTGATTTACAAATTGCCATACTAGTGTCTGTTGTGCTCCGCTGCCTTTCCCATCATCCACCCTCCCCCCTCCCCACCTCTCCCCTCCCCTCCCCTCCTCTCTCTCTACCCCCTCCACTGTATAACCCTGAGGGTCTCCTTCCATTACCGTGCAATTTACCTTCTCTCTCCCTTTCCCTCCCACCTCTCATCCCTGTTAAATGTTAATCTTCTTCTCCTGTTCTTCGTCCCTACTCTGTTCTTAGTTACTTTCCTTATATCAAAGAAGACATTTGGCATTTGTTTTTTAGGGATTGGCTAGCTTCACTTAGCATAATCTGCTCTAATGCCATCCATTTCCCTGTAAATTCTATGATTTTGTCATTTTTTAATGCAGAGTAATACTCCATTGTGTATAAATGCCACATTTTTTTTATCCATTCGTCTATTGAAGGGCATCTAGGTTGGTTCCACAGTCTTGCTATTGTGAACTGTGCTGCTATGAACATCGATGTAGCAGTGTCCCTGTAGCATGCTCTTTTTAGGTCTTTAGGGAATAGACCAAGAAGGGGAATAGCTGGGTCAAATGGTGGCTCCATTCCCAGCTTTCCAAGAAATCTCCATACTGCTTTCCAAATTGGCTGCACCAATCTGCAGTCCCACCAGCAATGTACAAGTGTACCCTTTTCCCCACATCCTCGCCAGCACTTGTTGTTGTTTGACTTCCTAATGGCTGCCAATCTTACTGGAGTGAGATGGTATCTTAGGGTGGTTTTGATTTGCATTTCTCTGACAGCTAGAGATGTTGAGCATTTTTTCATGTACTTGTTGATTGACTGTATGTCCTCCTCTGTGAAGTGTCTGTTCAGGTCCTTGGCCCATTTGTTGATTGGGTTGTTTGTTCTCTTATTGTCTAATTTTTTGAGTTCTTTGTATACTCTGGATATTAGGGCTCTATCTGAAGTGTGAGGAGTAAAGATTTGTTCCCAGGATGTAGGCTCCCTATTTACCTCTATTATTGTTTCTTTTGCTGAGAAAAAACTTCTTAGTTTGAGTAAGTCCCATTTGTTGATTCTAGTTATTAACTTTTGTGCTATGGGTGTCCTATTGAGGAATTTGGAGCCCGACCCCACCGACTGTAGATCGTAGCCAACTTTTTCTTCTATCAGACGGCGCGTCTCTGATTTGATATCAAGTTCCTTGATCCATTTTGAATTCACTTTTGTGCATGGCGAGAGAAAGGGATTCAGTTTCATTTTGTTGCATATGGATTTCCAGTTTTCCCAGCACCATTTGTTGAAGATGCTATCCTTCCTCCATTGCATGCTTTTAGCCCCTTTATCAAATATAAGATAGTTGTAGTTTTGTGGATTGGTTTCTGTGTCCTCTATTCTGTACCATTGGTCCACACGCCTGTTTTGGTACCAGT
This sequence comes from Marmota monax, assembly GCF_021218885.2. Taxonomy (NCBI): domain Eukaryota; kingdom Metazoa; phylum Chordata; class Mammalia; order Rodentia; family Sciuridae; genus Marmota; species Marmota monax. The sequence continues at coordinate 1,731,698 of NW_026694162.1, forward strand.
ACCATGCTGTTTTTGTTACTATTGCTCTGTAGTATAGTTTGAAGTCTGGTATCGCTATACCGCCTGATTCACACTTCTTGCTTAGCATTGTTTTTGCTATTCTGGGTCTTTTATTTTTCCATATGAATTTCATGATTGCTTTCTCTATTTCTACAAGAAATGCCATTGGGATTTTGATTGGCATTGCATTAAACCTATAGAGAACTTTTGGTAATATCGCCATTTTGATGATGTTAGTTCTGCCTATCCATGAACAGGGTATATTTTTCCATCTTCTAAGATCTTCTTCTATTTCTCTCTTTAGGGTTCTGTAGTTTTCATTGTATAAGTCTTTCACCTCTTTTGTTAGGTTGATTCCCAAGTATTTTATTTTTTTTGAAGATATTTTGAATGGAGTGGTTGTCCTCATTTCCATTTCAGAGGATTTGTCGCTGATATACAGGAATGCCTTTGATTTATGCGTGTTGATTTTAAATCCTGCCACTTTGCTGAATTCATTTATTAGCTCTAATAGTTTCTTTGTAGAGCCTTTTGGGTCTGCTAGATATAGAATCATATCATCTGCAAATAGTGATAATTTAATTTCTTCTTTTCCTAATAAATAAATATTTTTAAAAATTTAAAAAAATATATTCATTCCTAAAGTAATATTAGTAAATCTCAGAACAAAGTTTAGAAAATCTTGGTATCAGATCCCCATAAAAATATTCACAATGGTAAGTTTTTTAAATGAAAACTAGTTGGGAAATGTTAATATCTTTAAAGCCAAAAAAAAAAAGAGGAAGAAACCATTTTAATAAGTACTGCAAATGTATTTTAAATGTAGCTCTTCTCTACTACACCCAAGGGAATATAGCAAAACACTCAGCCAATGAGTAACCCCAATCCTCCAGGAAAATCAGAAAAAAATGTAGTACCCCACAGGATCAAATTCTTTCCTTTTCCCTAGTGTGCAGGAGCAAACACATGAGGACGAAGAGATCATAGTCAGACAGGACACTGAGATAAGAGAGAAAGCTTTGAGACAAGGAAAGCACTAAAAATTATTCCTGGGCTTGTCTAATGAAGCTGGCAACAAGCATTTTTACAGAGTAAGTCTTTGGCAAAGCTGTATTTGAAACAAACTTGGAATGTTTTCAAATGCAAAAATTAAAGCAGTGTTTCTCAAAGTGGTCCAGGGACCACATACATTGGAATGACCTAGACATGCTTGTTTTGACACAGTTAGTTGGGCCCCATCCCAGTTCTTTTAAATCTGTATCTCTGAGGTTAGAGCTAAGAAGCTGTGAGTTGTTGTTGCTTTTTTTAAAAAAAATCAAGATCTGAAGATAATCCTGCTGAACACTATCATTTGAGAACAAACCAAAGAGTCATAATAGGAAGGCAGTAATAATGGTCTCACATCATCTTGTCATGGAACAACCCGGGGCAAGAATGACCTAAGCTACAGAAAGAGAAGCCCAAATCTGACACTAAAGGAAAGACACTATAATAAGAAAGCAAAAGCTGTGTCCTCTGTCACCTTCACTAAAGAGTTCTAAAAATATTTTTCAAGGTAGACATGGAAGTTGATCTTCCACTGAAAGCATAATATGTGTTTATACATGTACATGTGAAATGTTAATTAAGTATACACTAGGCTTATTTGGCACCCTGTAAAACACATTTAGTTTTCAAGTCTGAATTTAGATATAGCTCAGTATATGTAAAATTCCTTTTTCATCTTCAAGAAGTTCTCAACCAAAGGGAATGACTGTTACATATAGATGCCAGGACTCCAGGTCCAACTCTGAGAATCAAGACTTGCATAACAAGGACAATTGTATAGAGCAAAGGGCTTGAGCAAACTCTAGTGATGTTCCATAGTACAGACTGGGACTCACAGGGAGCAGGCTCATTGGGTACCAAGGTCTCCCTGCAGGGAGGCCTCTTTGGCCTAGAACAGTGGGCCCTGCATTGGAGGTGTGTTGCTCTTCCTTTCTCTAAAGCAAGTGTCGGTGGATTTGGATTTGCAGACAGAGGATAAGAAGCCTGGGCCATGCAGCTGCTGTGCAGGGAGCTATCAGGAAACACCAGCCACTAGCACCTGGTGAACACCTGTTGTTAAGATGAGTTAGCCGCAATTCTTCCAAATGCAACGAGGAGAATCCAACATTACTATGGAAATTTGATATGAGGTGTAGCTCCTTCCTGAGGGTGGAATGAGCCCCTATTTCCAAATATCTCCTGAACTGACACACAAGAGGCAAACTTTCACTTCCACTCCTGAAAGTTCACTGGTCAACCAGTCAACCTCTCCACAGGGCAAAGTAATTCTTATAAATGCTAAGCAAGGATGAATTCTATTTCAATAATTATATGTTTAGAAGCATACACATAAGCTCAAATAGGCACAATCCTTTCAGGATTTATCCACATAAAACATTACCATACATCTTGTTCTGTTGTCTTAAATAAATAATAATTTAAGGTGAGTACTAGACTCTGTCATGCATATTGAAATCTGTGGTGTTGGCTGTTGCATCAACAGGAAGAAGCATAACCTCCAAAGTCAAAAGGTCAATATGTGTGTTCTGATCTACCATCCACTGAGAACACCCACAAAACTGCAGGCAAATCACTATTGCTCAGTTTCCTCATCTGGAAATGGGGATGATGAGATGTGTGATAAGCATTAATTAATGTTTGTGAAGTATTTTTGAGATCCACTGATGAGAGTGACAAAGTATTATTTTTCTCAGCATGGGCAAACAAGCACTTGGTACAGATCCAGTTAAATCACGCTGAGTTAATTACTTGTAAGACTTGCTGCAACTGTTGTATCAAATCTATTTTGTATTTTCCTGCCCCAGGCAGATTAGTACCTGTAGTATTTTCTAGTGAGTCACCAAGAAAAGTCAGCAGACAAATTGAGCCAAAGAAAAGGACAGTGGTTCACATAGAATCCTGTTTGCCTGAGATAACCATTTGGAAAGGGGGAAAAAAAAGTACTGGGGATTGAACCCAGGGCTTCACACAGACAAGTGAGGAATAAGACAAGTGCTCTATCATTGAGCTACATGGAGTACTTTTTTAAAATTTTAGTTTGAGATAAAGTCTTACTAAATTGCTCAGGCTGGTTTCAAATCTGCAAATCTCTTGCCTCAGCCTCCCAAGTAGCTGGAATTACAGGCCTGCACAACTACAACTGGCTTCAGTTTTTAAATATGTGATAAATATTGGGTTACATTGGCATCCTGTAATAATCGATACTAAGCATATTACTTCAAATAATGAATTAAGTCCAAGATGGCAAACCATAAAAAAATACTGTTATGTGCACACCATTCTTTTTGTATATCCCAAACATTAGGTCACCAGCTTAAAAATATTCTTAAACTGGGCATGGTAGTGCACAGCTGTAATCCGTGGCTCAGAAGACTGAGGCAGGCAGATCACGAGTTCAAAGGCAGTCTCAGCAATTTAGCAAGGATCTAAGCAACTTAGTGAGACCCTGTCTCAAAAAAAAAAAAAAAAAAAAAGAATTGGGGATATAGCTCAGGGGTAAAGCACCCCTGGTTAAATCCCCAGTACCAAACCAAAAACCAAACAAAAAACTCTTTTAAAAGTTTCAGAGAAGCTAGCCATTTGATATAACAAATTAAACTTCCTGAGGTGATGCCACTTTCTCAGGTGAAACGGGCACATTGCAAACTTTGAGACTGTTTTTTGTTTTGTTTTGTTGTTATTAGGGATTGAACCCAGAGGCACTCAGCCATTGAGCCACATCCCCAGCCTGTTTTTATTTTTTATTTTGAGACAGAGTTTCACTAAGTTGCTTAGGTCCTCACTAAATTGCTGAGACTGTCTTTGAATTTGTGATCCTCCTGCCTCAGCCGCCTAAGCTGCTGGGATTACAGCATGAGCCACCGTGTTTGGGCAACACTGCTTTATATCATACATGAATGGAGGTTGACATAAGAAAATCTGAATTTGGGGAAAATGACAAGAAAACTCAAACAAAAAAGAAGTCTGGGATAGTAGAAGAGTAAAAGGTATCCTCCAGAGTAACAATAAATCAAGTTACATTTACCCCACTTTTTAAATTTGATTTGGAGAACACCGTCCTAGACCAAAATGTTTCAGAAAAACACTACTTTTAGCAGGACTTCCTGTTTACCTTAAAGAAGTGGGCAAGTATCTTTAAGTCCTCTTGGGCTTGGGGAAGGTTGGTCTTTTGATAAGGTAGAAAAGAGTGTAAGGGAGAAAACTCAGGCATTTTAGCATAAGGACGGGGCATTTTGGTCCCAGACCAACAAAACCAGCATCACCTAAAACTTATGAAGCATGCAAATTATCAGGGTCTATTCTGGGCCTACTAAATCAGAAACTCTGGGGCAGGGGGAGCCGGTTGGGCCTAGCAATTTGCTTATTAATAAGGCTTCCAGGTGATTCTAATGCCTGCTAAAATTTGAGAGTCACTGGTTGATTGCAAGTTGGTATCTATCTAAATGTCATTCTCTAGAGCAATGAAAAATGTCATGACCATTGACTTAAGCATGGGACAGCTAATGAAATGAGAAATGTAAGTCAAGAGAGCTGATACTGACTGGAGGCCTTTGAAGTTTCATGAGTATGGTTATTTAGTACACAAAATCAGTAGTGAATAAAAGTGGCATGCTTTCTTTCTTCAATCAGTCTTTCATCAGTACATAACAAAACAATGCAAAGTTAATACTGCTCACTACCCACCAAACTATGTTCTCTTCTCCCTATGCACACAACTACATTACAGTTAGGTGTGGCTGGCATTGAGCTCTGGACTCTGCAGAAGTGATGTGTATCACATCTGGATCAGGATCATAAACGATTTTCAAGTGTACTTTTCCATGCTTTTTCCCCATCTAAGCTGACTGTGGTGGCAACAGCAGGATGTCCTGGAAGCCACATGTTAAAGATGCTTGAGGCTTCATTTCCAAATCATCAGAGGCAAGAGAGTGCTGCTAGAACTAAATTCCAACCCAAAACCTAATATGAGATGGAGATAAACTTTTTATTATTTAAGTTACTAAATTGAGGGATGTCTTTTTTTTTTAAATCTGTCTTCCCCTAAATAACATACTATCCTCACGTCTATGACATATCATTCCACAACTATACCAAAATATGATCACCTTATAAATTTTTTTTAAAAAGTGCATTCTTCAAGTTTGCCATGCACGCGCACGCGCACGCACACACACGAACAAAAAGAAGAAAAGCAGTGAAGACAAGATAAACATTGAAGGCCGTTTTAAAACATGTACATTCATACTTACATTAAGAAAGCAAAAAAGACCCGAAGTTCAGGGTACATATATTACTTTTCTACAACAGTCATGACATAAAAACACCTCTGTAAAGAACAATGCATTATAGCTGAAGCTTCTACATTTCCCTTCTAGAATAAAGAAAGCCATCTTTGATTACACTGCAGTATTAATGTAATATTTATTCATCTAATTTCAATACACCTCTAAGGATAAATACCAAATTTAAGTGTGATCAGCATAATTGCTTTTACATGTAGCTCTAACTCCTAAAAATAGGACCTAATGTATTCCTGCCAACTGGGTACATTTATGATGTATTTTTATTTGAGCTTCCTTGAGTTTTATTTTTATTCAGGTCTGAGTAACTTGCTATGACACCATGTACCTAGCTATTATTAAGAAGGAAAAATATTATGGGCTATGATGACTTTGATGTAAACACTCATTAAAAAAAAAATAATAGTGACACAAGTTCTGGATTCTTTGGAAAAATAGAGTTCTAGGCAGAATAGATTCTGGGTTTCCCAAATGCACGGCCTTGACCAGTCTCCCCCAACAAGAATGGCACCCTACCTCACCAGGTTAACCCTTCAGCAGAAAATAACCCCATCATACTCTCATGTAAGGAGGGGGACTTGTCATGTCCTCATGGGTTGGTTTTGAGGTCAGACTAGCTTGGGTTTAACTTCTGGCTCTAGAAATTTCTTAACCTCTCTGGACTTCGATTTTCTTACCTATAAAAAATGCCTCCCTGCACCTTGCTTATTTCCTTCAGAGCCTCCACATGATCTTCAAGTAGGGAAATTTTCTTCTAGAAGAAAGCAAGGCTCTGTATTACCTAGCCCCACCTCTCTTCCAACACATTGATCCTTTGTCCCTTCAAACTTCAGGCACTAGCAGAACAACCTCTTGCTTCCTGAATGTGATGCTCCATTGAACTGCTTCTAAGCCTTGGTCAATCCTCCCCTTCATTTAAAAAAAAAAAAAAAAAAAAAAAACTTTCCTGTATGAGAAAAGAAAAGACACTATCACCTCCTTAGTGAGGCACTTTCACATGCCCCTAGGCAGGCAGCCTTTCTCTCCTGCTTGGCACACTCCTTCTTAAGACCTATTACTCTCAACTACCTGTGATTCATAATTACTTTGTTTGTTTGTTTAGCTCTTTCACCCCAAGAGTGTGAGCTCCTGAAAAGCAGTGATTTCATCTAATTTCCAAGTGTCCTTACTCCATCTTAACCTCTTTTTAAGAGGTTACCTCTTTTTAAGAGTGAACCTGGACCTGAACCTTTCTCCCTCCAGAAACTTACATGGCTCACTGCCCAGTGTTCTCTAAACCCCCTATTTAAATCAGCAACCTGGACTTCTTCTTTGACACCCTGGGTCCTTTAACCTTTTTCTATTTCAGTTAATAATGTTTAAAACATGATATAATTTAGCTATTTTGTTGAGTATGGCTTTGTTTCTCTATCTAGAAAGTAACCTGCATGAGGGCAGGGATCTTTCTTATTTACTGATAAAGTATAAGTTCCTAAAATAATACTTGGCACATAACAGTGTCCCCTGACCGACTTGTTGACTAGGTGAATGGGTGAATGTCTACACCCCCAAAGGGCCTGGCAGCTCAAAAGCCACTGAATTCAATGAATGAATGAATGTCTGATCCAATGTTGTCGCCAGGCACAGGAAAGAAATTCAATCCCCCAGAAAACAAAATTCAATCCCACAGAAGACAAAATAGATCATTGTTTTATTTTCCTCCTCCTCCTCCTCCTCCTCCTCCTCCTCCTCCTCTTCCTCTTCCTTCTTCTTCTTCTTTTTTTTCTGGAGAAAGGCCTGAGCTGAGAGTATGCTGCACTCCAAATTCAAATTGTAGGCAAGATCTTCAGTGCCATTGGCCTTCTCCTGATCCCCAGTCACCCCAATGTAAAATAAGTTCAGTGATAGTATCTAATACTTAAAGCTGTTATTTAGTATCAAAGATTGTAATATATAAGCATTTAACCACAGCACATAGCACCCTGAAAGTAATAACTGCTATTATAATTGCATGTTCAGTAATGAAGTGCTCTTATTATTACATGGGACTCTTCAAGAAACACCTTCAAGTACCAGGATCCTGAGACCAGGTAGGACATAATCATCCTCTCTCCAAAGTACAGACTCATGTCTCTGGAATTGACCCAGCTCCTGGACATGCTGGGTGGGAGAGAAGGAAGGAAGACATACACGTATTTCTTTCATATCTACTTATCTGACAGCTATTTCTTTTACCATCTAACCAACTGTATTCAAAACAACAACAAACCCTAATTTGTATGTCTTATTCAAGCCATGATATTTGCTCATTCTTTCTCTTTTTCACTCATTCAGTCATCCATTCAACAGTATTTACAGACACTGACCCTTATGTTAAGCACAGGGTGTATATCAGTAGATAAATCAGACAAAGCACCTGTCATTAGAGCTTACAGTCTAATGGGAACAGCAGGCAGTAAACAAGCATACAAATATAGAATCACAAACTGTGATACATTTTCTGAAAGACAAAGGCAGGGTGTGGTAAGAGATCATAACAGAGGGTGGGAATTAAAATAGGGTAGGGAAACAGGGTTACCTTTAGTACTGAGAAATGTGGCATATAATATGCTGCAAGATTTGCAGTTGACAATTTTATACCAGTCAGCTTAACTTCCCCAAATACTGCAAGGCCTTTAATGTCAAAGAAGCATCTTAAACTGCGTCTAAAAGTTCTGCACAACCTTGCCAAGGGTCAACATACCTTAGGTCCATTAAATAATATTTACTTAGTTGACTTTTACTGACCTTTAATATGTTCAAAACAGAATGGGAAAATGAGATTTCTAAATTCTGTAATTTTATGAATGGCATAAAATTCACATACAGTATCACATCAGATTTTTTTAAAAGCTCTGAGTTGTTTTAGCTCAATTATTATAAATTAATTTTGCTTCTTACCATAAAAAAGAACCATCTTTTTTTTTCTTATGATAGTGGTTAGATCATGGAATAGGTTGAACAGGGAGGAATGTAATGTAAAACTCATAAGCTTTGAGGAAACTGACCTTAGCGTTTGACAGCAAAGCAAATTATTTCCTATGACCCATTGTTTTCTTTATGTGACAGGTAGACTTGCATTTGTAGTTGATGTTTTATGAACAGATATAGGGATCTTGGCATGGCTTAAAAATGTTTTTTAGATAAGCTTATACAAAAAGAAAAGAACAAAGTCCAAGAAATAGCATCATATGGCTCCTGGTATATTCCTTTTTTGTCCCCCGCCCCCTCTTCTGAGAATAAAGACAAACACAATTGAGATTCGCTGGAAAGAAAAACTGCCTCATACTGTTCATTCATGAGTTTTTCAGCTGTAATTAAGCATCTAATGCTCCAGATGGCTAAGTATTCAAAATTAGTACATTTCAGCTCCACTGAAACCCTTTATTTTGAAATGTTCAAAATACTATCCAGTGGTGCTTAACAAGGGAATCTTTCAAAATTCTGAAAGGTATAATAGAATGTATGCCTCGTGGAGGAATTCACAATTTGATCCTTCCTTACCAGGTTCTTCTTCTTCTGCTACTGACCTATATGGTGAAAAATGTCTTTAAAACTCTGGGTATATTTACCCTGTACATAACTCCCAGCCTCCATTAGTGTGAGAGGATGAACTCCTGCTTCGTTTCTTCAGCCTTTCCTATATTGCTATGCTTACCAGGTGGCAATGGAGAAGCAGACTGTAGTTTACTACCTCTTGACTTCACAGCTAGTCATGTGATCCGTTTGGGATCATTACCTGTAGGTAAAAGTGACAGTTGAGAGCGTGAGATCTAAGCTTTAGGAACACTATATTTTTTGCCTGTGCTCTCAGGCCTCTGTAATTGCCATGAAGAGGTTCTTTCCCAGAATACCTGAAGTCCTATCATTCTGTGCCCTAGAAGGAATAGAATGAACATACATAAATCTATGTCAAAAAATCAAGTCCAGCTGGACCTTCAGCTTGAAGCAGAGCTGCCTAACTGGGTTGAACAGACCGCCACTGTACCTGCAGACACATGATGGGGAAGAAAGAACTATATTAAATGACTGAATTTGGGGGAGTAGTGTGTTAGGCAGCAATAACTAGCTGATAAACTGTATCTCTGTCCACTCTGAGGTTGGGAAAAGAAGCTGGGGGGGTGGGGAGAAAAATTGTAGACCACATAAAGAAAATGCCAAGAATTTTTTGGAGGAGCACATTTGTTTTACCTCCCTAAAAGATTGGCTCTGAATAAATTTGCTATTCATCTTTGTAAAATCTATTGTAATTACTTAAAATTATCTTAGACTGGCTTTTAAAAAATTGTTTAGGGGCTGAAGATATAGCTCAGTGGTAGAATGCTCACCCAATACATGCTAAACCGTGGGTTTCATTTCTCAGTACTGCCCCCCAAAATTGTTTGGTACAAGTATCAGTACTTAATTTTTTTCAGGTTTTTTTTTTTTTTTGAGGGAAAAGTGTTTGTTTTATATGATAAGCAAATGCTGTATCACTGAGCTACACCCCCAGAAATACAACTAACTATTTTGTTATAAAGATTCATAGGGTGAAATTTTATCCTCCCTTAAAATCCATCTCAGGCCCAAAATTTTACAGAATACTTTTAAATGAATTTGCTGAAGGAAAAATCTGGTTACATGTCTAGGCCCTGTAATTGTGTTGTCAAATGTCCATCCACAATACTGTATGTTAGACATTCTACTAGACATTTTTCAAAAATGACTTCATTAGGTATTTACAACACTATTGTGAGTAGCTTGCTAATTATAAATTAGTGACTGAATTCTGAAAGGTGTAAAAATATTAAAAAAATATTAAAAAAATATTAGTGATAAAATAATCATATAATTTAAATATACATTTAAACAAATATTTACGTATATACATGCATATATATATATATATATATATATATATTCATAGGTATGCTATATCCAATGAGCATTTTTGGATATAGTGTACCCATATAGCATACCTTGTAGGACTTTATTATTAATATTGAAAGCAAAAGACAATTCTTTTGAAGAAAGCAAGGTACTTTGGGATACATTTTGCCTTTCATATGATCAGAATAATTATTGTTGTGTTAAGCACCTGCAACAACTTACTTTGTGCAGCCCACCTACTTAAGATCTGTCTTCTTTATCAAAGAGTAAACTTCAAAGGACAGGACCATTCCTGTCACTGGCCCTGAGTTATTATCCAGTACAGTACTGGCACAAATGAAAATTCAGTGAGTATTTCTTTTTTTTTCTTTTTTCTTTTTTTTTAATGTTTTTTATTTATTTATTTTTGCATTACAAGTCTTAATACACCATTATATCATAATTTATCATATCTCTGATTATATATAAGGTATGTAGACACCAAATTCACATCTTCATACATGTATTTTGTATAATGATGAGGGTCTCCTTTCACCATCCGTGCTACTCCTCTTCTCCTTTCCTTTCCCTCCCACCCCTATTCCCTATCTAGAGGTCTTCTTCCTCCCTTTCTCTCCCTCCCAACCCCATTTTGAGTCACACCACCCCCCTTATATCAGAGAAGACATAAGGCATTTGTTTTCTTGGGATTGGCTAACTTTACTTAGCATAATCTGCTCTAATGCCATCCATTTCCCTGCAAATGCCATGATCTTATTTTTTTATTGCAGAGTAATATTCCATTGTGTATAAATGCCACATGTTTTTTAATCCATTCATCCACTGAAGGACATCTAGGTTGCCTCACAGTTTAGCTATTGTGAATTGTGCTGCTATAAACATTGATGTGGCTGTGTCCCTGTAATACGCTGTTTTTAGGTCCTTTGGGTATAGTCCGAGAAGAGGAATAGCTGGGTCAAATGGTGGTTCTATTTCCAGTTTTCCAAGGAATCTCCATACTGCTTTCCAAATTGGCTGCACCAATTTGCAGTCCCACCAGCAATGTATGAGTGTACCTTTTCCCCAAATCCTCGCCAGCACTTGTTGTTGTTTGTCTTCATAATGGCTGCCACTCTTAATCCATTTATTGATTGGATTATTTGGGGATTTGGGTGCTTATCTTGTTGAGCTCTTTATATACCCTAGAGATTAGAGCTCTATCTGATGTGTAAGGGGTAAAAATTTGTTCCCAGGATGTAGGCTCGCTATTCACCTCACATATTGTTTCTTTTGCTGAGAAAAAAAACTTCTTAGTTTGAATCCATCCCATTTGTTGATTCTTGGTTTTAATTCTTGTGCTATAGGAAGTTGGGGCCTAGCCCCCAGTGAGTTTCTTGAGTGACATTAGGAAGATACCTCCTTCTTTGGTTTGAGAATAAAATCTCAACTAGCTAGAATATTGGAACAGGAAAGGATATTAATGGTTATTAGGAATGTAGAAGAAAGGCAGGAATTCTCGAATAAGAAAAATACTTGATTGTGCAGTTAGGGCCTGCCTGAGAAACAAAGAGCAAAGAGGGATGAGGTCTGAGCCTAACTTTTCCCACTGAAATTAGGAAAAGTTGCATCAGGTACAAGTTTTCAACGGAAAGAAAATTCCTGGGCAGACAGTAAGTGATTTCTATGGCAATTGCTCACTGAAATTTAAAAGGAAAAATAAATAAATAAGGAATCAAGCTTTTATTGTTTATTGTTTTGTCTGCTGCTCATCTCCCTCCTGGGACTCATCCACTCATCCACTCTGTGGCTATACCTTGTCCTCTCCTTTCCCCATCCTGCCTTCTTATTCTGCTTTCTCTGTTTCGTCTTCTATTTGCATGGTTGCATTAGAACCATGAGTTTTAAAGTTCAAACTTGACATCCTACATAAACTGCACGAGGGTGGTACAAATTGCAGAGATGGGTCAGGAGGTCACCCTGGACAGTGGGAGAAGGTCAAAGGGTGGCACTCCTTGTGCATTAGGGGATCATAGGTATATTTGATTCTGGGGTATGGACCACAGCAAAACTTCTGCAGGGTAGAAAAGAAAAAAAAATTTTATTTTTTGAAGGCACAAAGAGAAAAGAAATATTAGGATTACAGATGTAAAAGAATACTGCATCAGAAATTACCTAGCCTAGCACCTGTATTTTATTGATTATGGAAGGACAAGGGAGCAATGCATTCTCAATGTAAAACACCACGTTGAATTGTTATTTTTCAAATAATAGCTTGAGATCCTTAGAATAAATCAATGAATTGAGTACATCTTACATTAATCACATGGTAGCAGTAAACAATTTTAATTGTATTAGGTCGGATTTGATGTGGTTTTCTAATAAAGCAAATTCTTGCTTAGAGCAACTATGCATTAAAACCATTAAATATGGGAAATGTTATGTATTGAGAAAGATTAATTTGAAATGTGTCATATTGCTTTCCTCTGTTTCAGCTTTGGCTATTCATTTACATTTAGAAATAGTGCTTTAAGGATGGGTGAGTTCTTAGAGGGTTCCAATAATTTGATCTGCAACTCTGTCTCTTAAATGTAGGATAATCCCATTTGTGTCATTAACCAACTATTGACTTAAATTTAAACACCCTAGGCTCAAGTCACCAATCAATCTTATAAAAAAAGACATAGGGGAGTTGGACCCTTCTCTCTTTGGAGATAATGACTCTTCTACCCTAATACAATTCTTTGTTTGCTGCTGCTTTCTGAAGTGCCTGAGTATATTGTTTTTACTGTAAGCTGCCTCAAATCTTCTCTGGGAACAAGAAGGCTATCAATCCATAAATAGAGTCGAAGTGAGTCATGAGTTAGTCAATAGGGAAATTGTCAAAGGACTGTGCTTATCTGTATGGCCAGAAAAGTTCTGTTGGTTAGAACTGGGGACAAAATACAAAACCGCCACCCACTTTTCAGGCTAAATAAAGAACGGGGATAAATTGTAACACCTGATAGATTCTTAATCCAAAAGAAAAGAACGCCAATTATGCCTTCCAATTTTGACTCCTAAAATCCAGAGATTGGAGTGGGATCAGTGAGTCATCCAGACTTGCTCTCCCCTCTGATGCCGCACTGTCCTGGTGGGTCCTCAGCCTCTGGCTGTGTGGCGAGGCGGAGACCCTGATCCCAACCAAAGCAGTGGCATTTCATCCTAGGCCGACACTGCTTTTTACAAGGTCCTTCTGAATAGTGGATCAGGATGTTTCATAGGCATCCATTTGTAAACCAAATCAAATTTCTCTTTCACAACCCAGCAACGTATGGCTTCTATCATACTCCAGCTGTCTTAGGATGAATTCTGACAGAAAAATCAGGGTAATTTATTTCCAATGAGCTGAATCAGCTGCTGCCAACACTTTAAAAGTTGACCCATACTTCTCAACCTTTGTTCTTCGTTCTTTTTTTCTGCTTTTCTCTGATTTGCCTACATAACAACTAAAAGCATATCGAAGTAGAAAGTGCCTATAAATTATGTCTGTTCATTTTTTTTAGTTCCTTATTAAAGGGTTAGAGGTTTTCTTCTGTAGACTTTGACCTTGAAATAAGTCAGACCATTTAGATGGTAGCTTTTAGATCCACTCTAATATGGAAGTCATAAGGGCACATGCCTTTTAAGCACTTACAATATGGTCAGTATGTTGGAAGAATTGAACTTTTTATTTTATTTAACTTCAGTTCATTTAAACTTAAAAATCAAAGCACTGTGAATTATGTTTCCATCAAGCCAAATTTATTGTTTTAATAGGATTGGATTTTACTCTAAGTGTTGCATTGTATAAGATAACTGTTATATTAGTGGTGCACATGTCTGGCACAGGTATCATTTCTGGAACACATGAACATGTGACATATCTAGTAAGTGCTAAAGAAATGATCTATAGTATGTGATATTTTTCTATGCACAGGTGCAACATTTTTATTTCAATATTTTATACAGCAGCAGGAGTTAAAGTGATACCTGGGAAAGCCAAACATGATAATTAAGTTGAAATACTTATTATTTTATTAAAAGAATTTAATTGTAGATGGACACAAGGACACAATACCTTTTTAATTTTATTTATTTATTTTTTTAATGTGGTGCTGAGGATCTAACCTTTTGCCTCACACATACGAGCCAAGTACTCTACCTCTGAGCCACAACCCCAGCCCGAAAAACTTATTATTTTAATTGTAAAAGCACTACATTATTTTCCAAAACAAAAGTAAGTGTGGAACACATTTTGAATTTTAAAATAAAGGCAAACCTGGCTCTCGCCAGTGACCCCCGCTGACAGATGAACTGGGTTCAAAAGAGCTGGCTGCAACATTAAGCTAAGAAAACAGCAAAAAAAAAAAAAGCACAGGACACAAAAGTAATTTTCATGTGGAGGGTGGGACTACTCTGCAACCTCAAGTGTCCTCTTCCACGCTGGAAGGCAAGAGAGCAAGTGCACCTGGAATCCCTGTATTTATAGAGAACAGAAGACAAAGGATTTTCTATAGAATATTCTTCACCAAAATAAATCAGGGGATAAGGTTTCAAGGGAGCTTACCCAGTCCCATTGGGTAATGCTCAAGTCCAGAGCTGAAGCAACTTCTTTGCCGATTGAAGGTGAAGGCCACTTGTTTCGCACAGCTCCTGCCAGATGGACACCCACTTTACTCCAGGCTGAGAGGGGATGCTTAGCTCATGGGCAGGTGGCCTCCCACACCGGGTACTATGGATTAAGCCTGTAATCCCAGCAATTTGGGAGGCTGAGGCAGAAGGGTCATAAATTTACGGCCAGACTGGGCAATTTAGTGAGACCCTGATTCAAAATAAAAAATAAAAAGATCTGGGGATGTACCTCAGGGCTAGAATACCCTCGTATTCAATTCCCAATACCAAAAATAAATAAATAAATAAATAAATAAAATAAAGGCATATTATTCATGCAGCATCAAGTGGAAGTGACCATAACAATAGTTTAAAAAGAAAGAGAGAGAGAGAGAGATCCATCCAGGCTTAGTGGTGCAGAGGTAATCCCAGAGACCACAGAGGCAGGAAGGCAAGAAGATTTCGAGTTTGACATCAGTCTCATCAACTTATCAAAACGTTGTCTCAAAACAATTCAAAATGTGTTCCACACTTACTTTTATTTTGGAAAATAATGTAGTGCTTTTACAATTAAAATAATAAGTATATTCAGGTACAGCGTCCCTGGGTTTTACCAAGTACTACCAAAAAATAAAAATAAAATAAAACTCTAATATTTTTCTAAAACTAGCAAAAACTAACTCCAATTTTAAAAAATCGCAAGTGGTTTTCTTTAGTTTAAGTTGAATTGTATGTCACTGCCTAATTCTTTCATTAGCTTTTGTCTCAAAGGACTTCCAAAATTGCCAAGAAATGTTCATTCCCAACCTAAAAAATAAAACTTGTGGCATAGATACTTTGAATCTTTTAAAACTATCATAGAATTGTAGATACATATGGAAAAAAATAGACCCTATTGTAACAGACAGCACTTATGTACTTGGTGAAAAAATGTGGACTTTTAAAAATAAAAGACTGATGTTTCCCTTGTGGCTTTATATCGATGTATGTTACCTATGACAATATCTGCAATCAGTTTTCTGAGACAGACTCTGAAAAGTGTCATGGTAGGGTTTTTTAAATCACTCATTACATTGCAAATGCTATGAAAATTCATCTGTTTTTGAAACTGTTTAAAAGAAATAAAAGATAATTTAGTGATCTTGTATTTTTTTTCAAATACTGATTGAATTGCAGAAAAAAGATTTTATTATAATGTTATCTCTAAATCAATATTTGCCTGAAACAAAAGGAACACTTACCAAATATTCAATAATCAAAGACAAAAAATGACAATATGATTCATGCCACAAAAAAATAAGAGTGTCAATTTATGCTTGTCACTGAAATGACACTGCATATAAATGAATTAAATTTGACATTCCAAAGAAAGTAAAATTTTATTTGTGATCTAGCACTATAATAGGGGAATTTATGTTGAAATAAAAACCTTTCATTGCACAACTCAATAATAATGATTTTGCAAATTTTCCAATGTGAATAAATATATTGAAGATATTAATTATAATCAACAGTGCTGCTATAAAAATTGCTGCCAAAACTAAAAGAAAAAGTTAACAATGCTTTATTGATTGTGAAAAATTTGAAGATGCTTTTCAATTTATGTAATACCACTTTAATTTGTTGACAAAATTACCAAGTTAATACAGAATTAGTGAATTCACTTAAGTTGGATACAGTTTTGAAATTATGTTAAATGAGTTCTTCTAAAAAGATAAAGCAATTTTGTCAAAATGGATGCAAGATGCAAACATTAGAAGAAAATTATTTTTTGATACTTGCTTCAGTTATTGGAAAACTTTTAGTTATATCTATAGTTATTTGGGTTAGGTGAATCTACATCTTTAACTGTGAATTTTATGAAATCTAAATATAGACCAAGCATTTCTAATGAAAATTTACCATTCATATTGAGATATACTATAAATATAAACCACATGCCAGATTTTAAAGACTTTGTAGGAAAACAAAATTAATATCCTGTAAAATAATGTTTATATTGATTAGGAATTGAAATAATAATTTAGATATTTGGGGCTAAATAAAATATATATTTAATTTCACTAATCACTTATTTATGGTAATATAAATAAATGATGCTTTTCAATAAATGCATAAGTGACATAAAGATTAGACAAATCTTCCATGCAGAATTCCAAATGATCTATGCCCCCCACTCCCAATGTCAAGAAGGTAGAGCATAACTCCCTAACCCTTGAGTTTTCCTTCTAAGGAAAACACCATGAAATGATGGGGCAGTAACTTCATGGTGGAGAGAGCTGGCAAACACTCCCTCAGCTAGATAATCAAGGTTAACATCATCTAAATATCATCTAAATCAGATGGGCCGAGACCTAAGGTACAGTTCATCCTGAGGCAAATAAGTCTCTGGCTATGAAACTGTGAAGTCATACATTTTATGTGTTTCCAAAATACAAGGGTGGAACAGGAATAAGATAGACAGTCCTACTATGAAAGGGAGAAACTGAAAAGAAGAAAGGGAAAACAGGTCCCAAATAAGTTTGAAACTCAGCCAGGCAGACAACATTAACTCTCAAGTCTTAGAAACAATCTGTTTGCAACTGGAAATATATATAACTCATAAAGGAGCTTGCCCAGCTTGTTCAAGGTCCTGGGTACAAGGTAACACTGCAAAATTATTTGAAAAATAAAAATCATTGACTCAACGTCCCAACTTCCAGATACACTGGGGTGGGGGTTGGTCCCCCAGCAGCCCTATCCCGCAGTCAAAACCACAGCTCTCACTGAATGTAGCCAGGTGCCTTTAGCTTTCATAGACTGTAATCATGCCTTGTAACTCTACTGGTCTGGGTTCTCAGGACTGACTCCATACTGGGCCTCTACAAGGCATTGCCCTAACAAGAACTCTTTGCAATGGGCAACCTCTAAGGTGGCCCTCTTCCTGGATCATGTCAAGTTGCAGACACCTACATCCTTTAAAATCTACTTGGAGGTAGTAGCCAGGCCCCCATCACTCATGCCCTCTGCATGCCTGTGGCCCATGTGTTTCTGCCAAGTTTTACTGCTCTGTGTCCACTGAAGAGTGGCTACGATGGCTGCACTGTACCTGGGCCCATCGGAACAACACTTGGAGTGGCCAATGAGCACTGAGACAAAAAGAGTCATAGAGCCTTGAGGTGGTGTCAGGAAGCTCTGACTGACAAGTCTCTGCAGAACTCTAGGCCCCTCCTTTGAAAGCATTCTGGCCCTTGAACCCTAGTCCTCTAGTGGGAGGGGCAGCACCTATGATCTGCAGAATACCTTCAGGGTTCTTCTTCTTTGTCTTACAAGTACCACCTGACCAATCCATGCTAATCTCCTTTGCCAACAGATTGGCCACTCCCTTTGGCTTTCTCTTTCTCTTAATATGGACAGTCTGAGAATTTTCTAAATCTTTAAATTCTGCTTTTCTGTTTAAAACTCTCATCTTTAAATCATCTCTTTCTTACATTTTACTATAAATCTTCAAGACAAGTCAAACTGTATCTTCAACTCTTTGCTGAGAAGTTTCTTCATTCAAATAGCTTATTTCATTGCTTAGAAGTTCTACTTTCAACAAAACACAAGAACATAAACCACAGCGCAGCCAAATTCTTAGCCACTTCATAACAAGGCTTACATCTCCCCAGTTTCCAAGAACACATTCTTTGTTTCCATTTGAGTTCTCATCTACCACCCATATTTCCACCAACATTCTGTTAACAGCCACTTAAATATTCTCTAAGTAGCTTGAAGCTGTTCCTATATCTTTCCTCTTCTTTTGAGTGCTCACCTGAATTAGGCTTTGCTGTGTTCTGTTCAAAGTAATTTGGTCTTTTTTTTTTTTTCCTAGTATGCAGCTCAGAATTCTTTCAGACTCTGGCCACTACTCAGTTCCAAAATCACATTTTAGGTATTTGTTAACAGCAGCACTCCTTTCCTGATACCAATTTCTGTCTTAGTCTATTTGGGGTGCTATAACAAAACACCATTAAGTTGTGTAGCTTATAAATTATCTAAATTTATTTCTCATATTTCTAGAAGGTAAAAAGTCCAAGATCAAGGTGCCATCAAATTTGATGTCTATTGAGGAACTGCTTTCTGGTTCATAGATGGTAGCTTCTACTGTGTTGTCACATCATGAAAGGGATTAGCTAGTTCTTTATAGTATTGTTTATGAGGCCCCTAGTCTAATCATGAGGGCAGAGTTCTTATGACCCAATCATTTCTCAAAACCCTATCTGCTAATACCATGTCCCTGGGAATTAAGATTTTAACATAAGAAGGCAGAGTTGGGGCCACAAACATCCATTCTATATCAAGGACCTTCTTCAAAATACCTAATACTCACAAACTATCAAGGTCATAAAAACAAGGAACATTGAGAAACTGTTATAGTATAAAGAAACTAAAAAAGACATAATATATATGTTGAATGGGATTCTGGAAAAGGGACATTAGGCAAAAAAAAAAGAAAATACAAATTAATTATGGATATTAGTTTATAATGATATCAGCATTGATTTATTAATCATTATTGGTTTATTAGTTAATATTGGTTTATCCATCATGACAAATATACCATACTTCCATAAGATGTTAACGCTTAAGGAATTGAGTGTGAGATATATGGGAAATACCTGGAGGTTTTTGGGGTTTTTTTTTTTTTGCAACTTTTCTATATATCTAAAACCATTATAAAATAAAAAGGTTATTGCAAAAAATTAAATTTCATCTGCTTTCTTTTTAATGTGGCTATTACTAAATATCTTCCAATTACACATATGTTTCACATTATAATTCCATTTTCCAGCATTGCTTTAGACAGTGGAGTTGCTATGGTACAAATGGCATTCAATCTGTTGTCTGAGAACCTCTGGTTTTCAGTGTGTCTTTACCATTGGCCACACATATCACACACCCTCCTAGCCCCAGGTCTTCATATGTAGGAAGAAAAAGAGTGGTTGCAAGGACTCGTATGAGTGGTTTAGTTGAAGGAAACAAGCACAATTCCTGGCTTGTATTAAACACTTATTGACCGGTACCATGTATTGTACTCCTGCTCTTGCAAAAGAAGGCAAATAATTGCAATGCAATACCAGAAGCCCTGCAGTATCACTGGAAACAGAATGACTCTTAGTTTGAGAGAATACCACCTGATGTGGATCTTTAAAGATGGAGTGGGCAGTTTTACCCAGGCTCACAAAAAACATTTATTCCCACATGGTTATGTCCCATGGCAATGTTAAATATGTATTATAGACATATTTTCTTCACATTTGGTCATGACTCTCTATTGGTCACCAGTCTGGTTTTTCTTGTGTATATCCTTTTTAATATATATATATATATATATATATATATATATATATATATATAATTGGCACTCTAAAATTTCTACAGTGTATAATTGATTTCTATATCATATACATAAATCATCTTTGCTTGGAACTTAAATGAGTATAATGTTAATGTATTGGAATAAAAAGGCTTAGTCATCTACACTACACAATCTAATCACCCAGCACTTATATTTGTTCAAATTTAGCTCATACTACACTAAGAAATATGGCCCTGGTTTTCTTCCCAGCAGAAGATGGACAATTAATTTCCTTTCCAGCAGAATGCTTCAGCAACTACAATCTCTTCTGAAGTACTTGGCTGAACGTCATCCATCTTTCTTTATTCTACTCACTCATTCAGTCAGTCCACAAATATTGTTTGAGTGCCACCACACACCATGTTGTGTCCTTCTGCATGTGTTTGCCTGCTTTGTTCATGTGTGTTTATCATGTTTTCCAGGTATGGTACGAATCGCTTAAAAACCCAATTTGTCCTTCCTCTCTCTTCTGCAATGATCTCATCAGTTGACCCTCCTTTTCACTCATTCCACCATCATTACCAGCATTATGCCTGGCAGACTTTCCTAGCTAGAAGAGGGAGAATGGCATATCTGTGACTGAGTTACAAAGAAGCAAAGGAGGGCAGTCAAGATCACCTGATGTTTTTCTGAATAGGAAGTGTCAGACCCCTCACACTCCCCTTGATTCTATGCTACAACTTCTGCTGTTGCATTTCTCTTGTCATGAAATCCCATTTTTAGTAATTATAATTCAGCTTAATCACAATCCTCCTTTATTTGCTAAACCAAAAAATTTCTCCTAAATATCATCCAAGCTGAATTAACCAACCTTGGAAAGAGAGGCACAGATCTCATTTCTCACAGGAAATGAGGCTTGTGGGGTGGTTTCAGCGTTCCCCCCACCCAACACTTACCATGCCATGGTTTTTATATGAGTGCAAGTGAGAGCCAATGAGCAAGTTCAAGGTGCTGATGAACAAACTTGAACTAGTAGTTGATTTGACTTTGACACAATCCAGATCTCAGGCACCGAAAGCTATTTAACTTAATTACTCTCCCAGTAAAGAGCAAAATGGGGAAACTGAGTGCTATAATCAGCGCCAGTCTTCTTGACTGATCTGATTGTTAAAGCTGCAAAGGCAATCAGTTGCAATGGCTGGGAGGGAGTGTCGCTTGATTTCCTTCCTACTACATAGTTATTATTCTGAGGAATGCATTTAATTATAGAGAGAACTGGGTTATTTGCTTTTTAGTAGCTGCCTCTTTTTTGGTTATTCCTACCAGCACCTTTCCTTTTCTGAAAAACAAAGGCATGTTTACAACCCCTCCACATCTTTTGGCTTCCATTTCAGAGCTCTCTCCCACACCAAAGGAAAGCAAGGTAGTGTGATGCAAATGGGCCCACAGTAGGCCACTTTTGCCAACCAGGGACCTATTTTCAACTGCATGCAAACTAGAATTCTCCAAGGACCTGTGAACTGTAAATAACTTGGGCTGTGAAAGAGGTCAGCTTGGTTTAATTTAGAGCTTCACAGAGCTTTTCTATAGAAATTCAAACGCTGGTGAAAAACCCCTCTGGGGCCTATAAAAAAAAATCCAGGGCCAGCACCTCTATTTACTCTTTAGACTCCTGCCTGTCTGGTGGAGGTCTGCTCTTAAAAGCTAATCAGTCCGTCCACCGTTGGCTCCCAGCGGCAAGTGGGCCTCCTCAACACAACCCCTGAATAGAGCTGCCCTAGCACACCCCAGACTGGGGGACCGACCTGGGACGGTGGTAGAGGAAGCATTTGCTGGAAAGGCAGCATTGAGGTTAATGCTGACGAGTCTGGGGAACAGCGTGGTGGCTGAGCTGATCTTGTCAGTCTTCCAACACAACCCACTCCCACACTAGGGACTCAGAGTGCTGCCCCAGTCACACTGCTGGAGTCACCCGAGGAACTCCTTTTCCTAGAAAATATACCCTCAATTTCACAGTGGTCAAAAAAACACAAAACGAATACTGGCCCTCTTTGCTGTCAGCCTGTTGCTCTCTGTCCCTTCTCCAGAAATCACTGACAGGGAAACCCAAAATCCCAAAGAATCACAAGAGAAATTGTTCCTAATGAAGAGATTTTTGAGACCAGAAAGGTACACACACTGGCCTCTGTCAAACTGTGGGAATAGGGGATTTAAAGTTCTGAATTCTGACTTCTGCCATGCCCAGAAAGTAAATGACTTAAATTGTGGCAAAAAAAAAAAAAAAAAAAAAAAAAAAATCAGAGTTAGCTCTTAAGAGGAACTTTCTTGCCACAAAGAAAGTGAGGTATAGAATATGAAATAAGATGTTAACATATCTTGCTCTGAGGATATTTAAGATACAGCAGAGATTTTTTTTTTCCTGAAGTTATAAGAACAGTTCTGCTTTGAACCAGATGATTCCCCAAAAGTGGCAAATTTCGCTAGATTTATTGGTAAAGACAGCTGCCTACTCTGGCAAGGAGAATGAGAAATATCCCAGCATACACCATAAAGCAAGTTAATACCCCATTATGATCACAACCTAGAACTGCTCCCCTATGAAAGAAAGTTAAACTCTTTGGTGCAGATGGTTTAATTCTGCAATATTCCTTTATCAATTTATACTACAAGGAGGTACCCTGACAGGTTTTTGAGGATCAGTGCTGATTCAGCAGATGAGGGCAAAAAGTCCTTTAGAGCTCCAAAGCAGCATAATCTTCTTGATGGGCAAGTCTGCAGTGCTGGCTTCCATCATGGACAACTGAGCTAGGTGGTGGAATATCAGAGACCCTTAGGAGCATGTCTTCCTTTAGACATCTGCTCTCCCCAACCTTCGTACCACAACAGCAGCATCTGAGTTTTTAAATTTTATCTCTGAATCAGTCTTCAAGACACTATGTCTATAGTTATGAAAACATATTACTGAAGAAGGAAATGCTTAATCTTTTAATACCTATCAGTCAGTTAGTACCTATCCATATTTTGCCAAGGAGAGGAATACCTACCCCCAAAAGTTATTTAAGACGACCTGGTAGAAATCAGAGCCCCTGGAGCAATAAACAGAGAAGAGGTGTATAGATAGGGTGTGTGTGTGTGTGTGTGTGTGTGTGTGTGTGTGTGTGTTCATGTGTATGAGAGAGAGAAAGAGGAAGGAATGAAAGAATGAAGAGAGGAAGAAAGGGAGCGAGGCAGAGAGGGAGGGAGGGAGGTAGGAAGTGGGAAAAGAAAGAAGGGGAATGCTCAGGAGCATGAAGGCAGGGCAAACACTACAGTTTCAGGGAGCCACTCTGAATACAACCAATCCCATGTTGTGCTTTACCTGGAGAAGTCTCATACTGATTGTACCCATTCTTCCATTATTTGTTTTGACTTTGCACTACAAAATGTGGATGTAGAAACTGAGGTACACAAAGGTAAAACTGGACTGGCAATAAGAATAGTTGGAGCATTTTAGGGAGCCCAGCAGATTAGGGAGACAGACTCAAAGGTTTCTCTAAGAAGGATCACAGAATCTGTCACCAGTGTGACTGATGAAGAAAGGGAACTCTGAAAAGCAGCTGTTGTGTTGCTATGCTATGCAGAGCCTGCACATATGTTGCCTGAGCCTCCTACACAAAAATGAGTATTCTCATAAGAATGCACACATATGCATGTGTATATTTACAGTGATGCATTAAGGAAGGACAGCCATATGTGTTATCAGTTGTCTCTCTTTTTTTTTTTTTTTTTTTAGAAATAAGAACAAAAGAATATAGACAGTTCAAAAAGTTGAGAACTAAATTTTTTCTAGAAATATCTAACCTTAGCCTGCATTTTTTTTTTTACGATTACTTTCTCCTGGTAAATTTGAGTTCTTTCTGTTGGTTTCATAGTCTCTGTACACTGGCAGTGCCAACATTTGAGCATCATTTGCTTTGGTCTCACTGTGTTGGCACCCTACCATCCATATAAGAGTTGAAGCCAAAACTGGGAAAACAGAGACATTGTGGCCTGGTTCACTTGCCTTGCAGACCCTTGGGTATTGTGAGCCACAATATGCGCTTATAGATCCTGACCGCCCTAAGCAGGTGAGTCATTCTAACTTAGCAATTAGCTGCATGCCTGCATTATGTGACTCCCTAGAGGACACAAATGATTGGGAGCCAGATCCCCAGGCCTGCATTTCATCCATGAGACTGCCTTGGCTCTCCAGCCTAACCTCATTCATAGCTTGATATAAACCAGGTTCTTTCCTAAATGTCATTTATTGTGAAATGAGCATCCCAGTCCCAATTCTTTACTTTCAATCTAAATAGTTTGATATCCTGTGATCCTTTCCACTGACCTTGCCCTTCCCCACTCCCACCAACTTGTGCTGTTCCACCTTTCATTTTTTTTAACCCATTAAGTTAAAGCCCTGCTGGTCTCCAAGTAATTTCCTATATGCTTTAAGAAACTTCTCCCTTTACACTGACCTGACCTTGCAGAATCCTTAACCATACCAAATAATACTCAACTTTGTCCATCTGTGTTACTCTGCAAGCGAACAGAGAATAAACTGGAGCAGGAAGGTAAATCCAGATTATTTGGAAATATAAAGGAAACGGGGAGGTAGAATTAAGAGAGGCAGCATTAGATGGAACAGAGTAGAGGTAACAGAAGAAGAACGAAATGAAAGAAAGTAGGAATGAAATGGGAGAAAAATTAGCTAAACTAGCTAAGAGATTAGATCAAGAAAGATTCCTCAGAAAGGGAAAAGGAAAATGGACCAAACCTTGACTTAAACAATAAATCACTTAGATATTTATTAGACTAGGAAGCCACCATTTACTCAAGAGAAGAAGAAGAAGAAGAAGAAGAAGAAGAAGAAGAAGAAGAAGAAGAAGAAGAAGAAGAAGAAGAAGAGGAGGAGGAGGAGGAGGAGGAGGAGGAGGAGGAGGAGGAGGAGGAGGAGGAGGAGGGGGGAAGAGGAGGAGGAGGGAAGAAAAGGAGGAGAGAAGAAAAGGAGGGAGAGAGGAAATAAAAAGTCTTAGCAGAGAAAAGCTTGAGACAAAATTTTCAAAATGATAAGAAAAAAAGGAAAATTAGAAGATCTGAAGGCCATGAATGAGAAAATCCACAATGGGAAAATGTTTGGCTAAATTTCAGAGAAGCAACAGTCATGCAAACTCCCACAGAGTACAGCCTCTCTGCAACAAACCCTTTGCAGTTCATCCATCACTCATTAAAAGTGCCCCAAATGAGCCTTAAGGGAGATAGATGACCTTTTATATTTTTTCATGAATAATGTTAGTGATGGTGTCCTTCATCTTCATGGAACTGCTCAGGGCCTAAAATAATTCCCAACCCTTTATCCCCTTAACACAGAATGAAGTGCAAGTCCTTATGGCAGGAGTACTGGGAATGCGAAGCATCCTTTACTATTTAATTTTACCCAAACACATAGTCCTTATGAGCCAATGTCTACTGTTTAATCTCTTCAGTGAGTCAGCATGTTGCTAAATTCTTATTTTAATCCTTAGCACAGCTGTGTCATAGACTTAAAAATATAGCTCCTTAACCGTAACCTATAGAAGCACAGTCTATTCTCCTACTGAGAAATAACTCAGCATGTTAAAAATTTTTCTCTCTACAGTATCAGAGGACCATCTGATAGAATGAAACATCAGTCACTAAACAAGACTCTAGGAACTCGATAATGAATAAATGGAATTTGAAATGTGATGAAAGGGCATAACTTAGATGATTATGAAGCTCTGGGCTATACAGTGCTATACAGATACTAAATATTAACACTGTAATGGAATTTAAAGCTAATTTCAAGTTCAAATTCCTGGAATTGGCTTAGGCTATATTCAGTATTCCTTGTCTTATTAATTTTTACTGAAGTTATTTTCTCTTCTTAATCTAGGTAAGAGAAAAAAAAAGAGTTAGAAAAGGTTTTGGTTGTAGTTAGTACTTTTTAAAATCAAATGGGAAAAGAAAAAATCTGGAATTTGAAATCTCAAATACTTGTTATAATTATTCTTTGTCATTTTTTAAATATCTTCCTTCTACATTATTTGAGTGCTTACAGTTTATCAACATAAGAACATTTGCCCTTCTGAGTTGCCCTGGCTGAGAACATTCTATCTACAAACAAAGCACATTTTTATGTCAAAGTTTCAGAAACCAGGAACAGTTAACCAACTTTTATTACCTCATTGCCCATTTGCCAATAATCTCTCTGTGTTTACCTAGAAAAAAAAATAAAGAAACTCTATGAAAAGAAATAAGAAATAAAAGGAAAAGAATGGAAGAAATAGAGGAAGAAAAAGAAGGATGAAGGGAGAAAAGAAAATTTAGTTCCTAGGACTTCAGTGAAGCCTAAATATGATCCACGCATCCTTTCTATTCATGGAGTTGACTTCAAAGTAGTTTGAGTTCAAAATAACTGAAGTGTGTACACAGTGGGTTTTTAAGAACATGGAAGGAGCAGTGCAGCTGTCCTTGTCTAAAAGACAATTATCCACATCTTTCACCCATCACAGGCCTGTTGGGAAACATTCTTCTTTCATGAGAGTAAATGACGAGGTGTGAAGGAACTGAACAGAGCAGAGCAGAAATAGTAGGAAAGGAAGAGCCACATTGGTGTTAGCTATAAAGGGTCTAATTCAGAAAGACCCAAACAGCTGTCTCCATTCTTCACATAGATACCCCAGGGTTTAAGTTCCACCAAGAAGTTCTTCTGCCTCTTAAACATTTCTCAGACTTTTTTTTTTTTTTTATTCTGGAGTTTGAACCAAGGGGGTGCTCTATCACTGAGCTACCTCTCTAACTCTTTTTATTTTTTATTCTGAAACAGGGCCTCAATAAGTTGTCTAGCCTGGCCTTGAACTTTCAATTCTCCTGCCTCCACCTCCCAAGTAGCTGGGAGTATAGGCGTGTACAACTACACAGGCTAGTTAAAGATTTCCTCGTGTGCCTCTCCCTTTTTAAAAACAAATTTTTATATGTAATTGACATATAAAACACGTACATATTTAAGTGTACAATTTGATAAGTTTAACATATGTACACATTGTGAAATTATCATTATGATTAAGATAATGAAACTAACATCACCTTTTAAAATCACTCCTCCTCAAAGTCATTTGCATTTCTATAATAATATTGTCAGTCTTGTTTTGGATATTCTAGATCCTTTGCATTTCCACATGAATTTTAAATTAGGGTATCAATTTCTACAAAGAAACCTGTTCAGAGTTTGGTTAGCATTGCCTTGAATCAATAGATCACTTTGAGGAGATAGACATATTAACAATATTGATTCTTTTATCTCATGAACATGGTATATCTCTCTGTTTATATACATCTTTAATTTTTCTCAGGAATAGTTGGCAGTTTCTTGGATATAGGTCTTGTACATCTTTTTTCAGACTTAACCCTGTTTCATGTTTTGATGTTATTGCAAATGGTATTTTTCCTTTCAATTTTTGGATAGCCACTGCTATTATATAAAAATAAAATTGATTTGGCAATCTCACTGAGGTTATTTGCTCCAGTATATTCCCTGAGATTGCCATGTCTGAGTAGAAAGACAGTTTGTTTCTTCCTTTCTTTCTTTCTTTCTTTCTTTCTTTTTCTTTCTTTCTCTTTCTTTCTTTCTTTCTTTCTTTCTTTCTTTCTTTCTTTCTTTCTTTCTTTCTTTCTTTCACATTTAGATTCTTTTTTCTTTTCCTGGCCATGAGTGCACTGACAATATGAGGTATAACTGGTCAAATTGGGCACCTTTGTCTCATTAGTTATCACAAAGTCACATCATTCAGTCTTTCACCATCACATATGATGTCAGCTGTAGATTTTTTCATAGATGCCTTTTATCAGGTGCAGGAATTTTACTTCTTTAGTTCTCTGAGAATATTTTTCATGAAGAGATGATAAATTTAGTCAGCTAGATTTTCAGCATTTTTCAAAATTATCACATGATTTTTTTTGTTTGGGGACATACAGGAGATTTAACCCAGGGGCAATCTACCACAGAATGGCATCTCCAGTTCTTTTTATTTATATTTTGAAATTGGGTCTTATTAAATTGTCAAGGCTGACTTTGGGTTTGAGATCCTCCTGTCCCAGCTCCTGCACCAGGAGTCACTGAAACTAAAGCCATGTGCCATCACACCCACATAATTGTCATGATTTTTTATTTTTAGTTTTGCAGCATGATAAATTACATTGATTTTTAAATGCTGAACCAATCTTGCATTCCCAGGATAAACCCTCCTCATCATAATGTATCATGCTTTTATATATTGTATTTGATTTTAAAAATTATTATTCAGACAGAGTCTTGCTAAATTGCTTAGGACCTTGCTAGGTTGCTTTAAACCCTCCTTCTTCAGCCTCTCCAGACTCTATCTCAAAATAATAAATGAAAGTGATGGGGACATAGCTCAGTGGTAAAGCACCCCAGGGTTCAATCATCAGTATCAAAAGGAAAAAGAAAAATATGTTGGCCAGGCATCATGTTGCATTTCTGTGATCCCAGTGGCTCGGGAGGCTGAGGCAGGAGGATTATGAGTTCCAACTCAGCCTCAGCAACTTAGTGAGGCCCTAAGCAACTCAAAGAGAACCTGTCTCCAAATAAAATATAAAAAAGGCTAGGGCCGGGCACAGAGGTGTACACCTGTAATCCCAGAGGCTTGGGAGGCTAAGGCAGGAGGATCGAGAGTTCAAAGCCAACCTCAGCAAAGGCAAGGCACTAAGCAACTCAGTGAGACCCTGTCTCTAAATAAAATACATAATGGGGCTGGGGATGTGGCTTAGTGGTTGAGTGCCCCTAAGTTCAAACCCCAGTACCAAAAAAAAAAGAAAGAAAAGAAAGAAAAAGAAAAGTGGGACTAGGGATATTGCTCAATTTACGACCCCTGGGTTCAATTCCCAGTATAAATAAATAAATAAATAAAATGTTGTTTAGAATTTCTGCATCTATTTATTTGGGAGGGGGGAGTATAGGGTGCTGGGGACAGAAACCATGACCTCATGCATGCTAAGCCTATACTCTACTACTTTACTACACTCTTAGCCCTGCATCTTTGTTTATGAGGGATGGGGTTTGTACTTACCTTTATTTGAGTTTAGTATCAGGGTAATGCTAGTCTGAGTGTATTAGAGTCTTATGAGGAGAAAATTTGAAAAAAAAAAAGAGTTTAATATCAAGATTAAAACATGAGACTGGAGAAATAAGAGTTTTACTAATAAAAAGTAAAAAAAGAAGTCTAAAAAGAATAGAAATCACAGATATTAAGATCAACCATAACCCCTAGTGCTGAAATCAAGCACTCAAACAAAATTCACAACTACATGTAAGCTAAAACCCAGACTGCTGGGGAGAACATGGTTGAGGCTCACCAATGGTAGAGAAGTCAAGGTGGTAACCACCAACAGAAGCTGCTAGAAATCTGCCCCAGGAAGTCAGGGAAGCTGCTCAAACGCACATATCCCACTCCAATCCACTATAAAATTGCTAGGGCAATTAAGCATTTGAAGAAGCTGCTGGCCCCTGAGTTCTACTGACCATAATGCACTGCAGAAGCCAGGCCAGAGAGATGCTCGCCACCTCAGCATCTTGCTGCAGGAGCACCTGCATGGCAGAAGGTAGACACTAGAGTAGTGATGCACCTTGCAGGAGCCAGGTGCTTTAAGATGTTTCACAGCTGACTAAGGCTCTGTGTATTTTTTCCTTCTTCTTTTTTCTCTGTTTCATTTTTAGTAGACTCTATTGTTACTCATTGACCACTCTTTTCATCAGCAACATTCACCTTCCATTGCTCTCGTTCAGTACACATTTGACCTCACACATTCCAGTTTTTATTTCTGGAAATTCAATATGGATCTTTTAAAAGTATATCTTCCATGCCCTGACTTGACTTTTGAACATAGAGAATATGGTTGTAATAACTGCTTTAATGTCCTTGTCTATTAAGTCTATCATCTGTGTCAGGTCTGAGTCAGATTTGATTGATTTTTCTCTTCATTACCGGTTGTATTTTCCTACTTCTTTGCTTGCATGGGGACTTTTTATTGGATACTATAAATTTTTAATTCACTTTTTTCCCCCCAGTGTTAGAAAACATTTGTATGCCCATAAATATCCTTGAGCTTTGTTCCTAGGACACAGTTGAGACGCTTGGGAACAATTTCATCCTTTTAGGTTTTACTTTTAAGCCTTGTTGGGCAGGACCCGACAGATCAGTGTTTATTAAATCTAGGACCATTTTTGTTCCACTGCTAAGATAAAATCTTTCTAAATGCTCAACCTTGAAGCTCCATGAATTATGGGATTCTCTGGGCTGGTGGCAATGGGAACTATGGGCTCTGAGAGTTCCAGAGATTGTTCCTTCTAGTCCTTTGAGAAGCTTCATCCCTGCCATGTGCTGATCAGCAGTTGAAGATTTGAGTTGGAGCTTCAATAGATGTCTGGAGCTTAGTGGGCAGTGCGCTCCTCCTCAGAACTGGCTATCTTCCCAAATTAAGGATACTCATATAGGTTGCATCTGTGTTCCCCTTCCCTGTGCTATGTCCTGTAAACTCTGTTGACAGTGGTGACATCAAGAAATTACAAGGCTTCTCGTGGGTTTCTTATCTCAGATGGATCACTGTTCCTCCTTGTTTGATGTTCAGTAAACTGTTGACTCATCTATTTTGCCTAGTTTTTTTAGTTGTTTCATAAAGGACTGTAAATCTCAATCCCTCTTTGTTCATCTTGATCAGAAGCATGTTTCCATTTTCTTTTTCTTGAAATTACAAATATCAGTACTGCATACCTAAAGCCTCTGTGTTATTCAGCTTTTCATTGCTATGATCAAAATGTCTAACAAGGACAACTTAGATGAGGAAAGGTTTGTTTTAGCTCATGGTTTCAGAGGTTCAGTCCATGGTCAACTGGACCCCAGGAGGAACATCATGGTGAAAGGGCATGGTGGAGGAAAGCTGTTCTAGTTATGACACCCAGGAAAGAGCCCAGGGACGGATATGGTCCCCAAAGCCATGTCCCTAGTGACCTTCTTCCTCCAGCCACCACCAACCTGCATACAGTTACCACCTAGTAGCCCATTCAAATGATTAATCCACCAAATGGATCAATCCACTGATGATGTTATAGTTTCTCATGATCCAATCCTTTCACCTCTTGTCACAAGAATATAGAGTTGAAGCTCCTAACCTTGGTTCTTGTGTCCCAATGAAAGAGAATTTAACATCAGACACAAATAAGTTAAACAAGAGAATTTTATTATGAGTGAAAGTAAAATAAGGCTCAAGCAGAAAGCACTCTCAAAAAAGAGAGTGAGTCATCTCCGAGCAGACAATGACAAAGGAAACAATGCTATTGCCAAATGTATTGCTGTCTGATGTTTACCAGAAGAACTGAGTTTCACCTTTTTGCAGTCTTGGCCAAACAGGTATTCAACTGCTCCTTCAATCAGGTGAAGGAGTTTTTGCCCCTAGTTGGTTCTCTCTGGAACTGTCATAGTATGCACCCTATTCGGTGAGGATGTCATCTACAAGTCAATTCTATGTTAATGTGGGTGCTGGGGTCAGTGAATGGGCAGACTTCATCTTAGTGTGCCTGCGGCATTAATGAAATTTCCCTCCTGATATACAATGAGAAACCCATGACCATAAATCCCAACTTCACATTGACCTCAATAGACCCTACCAGGAGTTAACACATTGATCTTTCTTTCTTGACACGTTTCTTAATTGGTTCCCTTTGTTTCCATGTGTTTATTCTCAGGGTAAGTATACCTGTTGTTGTTCTATGGGTTACTTGATTGTTCATTAAAGGGAATTCAAAGAAAACCCATGACCCTGGTATGTTATTGGTTCACATTTCACTGCTCATTACTAGCTCCTACCTAACACCCTGTAAACTGTTGCACTGAACAACACATGAACTTCTAGGGGGACATTCCAGAACCAAGTCATAACAACCTCCATTCAACAACACTGAACAAGTCAGATTAAAGCATTCGTGAGAACAAGAGTCTATGGAAATGAAACCTAGAATCCTGGTCACTGATATGTGGGACTGTGTATTCCTGAAAGATAAACACAAGGTTTAAAGGAGATACTGAGTTAGGAGGTGAAATAGTGGTTGTCCCAGAAACCCCTTGTGCATTTCAGATTTTCTTTCACTTTGTGTTCCATCTATGAACACAAAAACTGGCAATGTGTTGTTTCACTACTGTGCTGCTGGCTTCTTACTTCCTGTCCAAGGACCACAGCACAGGGTACTGCCAGGAGTCCGTAAGCAATGCATACATGGGTATAATTACATATTACATAGAAGTGATTATGTAGATAAGCTTCCCTTTTTCTTTCCTGTGGAAGATACTCCTAAAGGACCTTGCATAAAACTACACAGGCGATCCCTCAGGATTTCACACCAATTGCCTTTAACAATAGCCAATTTAGGAACACATTCTTTTGGGCTAACAGGGTACTGGGGATTAAAGTCATGTCTTGCATTGGCTAAGCAGGCACTATACCACTGAATCACACCCCCAGCCCTAGCAATACATTTTTATAGCGACTTTCCTATTCTGTTTTATTCCCCGTGGTAAACCGGTGTCAATTTTGCGTTTCCTTCCTTCTGAATTGTGTACCCACACCCATTCTGCTTCTCATGGAAGGCAGACTAGACTTTCCCATACTCTGATTTTTTTAACTTGGCCATGTGACTCTGATTGGTCAATGGGAAAGTGGTAGACATGATACAAGCAAAATTTGAAGCATGGTCTCCTGGGCTTCAGCCAGCCCCATGAGAAGAAATATATACACTTAACTGCTGCCCTTTCAACCCACATCCAAGAATAAGCTCATGAAACAGAATTACCCCAACTGGTCCCAACTGACCCAAGAATGTATGAAGAAGACATAAATGATAGTTGCTGCATGCCACTGAAGATTTGTTGATATTTACAGTGCTATAAAAGTTGGATAATATACAACATTTATAGCAGCTCAAGTCACAATAGCTAAGCTATGACCAACCTAGGTACCCTTCAATGATGGATGAATAAAGAAAATGTAGTACATAGACACAATGGAGTAATACTCAGCCATAAAGAAGAATGAAATTATGGCATTTGACAATAAATAGATGAAACTAGAGATTACCACACTGAATAAAATAAGCCAATCCCCCAAAACCAAAGGCTGAATGTTCTCTCTGATATGCAGATGTTAACATACAATAAGGGGGCAGGGAGAAAAGAATAGAAGTTCATTGGATTAGAAAAAGGGGAATGAAGGGATGAGAGGAAGAATGGGGATAGGAAGAACAGTAGAATTAATCAGATATAACTTTCCTATGTTCATATATGAATACGCAGCCGGTGTAACTCTACATCATGTACATAAAAATAGATCCTAATTGGAATAAGTTATACTCCATGTATATGTAATATGTCAAAATACACTCTACGTCATGTATATCTGAAAAGAGCAAACAACTTTTTTTAAAAATTGGATGATATGAAAAGTGTTCGCGTAGGATGCTACTAGAACAAAACTCAAAATATATATGGCGTTGGTTGTAAGATGGGGTGGAAGGAGGCAAAGATGTTCCTGTGGGACTCCCTTCTGGAGATAATAGGGCAAAGACAACTTTGGTGTTCTTGACAGGTAGGCTCTCAGATACTAAGGGATAAAATTGTGGGATAACCCAAGTAACTTAAAGCATTCAAACTGCTCATTATAAATGAACAAATAGAAGTAGAAACTACAGAGATTATTGTCATTTCACTTGTTGGAAGTCTCTGCCGGCATTTTGTGCATTATGGCTGGCCACCAAGGACTTAATGTAGAGAATGACGAATCCGAGGGAATGGACTGTCCAGAAAGCCTCTTGGGGAACACACTGCAGATCCTCTTGCCTTACCTCTTATTGCAGTCACTGGTATAGCAACTAGCTCTGCTCTGGCTTCCATGAGCTTGGTGTGTGAACAACTTGACAGCATCTTTCCTGGGCCTATGCTGTACACTTCTGCTCTGCCTCATAGCTTTCCTGGTGTGTCATGTAAAACTGTGGTG
Source organism: Marmota monax (assembly GCF_021218885.2). Lineage (NCBI taxonomy): Eukaryota > Metazoa > Chordata > Mammalia > Rodentia > Sciuridae > Marmota > Marmota monax. Next base: position 1,765,955 of record NW_026694162.1, read on the forward strand.
GCTACTCATTGGGCTCTCATGTTATCCCAGAAGTGCAAGGGAGTTAATACCCCAGGCATCCACCCTTGCCTAGCTGAGGAGGGCATCCTATTCAGATGATCCCATAGAATGAACCCCCGATTCTGGTATCAGTGGCTAAATATCCTTATATTATCTTTTCCCCTTTCATTGCTTTATTCCCCCATTCCTCAGTCTCATTCCCAAGAGTATATTCTAAGTAAATTATCCACACATAGTCTTCATCTGAGGCTCTGCTTTGGAGGGAACCCAGATTAAGACTGTCTCACAAATTACCTGAGAATAGTAATACTAGTGACCAGAGTGTCAAAGCCTCTAAAAATGTAGTATAAAAATCCATTAATTCATGTAGTCATTCAACAAATATTAATTCAGAGACTATTGTGTCACTGGCACAGTAGTAAACAGATGGCTTTTGTCAAATTTACACTCAAATAAAAGATGACAGACACATATAACACACAGATATTAAAAACCAAGTGGTGATAAGTGCTAAGAAGAAAAATAAAACAAAATTGGAAGAGAAAGAGAGCAATGAGGTTTTCTGTTGTTTTCGCTATTTATTTGGTACTAGGAGGTTGAACCAGGGACACTCTACCACTAAGCTACATTCTTGGCCTTTCTATTTATTTATTTATTTATTTATTTGCTGTTTGTTTGTTTTCAAATTTTGAGATAGACTTTCACTAAGTTGCTCAGGCTGGCCTCCAAGTTGTAATCCTCCTGCCTTAGCCCCCCAGGACTCTGAGATTATGGGTATGTACCACTGAACCTGGCTGAGAGATGGGTTTTTTAAATTGTGGTCAAGGAAATTCTTTTTGTTGAAGGACATATTTGAGCAGAAAATTGAATGAAGTGAGAAAAGTAGTCATGGCTAAATATAGGTGAAAAATATTGGAGGAAAAAAAGATTGTGTGTGGAAAGGCTCTGAGGTAGAGGCGTTGTATACCATGATCAGGGACAGGAGGAAAGCCAATAGGGCTGATTGGAAAAGACAAAGTGAAACAGAGATAAAAAGTGAACAATGAGGAAATTGGTATGGGGCTATAGTGAACTGGACCTTGCAGACTGTCATAAGGTAGGAATCTCAGTGTATGGGATTGCTGTTTAGAAAGATCATTCTGGCTGTCATGTGCAGGAGGACCAATGAGGAAGCAATACAAAGGCCATGAAATAATGTGTATCAGAGGATGTGGATGGAGATGTGGTTGGTGGCAGAGCTGTAAGAGGTGGTTAAACTCTAAAAACATTTCAAAGATGGGACAGTTTGAATTTCCTAGCGGATCGAATATAGGATATAAGGGGGAAAAAAGTAGTCATGAAACCTCTGATTCTTGCAGGAACTTGAAAAATGGAGTTGTCTTTAATAAAATGGGCAATTTCATTCCACAAATCTAGGTGGGTAGAGAACATGATCCTCCATCTGTGCCCAAGGTCCCCTCTGGTCTGTTTCTGCCTTTCAGCCCTTTCCTTGCCCCTCTTATTCACAGGATTAGATTTGAAGCTAGAGGACTTGCTGGAGCCCTTTCATAGAGACAACCCTCACGTAGCTACTTATACCCCATTCTTCAAAAGGTGACCTGGGTAGGCCCTGTCATTGATCTCCAAACTTTCCACTGGTTGGCAAACCTTCCATCTTCCCTTCCCCTACTCCATAACTCTTGCAAGGGGCATGGTTTACCACTTTTCACTACATAATCATCACCACATTAATGCATATTCACAAGGATTCCATGATTCCTACTCTTACACCAAAGACATTTTAGTAAAAATTATTAATTTTTAGTTACAGGTGGACACAATATCTTTATTTTCTTTATTTTATTTTTATGTGGTGCTGAGGATCAAACCCAGTGCCTCATGCATGCTAGGCTCTACCTCTGAGCCACAACCCCAGCCCCAGTAAACATGATTTTTAAATAATACAAGCACAATAAAAAAAAAGTTTCACGGAATTGTCACCTCACTTTTTTGCAAGAAGGAGGAGGAGGAGGAGGAGGAGGAGGGAAAGAAAGAAAAAAGAAAGAAAGAAAAAGAAAAGAAAAGAAAAATATTTGCATAAATCTGTGATGATTATGCAGTGAGATGCGATAGGCTCCATTCTGAGATCTACCATGACTGTACTTTTCTCCTTTCCTTTCTGATTTACTTCCTTCCCCTTCCCCTTCCCCATCCCTGTGACAGCCTCAAGAATAGCTAATCCGTAGGCAAGCTAGCCTGCCTCTTTCTTTATTCTTCCAAATCTATTTTTTATGGTATAAACTTTATGCACTGAGTATTTCAATTTTTTTGAAACATGTTCTTGCACCTCAAAAACTGTATCATCTTTTCCCTTAGGCAATAAGTGCCAGTGGCTACATTGGGGGAGGGGGACTCAAGGGAGAAGGCAACTCAGAATCAAAGCTTCTTGGAATTTGATGGGGAAAATTCAGCCTCTCAAAATATTATGAATAGCAATCATGTTTATATACTTCCGTGAGGGTGGGCATTGTCTCAACAAGTTATCTTTTTCTTTGCTTTAAGTATAATGAAAAAAATATATAGTGATCTGATTGAGAAATCATCAAATAAAAAAATAGTTCACGGATTTTAAAAACATACGTATGTATTGTTATTTTATATTCAAGTAGAGTCAACTCTAAAATCAAAAGCTCATAACAGCATATGGAAAACTAAAGAAGGAAAAGCACAGTGTTGACCTATCAGTAGCATTTGACACGATTGATTATTCTCTTTTCTGGTATCCAGAATAGCAAACTCTTCTCTTTTTGCTCCCTTGCTGTTTCTCCTTCTTTACTGATTTCTCCTCTTTTCCAGGTCTCTTGGCATTGAAGTGCCTGCAGGCTCAGTCCTTGATGATCTTTATCACTATTCCCTAAGACTTTGAATAACCCCTATGATTTTAAATGTGATTCTTGTGTTAACATCTCCAGGCCAGGCCTTTCTCCTGGACTTGAGACCTCATATACACACCTGCCAGTCAACATCCCCACTTTGATATCTAACAGACATCTCAAACCTGGTATATCCAAAACTGAATTTCTGGTATCCACCCCACCACCAATCTTACTACACTTGCAACCTTTCTCAACCCAGCTAATGGCAATTTCATCCTTCCAACTCCTTGTGATTTAGGTCTTCTCTCTTTTGCTCACATTTGACATCCAATTCATCAGAATTTTCTAGCAGCTTTGCCTTCAACTATATTAAATTTCTTCTTGTTTCCTTCTGTTACTGTGATAAATTATCATATCCCACAATTATTAATATTAATTGTTATTATTATTTTATGGTACTGGGGGATTGAACCCAAAGGTTATTTTATATTCAAGGTATTCTCTCACTGAGTGACATCCCTGTTCTTTATTATTATTATTATTATTATTATTATTATTATTATTCCCACTAAGTGACATCACTGTTCTTTATTATGATGATTATTATGATTATTATCAATTTTGAGTCAGATTCTAAGTTACTGAGCTGGCGGTTCTCCTGTCTCAGCTTCCAAAGTCACTGCTATTACAGGGGTGCACCACCATACTTGACTTCTGTCTGTATTATTAAAGTAGCCTTCTGTTTGATTTCCTAACTCCATGCTTAGACATTCTATTCTTAGGCTGCAACCAATGTGATCCTTCTGAAACATAATTCAAACTTCTAGTTTCAGATCTGTCACATAAAGAGTTTGAAAGTCAACCCTTCCATGTTCACAAGAAAAAAAAAATGAACAAATTAAAAATCAACAACACTTCTTAGATCTACCACAAGAAAGTTGGAATCACAGATGGCAAACTACTGCTCCTAAAACTAGAGAGACAGACAGGTAGACACAGAGGATCACAGTTTACTGGGGGCAGAATCTCAGGAGAAGAATTTTACAGTTGAAGCCACTGTGATAAGAGCATTTTAAACTACCCAGTGACGAATTGCTAGGGGCTTCTTATGGACAAGCTTGGGAGGTAAAAATCTTGAGTTGGGGTAGGGAAGGCAATGGGCATGATCTCAATGGTTAGAACCCCTTCCCAGCACGTATAAGTACCCTGGATTTGATGTTCAGCACCAAAAGAATGAACACACACACACACACACACACACACACACACTCAAGGGAGACCAATCTTAGGTTCATTCCACATTTTCTCCAGAATTTCACCTCTATAGGTTCTTCCAGCATAGGAGAGGACAAAGTAACAATTTTCCAACAGATTTACAGTTCTTTCTTCATTACAAGGCCTTCCCTCAAGGCAAACTACTTTATCAGAGCCTAACTGTCCTGGAGGAAGGAAAATACCCAATTCTGCTCATAAAAGGCCTTAGAATTAGAGGACTACAGGTGCTTTCCCTTTGTGACACCTTACCACCTCATCAATGGGGCTCCTGAATCATGACAGGAGATTGCAATAGAAAGAACTTCCAAAGTTCCAAAGAATTCCAAACTTAACATTCTATTTAAGTCATCTTTAGGAAACCTGAAGGAAACAGAGAACAGAAAAACAAGGACACGAGGGGAAATTTTACCCTCTGACACCACCACTACAACAAACAATAAACACAGCCCACACCTAGCCAGATTAAGTCTAACTTGAAAAAAAAAAATGTTTTTGAAAGGCATGCTGAAAGGAAAACCAAACAAAAGTGTTTGAAAAGTCTGAGAAAGCATTGGAACAAAACACAGGTGTGGTAGAGATGGTGGTATCATTGGACTAGGAATTTACAAATAGTACATTAAGGGCTCTAATGGAAAAAGTGTGCAACAAGCAAGAAGGGATGGGTACTGTAAGCAGAGAGATGGAAACTCTAAGAAGGAATCAAGAGGAAATGCTTGAAGCCAAAAAAGCTGGAATGGAAATGAAGAATGGCTTTGATGGGCTCCTCAGTAGACGGGACATGGCTGAGGAACTGTAAATCAGATCATGCCTGAAATCAAGCAATAATTCTTCTTCTCACTAATAACAGTAGAAGTGGCCTGAAGTCCTGCCTAATCTTCCCCAACCCACACCTGACATCTGCGCCTCATTGCCTGATGTCTTCCTCCTCCCCTATCATTCCAGCCACACTGGCCTTCCTGCTGTTCCTCAACTGGACGGGGCATGCTCTAACCTTAGATCCATTTGCCACTCTCTGAAATAACACATTCTCCTGATGTCAGCACGTACACATAACCATGATTGGACAATTATAAATTATAATTGATACTTTTATATTTTTGCAATACATCTTCCATCCATTGTTAATCTTAATTATGAACCACTATGAATAAACGTTATTATTATTCAAGTTATTTTATATAGTGTTTTACATTGTGAATATGAATCACAGCATGATTCAGTATATCACATGATTGACAAATAAATTTCCCCACACACATGGAATGCAATCACTTAAGCTGCACTTGAAAATGCATATTTTAAGGTATCATTTTTTATTTTTTGTGTTTTTTTTCCCCTTTCAAAAAAAAAAAACATCCAAAATGGCTTTAGAAAGTACTCGAAGAAGGAATAAATAGATAGGAGTGTAATAAAATTATTTCCATTTGCACTTATTGAATACTTGAATACCCAAAATGACTTACTCATGCTTTCGCTTGAGCCTTGTTGTTTTACTTCACCAAATACAAATCCCCTGCTAGAATATGAGCTCCACTAGAAGATGGATTTTTTTTTCCATTTTTTTCTTTGATGTATCCCAAGAACCTGAAACAATACATGGCACATATTAGAGGTTCCATGTATGTATTCAAATGAAAGTAAAATGTGGAGAAGACCAAGGTAGGAAGTTGATACCAATGGCATGGCCTGGTTAGACAAAGAGATAGTGAATTCTAAGGAAACAAGTTCTTCCCTTTGCATAATCCTTTTTCAGGTGTTTAATGCAACAAGCATTTGATAAGCCAGATAAAAATGGAATGTGTCCACTGAAGTAGTAGTCAAGGTCCCACAAAGCAAAGAAAGGAAGGTCAAAAACGGGTGAGGAAAAGAATGAGTACAGAAAGAAAAGGAAAAAGAAAAGAAATTTGGAAGGCAGGGTCTTCTTTGGAAACATGAGCCTAAGCATTGCCTCTAAAATAATCATCTTATTATAGGCATTCATAACCAGAGGGCCTGAGGAATATGACCAGGACCAGAAATTTGGCCTCATGGAAACAGTGGAGGGAGAGGGTGGTTGGTGTGTTATACATCATCAATACAACTAGTATGTTCTAAAATAATCTGTTTATATAATATAAATCTAAAATAATAAACGCTATCTCATTTATCCATCATTTACAGATTGTTGGGTGAAAAATTAGAATTTGCCACCCTAAAGCTTAATTACACGAGTCAGTGGTGGAAATCTATCTGCCTCTGGTGTTAAGCTGAACTTGAGTGTTGTTCATACTGTCTAAGGTTTAGTGTTCCTGAAAAAAAGATCAACATAGAAATAGTTCTAACCACACAGCACAAACAAAACCCCAAAGCAATTTCTTGTAACTCAAAATGCATGTTGTATGTTGTCAATGTCCACAACACACTTTCATTTAATATTTTCCCTTCCAAATTCAGACCTGAAAATATATATAAATCAACTCCATTGTACAGTTGAGATCTTACAGAGCTGGAAGGAAAGGAATGACGTCAAGAGCAACACTTAAGTAAAATAATTGCACTCTTGACTTTTAGTATATAGAAGTTGGTCTTTGGGTTAGAAATAACATTACCATTTATAGGACAAAGGATTCTTTTTCTTAATGGGGAGTAAGATAGAAATGATAGCCGGGTGAACAATCTCTGTGCTGGGCATTAGAAGACCTCTGTTCTAATTTTCCATCTACCACTCACAGAATGTCATTAGAGAGGGCTCTCTGAATGTGCTTCATCTCTCTCCTTTGTAAGATAAAGATGATTATACTAGCTTTGTATATTTCATATTGTGCTTTAGAACCAACTGAGATATTATATATAAACATGTTTGGGAAACTATTAATCACAAATTAATATTTCTATGTTTTGCAATACATTTTTCCATCCATTATTACATTTAATTGTAAACAACTAGGAATGAACATATTATTATTCAAGTTATTATTTTACATAATCTTTTACATTGTGAACACAAGTCACAGCATGATTCAATATATCACATATGATTGGCAAATAAATCTCCCCATACATGGAATATAATCATTTAAACTGCACTTAAAGAAAACCATATTTTAAGTCATCTTTTTTTTTTCTCTCCAAGAAGACATCCAAATGGCCTTAGAAAACACTCCAAGGAAGGAATAAATGGAGGTAGGACAGTAATAAAATTGTTTCAGATTTGCACTTCATAGAACTATAATGTCATATAGTGAAATCATAAGTAGTGAATATATTTTCTCTAGCTATCTGCACTGCTATAAAGACACAGAGAAATATATCTTTATCTTGTTTGATAGCACTTGGTAAATATTGTTCACTTAACAGACGCTATAAATTACTTACTGCCACATAGCAAAAAGAAAGTCAGCCTTTACAACTATGAAATAATCAAAAGGCTATATTTAAAAACTTGGAGACCATAGTCATAAAATGTGATTTAACTGAGGATTTTATAGTATGCTTATGAACAAGTAAATCAGATTCTTCAGTGTTTACCTCTGATAACTTCTGGTTTAACAACCCATCACCCAGGAATGAACTGCCATAATTAACCCCTAATTCACAGATTCTATAAGCAGTGCACAGATAATAAAAGTGATAATGGCCTCCTCATATTTTGGCATCACTGTGGGGCACTTTTGAACTTTCCTCCCTTGATCAAATATCAGATTTAAGATTGAAGTGGGGAGGAGTGGTAAAAGAGGCCAACAGATGAAATATTGTAATTGTTTTTAAAATCTTGTTTATAATAAAAAAAATGTTCTTTCAAAAAATTGTCAAAAATGATTCATGGAACTGAAACATAGGTAATCTTAGTCTACACAGGGTTCTACTATTAAATAAAAATAAACAAATTTTCTAAGATATTATAAATATTATTAAGTAGGTATTGGCAAACATTTTTCATGAATAACCAGATAATATTTTAGGCTTTGTGGCCGATACAACCTGTCATGACTACTCTGCTATAGCTTAAAGGCAGCCATGAGCAACACGAAACTGAACTCCACTGTGTTTCAGTAAAACTGCATGCCTGGGTTCTGAATTTTATTTTATTTTATCTTATTTTTAAAGAGAGAGAGAGAATATTAAAATATTTATTTATTTATTTATTTATTTTTAGTTTTTCGGCGGACACAACATCTTTCTTTGTATGTGGTGCTGAGGATCGAACACGGGCCTCATGATGCCAGGTGAGCGCGCTACCGCTTGAGCCACATCCCCAGCCCCAGGGTTCTGAATTTTAAATGTCATAAACTCTTCATGTACAATGGAATATTCTTGTTTTGCGTTTGTGTAACTATAGGTGTTCAGTTCATGTGGGAAATTATCTCAGGGATGGCTTGGTCAAATGGCAACTATATGCTCAACTTCACAAAAAGCTGCCAGTTTTCAGAGTAGTTGTGCCATTTTGCATTCTAGTTACTCCACATCTTCCCTAGCACTTGGTATGTCAGTATTTTTTTTTTTCTTAAATCCCAGTCATTGTATCAGATGTGCCATGATTTTAATTTGTGGTTCTACAATGGCTAAGGATGTTGGATATCTTTTTTTATGCTTATTTGCCATCCACATTTCCTCTTTGGTGAAGTGTCTGTTAAAGTATTGGGGTTACTTTTAAAGCAGGTGGTTTTCTTACTATTGAGCTTTGAGATTTCTTTATGGATTCTTGATAAAAATAATTTGTCGTAATATGAAAATAATTCCACTTTTAGCTTGTCTTTTCATTCTGTTAACACTGCTGTTTCACAGAGACACAATTTTAATATTGATAAATTCCAATTCATGGATTGTTTTCTTTTTATAGAGTTTCTTTTGGCATATTAATAACTCTTTGCCTAAGCCCAGGACATAAAAATTTCTCATGTATATTTTTCCTGCAAATTATATGGCTTTGTTTTACATTTAGATATGATTCATTTTGAGATATTTTTTAAATACATGATTAGATCAAAGGTCTGTCTTTGCACATGGATGTCTAACACTAAGAAAAGCTGCTTTCTCTATTGATTTGCTTTGACACCTTTGTCAAAAACAAATTAGCCACAATTGTGTGTCTGTGTCTATTTATAGATTATTTAGTATGTTCCATTGACTTTTTCCTTCATAAATACCACCTTGTTTTTATGCTGAAGCTTTACAATAAATCTTAAAATTGAGCTGAGTATGAAGATGCACACCTGTAACCCCATCTACTCTGGAGGCTGAGATAAGAAGATCAATACTTTGTGATCAGCCTGGGTAATTTAGTGAGACCTTGTCTCAAAACATAATTTAAAAAGGGGGACTGGGGCTGTGGCTTAGTGGTAGAGCGCTTGCCTAGCACGTGTGAGGCACTGGGTTCTATCCTCAGAACCACATAAAAATAAAAAAATAAAATAAAGGTATTGTGTCCATCCACAACTAAAAATATTTTTAAAAATAAAAATTAAATTGGGCTTGGGATGTGGCTCAAGTGGTAGTGCTCTCGCCTGGCATGTGTGCGGCCCGGGTTCGATCCTCAGCACCACATACAAACAAAGATGTTGTGTCTGCCAAAAACTAAAAAATAAATATTAAAAAAAATTCTCTCTCTCTCTCTCTCTCTCTCTCTCTCTCTCTCTCTCTCTCTCCCTTTCTTTCTTTAAAAAAATTAAAATTAAAAAGGATCTGGGTATGTAGCTCAGTGGTAGAATGCCCTGGTTCAATCTGCAGTACCATAAGGGGGGAAACATAAGTCTAAAAATTGGGTAACATGATGTTACTTTGACTGCCACTGAAGAATTATTAAGAATTAGAACAGGATTATAAGAAGCTCACAATATTTCCTTTAGAAAAAAATATTAATATACACATGAAATTTATTAACTTAGATAATAAATTTGAAGTTTTCAAATATATTTTCTTTTTAATTTTTTATTTGTTCTTTTTCAAATATATTTTCAAGATAATGAAAAATAGAATTAAAATATCTAAAGGAAAAATTATAATCTTTCATTTTTGTAATTTGTGTGCAAACATCAAAAGTAAAATGCTTCTTGTAAAGAAATGACTATTTCCAGTTAAATACAACAGATGCTCAATAAAATAATCAATATATAACTAAAAAAAAATTGGGTAACATGAGTCTTGCGTATTTCTTTTCTTTTTTAATATGAGTTCTCTGTGTTGTTCAGATAGGATAACATTGTTTATCTTCAGGTTCACTATACTTTCTGTCTTTCCCACTCTGCTGTTGTGGCATCAGGTAAGATTTCAAATTTAATTATTGTATTGATCAGTTATAAAATTTTTATTCAGGTCTTAATTATACCTTCTCTTTAATTAATTAAATTTTCTACATTTCCTTTTTTAGGGCATGTATCCTTACTTATTGGGACATTTTTTATTTTATTTATTTATTGGTGCCAGGGATTGAACCTAGAGGCACTTAACCACAGAGCTTCATCCCAAACTCCTTTCTCTTTATTTTTATTTTTATTTTTTATTTTGATACAGGGCCTCACCAAGTTCCTAAGACTGGCCTTGAACTTGTGATCCTCCTGCCTCAGCTTCCTGAGTTGCTGAGATTTCAGGTGTGCACCATTGTGCCTGGTTTATGGGTGTACTTTTATAATGGCTGCCAGGCCAGATCATTCAAACATCTGTGTCATCTGTGTCAAACATTTGGCATCTGTTGATTGCCTTTTCCCAGTTGAACTGAGATTTTCCTTGCTGTTTCTATGCCAAGTAATTTTGAATTGTATCCTATATATTTCAAATGTTATGTTTATGAAACTCCCAGCCTTACTTAAATCCTCCAGAAAATGTTATTTCTGTTTGCTTGCTTTTGCAAAAAAAATCAACTTGGTTAGGTTCAGGTCTCAAGCTATGACAGCCATCTGTAGGTTGTGGTCTCACTATTAGTTCTATTCCTAAAGTCTTTGAAATGTTATTTGGATCTGTCTTACATATCTGCTATGCAGTGGCCAGTCTGGGATCTGGGTTGTGATCTATCTTGCAACTGAGCTTTCAGATGTGTAGCTTACTATTTAGGATCAGTTATACACATGTGTGTCTTTGATGTGATCCCAAGAGTTCATAAGCAACATTGTGTGTCATGTTCCCAAACTCCTCTCTCTCTCTCTCTCTCTCTCTCTCTCTCTCTCAGAGATGTTCAATACTCTGTTTCACTGAAGATTCTCTTTTGGATCTTTTTTTTTTTGTTTTAAAAGAGAGAGAGAGAGAGAATTTTAATATTTATTTTTTAGTTTTTTCGGCGGACACAACATCGTTGTTTGTATGTGGTGCTGAGGATCGAACCCGGGCCGCATGCATGCCAGGCGAGAGCACTACCACTTGAGCCACATCCCCAACCCTCTTTTGGATCTTTTTGTCGGGGAAGTTGGGCTTCAATAAGTAAATGGGCAAATGAACTAAACAGACACTTCACAAAAGAAGAAATATAAATGGGTGACAAATATATGAAAAAAAATATTCAATATCTTTGACATCAGGAAAATGCAAATCAAAACTATTCTGAAATTTTATCTCCAGTTAGAATTTCAATTTCAAAAATGGCAAGCAATAAATGCTGGCGAGGATGTGGTAGAAAAGAAACACTTGTATAATGTTGATAATATTGTAAATTCATATAGCCACTATAGAAATCAGTCTGGATGTTCCTCAAAAGACTAGGAATGAAATTACCATTTGACTTGAATATACCACTCCTCAGAAATTATCCAAAAAACTTAAAATCAGCATATTATACATTCAAACTCTTGTTCATAGCAGTACAATTCACAATATCTATTGTGGAACCAACCTAGGTGTCCATTAATAGATGAATGGATAAAAAATGTGGTATATACATACAATGGAGTTTTATTCAGCCATAAGAAGAACAAAAGTATGCCATTTTCAGGAAACTGGATGAAACTGGAGAGCATCATGTTAAGTGAAATAAGCCAAACTCAAGAAAATCAAAAGTCATATGTTTTCTTTCATATGTGGAAACTAGAAAGGAAAAGGGAGGGAGAAAGATCTCATAAAATAGAAGACCAATAAAGTAGAAGAAGGGGATAGGGGGCTGGGAGAAAGGAAGGGAAAGGGAAGGTACTGGGGAATTAAATTGACCAAATTATGTTATCCACATATATAAATATGTCACAATGAATTCCAGTATTATGTTCAATTTTAATGCACCAATAGATTTTTCTAAAAAATAAAAGTGGAACTTGATTCACTTTGCTTTCAATTTCTGGTAACTATTTCACATCTAGGACCAAGCAGTACCAAGACAGAGAAAGAGAAGCAATAGTTTTTTGCCTTATCCTCTATGGTCACAAAAGACATGATTCTTTTCTCCAGAGTTCTTCTAGGAGACAACAACTGAAACCTCTACCTTTGGAGATCTCATAGACTCAGCTTCATGTGTTTCTCTCCCTGGAAGATTTTAATCTATGTTCTTTGCTCTGTAATAAAGAGAGTTTAACAGTTTTCAGTGCATTCAGTGAGTCCTTACAGCCAAAGCAAGTGTGGTCTTGGAGATTCGTGAATATGCTATTGATGTTGGAAGTGAGGGTGGTTGCTATAACTTGAATATTTCTGTCGTCCCTTAAAAAATTTGTGTGGTAAAATCCTAACCAAATATAATGCTATTAGGTGGTGATCAAATCCTATGGGTGGAGCCCTCATGAGTAGGCTAAGTGTCCTTATTTTAAAAATAAAAACAACCCAGACCTCCATGATCCTTTCCACCATGTGAGGTTACAATAAGAAGACAGCCATCTACAAACCAGGAAGTAGGCCTTCACTGGACATCAAATCTGCCAACATTTGATCTAGGACTTCTCAGCCTTGAAAAATGTGAGAAATAGACTTCTATTACTTATAAGGCACTTAAATTTGTGCTAACTTGTTACAGTAGCCCAAACTAAGACACTGGTCTTATAGATTATTTCCTAACTTTGTCTTATGTCCCCTAATTGAATATACAAAAATTTAAAGACAGAGGACAGGGAAGGAACAGGCTTTGAATATAGTTTGTGAAATGAGGCAAGCCTCCCCAAGACTCTGGCATAGACCCAGGACAGAGAAAGACATTATGCTGAAAAGGCTTCTCAGGGAATCCTGAGATGCTCCTGGAATTAAAACCACTTCCATTGTGAATACCTGATCTTTTCTAAATAAACAACAAAATAAAAAGCAAAGAGTTGGAGAGAGTTTATAATTGATTGCTTTATCATTGCCCTGCTTAAAAGCCTTCCCTGGCTTGTCATTACCTAATTAATGATATTTACTCAGTTTCACATACTATATTATCTGAAATCTAACCCCAAACCAGTTTATTTCCTGCTGCTTCCTTCCACTGTACCTCAGTGGGCCCTGTTCCAATGCTCCGAGGTAACCATGAGGGGATGAGGCTGGTTCAGTGTACTTTCCAGGAGGTACCACCATGCAGCCAGATGGACCCTACAGAGAAGCTGTGGCCTTCTGTTCCCATGTTATCCTTCCAAGAATTTTGAATTTTCATAAGATAAACTCATAATATCTTTTGTTCTGTTTTGTTTTGTTTTGGATACCAGGGATTAAACTCAAGGGCACTGAGTCACATCCCCAGCCCTATTTTGTATTTTATTTAGAGACAGGATCTCACTGAGTTGCTTAGGGCCTTGCTTTTTGCTGAGACTGGCTTTGAACTTGAGATCTTCCTGCATCGGTGTCCGGAGCTGCTGGGATTACAGGCATGTGCCATCTCAAGACCCTCAGAACTCCATTCCCACACACTTCCTACCTCTTCTGGGACAGCTGCAGCTCCCAGGCTTACAAAAGCAGAACCATGTTGCCCTACATCAGTGTTGTTCCCCAACTTCACTATGGAAAGGAAAGTTATAATGCACATGATTAAAAAGAAAAAGAAAAAAAATCTGTATGGCTGTAAGCATTTTCTGGTCTTTTAAAAAAATGCAAGAAAACTGAACATCTTCAGTCCTAAGGAATGCATGCTTTCTCAACTTGTTTATGTTCTCGGATTTTGCGGTAAACTGAATTATCTTTTATAGAATTTTCCTTCAAGGTTTGGAAGCCTGAAAATGAAGAGAGAAGAGATATTTTCAAGATTCTGGTTCTGATTCTGATTACTGAAATTTCTTAATACAAAGTGCCCATCTTTATTAAGTCATTAGAGATTCTGAAGCTCATAATTCATTTCATTTATATTCAAAAGAATCTACATATATTTCCTGTAAGATAATCGGCTCAACTAACCACTAGCTAACTTCACCAAAAAAAAAAAAAAAATTGAGAGGCAATTGATTCCAAATGAAGCATTTCATCTGTGTTCAAAACTTGGAACATCTTTGATTCCCAGACCGAAAGGAAGAAAGGAAAGGGAAAGGCAGGGGAGGGGAAGTCTGAACTGCATTTGAGGCTGTGGCACATGCCTGTAATCCCAGCAAAGCTGAGTTAGGAGATTGACAGGTTCACAGGCCAGCCTCAGAGACTTTGGCTCTTAGCAACTCAGTGAAACTCTGTCTCAAAATAAAAATAAAAAATAATAAATAAATAAATTTTTAAAATATACATATATATATACACATAATATATGTGCATATGTATGTATGTATGTATATATAGACAGGGGATGTAGCTCATTGGCAAAGCATCCCTGAGGTCAATCCCCAGTACAAAAAAAAAAAAAAAAAAAAAAGGGAGAGAGAGAGAGACAGGGGTAGGAAAAGGGGAATAAAATGCATCTGGGCAGGCATGTGGTCTGTGATCATTTAAAACCCTTAAGTCATTGTCTTCCCTCCACCCACCACATGCACACACAGAAACCTGAGTTACCTGAGTTATTTGTTTAATGAAGTCTGGTAAGTGAAATGTTTGACTCTTCTTCTAGCTTCTGTGAAACATTGGACATGTAATTGATATGTGTTTCTGTGCTGTTGTCTCCACACCTGTATAAAGAGGGTGCCATAACGTTACCAATATCTTTTATGCCCTGATTATTATTTTGTGAAACTTTTAAAGAAAATGAAAGGGAGACTAGCATTTAATGATTACTTGCTTTCAGAAGTTTATCATGTGATTGCAACAAAGAAAATCATACCTAAACTAATTCAACAAAAAGGAACTTACTAGAAAATGTCAATCCTATCCAAGGGTGGATATTAGAGTAGGACCTGATAAGATACTGGGTCCAAGAATTGGGTGTTCCAGAGCCAAAATCATCTGATTCTAGAGTCAAATCAGCTCTGTTTTTGTTTGTTTGTTTGTTTGTTTGTTTGTTTTTTGTTTTTCTTTCTAGGCATTTACTTTATTGGTCTTCTCTCTACCTGATGCTTTTCTTTGTACTAGTAGTAAAAAATGGTGAGCATATTCTTGGTTGGCCACTTTACCTTCCTCCCTCCCTTTTTTCTTTCCTTCCTTCCTTCCTGTTTTATTGCAGTTCTGGGAATTAAATCTAAGGCCTCGTGCACATCAGACGAGTGCTTTACCACTGGCAACATTCCTAGCCACCACCTTATCTCTTAGCTCCAGTGCCCAAGACTACCTAGCTAGAGTTTCCAAATAACCAGAAGAGAGAACATGATTGCAACAATCTCCCTCCTTAGTTCCCAGGCACACTAACAATGCCTTGTGAACCACAAACTCTGATGGACCCTCTGTTGTTGAGATGAAACTTCAGACCTTTCAAAACCCAAATTCAAAGCTCTGATTAATTTAATAATACTTTTCATATTGAATACAAATGAAGATTTTGATTTTTAAAATGGGGGGGGATATAGCTCAGTGGTAGAGGTTTGCCTAGCATGCATGAGGCACTGGTTTGATCCCCAATGTGGGGAAAAAAAAAAAGGTGAAAAATAGCTGAGGCATATGATTTTATAACAACAAATATTTTGTTTTCACCTAAATTTGAAAGCATTTCTTTTTTGTCATTTTAACACTAAGAAAATTCCACTTTCTGGATGGACAATGTTGAACATGAGATTTCATTTTAACACTAAGGATAGTTTATTTTCTAATCATTTACAGCAGGGAATTTATTTGTGGCCTCCCCAAATTAATATGTAAAATTGTATAACATAGATCTACTTTTATGAATTAAAGTTTTGTAGAAATTATTAGATTTTTAGGTTCTGTTATTGACTCAGCCTCAAGTTAAGAACCACTTTCCAAAATTAATGCTAAGATTTTAAAAAATCATGTTTCACTTTTACAACAATTATCCTAAAAAGTATCTTGGCTAATCCAGTTGTTTTCTCCAAACTGTTAGCCAAAGAGTTTCTCCCTCTTGTCTCAAATAATCACTTTTGATATTTGGCAGATTTGTATGTGGAAATTTGAACCTGAAATAAGTTGAATTTGCCATTTCAATTAATCTTCCCGCATTTTCCCTCCTCCTAGGTTTTATGTAGCTCCAGCATCTGCTCAGTCCTTTGATTTCTTCCTAGTATCAGGAGTTCAGACTCAGCCTAAAATTTTCTTATATTTCACATTGGAGGAAATAAACACTTTTTAAATCCTCAAAGTCCAATGACTTAAAGCCGGGCACTGGGGTTGTGGCTCAGTGGTAGAGCGCTTGCCTAACATGTGTGAGGCCCTGGGTTCAATCCTCAGCACCACATATAAATGTGTAGTTAAAGTTCACAGATTTTCCATTTTTAATACAGATTCATAAAAGAAAATTTCATCAATTGCAAATAGTATCATTCATCAAGTTTATTGCTCCAGCAAGCCTGATTTCAGAATTTACCTGGCTGAATGACTCTTACCTGGTTTCATTCTTCTGGCAGAATTTATTTTTAAAACTTTGGCATGAGGTGAGAGCTCAAGATATCCCACCCAGCACACATATACTCTTCCAATTTATTTAGACTGAAACAGTGCATGAAAGAGACTAATCTCTTATTTTCTTTACCAAGTCACTCTTTTTTCCCCTTTAATTATAAGAAAAAAAAATGGCTATGGAAAATCATATATTCTAGCCACCCTACAAATTAACCAGTCTTTGCAAAACTTGAAATCAGTTCATATTTCATGTTCCCAAAGAATATCCAATTAATCACACAAACAAAAGGATTTTTAATGTGCTTGTCATAGAATTGCAACTAGCACCTGCTCACTTCCAAGTTCCATGAATACCTTTCACAGATATCAGTAACTTCTTACAATTGACCTTATATGTAATATATGTTTTTATACTAAAAAAATAGTGTAATCAGTCCAGTATATCTTTTGTGTATCCTAGTTGCAGTGACAGCAGTAAATACTTATCTGCAGTGGGACTTTGAACATGGAGAAAAATGCATTTATTAATATAAAAACAGTTTCAAAATATTTCATTTCCCTTTCCTTCTCCCTGCAATAATACTTAGGGTTTTATCAACATTTCATTTCTGGGGTGTCCTCATAGTCTCCTGGACTACACTGAGGTTAATGGTTTGACTTTATGAATTATAGCCACTGAAATCCCCGCATATGACAATTTACTAGTATTTGACTATACCTTTCCATTCTCAACCTGAATTTATATATGTAGCGGAGAATGGATTCTCATTATTCTAGGACAAATTTGTCATGGTTTCCAGAAATCCAGGGGGGGGAAATGTTCATCCATTTTCCAAATGCTGGTCGGAGAACTGGTACCTTATCAGCACACTAAACACCTGGTGGTTCGCAGGACTCCTCCTCCCACCTTCTCAACTACCACCAAAATTCTAATTGAGTAGTTCCAAGATAGGGCTTAAGAGTCTGTTTTTGTTTGTTTATTTGTTTGTTTAAAACAAAACAAAACAAAACAAAAAAACACTTTCCAGTGACACTGATAGACAACAAGTTTGGGTATTGATAGAGTTCAATGACCTCTGTGAGCCTTTGAAATCCTGATTTTCTATTTCTTAGTTATTCCTAATTACTGAACAGATTTTAGAAATGTACAAGTTCCAGTGCAGAGGTTGGAAGAAATGACTGTGTAGCCCTGACAGCTGATCCTGTGGCAGAGCTCTCAGATGATGGGTGGGATGGTGCCTGCTGAGTCCTGTTCCTGCCAGTCTGTATCTTTGCGTCCATAGCTCTCACCTACTTTGCAGGAGCAGGATTGGGAACTACAATTCCCAGGTTTCCATGCCAGCAGAGTTCCCATTAGATTCCATCTGGGTCAGATAGTGAGGTACACTTTGGAGGGATATGAAGAAAGGAGAAGCTGTATTTCTCCAACAGTAATTCCAGGCAGATGTGAACATTGATAGTTAAATGAGTGGGGATTTGTCAACAATTTCCAGATACTGCTGACACCCTCAAGACCTGGTGGTGACTTTCCTGAGATTCCCTAAGCATGCCTGATCTATGCTCTTCCCATCCCCCAACCTGGCAGTGGCTGTGTAAGCTTCTTCTTTGTACTAAATCTCTTCCTCCCTGTATCTGAAGTGGCCTCTGTTTTCTTGACATGATCGTATCGGTCATGGTTACATTCATTATCCTGCAGATTTTCTTGGAGCTGGAGATATTAACCCAGGCATTTACACTCTGAGCCCATGAGAATTACAACCCAGAAAGACAAGAGTCTCCTAGAAAATGCATAATGAAAATTCGCAAACCTCACAGCTCCAGTGGGAAAGCACACAGTGAATCAATTCACTAAAAATTCTCATGCTCCCTAGTATAAGCCACAAGAGCAAAGATGGCCAAGAGCAAAGATCTCTCATACAAGGGGCTGGTTGATTTCCACATCTATAAAATTCCAAGGAAGCTGGCTACTCAATCGTGGTGCAAAGTAGACTCTAATATTATATATTATCCTTCACAACCCACACTTCTTTCATATGGGAGTCTGCAAAAACTTTAAAGAAAGGTTTAACTCAAACAACACTACAGATCTGAGTGTTTTGAAATACTAAATTCTTTAAGGTTTAGAGGGAAAATTTACTTTGGCACCAATTTTAACTTTAGATATTTTAGATGATGACAGATGTAAATGTTTTTTGGTTTTTTTTTTTCCTTTCATTTGTCAGAACTAATACATCTTATGTTTCCCAAAGAAAGTCATGGTTTCAGAAGATGGAAAAGAACCTGAAAAATGAAAGTTTCAACCAACACTGTCCAATATAAATTTCTGTGATGATGAAAATATTTCAAATCTGTGTTGTCCAATATTAGCCCATAGTCACATGTAGCAATGATCACTTAAAATGTAGTTACTGCAACAGCAAATTAATGTATAATTTTATGCAATTTTGTTATTATAAATTTAAATTTAAACAGTTACATATGGCTACTATGTTAGAGAGCACAGATTTTCAAACCAATTTGAGATACCTTTATTTTTTCAAGTAATTTTACAAGAATATAAAATTCATTGCATATTTAATTAAATACATTCAGGAAGAATAAAATTACATCAAAATATAAAGTCCATTATGTAGTCAATAATAAATTGTTGCAGAAATCCAATATGTATTATAGCTGTATGCATCTTTCTGATTTAAAAATTAATTGGACTTTAATTAAACAAGTAGATGAGAACATTTTTGTAAACTCTTGCAAGCAATGCAGATGATCATCTAGCTCCCTCCCCCCATCTCTTCAGTCAGTTCCACTTCCCACATCATCTCCATAAAGGAAAAACACTGTTACAGGTTGAAGTGTTTTCTCTGTATTTAGAAATATTTGCAAATATTGTCCCTTTTAGATTAAATTAGAGCAGACTTTATTGTTCTCAAAATGTTTGCATTCACTCATTCATAATAAATACATTCCTGTGTTAGCACTAGCTCCCTATTTTATCTTCACTGCCAACTCTGAGTAGGCTTGACTCTCCTAGGTTATAGTAAGTGGCAAGAATTGAGAACAGTTGAAGCAACTGTTAAGGCTTATATTTATAAATATATAAAGACATATATTACTTTTATGGGTACGTAACAATTATAAAAGTGCATTTTTTGTAGACAAGGTGACCATCTTACTAGAATCTTACATTCTTAAGTCTTTTTCCTTATTACAAACATCATAATATGCATTGTTACATGTGAGTTCTCATGTATATTTTACATTTTAACAGACTGCAAAATTTCCCTCTACAATGACTATAATTCTTATTCACTACTTTCTTGATATGATCATTTTTTTTCTTGGCCAATTAGATGATTCCAAAGAGAAACCTTATTGCAGTTTTTAGTTCTTTATTATTAATAAGGCTAAGTAACTTTCCAGATGTCTGTTGAATTTCATCTTTTATGATTAACTCTTTTTATCATTCACATCATTTTTTTAAATCAGGAAAACACACACTAATATACAAGATCAGGGCCAAATTATTTTTCCTGGAATATGTAGTGCCTTTTACATAGATATCCATAAATAATTATTGAATGAATGAATAAACCAGCTAATACCATGAAACTCTCTTTCAAAAACATTGAGTCCATATTGTTTTTAACTCAAGTTCCATATTTCAGAAAGTCATGGGTAGATAGGTAAATGACAAGTTAATATCTTTAGTCTTATGAGAACTACCTCTAGTGTTCTCCATTCTTCTATTAGACAAGTAAATTTTTAAATCTAACTACATAAATATTCATTTAATAACTCCCTCAAGAAGTATTTCTGATAGAACTGTTATTAAAATTCTTAGTAATATTTTCTCTAAGACCTTGATCTCCCTAATGTCTCCACAACAAAAGAATGATATTTTAATTGATGTACTTTTTATAATTTAGTTAACTGTCATAGCTAGTCAATAAGGATAATTCAAGATTCTTCTCCCTCACAAATACCTCCACAATATTTCTACTTCTGTATTACCAACATTTCCTTTTCTTCTGGTAAGTGTATTCTGCATTTCTGCCAGGCTTGGTGGCACACAAGCTTGTGGTTCCAAAAGCTTGGGAGTCTGAGGAAGGAGTATCGTGAGTTCAAAGCCAGCCTCAGCAACTTAGTGAATCCCTAAGCAATTTAGTGAGACCTGTCTCTAAATAAAATATAAAAAGGGGCTGGGGATGTTGGCTCAGTGGTAAAGCACCCCTAGGTTCAATCCCCAGTACCAAATAAAATAAAATAAAATAAAGGTATCATCCTGCATTTCCTTTGTGAGTTGTTCCTGTCTTGGCATCCTATGGGCCTGACTCCAACCCTGATGTGAAGATTGGATCTATAACCAAAAAATACCCTCAGTTGCCAAATAAATCCAATCATATCAAATCCCAGAACTTTTGAAGGTACAGTCTTTCTCCATCATAGGTCCAAAGTCACTTTGCCACATGGTCTAAGAAACCTTATTGAGAATTAAGTTAAAGTAAAGGAAAGCCTAGAAGAAAGTGTTTTAGTCAGCTTTTTCACCACTGTGACTAAAAGATCTGACCAGAACAGATGTAGAGGAGAAAAAGTTTATTTAGGGGCTCACAGTTTCAGAGATCTTAGTCCACAGAAGCCCAGCTCCAGCCCTCAGGGCTCCAGGTGAGGCAGTACATCATGGCTGAAGAGTGTGGCAGATGAACACAGCTCAGTAAGAGAGAGTCCACTCTCCAAAAACAAAACATATACCCAAAGCCATGCCCCAATTCCCACCTCCTCCAACCACACCCTACCTGCCTTCAGTTACCACTAAATTAATCCCTATCAGGGGATTAAACCACTGACTGGGTTAAGACTCTTACAACCCAACCATTTCTCCTCTGAACCTTCTTGTATTGTCTCACACGTGAGCTTTTGGGGGACACCTCACACTCCATACCATAACAGAAAGAGAAGAGACAGGGACAGAGATAATCATGTCCTGATAGTGATTTTTGAATGATTAGATCTACTCATACCCAAAGTCACTTCTACCTCTAGATTTTCAGGTATCCTAACCAAAAGAAGAAATGTTATTTTTGCTTGAGACCATTTGAACTGGATTTTTGGTCATTTGCATAAAAGAATCCCAATGAACACACTTGGATATGGATGTTTTATGAAGGATTATTCTGAATGATCTAAGATTATCTGAATGATCCAGATTATTCTAACTTTACTCTGAGTCTCTGCTTATTTACAGACATTGTTTGAATCTGCATTTCTGTGTTTGACAACAGCATCATTTCTCATATGTGAAAGATTTTTTCCACTTTATATTCTGTTATGGGCATAATTGCACAGATGCTCCGCAGGTCAAATGCTATCATCCTTGTTTTATTAATGAGAAAAATGAAGATATAGAAAGGCTAATGATATTCAATGTCTGGGACAATATCCAAGACTTCCAGCTCATAGCTTATTGCTGTATTATTTATTTATTTAGTCAGTGTATCTTCCTTATGATGCTAAAAGTGAAGCAAATAAGTAGTAAGAAATAAGATCCTGCTGATGGTGTTTGATGATGGCATCCTGGATGTTTCCTGGCCTTATGCAGCTAGTAACTCTGTCTTCAGATTTTACACTCCATGAAGTCACTTGGCTCTTAAAGGTGAGTGTGACAACTTCCTCTCCCTTAGTAAGAGCACACAGCAGAGGCTGTCACCAAGCATAGTTAATCCTGATGCCAGCAAATGACTCAGTGAAGAGAGTCACTGTGTACCACTTGCATTCAGGTTTTTAAAGCAAACAGACTGAGAGTTACTGGAGAAGCTAAGAATATGGATCTGGAATTAGATAAATCTGTGTTTTCATAGAGTTCTGCCACTTACTAATTATGTGTCCACCAGCTTGTCACCTATGATAACTCCCTATTTGATCCTCACTACTTACTCTGAGCAGGCTTAAACCCTGTAGATGCTGGTAACTGGCAGTTTGAGAATGATCTAAGCTACTGCTCAAGGCTTGAAACAACTTACCAGAGCACCAGGAAAATGAGCCTCTGTCACACTCTGTCCCCACTTCCTTCCAGGCACTAAGGACATAACAACATGTAGCTATAGCTTGTCATTTCTCTTGATTTGTATTAGAGGCAGAGGAACAAATAGCATAAACATGCCAAGAAGCTCTCTAGTCTATGGGCTCCATCTTATCCTTTGATTCTTTGCATCCCAACCCCCTTCAAAACTGTTCCCCAGGCTGCCTTTGAGGACAAAAAGAGAATATATGGCTCCAATATCAGTTATATTATTTGTGCATATTTTTTTTCTCATTAGAGTGGCATGCATCAGAGAGGGGATGGCATTGTCTGAGTGATGGGTCAAAATATGTGATTTTGTCGCAGTTCTCATCTCTATTTTTGTGAGTTTTCCCACAAGGTCTTGGAAATGTGTAAACTTTCAGCAACTCCACTCACTTGACATATCTTGCTTCTAACTCTGATATCCACCTCTTCCCATAATGCAGTGAATTTTCCTACTAGCTAATATAACCCACTCAAAAACCTGTCCTCTCTGAACCTAGATTTCATCATTTTTGAAATGAGGATGCAAGGTAAAAAATATGCTTTAGTAGAAACCTACATTATGCAGAGTCTACCCCTCCAGTATCTGATATTTATTTTTATTTATTTATTTTTATTTTTTTGGAGTGTGTGTGTGTGTGTAGTGCTGAGGATCAAACCCAGTACCTTGCACATGCTAGACAAGTGCTTTACCACTAAGAAACAACCCAACCATTCTTCAGGTTATCTGATTTTGATTCCATAGGAGTTGCTTTATAACTCTAAGTTATAAATAATTGGCATCAAAGAAAAATAATTTTCTATAGACATGCAGATTCTTTCTAGTTAAATAAGACTTTAATTGACTTTTCTTTTTTTTTTTTAACCTCATGGTTCCCCAAAATGTTTTACCTCTGATTGTACATTCACTCCAATGTTTCTTATTTACAAGCCTGTTTTCTCTTTGGACTTTAAAAAAAAAAAAAAAAACAATTGTAGCATCCTCTCACTGATGACTATGTAGAATAAAGTCTTTAATGTGTCTTAATTTTTCTGTTTCTATGAGAGTCACGATGTAAACTGTTTTGAAAATTATTTTTAAAAGGAATTAAGAACATTACGTATCTTAGGGAGCTAAACTAAAGATTCAATAAAGTAATGTTTATAAAGCTTAGTATTTGTTCAGTGCTCAATAAATATTATCTATTACTTCAAAAGAGAAGTTCAGTGTCAAAATACCAAAGAACTTTATTGGGATACTTGCTGAAATTTTAGTATGTATGATGAACTACACAATAGTATTTTATCAATATTAAGTTTCCTCATTTTGTAACTATTCCAAAAAAGGAGAGAAAGAGAGAAGTTCAGGACTGTGAGGCAGCTCAGTGGTAGAAGACTTACCTCTCATGCATGAGACCATGAGTTCCATCCCAAGTACCATGAGAGAGAGAGAGAGAGAGAGAGAGAGAGAACTTCAGTCATTTTCAACCAATTCTTTCTTACATCTTTACAAACCTTCAGATTAAATATCCTTTATTAGAATTTCTAACTACAGATATCTAAACAAAATTACCTTGTCTAAAAATTTCAAATATAGTTGGCTCCCAGCCTAGCAAACCCAGGTCTAGTAGTGCCCATCTTACATAATATTGCCTAAGTAAAATTGATTCCTATCTGGATATGCTCCTAATCATACACAGTAATCAAAACATGGTGACAAAGACTTTACAATTGACAATAATAGAGAATCTGAAAAGCGGGAATGATGATATATGAAAGTGCCACTAACCCAGTACACATATCCATTTCCTACAAAAACTGTACCACCAAAGCACAGCATTTCAATAATACACACTGCAACAGATGACTAATTCTAACTTCCAAAGTGTTTAAATGGTACTAAATTTGATAGGAGTTCATCTCTCCTTTGTACTCATTTCCTCATCATTCATATTGAGCATGTTTGAAATAACAGTATAGGAGAAGAGAAAGGAGAGTATGAACTGCATTAAATCGGGGAACACTCCTTTGAGCAGACAAAATTAGTGCTTTTGATCTTACGCTGCTTTATACATAACTAAAGCATCTATTAGCTAGGTGCAGGGGCACATAAATGTAATCCCCCAGGCACACAAGTTGGAGGCCTGCCTGGCAACTTAACACAACCCTGTGTCAGAATAAAATAAGATGGTCTGGGGATGTAGCTCCGTGGTAGAGTACCTTCCCCAATACTGCAAAAATAATAATGAAAATAAAATAATTTTTTAAGTTAAAAAGATTTTTCAGGGCTGAGGATGTGGCTCAAGTGGTAGCAGTGCTTGCCTGGCATGCATGAGGCACTGGGTTCAATTCTCAGCACCACATAAAAATAAAAATAAAGATATTGTGTCCCCCTAAAACCAAAAAATACATATTTTTTAAAAAAAGAAGATTTTTCATGTGATTTCCTGCTTTTAATTAAAGACAAGTTTCAGTGTTTCATTTAAAGACACTTTATATAAGCAGTATTCAAAACAAACAAACAAACAAAAACTATTAAATGTAAGATTTTCTGAATAAGTGAATCAAGACCATACAAGATAGTTCAACATAAAGAGCTAGTTTGGTGAGATGGCAGAGTGTCAAGGAGGAGGCTCAGTAAAGTTTCATAAGGAATAACTGTTGCTTTTTCCAAATGCCTGGCTCCCAGGTTTTGTCATAAAGGACAAAAACCAAAGATCATTTTCTTCAACTCTTTTCTTCCCCCTGGGCCATTATTTATCCTGGCCTACCTTTAAATCACTTTTCATTAGCATGACCCATTTAGAGATGTTTTAAAGTTTTCTGTCATTTTATTTCATGTCAAGATGTGCCAAAACATCAACATGGGGAATGTCTAGACCCAGCATTTGATAACACACTGTGGATTTTTAACATTTTATGCTACTTATTAAGAGGCAAAACTTGGTTTTATTCATTAGTCATCTTTCAAAAAATGTTCCATATAGTTATATTGATTTTTTTATGAGAAATAATTCTTTTAACCTTTCTTAACTAGAAATGTTTTAGGAAATTCCAGACCATAGCATCATATAATAAGTTATTTGTAAAACCATGTCTTTTCAAGGTTTGTTCTTAAATAAAAGAAAGAATGCAGTAGTAAAAGCTTTAATAGAGATTAAGTAACTGAAGAAATTAAAATCAGCTTTTACCTCATTATGAGTTTGCCTTTTCCAAAATACACTGGGTTCTATCATACACCTAACAAATGTTCATAGCTGAGCCATATCCTCAGCCCTTTTTATTTCTTATTTTGAGACAGGGTCTCACTAAGTTGCTGAGGCTGTCTTTGAACGTGTGATCTTCCTGCTGCAGCTTCCCAATCTGCTGGAATTACAGGCATGCATCACCATGCCCAGGTTGATGGTGAATTATAAAGGGCACATAAATAATAACTTATTATATATGATCTTAACATAATTGGAAATTTATTGGGTTCCAGGTGGATATATTTGCCTATGGCCCATTTACTGTAAATATAATGATGTTAATTTGTAAGAATGCAAGTAATGGTAACTACTTTTCATGAAGTTTCATAAATATTTTATAGTTTATATAGCACATAATAAATGTTATTTGCTACAAATGTAAATAGCTAATAAGGTTTTATTCACAGGTTTTTCAGAAAAAGATAACTCAAAACACAGTTCCTGTCTCAACAGATGAGCATGCCCTCATGAGTTTAGTGGTTCATCAAACTGAACTTGTGTAACTGAAGTTAGACCTAGAAAGTGTACATTGTGGTCTCTTCAGGCTCTTGCAAGTTTTGACTCCAAGTAGCTCCTGATGGTAAAGCGACACTGTTCCCTGATCAGGGTTCCAACAAAAAGTTACTACAGTCAATGAGAGAGCTTCCATGGCAGCTTTTTGGATGGGGGGTGGGGTGTGCTGGTTAAGGAAGTTGTTTTTGTTGTTGTTGTTGTTGTTGTTATTGTTCAGTTTGTTGTTGTTGTTGTTGTTGTTATTTGTTTGTGTCTTAGTTTTGGTGCTAGGAATTAAACCCAGAACCTTGAGTGTGCTAATTAAACATGAACTCTACCACTGAGCAACACTCCCAACCCCCCAGCAGTCTTTGAACTTGAGTTCATGTAAATCAAGAGCACCTTAGATTCAGTCGTATTATAATTTTATTAGAACTTCTGAGATTTCCTAATAAAGTAGTAGATGGAAATATACATGAGCAATGCTTGCAAGATTAAAAAAGAGCTGAAAATAAGGGCACGATGGAGAGCCAAGACACAGCAATCATCACTGCCCCTTCTCATTCTTTCTAAGCAGAGCTCAAGAACCCAAAGTCCTTCTTAAGCCAGGCACAGTGGCACAGCCCTGTAATCCCAGTGACTCAGCAGCCTAAAGCAGAAGAATCAAAAATTCAAAGCCAGCCTCAGCTACTTAGTGAAGCCCTAAGAAACTTGGAAAGACCCTGTCTCAAAATAAAAAATAAAAAGGGCTGGAGAGCCAGGCAGGGTGGCACATGCCCGTAATCCCAGTGACTCAGGAGCCTGAAGTAGAAGCTCTAAGCAACTCAATGAGACCTGTCTCTTGATTAAATACAAAATAGGGCTGGGGATGTGGCTCAGTGGTCAAGTGCCCCTGAATTCATTCCCTGGTACCCCCTCCAAAGAAAGGACAGGGGTGTGGCTCAGTGGGAAAGCACCCCTGGGTTCAATCCCTTGAAAAACAAACAAACAACAACAAAAAAAAATAGGCCTCCTTAAAAAACCTGCAGGTAGTCTTAAAACCTATTTTCCATCCTTCCTAATTACATTTAATGACATATTTATTTCACACAACACTGGTGAGCCAGAGGAGAAAAGGTCTTGGGATCAAGAAAAGTGAACATCTTCCATTCATTTTGGAAACTGGCATTTTAAAGGCCTAGAAAAATCCTGCAATAAGGAAGCCTGTTTCCTTTGATTCATCCTGAATTTCCCATGCTTTTAAAAATAAAAGAAAAATCCTTTAGAACATACATTTCAAAACACTCACTTAGAATCTCCTTATCCTACAATTGTGAGGACTGTTTCCCTGCTCAGCAACTACTGTGATATGGTTGTAAAATGAGAATACCAGGGCATGCTCTCTCCTTCCTACATTCAATAAACAGTCCTGCAGGACTCCCAAAGTTCTTCTGAGATTTTTGCATATAAAAGCAAGCATCAAAAGTTGTCCAGCAGCCAGCAGGCACCATACAGCAACAGCCCTACAGCCTCTGGCAGCTCGGCTCCCTGCCCTAGCAAGTACAGAGGGGCTCATTGTGCTGACTCCCCATATATATAACTGTGTTTCCTATTTACTGAGAATCTTTAAGTGATTACGCTTGTTTTTGAATTGTTGATCAACTACCATAAAATTATATTCACGTATGCCAAAGCCATAATAACCTAAATTAAATCAGATAAATTGTAGGCTCAGTTAGTGAAAATTAAAGAATAATTAAATCAGAATTTTCTGCATGATAAAGATCTCAGAGGTCTAATCTTTTCATTTTTTTCAGGTAAGAAGAAAGGAGACCCAAGGAAATGAAGTAAATGTCAAAAGAAATTGATTCAATTGTTCTTAAGGACCAAGAATAATGCAAACTGATATTGATAAATCATTGGCATATAAAATGGGTTTTCAGTACATTAAATAGTAGATTAAAAGGCCCTTGGTGTTGACATAAATCTTAAAAACTAACTGCTTATGCAAGTCAAACAACTGTCCTTAAAATATATTCTAATTACATCAATTTACATTTTATCTCTTATATTTGCTTCTTCTCTGTGTGTGTATGTGTGTGTGTTTGTGTGTGTGTGTGTGTGTGTCTGTCTGTCTGTCTATGATCTAGGTATACAGATACCTAGAAAGGCAGGTCTTTGAGTACTCAACCTCAATTTCTTGTTATAGAGCCTTATCTTGAACCTCTACCGTGAAATAATGCATGAACACAGATTATGTAAGGTGCTTTATGATGGTAGAATTTAGATAGATACATAGATTTGTCAATTATAAATAATCATGCTTGAAGATGATTTAAGCCTAAATTTCAGACATTACCTGAGTTCCTTGTAATTTACAAGTGTTTCTAAAATCCCAGAATTGCCTGTGAAAGTATCAAGGCTGTGAACTCACTACAACAATAACAGTGAAGCTAACACAGCAGGTTGCAAAGCAGAACCTCATCTTTAGTTTTTACAGATTTCATTCAAACCTATAGTTGTTCTGTGCTAGAGAATGAAAAAGCATCACGAGGTCGCATTTTTAAGGATCAAACTTTCTATTGTTCTTTGAATCAGAGATTGTGTGTGAGCACAGAGCTTTGCATAAGAATTAGTCCTCTTCCGTATACAAAGTCAGCTATTTTCAGCTCAGCCTAGCAATCTTTGATTTCTTGGTTTGTAACTATGGCAATAAGATTAAATGGCATTCAGTAAAATTCATTTTACAAATTAACTTGGGAGGGTGTCCATGACTATGATGAAGGAGCAATGTGAAAACATTAGGAATTGAGAGGGAAATTAGATCAGATTTTGTAATATTTGGCAAAATAACCCTCCAAGTCATCTCGTGCCAGATGGCAGTTTGTGAGTGATGTATGGTGACTTGCAATGCAAATGATCAAATCACTGCTTGATAGATTTCTTGGCTCTAAGCAAGCCACCACACCTCTCCACTTGCCTGGTCGCCCTCACACCATGGCCTTTGTCTGCAAATGCCTAAGTGTCTGTGGGCCTGCCAGAGTCTTTGATCTGGGAGGTTTTTTGTTGTTGTTGTTGTTGTTGTTGTTGTTGTTGTTTTTTACTAAATAACAGTCAAATCAATTTCAAACACCTTCATTACTGTACACAGCTCATTATGTTCTAGAAAAATGTTTAGCTCCAAGCCCCAGGCCACGTTATAATGAGGACAGGAGTGCACACCAGTGTGCTCGCTCCATATCGTCCCCATATTTCTAGGTGATGGTGCAGTCACTACTGGCTTAAGGAGAAGCAGGCATTCATTTACAGCCTTTAGAAATGGTTCCCTAAAATTTTAAGCCATTTGCTATAAAACATAGGTTTAATCTTGTTACACTGTTAATGCTTTTCCTTTCTGTTTGTAGTCTTTTTGGAAAATTGTGTATGCAGACTTGGCAAAAGAACTGGATAAGTAATATTTGAGTGACTATATGTGTATGTGCGTGTGTGTATGTGTATTTAAGATAATTAATTTATTTGTAAAAAATTAGAATACATTTCCATTGTATCCACTGTTGGTTTAGAAATTCATGTGCCTCATGGAGCCAATAGCTCTATTTATATTTGCCCTTCATAATTTAGGAGGGCAGAAAAATGAATATAACCTCTCATGGTCCCATTTGTACTCTCGATAATCACTGTGCTTTTTCAGTGCCTAAGTGACCATCCATGAGATTTTTAACATTACACTTGATATAAATGTGACACATTGTTGGCTACCAGTGTTTTTTCAATCTGATTTAATTACAAATTCTTGCTAAAAGCCATAGGGAAGTTACATCACTGGAAACACAAGATATTATCAAAATTATTTGTATTTCTGTGTTGTTGGAAATATAAACTCATGGAGTCAAAATACTTTTGCTGTCACAATTGATTATCAGAAATTAATTGTTTATAACTGTAGATAGAAACAAATGCATACTGGCATATAAATAACCATAACTTCTTGCCAGCAAGGCACAGTCTGTGACGTATCTGAGAAAAACACTAGTGTAGCAGAGGAATTTCAATGCCTTTTTAATAAAAAGATTGTTACAAAGATAAAACAGACTATTATGTGACATAAGCAAGCAATAATAGTTTTCATGTTAACCTTGAAACTCTACTTGAGAACAGGATTCAGCAGTAAGTTTAGTTAGCCATGAATATCTTAGAGGGATCACTGGGAAGAAAATATTCTTATGTAAAAGAAGCATTTGAACTATCAGTTATGATATAGTATGACAGCCAAGGTCTGACACGGGGGTCCAGATTACTAAAAGCAGAATACTCTCTGCATAATCTAGGGTCAGCAAATGGAGATGAAAAATACCAAAAGAAAACCTGAAATTAAGCCTTGTCCTTCAGTGCAAGTTGTAAGAAGCCTTGGCTTCAAGTGGCAGAGGTGATATTATCTGGAGAACAGAGAAAGTTCACTACTCATTAAGGATGCTGCTCCAAATTGGTCTATGCAGATTAGCTAGACCCATAACTTATTCACAAATGTTAAAATTGAAGATAAAATGATAACTAACGTCCACAATAGGAAAGAATCAGAAAGATATGAAATATCCCTCACATCGAGCAAACAGAAGAAAGAAAGAAACCCAGATTTATAGGCACATTTTATTTGTCTCATGTACAGGTTTATCTTATAAAATTATGTTTATAAGTGTTTGAGTTACAGTTCAGAAAGCAATACTCCAAAATCTGAAGTTTTGCATGCTGACTGCTTTGAATTAAAGAAAAAACAAATCTCTCCAATCTTCTTTCCATCCCTACCTCTTGGTCCTCTTTCCCCCTGAATTGCAGAAGGAGTTTTCTCTAAGCACCCTGGTCTTAAAGGCTAGATTACCCCCAGAAGATTAATTGGCAGGAAGAAAGCATGAAGCTGACTTTACAGACAAACCTAGTCCCAGCCTATTGTCTGCTCATAGCACCCATTCATCTGCCCTAAAAATCATTTATTTTTCTCTAAAATTGTCCATAGTCCTCATTTCCTTCTTCCCAGGAAAGCTTCTGTCACCTAATTGACTCTGTTTGAATTTCATACTTTGTGTGTCTGTTGTGTACTTTAATGGTAATAAGTGTGCATTACTTTTCTCCTATTGATCCATCCATTGTTAATCTATCTCTGAAGATGAGCAAACCTTCAGAGGTTAGAAAGTTGTTTTTACCCTTACATTTTCACACAGAATAACATTTGAGTCACTAAAATTTATTTCATACCTAACATCTTCAGGTTAGGTATAAATAAAGAATGCATACCCTTTGATTTTAAAAACCAAACATCGTTTGTTTGGTTGTTTTATGCCTTGGCCTAAGTGTTTTTCTGGATGAAGAGTTGAATTGCTTTGAAATGGTCTGAAATTAAAAAAAAACACTTTGAAATGCATATATAGACTTGTTTTTTCAACAGGTTATTAATGGCCTGTAATCACAGAACAAATCATTAACAAAACAATACGATGTCAAAAAGAAAGGAAAGCTAGTACTCTAGAACATATACACACAAAACACTAGATAAGTAAAGATTTGTCTGTAATCATTGAAAATTATTATAAATCAAATATAAATTAGTAATCCTGCCTCATTAGGTGATAGCATCTGCTCATTAGACAACAGAAATGTTTGTAGTTGGGGAAGGGAAAGTAGGCTCCCTAACTAAGTATAAAATGAACTCCTGATATATTTCTATACTTTATACAAAGCTTTAGAATTCTATAAGCAGGAGAAAGTTGCAAAATAATTGTCTTACTCTCATATATTGCTGGTGGGAATATAAAATGATGCAGACACTTTAGAAAACAGTTTGGACTTTTGCAAAATATGAAACATAGAGTTATCATGTGACTTAGCAATTCCACTCACAGGTAAATACCAAAGAGAGGGAAAACATATGTCCACAGAAAAAAATATGTGCAAATATTCATAGCAGCACTATTCATACTTGCCAAAAAGTAGAAACAACCCAAATATCAATCAATGGATGAATGCATAAATAAAAATTTTTATATTCATATGATGGAATAGCATTCTCCAATAAAAAGAAAAAAAACATATTGGTATAAGATAGATGAACCATGAAAACTTGATGCTAAACAAAAGACCCATCATGAAAGACCACATTGTTACATTTTGCTATATTAATGATCTAGTAGGCAAATCCTAGAGACAGAAAGTAGTTTAGTGGTTGCTTAAGGCTGGTGCTAGCAAGGGAATAAGAAGGAGTGACAGCAAATATGTGCTGGGTTTCCTTGTTTTCTTGTGGAGTGATGAAAATGTTCTAAAATTATATGATGTTGATGGTTGCACAAATCCATTAAATACACTAAAAGCATTGAATCATCTACTTCAAACAGGTGAATTTCATGGTTTGTGAATTATATCTCAATTGAGCTGTTAAAAATTAAAAAAAAAAAAAAACATACTATGAACAGCTCAGAAATAGGAAGCTTAAGTTAGCAAGGAAACTGCTGCAATAAAAGAACAGAGTTTGAATGAAAGCCTGATTTAATTGCTTGTTGTTTTGCTCTCTTAAGAGTGTTTCTTCTCTTAGCTGTAGAGCTAGTTGGTTTCTATGTTGTCTCTCACACTTTTTTTTTTATTAGACAACACTCAGACAAGCCTTAAATTTTGCTAGCATAGTGTATATCATTAACTTGTAAAAATGTTAATTATCCTTCTTCTTTTAATCAGCAAAGGTGCTGACTGTGTAGCACAAAGCCCAGGTCTGAGAAAGGGGCAAGTCTGCTTCTTGTAACAGGAGCCTGGGGATAAGGTTTACTCTCCTTCTGTACAGCACAGAGGAGAACAATACACAAACTGAAGTCATTACTTAGGAGACAATAGAGCAGATCACAAAAAGCTGATGCTTATCTGCGACTGAGAAGACTCAACCATGGTTCTTTTTACCCAAGCACTTCTAAACCTGTTTTAGCTTTTTCATCAGTAAGAAAGGAAGCTCTCCTGTTAAATTGAGGGAGCAACATTCTTAATATTACTGAATACCTCAGGTTTAGAATCTCCACCTGCCATGAAAAGAGATAGGTGTTATCTGCCCCCTCACTGCAGTATTTCAGGGGAGGAAGTTTTTGTGTTTTCTGTGCTGTTTTTTGTTTTGTTTTGTTTTGTTTTGTTTTGTTTTGTTTTGTTTTTTGTTCTTTCGTCATAAGGCAAAGCTCATATATGCCATTCATAGAAAAGGTTTCCCAGGAAAGTTCCCTTCAGAGGACAGATGCAAACTGAGACCACAGGGGAATGTTAATGCAGACCATGAATGTTTTTGCCCTGTTGTGGGATTTGATTGTTGACAATGACCAGGAATATCACTTAACAGAGTCTCCAGGCTTTACTCTTCTATGGCCTGGGACACTGGTCTAGAAGAGTTTGAA
The DNA here is from genome assembly GCF_021218885.2 of Marmota monax. Lineage (NCBI taxonomy): Eukaryota > Metazoa > Chordata > Mammalia > Rodentia > Sciuridae > Marmota > Marmota monax. Next base: position 1,800,030 of record NW_026694162.1, read on the forward strand.
TATTATGCATTGTCACTTGGGTCCCCAAGGGTCTATTTTTATCTGTGAACATGGAGACTCAAGTCTACCTCACTATTTTTTTCTTCTCAAAATCATAAACTTTGCTGGATTCTCTCCTTCCAACACTTATGTCCTGACTGCAAGGAGGGAAATTCTACTACCCCTCTTCTGTATATTTCTGTATATATCCTACGTATGGTGTCTTTTCTCAGTGTGCTGATGCCTAGTTTAACAAATTAGTGTTAGATATCAAATAATCATCATCTGGCTTTTCAAAATTCCGTAAATGAACTTAAAAAATAAATAAGAATTATATACTTGAATATCACACAGGTACTTTATTTTCTGTTAAATTCTAAGTGTGTTCTAGTGTTCTCTCTTTTTCTTGGAGAAAAAGGAACATTCTGACATCTGAAAAATTTAAAGCATATTTTTTATCAGTATTTCCTAACAATGAATGGGGCCTACTGTCCCTTTCTTCTGGTAAGATTAGGCCCACTTTAAACAAAAACTACATCAACAATTTCATCAATAGACTTTTTTATAGTTGTTAAGAAAGAAGGTTGGGATTAAGAAAGAATAAAAAGGAGATATCCACAAGGGTTAGAGGATCTTCTGTAAATGTGGCTCACTGTGCTAGTTTCTCTGTCCCTGGTCAACTATATGATTAAGTAATACAGGTAAAATAGCAAGTCTGCCACAAAAGAGTGTAATTCTGCAACCAAAAGTGATGTCCCCTACCATGGGCTCCACATGTCCTTTGCCTATTTGACACGCTGCTGATCATTCAGAAGGAAAGCTGCATGATGTCTAGAAAATAGTATAGATCTAGATCCAGTGAATTTGAGTTCCAGCCTCTGACCTCAAACAAGTTACATTTTGTAAGGCACGTGTCACAAAAACACATTTGAGACACTTGTCATATGTCCTTGTTGCATTTCTGAAAAAAAAAAAAAAAGAGATAGAATGGTAGGATTTCTGTGAGGATCAGATAGGTTTGCTAATGTTTTCAAAGCAAATAGCATATAGAGGATAAATGTTAGCTATTGTTATTTTTAATCTAACATACCCATTTTACAAACAACAAACTGAGACATAGACAAAAGATAAGACTGGCCCTGATAAGGGTATAGAAATAACAATACCCAACTCACAGGATTGGGGTGAGGATTAAGTCTACAGCTCATATAATAGACAAACAGTAACCTATTTGTGTACATATGTGAACACACTATTTGGATTCCACCGTACCTTTGAAGTAAGAGCACTATCTGTCTTATCTTGTTCCTTGTCCAGAGCCTTGAAGAGGCCTTCTACCGACTCAGTACTCAATAAGTATTAACTAAATTAATTCTACATATAGCCACTTTGAAGGACATCAGACATTTTATCCAGAAGTTATTAACTACCTAATTTATTAAATGTATTGAATCTGTGCTTCTAGGACCTACTTTTTCATTAGATTATTAACAAAACCTCATTGGTCATTGATTTAGTAACCTGACTAGCCTACCATCTAGTGCAGCAAATTTCTGGGTGGGTCTAGATCACTTCAGTTGCTCAGGAGATTATTTTTCTCCTGTCAGTTGAGTTTAAATGTCTCACTCTCAAGCATTTATTTATGTGTAGTATGAGCTTCTCTTTCCAGAAGTTCATTCCCACCAAGACTAAATGACGAGAGGTAGGGCAGAGTGAAACCTTCTCAGCCATAAATACCACTCTAAATTACAGGCCTCCTATACTTACAGTGCATTGATTTCTTCCAAAATCCATGTCTCACCTCTTTCATTTGTTTCTTAGTCAATACATTTTACCTGTTCAGGACAGTTCTCCCTGGGAAGTTTTTCCAAGGGACTGGCAGGTGGGTATGTCAGGCAGTTCACCGTGCACATTTGCTGGGGCTGTTTATCAGGGAAGAAGCAAAGAAAGACAGACCTGGGAAACTTAACAGGTCTTTTGTTCCTTCAGATAGTTTCTGATACTAGAGACAAAAACCATTGTCAGGGCCAGGCATGGTAGCCCATGCCTGGAATCCCAGCAACTGGGGAAGCTGAGGCAGGAGGATCACAAGTTCAAAGCCAGTCTCAGCAATTTAATGAGGCCCTCAGCAACGTAACAAGACTCTGCTCAAAATAAGTAATAAAAAAGGGCTGGGGATGTGGCTCAATGGCTGAGGGCCCCTGGGTTCAGTTGAATGTTCAGTACCAAAAAAAAAAAATTGTCAGAAAGTTGTGGGGGAACTGGCACTGCTCATGGCCTTACGCTGGCCTTGCTTGTTACCTTTTTCATATCTGGTCCATGGCAACTTGTCTGAAAGCTCCTTGGAAATCTATGATTTGGGCCAGGAATAAAGTCAAACCGAGGACATGGATTACACTGTGAGTTCTGGAAGTTTCAGATTCATTCTTTTTTTTTTTTTTTTTTTTTTTATTTTTTATTGTTGGCTGTTCAAAACATTACATAGTTCTTGATATATCATATTTCACAATTTGATTCAAGTGGGTTATGAGCTCCCATTTTTACCCCATATACAGATTGCAGAATCACATCAGTTACATATCCATTGATTTACATATTGCCATACTAGTGTCTGTTGTATTCTGCTGCCTTTCCTATCCTCTACTATCCCCCCTCCCCTCCCCTCCCCTCCCCTCCCCTCCCCTCTTCTCTCTCTGCTCCCTCTACTGACATTCGTTTGTCCCCCTTATATTATTTTTCCCCTTCCCCTCACTTCCTCTTGTATGTACTTTTGTATAACTCTGAGGGTCTCCTTCCATTTCCATGCATTTTCCCTTCTCTCTCCCTTTCCCTCCCACCTCTCATCCCTGTTTAATGTTAATCTTCTTCTTATGCTCTTCGACCCTACTCTGTTCTTAGTTACTCTCCTTATATCAAAGAAGACATTTGGCATTTGTTTTTTAGGGATTGGCTAGCTTCACTTAGCATAATCTGCTCTAATGCCATCCATTTCCCTGTAAATTCTATGATTTTGTCATTTTTTAATGCAGAGTAATACTCCATTGTGTATAAATGCCACATTTTTTTTATCCATTCATCCATTGAAGGGCATCTAGGTTGGTTCCACAGTCTAGCTATTGTGAATTGTGCTGCTATGAACATCGATGTAGCAGTGTCCCTGTAGCATGCTCTTTTTAGGTCTTTAGGGAATAGACCAAGAAGGGGAATAGCTGGGTCAAATGGTGGCTCCATTCCCAGCTTTCCAAGAGATCTCCATACTGCTTTCCAAATTGGCTGCACCAATTTGCAGTCCCACCAGCAATGTACAAGTGTACCCTTTTCCCCACATCCTCGCCAGCACTTGTTGTTGTTTGACTTCATAATGGCTGCCAATCTAACTGGAGTGAGATGGTATCTTAGGGTGGTTTTGATTTGCATTTCTCTGACTGCTAGAGATGGTGAGCATTTTTTCATGTACTTGTTGATTGATTGTATGTCCTCCTCTGAGAAGTGTCTGTTCAGGTCCTTGGCCCATTTGTTGATTGGGTTGTTTGTTCTCTTATTGTCTAATTTTTTGAGTTCTTTGTATACTCTGGATATTAGGGCTCTATCTGAAGTGTGAGGAGTAAAGATTTGTTCCCAGGATGTAGGCTCTCTATTTACCTCTCTTATTGTATCTTTTGCTGAGAAAAAACTTTTTAGTTTGAGTAAGTCCCATTTGTTGATTCTAGTTATTAACTTTTGTGCTATGGGTGTCCTATTGAGGAATTTGGAGCCCGACCCCACAGTATGTAGATCGTAGCCAACTTTTTCTTCTATCAGACGGCGTGTCTCTGATTTGATATCAAGCTCCTTGATCCATTTTGAATTAACTTTTGTGCATGGCGAGAGAAAGGGATTCAGTTTCATTTTGTTGCATATGGATTTCCAGTTTTCCCAGCACCATTTGTTGAAGATGCTATCCTTCCTCCATTGCATGCTTTTAGCCCCTTTATCAAATATAAGGTAGTTGTAGTTTTGTGGATTGGTTTCTGTGTCCTCTATTCTGTACCATTGGTCCACCCGCCTGTTTTGGTACCAGTACCATGCTGTTTTTGTTACTATTGCTCTGTAGTATAGTTTGAAGTCTGGTATCGCTATACCGCCTGATTCACACTTCCTGCTTAGCATTGTTTTTGCTATTCTGGGTCTTTTGTTTTTCCATATGAATTTCATGATTGCTTTCTCTATTTCTACAAGAAATGCCGTTGGGATTTTGATTGGCATTACATTAAACCTGTAGAGAACTTTTGGTAATATCGCCATTTTGATGATGTTAGTTCTGCCTATCCATGAACAGGGTATATTTTTCCATCTTCTAAGATCTTCTTCTATTTCTCTCTTTAGGGTTCTGTAGTTTTCATTGTATAAGTCTTTCACCTCTTTTGTTAGGTTGATTCCCAAGTATTTTATTTTTTTTGAAGATATTGTGAATGGAGTGGTTGTCCTCATTTCCATTTCAGAGGATTTGTCGCTGATATACAGGAATGCCTTTGATTTATGCGTGTTGATTTTATATCCTGCCACTTTGCTGAATTCATTTATTAGCTCTAATAGTTTCTTTGTAGACCCTTTTGGGTCTGCTAGGTATAGAATCATGTCATCTGCAAATAGTGATAATTTAAGTTCTTCTTTTCCTATTTTGATGCCTTTAATTTCTTTCGTCTGTCTAATTGCTCTGGCCAGTGTTTCGAGAACTATGTTGAACAGAAGTGGAGAGAGAGGGCATCCCTGTCTTGTTCCAGATTTTAGAGGGAATGCCTTCAATTTTTCTCCATTCAGAATGATGCTAGCCTGAGGCTTAGCATAGATTGCTTTTACAATATTGAGGTATGTTCCTGTTATCCCTAGTTTTTCTAGAGTTTTGAACATAAAGGGATGCTGTACTTTGTCAAATGCTTTTTCCGCATCTATCGAGATGATCATATGATTCTTATTTTTAAGTCTATTGATGTGGTGAATAATATTTATTGATTTCCGTATATTGAACCAGCCTTGCATCCCAGAGATGAATCTTACTTGATCATGGTGCACAATTTTTTTGATAAGTTTTTGTATCCGAGTGGCCAGAATTTTATTGAGGATTTTTGCATCTAGGTTCATTAGAGATATTGGTCTGTAGTTTTCTTTCTTTGAAGTGTCTTTGTCTGGTTTAGGTATCAGGGTGATGTTGGCCTCGTAGAATGAATTTGGAAGTTCTCCCTCTTTTTCTATTTCCCGAAGTAGCTTGAAAAGTACTGGTATTAGTTCCTCTTTAAAGGTTTTGTAAAACTCTGCTGTATACCCATCTGGTCCTGGGCTTTTCTTAGTTGGTAGTCTTTTGATGGTTCCTTCTATTTCCTCAATTGATATTGGTCTGTTTAGGTTGTCTATATCCTCCTGACTCAATCTGGGCAGATCATATGACTTAAGAAATTTATCTATGCCTTCACTATCTTCTAATTTATTGGAGTATAAGGATTCAAAATAATTTTTGATTATCTTCTGTATTTCTGAAGTGTCTGTTGTGATATTGCCTCTTTCATCCCGTATGTTAGTAATTTGAGTTCTCTCTCTTCTTCTCTTCGCTAGCATCGCTAAGGGTCTGTCGATTTTGTTTATTTTTTCAAAGAACCAACTTTTAGTTGTGTCAATTTTTTCAATTGTTTCTTTTGTTTCGATTTCATTAATTTCAGCTCTGATTTTAATTATTTCTTGCCTTCTACTTCTTTTGCTGTTGTTTTGCTCTTCTTTTTCTAGGATTTTGAGATGAAGTATGAGATCATTTATTTCTTGGTTTTTTCTTTTTTTAAGGAATGAACTCCAAGCAATGAATTTTCCTCTTAGAACTGCATTCAATGTGTCCCATAGATTCCGATATGTTGTGTCTGTGTTTTCATTAATCTCTAAGAATTTTTTAATTTCTTCCTTGATGTCTTCTATAACCCATTGATCATTCAGTAACCTATTGTTCATTCTCCAAGTGATGTATTCTTTTCCCTTCCTTCTTTTATCGTTGATTTTCAGTTCCATTCCATTATGATCAGATAGGATGCATGGTATTATCTCTACTCCTTTATATTGTCTAAGAGTTTCCCTGTGACATAATATATGATCTATTTTTGAGAAGGATCCATGTGCTGCTGAGAAAAAAGTGTAACTGCTTGATGTTGGGTGGTATACTCTATATATGTCAATTAAGTCTAGGTTATTAATTGTGTTATTGAGTTCTATAGTTTCCTTATTCAACTTTTGTTTGGAAGATCTGTCCAGTGGTGATAGAGGTGTGTTGAAGTCTCCCATGATTATTGTATGGTGGTCTATTAGACTCTTGAACTTGAGAAGAGTTTGTTTGATGAACATAGCTGCACCATTGTTTGGGGCATATATATTTATGATTGTTATGTCTTGTTGGTGTATGGTTCCCTTGAGCAGTATGTAGTATCCCTCTTTATCCCTTTTGATTAACTTTGGCTTGAAATCTATTTTATTTGATATGAGTATGGATACTCCTGCTTGTTTCCGAAGTCCATATGAGTGATATGATTTTTCCCAACCTTTCACCTTCAGCCTATGTATGTCTTTTCCTATCAAATGCGTCTCCTGTAGGCAGCATATTGTTGGGTCTTGTTTTGTGACCCATTCTACTAGCCTGTGTCTCTTGATTGGTGAGTTTAAGCCATTAACATTTAGGTTATTATTGAGATATGGGTTGTTCTTCCAGCCATATTTGTTTATTTATGTTACTAAACATGGTTTGTTTTCCTCTTTGATTATTTTCCCCCCTTTAGTGTCCTACCTCCCACTGTTGGTTTTCATTGTTATTTTCCATTTCCTCTTCCTGTAATGTTTTGCCAAGGATGTTTTGAAGAGATGGTTTTCTAGCTGCAAATTCTTTTAACTTTTGTTTATCGTGGAAGGTTTTAATTTCATCTTCCATCCTGAAGCTTAATTTCGCTGGAAACACAATTCTTGGTTGGAACCCATTTTCTTTCAGTGTTTGAAATATGTTATTCCAGGATCTTCTAGCTTTCAGAGTCTATGTTGAAAGATCAGCTGTTATCCTGATTGGCTTACCCCTAAATGTGATCTGCTTCCTTTCTCTTGTAGCTTTTAAAATTCTCTCCTTATTCTGTATATTGGGCATCTTCATTATAATGTGTCTAGGTGTGGGTCTCTTATGATTTTGCACATTCGGCGTCCTGTAGGCTTCTAGGATTTGGGGTTCTGTCTCATTCTTCAAGTCTGGGAAGTTTTCTCGTATTATTTCATTGAATAGATTGCTCAATCCTTTGGTTTGAAACTCTGTCCCTTCCTGTATCCCAATGACTCTTAAATTTGGTCTCTTGATGTTATCCCATATTTCTTGGATGTTCTGCTCATGGTTTCTTAACAGTCTTGCTGAGCTGTCTATGTTCTTTTCAAGTTGAAATACTTTATCTTCATTGTCTGATGTTCTGTCTTCTAAGTGTTCTACTCTGCTGGTAGTATTCTCAATTGAGTTTTTAAGTTGGCTTATTGCTTCCTGCATTTCTAGGATTTCTGTTTGTTTGTTTTTTATAACCTCTATTTCCCTGTATAGTTGATCTTTTGCTTCTTGGATTTGTTTATGTAATTCATTGTTGAAGTGATCTTTCATTGTCTGATTTTGCTGTCTGATGTCTTCCTTGAGACTCCAGATCATCTGAAGCATGTATATCCTGAATTCTTTATCTGACATTCCATCTGCTGCAGCTATTACCTCTTCTAACGTTGAGTTGACCTGCATTGCTTGTGGTCCTTTCTTTCCTTATCTCTTCATACTGTTCGCGTTCCTTTCTACTTAGTGAAAATGTTGTGCTATTGAATTTTCCCCCTATATATTTATATTGGTCTTGTATAGTTGCAAAGTCTCCCTCGCAGGCGCGGGCGGCGGCTCTGTCCCTCTGCGGGCCGCTAGGCTTGTTCTGTGGGTGGTCACAGTTCTGTCTACTTTGCAGGTGCAGGCAGCGGCACTGCCCCTCTGCAGGCCTCTGGGGCTGTACTGCCAGTGGGTCGCAGGTCCGCCTACCTTGCAGGTGCGGGGGGGGGGGGGCGGCTGTACCCTTCCTCAGGCCACTGGGCCTGTTCTGTCTCTCGGTTGCAGGTCTGGCCTGTTCTGATGGTGGTCACAGTTCCACCTACCTGGCAGGCGCGGGGGGTGGGGGGCGGCTCTGCCCCCCAGCAGGCCCCTGGGCCTGCTCTGTGCATGGTCACAGTTCCCTCTACCTTGCCGGTGCAGGGGGAGGGGGCGGCTCTGCCTCTCAGCAGGCCGCTGCTCCTCTTCTGCAGGTGGGTCGCAGGCCCGCCTACCTTGCAGGAGTGATTGGAAGCTCTGTCCCGCCACGGGCCACTGGGCCTTTTCTGTCCGTGGTCACAGTTCCACCTACCTGGCAGGCGCGGGGGGTGGGGGGTGGCTCTTCCCCTCAGCAGGCCGCTGGGCCTGCTCTGTGCGTGGTCACAGTTCCCTCTACCTTGCTGGTGCAGGGGGAGGGGGCGGCTCTGCCTCTCAGCAGGTCGCTGCTCCTCCTCTGCCGGTGGGTCGCAGGCCCGCCTACCTTGCAGGAGTGATTGGAAGGTCTGTCCCGCCGTGGGCCACTGGGCCTTTTCTGTCGGTGGTCACCTGGCAGGGGCGGGGGGTGGTGGGTGGCTCTGCCCCTCAGCAGGCCGCTGGGCCTGCTCTGTGCGTGGTCACAGTTCCTTCTACCTTGCAGGTGCAGGGGGAGGGGGCGGCTCTGCCTCTCAGCAGGTTGCTGCTCCTCTTCTGCAGGTGGGTCGCAGGCCCGCCTACCTTGCAGGAGTGATTGGAAGCTCTGTCCCGCCGCGGGCCACTGGGCCTTTTCTGTCCGTGGTCACAGTTCCCCTACCTGGCAGGCGCGAGGGGTGGGGGGCGGCTCTGCCCCTCAGCAGGCCGCTGGGCCTGCTCTGTGCGTGGTCACAGTTCCCTCTACCTTGCCGGTGCAGGGGGAGGGGGCGGCTCTGCCTCTCAGCAGGCCGCTGCTCCTCTTCTGCAGGTGGGTCGCAGGCCTGCCTACCTTGCAGGAGTGATTGGAAGCTCTGTCCCACCGCGGGCCACTGGGCCTTTTCTGTCGGTGGTCACCTGGCAGGGGCGTGGGGTGGGGGGTGGCTCTGCCCCTCAGCAGGCCGCTGGGCCTGCTCTGTCCGTGGTCACAGTTTCCCTACCTGGCAGGCGCGAGGGGGGGGGGGGCGGCTCTGCCCCTCAGCAGGCCGCTGGGCCTGCTCTGTGCGTGGTCACAGTTCCCTCTACTTTGCCGGCGCAGGGGGAGGGGGCGGCTCTGCCTCTCAGCAGGTCGCTGCTCCTCTTCTGCCGGTGGGTCGCAGGCCCGCCTCAGATTCATTCTTAACCACAAAGGATAGTGAAATTTTAAAGTTTTATCCTTCCTTGCTTTTTTTGTTATCAGAGCTGCCTCTGAATCTTGAGATGATAGTCTTTTCATGATTGTAAACACTGGTTCCAACAACTTAGAAATCAACTTGAATTTGGATATTTATGAATAAGCTGAAAATGTGACTTTTGCTTACTGGAAGAAGGTAAAAAAAATATTAATTCAATTTTCTGACAAGAAAAAAAAAGCATGATTCCCTAAGTTTTATGTGCTAGTCCTTCTTAAAAATTATTCTAGGAACACAGTGCCAAATTATGGGCATCCAAGGACACTCCGGCTAGACAAAAATGAAGAAAACTAGGTGAGCAATGAACCTTATTAGCATGTGTCCTCTCTAGCTGATGACTGTCATTAGGCTGCTGGAGAATGACATCATTTTCTCTAAGAGGCAGTCAGCTCGAAAATGTCAACTATCTCTATGAATTAAGTCTTGCAGCTGCTTTATGTTGCCTTCTGCTCCTTGCTAAAAGAAATGGACATATTTCATTTCTAGGAGCTTGCAGACATGTTCCTGTTTTAAAATATTACATTTTAAGCCCAGTCCAATCTGAATATATTTTGTTTTGAGATGCCTGGTAAAAAAAAAAAAAATTGACTTCAAATAAAGTAAAAGGCCAAGGTATAAGGCTCCATAAACTCATTTGAAAAATAATCCCTTTTCTGATGCAAATTATTTCATTTTATAATGTCATTTCTTTCTTTCTTTATTTTTTTCCTCCAGTAATAAGGACTGAACCTAACACTCTATCCCACTAAGCCACATCCCCAGCCCTTTTTTATATTTTATTTTGAGACAGGGTCTCTATAAATTCCTAAAGGCCTTGCTAAATTGCCCAGGCTTGCCTCAAACTTGCGATCCTTCTGCCTCAGACTCTTGAGTTGCTGAGATATGTTATTTTTTTCAAAAAAATGTCTTTAATATGAAGTTGATAGGAACACATATACCACATGGGGCCATAAATTGTCATTCAGAAAAACAAGAGTAGGAGTTCAGAGAAAAGGAGGCAGATTTGAGACGATAAATAATAAAACTATAAAATACTTCTCATCTAAAAGTCTTCCTCTGAATATAAGTTTTATTTTCACTTCACCAACCAAATGAGAAAAAAATACTCATTTATTAAATTATTTAAAAAATATTACATAATTCCTATATGTTTTCAGATCCTGCACTGGGCACTGGAGAAGCAAAATGAATCAGACACTGCCTGCATTTTAGAGAGTTCCAGGTTCAGTTGGGGAGAGAGACATGTCAAGGGAAATATTAAAATAGCTTAGAATTTCCATGAAAGACTCAGCAGACATTTTTGAGAACAGGTTTTAAAGGAATATCCTGTGTGTTTACATATGTACCCACACAATCATGCATGTAAGGGTGAGTGAGATAAAGTGGGGGAAAAATAGAAAACTTGCTCTTAGAAAATAACTACACAAGTGTCAGGAAGAACCTTCATCAGTGAATGGACCCGTGGGCTGCAATGTGGAAAGAAACTTCAAGAGCTCTATGCAGTCCCTGGAAATACTTCTTGTCTTCTATCTGATGTCTGAAATATTCTGAATTGAAAACAAATACTTTAAATCCATTGCTAGATGTGAAAACCAGGAGATTGAAACCACTGATTTAATAAACATGAAGATGTGTAATTGATGGATGGTATATTGTCTTTTTGATAGCAAGTTTGCAGAGAAGAGATTAGAAAAGCATAATGCCTAAAGCAACAAGAAATGAACAAAACTTGAGAGCTAGAGAAAGACTGTCTTTCATTTCATGCTTTTAATTTTAAATTGAGTTCTAATTTATATACTATGAAATGCACAGATCTTAAGTGTTATAATTGAATGTTTTCATAAATGTAAACACTTATGTAGCCTACACCTTTGTTAAACCCTGGAACATTTCCATCATCCCAGAGAGTTTCCTCCAGTTTCTCCCAGTCAATGACCACTGTCCTCCCAGGCAAAGACAATCACCATTCTGGTGATCTTTCACCATAGATTAGTACTGCCTATGACCCTAAATTTCATGTTAGTGGCAACATTTTGCATGAACTCTTGTTTCTGACATCTTTCCTGCAGCACAATGTACCCATGTGTTAGGAATTTAATTATTGAGTATTACTTAATTATTGAGTATATTATATTGTATGAATACAACATAAAGTATCTATCCAGATTGTGCAATGGACCTCTGGATTATTTCCTATTTTCAATTACATGAAATTCTCGTACAAGGCTTTTTGCAAGTATAGTTATTCATTTCTATTTGGTAAATACCTGGGAGGGGAATTGCTGGGCTATATGGTAAATGCAGGTTTAAATTTCTTAGGGGGATTTATCATGAAAGTAGGGGCATTTTAAAATTCTACCTGGAAGTATTAGGCAGAAAAGGAAATAATGTCCACCGAGCCTATTGGAAGAAGATGAGCCATTGCTCATCAGGAGGTGGGGAAGTGCCTGTGGAATTTGGGAAAGGGAAGAGTTAGATGTGAATCATAAGGTGTATGGAGAGTTCTTTCTAGCAGACAGCTCCTGGGACGTTTCCAAAATCTGTGTTATTGTTAGCAGAGTCTAGAGAGTCTGAAATAATTACTGGAACTTCTGAGAGTGTAACTAAGATTTTCAGAAAATGGCATTGTTTCTGGGAAGTCAAAGAACATAGAAGAATAAAATTGGACCTCCTGTTCAAGTGTTGGTTTCCAGTAGTCCTGATTGGTAACAAAGGTATCCAATTGGACACTGCTCCAACCACAGTCACCAAGTATCATTTTCATTTCATCTTGAGAACAGAATCTGGACTAATACAGATTTTTCCCTGTAGGACCCCATCTCAGCCACTTCAATGGCACAAGCCAGTTCTCTGGCCCCTTCTGTGCATTCAGGTCTATGCCTAAGAGCTGTGTGGTCTCCAGGGCTGGATGTAAGATGGATTAACTTGCTGGTTGGAAGTTTGTACCACCAAAATATTGTCAATTCAATCTATATTGCAAAATCCCCTTTAAATTTTTTTCAATAAAATTCTCTCAATGGATTTGGATTCATGTAAATAATCTTTCATCACTGAAAAGGGAAATAAATTCAGTCCACTCTCTTCTTTGGTTGGCTACTTCAAAATGTGGTTCATAATTAAGGACCAAGTAGCTGAGATTTCTGGCTGTAAATTATTTTCCTTGATTCTATGACTTATTCTCTCAGAAATTAGATCCCCAAATAACAAGTTTACCATAAAGAACCTCTCAAAAAGACACGTAACATTGATAAATACCACACTGTAACAACACACCCGCATGCATGTGGTGTATACATGAACACACTATCACAGGAATCTCTGGAACAGTGAACAATCAACAACTGACCATGTAGACAGACATTTGAGTGCTACTCTCCTTCCTTGAAAATAAATCTACATGTGTTTCAAACCCCACTATTTGTTAATTAGTAGAATACCACAGGATCAAGCTGCCTGGGTTATTTAGACTGAAAGTCCATAAAAAATAATCTCAGCAACATATAGTCTTGTAAAGCATAATGTATATATAACTAGCCATATGTCCTGGGTCAAGTCATATAACCTCCCTGACTATGTTATTTTAACCATAAAATAACATTGTGCCACATGATCTCCAATAACCTTTCTAACAATGGAATTCTGTAGCAAACAAAGAAAAATAAATTACCAAATTACAAGATAAACAAGATCACTCATGAAACAGGTAGATATTTACTGGACAGAACCACAATTTGGCTGTTCCACTTATTTTAATCATCTCAATGATCAATAATGTTCCCAGTGGCCCAATCGATGATGCCAGTACCTATGTGGATCACTCAGGTGACTAAGACACCCTGGCTGAGAGTGTCTGATCCAGTTCAGCCTCCACCTATTGCTAAGGGGGACGTGTCAAAGTGTCCCTTTGACTCAGAGTCTTTTTTTGTCAGAATGAATCTTGGTCCCTTTCTATTTTTGAAATGGAAGTGAATAACAAGGTCACATGAGTAAAAGAAATCCCAGGCTATGGAGTCATCTCTGGTACTGTAGTCCCGAAAAAAAAAAAAAAAAAAACATCAGCAAATAATTACTTAAATTTTCCTACCTGGCAGCCACTGTAATAGGGACAGGAAAAACAAACTGAGTAAGACCCTGTTGTGCTCCTTGGACAGTCACAATCATCCATGAAGTCAGTAAAGAAACAAATAACTATGCTGGGATATAGTAAAGTTCATAGTAAAAAATTCCCCTCCTGAACTGACCACTTCCAATCTTGTGCCTTTGTTTACCAATGATTTTCAAATTTTATTCTTTCTTTGACCCTTCTGGTAAACTCCAAACTTGTATATCCAAATGATTGACTACATGATATCTCCATTCAGATAACTAAAAGATATCTCAAAATCAACATATCCCCCAAATAGAACCCTTGATTTTCCCCATACCTAAAACATGCTCCTTCCTAAGACTTCCATTTTTTCTCTAAATGATGTCTCCATCTACTTAATTGTTCAAGTCCCTTTAGGGTCAACTTTGATGTATTTTCTTCTCTTCGTTTCTCATTTATAATTTCCCATTTTCCTGCTGGTTCTGCTTCCACATTCTATCTCAGAGCTATCCACATCTCTCCATCTTCACAATAACAATCCTGACCCACTCTAATACTACTTTCATTCCACACCACTGCAGGAACTTGCTGTTTCCATCTTCTTCCACTTCTTTACCTGACAGCCAGATTCACTGTTCAGATGATATTATCTCCCTTTTTGAAAATCTCCAATGGCTTCTCATTGAAGTTAGGCTAAAATACAAATTCCTGACCATGGTCTATAACTCTCTATGTGGGCTGGCCCTGCCCACCTCTCCTCTCTCATCCCTGATCTCTATCCTTCTCACTGAGCCCAGCCTTGTGGCCTTCTTCTTACACTTGAATAGGTCATCCTGCTCCACAAGACTTTTGCAGTGGTTTGCTGTAACCAGGGTACTATTCCAGAACATTTTATGGCTGATTCTTTTTATAATTACAGACCCAAGTCAGATATTACCTTTCTGAGAAGGGTTTCCTATGGTTCAATCTAAAGTAGCCTCAACTCACATGGAATTATTGCCTACCCCAGAAGTCAGTAAGCTACATCTGGCAAATCAAACCCACTCCCGGACTGACTGTGTATATGAAGTTTTATTGGAACGTAGTCACGTCCTTCGGGTTACATACTACCAGTGGCTGTTCTCATATCACAGTCATGGGTTCAATAGTTGTGACAGAGACTTTATGCTTTGTAAAGCAAAAATATTTATTCCTTGTATTTTATCAAAAATATTTGCCAACCCCTGCTCCCTCCCATCACCCTTATTTCTCTTCCTCCTGCTCTTCCCCCTTCTTCAATCTAACACTGTATGAGTTTATCTTGTTTGCTTTCCTGATCATCGCCCATCTTCCTTCAGTAGACTGTAACCTCAGTGAGCTTAAAACGATCACAGTTCTATCTGCAGTGCCTTAACAAAGCCAAGCAAATGGAAATTAATTAATGAATAATTGCAAATTGAATGAATCATTGAACTCATTTGCCAAATCCTTCTTATATGCAATTGTAATTGGTATAATTTGAAATATACAAAGAACTCTTAAAATTCAACAATAAGAAAATGAATAACCCAATCAAAATATAGGCACAACAGGCAGGGTGCTATGGCGCATTCCTGTAATCCCAGTGGCTTGAGAGGCTGAGGCAGGAGGATCACAAGTTCAAAGCCAGGCTTAGCAACTTAGCAAGGCCCTAAGCAACTTAGTGAAACCCTGTCTCAAAATAAAAACTAAAAAGGGTTTAGTTGTTGAGTGTTCCTGAGTTCAGTGCCTGACACACACACACACATCCCCCCAAAGCAAAATAGACTCAGAACAACAGGTATTGCATGTTTTCTCTCACATGTGGAATCTAGGGGAAAAAATTATAGGGAGACTATTATAGAGAAGAGGAAGGGCAAAAGAAGGAAGATATATGGAGAAGAGGGACAGGAGGTCAATAGGAGGAGGTGGAAATGACCAAAATATGTGCATGTACAAATACATCCCAATAAAGCACATTATTCAGTACAATTAATATATACTAATAAAATAGGTAAAAAATATGAACGGATAGTTGGCAAACAAAACAAAGCTTGTATACAGATGACAAGCATAGAAGAGATGTTCAACAGCATATATCATCAGAGAATTGCAAGGTAAAATAATGAGTTACCACATGCACCTATAATTCCAAACACCAACTTCCTCAAATACTGCTGCAGATACAGAGCAACAGAAACTCATTCACTGCTGTTGGGAATGCAAATGGTTCAGAAGCTTCAGAAGTCACTCTGGTAGTTTCTCATGCAGCTAAATATATTCTAACTATATGCTATAGCAATTGTGTTTATTGGTATTTAACCAAAGGAGCTGAAAACTTCCATCCATACAAAACCCTACACACAAATGTCTATGCCAACTTTATTCATAATTGCCAATTATGGAAGCAACCAAGATGTTCTTCAGTAGGTGAATGGATAAACAAACTGTGGTACATCTATAAAAAGGAATATTACTAATCTATAAAGACATAAAATATTAAGCCATAAAAAGACACGGAGTGATACTTATTGCTATGTCAATGCAGTCAATTTGAAAAGCCCATATATTACGTGATTCTAACTATGGGACATTCTGTAAAAGCAAAACTATAGAAACTATAAAAAGATCAGTGGTTTTCAGGGCCTTAGGTGATGGAGGAAAAAATAATAGGTGAATCACAAGGGATTTTTATGGCAGTAAAACTGCTCAGTATTATAATGTCAGATACATGACATGTATTGGTCAAAACACTCATGGGTTTCGAACACAAAGAGTGAAACCAGATGTAAACTATTGACTTTAGTTAATCATGATAGATAGATATTTGTTCATCAATTGTAAACAGATATATCATAATAATGCAACATGTTAATATCAGGTAAATTATATGTGGCTGTGGGGAAAGTGTTGTATAGGAACCCTATTTTCTGCTTAATTTTCCTGTAAAGCTAAAACTGTTCTAAAAATGAAGCCCATTACAAAATACATATACCCAATTTAAAAAATAAAATAAAATGCTGAAGACCTGATAATCTATTGGAGGAAAGTCATAGAAGAAGTGGGTCAAGTGGAGAAAAATAACAGTGGACTTGGACTAACTTTGAAGACTTTTCTTAGCACTATAATGGGAAAAAAAATCTCGACCTTGACCTCAAAACTGGCACAGCCAGGCTTCAGTCCTGACTCCATCACATTTTATGCTATGCTGCAATGCACATGTTTTGGAACTCTTCCAAATTTAGTTTCTGCAAAATTGAACCCAGGGGGCTGGGATTGTGGCTCAGTGGTAGAGCGCTTGTCTAGCATGTGTGAGGCCCTTGGTTCAATCCTCAGTACCACATAAAAATAAATGAATGGGATAAGGGTATTGTTTCCAACTACTTCTTAAAAAAAAAATGTTTAGAAAAAAAATTGAACCCAGGGTCCCACATATGGTAGGCATATGCCCTACCACTGAGCTAGGCCCCCAGTCCTTTTTATATATCTTTTAATGTTTATTTTTTAGTTGTAGTTGGACACAATACTTTTATTTCACTTATTTATTTTTATCTGGTGCTGAGGCTTGAACCCAGGGTCTCGCACGTGTGAGGCAAGCACTCTACTGCTGAGCCACAACCCCAGGCCTATATTTTATTTTTGAGACAGGGTCTCACTAAGTTGTCCAGGCAGGCCTTGAATTTGTGATCCTCCTGCCTCAGACTCCCAAGTAGCTGGGATCAAAGGCACAAAGCCACCACACCCAGCTAACCTCTTCCTTTTTACAATGAGAATGATAAAAAGCACTTTTTAAGGGCTAGACACTGTGCTACCTGTTTTAGATGCCAAACAATGCATGTAAAACAGGTAGCACAGTGTCTAGCACACTGCAGATGTCAATATTTAAATACCTGATTTCATTAGTCATCTTGATCAAAACACTTAACCCTGGTAAATCTGTTGGTTTGTAAGGATCAAGGAAAAACATGTACATGAAGCACCTGCTTTATCTTGACTCCAGGCAATGTCTAGGTGATAACTCTGACTATTGTCCTGATGGTTTTCTTTTCTAAATCAGACTGATTCTTTCCTGACCTTGGGCCTCTTTATCAGCAGCACTTGAAATTTTCACTTTTGTCCCAAGGGCTATTTCTTTCCATAATCAGTTTGCAAATGACTAGGAACGAGTTAGGCCCTTTTGCAAACTACATCAATCAATCCTTTCAGGCCACATCAGTATTCACTAATAAAATATTCTCACAGTGTATTAAAGAGTATCTTTGTAACTTGGGTAAGTTGCTATCACATTATATACTTATTCCCACAGAGCAAATGCTTTGTGTATTTGGAGAAAATAACAATATTTTATGTTGCTGATAATCAGTTTGGAGTTGGAAAGATCCCATTTTCACAGTTAATGCCCAACTTTCTCCAAATACTATATATTGCTTATTTCATTAAGATACATTTAAAACAATTATCTTTGTCTATAATCAAAACTGCCAGTTACCAATTAACAACTTATTAGTTCAAAAAAGAGAAATGTACAAGTGAAAAATAAAAGCTGATCTCAGGAAGACCCAGGCTTCAGCACACCATTGGCATTAATTGCAAACACCTGTGCCTTGTTTCCTGCCTTCAGTAATATGGGAGAGAAGATAATGGGCACGGAGGGGAGAAGGGCAGGTTGCCATAAAACACAAAAGGGATGGCATCTGAAGGAAAGTAGAAAACCAATCCATACAACATGGCTTTAAATCCAGCCATGTATCAAGAAACAGGTTTCAAGGCCCTTTCCTTTAGACTTAGAACTGTTTATGTAAAATGGTTGCCCAAGATAACCTCTGAGTTTAACAAACTTTGTGGAATATGCCTTCTTATAAAATAATTAATACAATTAAAACAGTCTGATTAATACAAATTTTGCTCTAAAAAACAGATCAGAATGATATATAATTATATCTGCAATTATATTTATGACTACTCAGAATGCTTTTTTTTTTAGTACTGGGGATTGAATCTAGGGATGTTCTACTACTGAACTACATTCCCAGCTCTTTTTATTTTTATTTTGAAACAGGGTCAGGCCAAGTTGCCCAGGCTGGCTTTAAACTTGTGACCCTCCTGCCTCAGCTTCTAGAGTCTGGGATATATACACTTTTTCTAATTGGAATTAGCTCAGATACTCTAATGAAAAAAACCAAAAAACACACTAATTAACTTCCTGAGCCAGTGATTATAAATAGCATCCAATACTATTCATTACCATCTACTCTCAAATTTGCAATCTTGTTTCCTCTTCCATGACATGAAAGATTTCATTGAAGGTGTGTGAACCTTATCGTTGACTCTGAGTCATTTATCACCAAGAAGCCTGGCTTCTGTGATCAACCAGCCTTAGCAGGTATTGGATTTGTCACAGGAAGAAGGAATGAGCTTTCATTCCCTTGACTTACCATTATCTAATTAGGCAGAAAAAAAGTAGACAATTTTTTCAAAGAGTAAAAAACTGGAAATGTTCTAAAGAACATTTAGAACATTGGAGAAAATAACTTTATTTTCTAAAGAACAAATGTTGTAAAGAACATTTCTCTATCTCAGACATCCATCATAGTATTTCTTTAAATGGTTCTGATTGGTATCTTCTACACTACATGTATAGCAAACAAAATATTTGAAAAATAAGAATAAAAATGAAATAATCCAAAATCTTAATCTGTTTGCCTAAGGAAGATACAAAAATTGAGAAGACATTCTTAATGATCTATTGCCTTAAAAATGAAAAGCACAATCTTCAAGAACTAAAATTTTTGAGTAATACACTTATTTAAATCTCCTCTTGGTACAAGTACTTGCCATTGTCCTATTGTTTATTTTGTAAAAATTAGAAGACACCACCCAAGATGATTATTAAAGCTTCCCTCCCTAGATAAATATAGCTTTTCTGGTCAGCTGACTCGACAATGATGGGCAAGCCAGGAATCTAATGGAACAGAAGAATCAATCAGTGCCCAATGTTGGGTTTAACTAAAAAAGAAATTGGACCAGTAGGTGACCTTTAAAAAAAAGAAGTAGGGCTGGGGACATAGCTCAGTTGGTAGAGTGCTTGCCTTGCATGCACAAGACCCTGGGTTCAGTCCCCAGCACCACCAAAAAAAAAAAAAAAAAATCCCTAAAAAATATAAGTAAATAAATACAAGGAAATAGAGTTGAGTTCAAGGTTCTGAATATATACAAAGATTTGCAGAAGTGAAAAGGTCCCTTAAAGCCCGGTAGATTAATAAAGTCCAAAGTCAGAATAAATCCATAAAAAAAAAAAATCAGGACAATAAGTATTGAGCTAGCACAAACAGGATTATTTAATCTAGGTCCAGACATTTTGCATCACAGCAGTTTCTCACTGTAGGAATATGAAAGTCAGACAACTGAGTACCTAATCCATGGCAGATCCTGGGAAGCTGCAAGAACGAAGCCAAGTCCTGGCCCTCAGGAAGTTTATGATGCACCCATGAAGAACAGGAAAAGGCAAGAAGGGCAAGGCCAGAGCAGCCCACTAGTGGAATGTGAGAAAATTTTACATAGTTTATAAAACTTTGAAAAAATGTAAATAGTTGTGCCCGGTGCAGTGACATTCACCTGCAATCCCAGCAGCTCCGGAGGCTGATGCAGGAGAATCAAAAGTTCAAAGCCAGCCTCAGCAACTTAGTGAGGCCCTAAACAACTTAGTAAGACCCTGTCTCAAAATACAAAGTAAAAAAAAAAAAAAAAAAAAAAAAGGCTGGGGATGTGGCTCAGTGATTGAGTACTGCTGTGTTCAATCTGTGGTACCCCCTCCCAAAAAAGTAAATAGTTGTGTACATATTTTGCCATTATCTTTTTATATCAGTGTGTATTACTTCCTACTTCAGACAATGATAATAAATTTTTAATAAAATTACTTAAGCAAAAAATAGAGAGTTGAAGAAAATTATTAAGGAATGATGCAGAAAATATGTAGATATAGAAAATACAAAGAAAATAGCTAAATAAATCAATTGAATTAATTGCACTAATTGTAATTGATATCACCAAATTAGAATTTACTAACCGTGTTGGTACCCCAATTGGAATGCCTTTCTCTTTATTCAGATCAAGAGGAAAAAAGAAAAAAAAACAATGATTATACACTACTTAAAAATTGCACAATTCAATTGGATCTCACTTCCCTTCCATACTTTCCATTCATACCTTCACCTCCATGGTTTGGCCTTGGACAATCACAGTCTTTGTCTTCAACTAAACTGTAACTTCTTCAGAGGTGGCCATGTCTTACATTTTTTCATGTAACATGTCTTAGAGCAGTGATAAACCTGGAACATAGGTTAAATGAATATGTGCTAACTGAAGAAATTGGTTAATTAACTGATTTGATGTTTGTGAACTCTGGTTCAGGATACATAAAAGGGATGTGACCTTAGAAAAGCACTAAAGTAAGTTATGTCAGTGTGTCAGGTGGGAAAAAGGAAAAGAAAGCCATGAGCATCCTGATTCAATTCTTTAGATAAGGATTAGCTCACAACTAGTGGGGTAGAAGTTGGGCAGTAGAATTAATCCCAGAACTGAGTCTTTGGGGAAGTTTTCAACCAGCAGAAAGAATTCTGCAACCTGAGGTCAGGCAGTAGGATGGTTTAAGATCAGTCATCATCCCAAAGCTCCATATGTTGTAATGGTGTCTCCTGCCAAGATAAGCCCAATAATCTGTAGCAGATCCCGATGACCAAGGTGAGAATCAGGCAGTGACAGCCATCCCTGAGAGGAGGGTTGATAGAAGGAAGCCACATGCAGTTCAAAGTGGCTAACAGTGTCACTACATTTTCCCACAAGTGATAATAACTCCCATCCTTTAGTGATGTGGTAAGCATCCTTCTAAGTTTTTAATATATATGATTTTATTTAAAGCTCATGACAACCAGGTGAGATAAGTACTGTTGAGGAAGCACAAAGATATTAAATAAGTTGCCCAAGGTCAAACAGCTAGTGAGTAGAAAAAAAGAGAACTTGAACCTAGGCCCTCTCATTAACAGTAACCCCACTAACCAGAACCTATCATAGAACCTAGCATAGAGATTCACTTACTAGAACTTGGTGGAAGGTAAAGGCTTGAAATAATGCTAGCATTAAAGACAACATAAAAAGCAGCATCCTTGCATCCTAGGCTAGACTTCCAAGAGTTTTTCCTGGCTCAGATTAAGAGACTAGTCTCCTAGTCCTGGAGACTTGGACAAGACTAATCAGGCATTGGTGAGGCCAAGATTGCAATGACTGAGAACCGTACAGATTCTGACCCATATATGTCATGAAATTTGTCACCCCAGAAGTCTCTACAAGAACCACCAGTAAGTACAGCAATTTCAGGGAAAAGAATATAAAATCAAAATATTAAACCAGCATCATGATTAAAACAAACCAAAGTTAAGAAGATAAAAATTACTACAATGATTATCCTTAATTAATGCTGTAGTGGAAGTATAGCCAAGGTAATTAGGCAAGAAAACAAAATAACATAGGGCTGGGGTTGTGGCTCAGTGGTAGAGTGCTTGCCTAGCATGTGTGAGGCACTGGGTTCGATTCTCAGCACCACATATAAATAAATAAATTCATAAAGTTCCATCAATAACTAATAATAATTTTTAAAAAAAGAAAACAAAATAACAAAAAGGGGCATGGATGTAAGAAGGATGGAGGTGTGAAATTTGTCATACTGATAATCTGTATGATTATATACCAGATTTAAGACACAAATCACCTGAGTCTTCCTAGTTTCAATGGTCTCACTTTTCTCTAACCCTTCATTTGTAGAGTCTGAGGTTGTATTAAAAAACCATGTGGACTAGGGATATAGCTCAGTTGATAGAGTGCTTGCCTTGAATGCACAAGGCCCTGGGTTCAATCCCTAGCACCACACACACACACACACACACACACACACACACACACAAAGCCATGCAAGTTCTTTGTTACCTAGGAATGACCCCTACTCTCCACTCAACCAAAATTAAAAGAATATTCTGAATAGTCAATCTAATCTAAATGAAATTTAATCAAATATGAAAAGGCAATCTGTCATTTGAGTAGCTCATTCATCCAAACAATGCCTGCTAAAAGGGATTCATTCTTTACTATATCACCCAAAAGAAGTTCCCGTTTCACTATTTACTTTTAATTACAGTCTTTAATACGCAAATGTGGAAACATGGGGAGTTTTATTAGTCACATTTCTAGTTAAATATTACTATATTCCTGAGTTTGATTCTAGTAATAGTTCTAAAATTAGATGGCTTAATAACAATAATGAATGTGTCTTTCTTCTAAATACAGTTTAGTAATCTTAAACTGATAGCAAGCTAAATTAAGAGCTGCCGTGCATCGTAAATTGGGAAGCTCTCCCCAAGCCATCGCACAGAACTAAACCTAATCTTTCTTCCTCAAGATGGGATATTCCTTCCTCTTGACCCAGACCTTCCTTTTCCAGGATGCTGATTTGCTTGGAGAACAGCCAATTTCGCTGCCCTGAGCTGGCCCACAGGGAACTGTGGGTGGAAGAAAACTGGTCTCTTTCTACAGAGCATCCTGTACGTCAAACTATTGTGCTCCACAGTGTTTATGTGTATTTGTGTGTGAGTGTAGCTGTGTTAGGGGTGGGACTTGGTGCATTGCCTGAGATGAGAGAAATGTGCTTTAGTCCAGCTACCTGCAGGCTACCCGCTGGAAGAACAGACAGAAGCAAAACATTAAACTTACAGCAAGATCAAGAGAAAGAAAGGAAATGTTGGCACCCAGCTGGTTAAAAGAAGGGGAAAACAAACACCTTTTCATGGACCCTGGAAACAAAAATCCATTCAGAACTCACCAAATGATTGAAATGGAAGGGTAACAGTACATTATTTTCAAAGAAGTCACATTTCTGTTTTTATCATATATGTATCAAGGTATATATGTTTGTCAATAGAAACATATTCCAATCCTCTCAAGTGTGAAAAGAATGAATAAGGCAGACTTTGTGCATCTTCACAAAACAAAATTGCTATCAACATGAGAAGCTTAATCCAATGCTCCCTGCTGAACTTGGCACAGAATCACTGCTCCAAGAGATCTGGCATCCTGCCGGATGCTGAGAAAGGGAAGGGCTTAGCCTAGGAGAGGTCAGGGTCACTTTAGATCAGGTTCCACATTATTCCTTGCATGCTCTTAAACTTGGAAGATGAGCCCCCATCTCTTTGGGAAACTTCATAGAGATTTTAGAGAATTGTAGCCTAAGTTTTCACACTCAACATAGCCTTTTTGGGTAGGAAGAGGGGATAAACGGAGTCAAACTTGTAGTCCCAGAAACCCAAATCTGAGGCTTGAGATCTACTCCTGGGTAACCCTGTGGCTTTGGACAAGTTATTACAATCTTCCTGGATGTGTCTTCCTTCCTATATAGCACAGGACTGTGTTTGAATCCTGCCCTGTCTTCCCCAGAGGTGTTTGAGAATTGCACATCAGGAAGTAACAAAATCACAATGGAGCATTGTACAAACATGGAATTCTGCTGTGGTAAGGAGGAGGAGGAGGAGGACAACTTGCTGACTTTGAAACTCCATGTCTTACCTTTCCGTTACCAAATATCTGGGAACTATAGAGTGGACATTCAATTACTATTGGTCAATGGGCTAATATAAACATTTGGAAATTTCACTTCTGCAAGTGTGGAAAGTCTAATCCTGAAGCTTTTAATAACTAATTGTGAGACCTTGGACATGTCATGAAAATCTACAAAATGAGGAGCCTGGTTGAAGGGTTTCAAGATCCCTTCTAGTTTGCATATTGTCTGGTTCCCATACACTCTCTGTCCACACTGAAATCACCCCTGTGTAACTTGCTTTCACTGTCTTTGCCACTTTGCTTTTGCACGTCTCCAAATTTGTCCTTGAACCATGTTTTCTCCTTTGTGTTTCTCCATGGTGTCTAATCTAAGGCTTAGATATTAATAAAAGGATATATTTCTGGAAGTAAAAACCCAAACAATGATATAACTATTCAATTTTTCCCAACAAGCAATAAAATTCTTTCTTTGTTTGTAGACAGGTTGTTGGAGTATAGAGAGGAAGTACAACACAGAGGTGGTTTCCACAATTTGGGAAATGATCAGGAGCATTAAAGAACATTAAATAGATGTCTCATATATGTGTGTTTAGGGTTTTATGCCTTCCTGATATTATCATATAATAAAAATAGCAATATATATATATATATATATATATATATATATTAGCAATATATATATATAGCAATATATATATATATATATATATATATATATATATATTGCTATTTTTATTATATGATAATATCAGGAAGGCATAAATATATATATATAGAGAGAGAGAGAGAGAGAGATTTTTTTGTATTGAACCAGGGCGCTCAACAACATCTGAACTACATCTCCAGCCCTTATTATTTTTTATTTTGAGACAGACTCTCACTGGCTTTGGGCCTTGCTTAGTTGCTAAAACTGACCTCAAATTTGTTATCTTCCTGCCTCAGCCTCCCATGTCACTGGGATTATAGGCATGGGTCACCACACCCAGCACTGTGTTCCACTGTAGCTGGATAAACATAAACAAGTCACATAATCCATTCACCCAACATACATGTAATAGTGAATACGTGCAAAACAACATTCCAGGCAATAAAGATCTAATGGGAGATACAACTATAATTCTTGACCTCATGGGGTTTATTATCTAAATGGGATTAGAGTATTGAAACAAAGAATCATACAAATACTTAAAAGTTCAAAATTGTGATAAGTACTACAAAAAAAGAATAGTATGGCGCCAAGAGAGTGATGAACACATGAAACTGAGGGGGTTGTGGAGGTTCAGAGAAACCTCATGGACAGACGACTGTAAACTATACTGACCTCAAAAAATAAAGCAAGAATCATCCAGAGGAGGAATAAGCAGGGTGGCAGAAAGGGCATTTCAGTCAGGAGAACAGCAAGTGTTTTAGTTAAATGAACTGAAGGGTTGTGAGCGTGACCAGGCTGCAGAGTGAGGCCAGCCCAGCGAGGCAGATACTCGGGCCCAGCTCTGTGGAATCTGTTAAGGATTCTGGTCTTTACCTGAAGAGCAGAGGAAAGTCACCCAAGTGTTAGAAATTGGTAGTAGCATAATCGGATTTGCATTCTGAAAAGATCCTTTGGCTGCTGTGTGGAAAATAAATCCAAGAAGGTCAAGGATGCGTTGCAGGACACAAGTAAGAAAGTATCTCAAACCAGGGCATGATGGCAAAGGTGCGGAACTTCATGTTGCCCAATGCAGAATACTTACAAACAGTTTTGAACAGGTTGAGTCCTGGGCACCTTTGAGATCTAAGATATCAAATAGGCAAGAAGATTAAAAAGTTTAAAGTTGAGAAAGGAGATCAGAGCTGACAAAAATTTGAGCTAGCGCTTACAAATAAACTGTGAGCGATGACCTCAAAGAAGATCATCTCATAAGAGAGGGGAGAGAAAACAAACTCAGAACCTCTGTTTCATCAGCTGCAGAATGGCAATTGCAGTAGCTGTTTCACGGAACTTTTGCAGTTGAGATGTAAAAGATAGCAAACAGAATTTCATATTATAGGGCTGGGGACGTAACTCAATAGTAGAGTGCTTTGCCAGTATATGTGCTGAAAAAAAATTCAGATTATATTATTATTGTATTATATGAAAATTAAAACTGGGCATGGTGGTGCACACCTGGGTAATCCCAGTGACTTGGGAGGCTGAGTCCGGAGGATTATTGAGTGCGAGGCCAACCTCAACAATTTAGCAAGACCTTAAGCAATTGAGTTAGACCCTGTCTTAAAAGGGTTGGGAGGTAGATAAAGGGTAAATTGTTCTTGGGTTCAGACTGCAGTCCCCCCCCCAAAAAAAATTAAAGTAAGCTGATTTAAAACCAATGTATAGTATAATCCATTTTATCTTTTAATTTTATATATGACAGCAGAATGCATTATAATTCTTATTACATATATAGAGCACAATTTTTCATATCTCTGGTTTTATACATAGTGTATTCACACCAATTCGTGTCTCCATACTTGGACTTTGGATAATAATGATCATCACATTCTACCATCAATAATTACCCAATGCTCCCTCCCTTCCCTTCCAAACCCTCTGCCCTAACTAGACTTCATCTATTCCTCCCATGCTCCCTCTCCCTATCCCACTATGAATCAGCCTCCTTATATCAAAGAAAACATTCAGCATTTGGTTTTTGGGGATTGGCTAACTTCACTTAGCATTATCTTCTCTAACTCCATTCATTTACCTGCAAATGCCATGATTTTATTCTCTTTTATTGCTGAGTAATATTCCATTGTGTATATATACCACATTCATTTTATTTTTAATTAAAAAAAATATTCTCGGGCTGGGGATGTGGCTCAAGTGGTAGTGCGCTCGCCTGGCATGCGTGCGGCCCGGGTTCGATCCTCAGCACCACATACAAACAAAGATGTTGTGTCCGTCAAAAAATTTAAAAATAATAAAAAAAAATATTCTCAGACCTAAAAAAAAAAACAGATTCAGGCTTTATATATTATTTTCTAATGATTATTTCAAGGTGAGCAGAATACAATGATTTAAACTTCTTTGTGTTCTTTTAACAATTTTTAAATTTTATGCAATGAATATGCATTCTTTCTATGGTAAAAAGAAAGTGCTTTAAAATAAAGTGCTTTATGTTTTCAATTATATGAAAGTACTTCTCTGAGGGTAGAGACAAAAGTGATGAGATGAACAGAAACAATAACTGCAAGAATAGCCTGGGTCTACTTGAAGCCAGTTTTGTCTTTTCAGATCTCTTATACAGACTCAGAGGTGAACTATTGGGAATCAGATGAAAAAAAAAATGTTTTGGTCAAAGTTGACTTCACCAGTTTTCATGGTATGAGGCCTGAGAACTACGGGCCTTGCCAAACTCTTTGTCTATAATTTCCCACAAAGAGTTACTATAGCACAGAGGTGCTTAAAGTCCTAAAAAGAAAGGCATGCTTAACTGCTACACACATACATAGACACACACACACACACACACACACACACACACACAATTTTTATAGCAATAGTCATAAAAATCTGCTTGATTTCTGCTTTTCTAACCAATTATCTTGAAGTTTGTGATACTGTGTCCTTTCTTGTATACTCAGGATCAGAGTGCTGTCAGGGAATGGGACTCTGGGCTATCGAAATATGATGTCTGTCTCCTTGCTTGAGCTCCCTGGCCTTCAGCATAAGGCAGGGGGGAACTGTCATGCTGCTGCAGCCACAGTGTATGCATGGTTCCTGATGACAGATTCTGTACAGCATGACAGAAGGATAGAAGGAGCTCACTCTGGGAGTCAGAAAACTAGAACTTGGCCCTAGCTTTGCACAAATCAACTGTGTGACCTTGACCAAGACCTGTGACCTCTATCTTAGCTTTTTTTTTTTTTTTTTTTTCCCTCTCCAGTGCTGGAGATCAAACCCAAGGTCTTGCGCATGCTAAGCAAGCACTCTGTCATGAGCTACACCCTCAGTAACTGGAGTTGTCTTATTTTTCACCTATAAAATTCAAAACATTGCCCATGAAAGATTTTCTGCAATGTATAAGCTATATATACGTTAGCCAGCAAAAAACCTATACAATACAGCAATATGAATGTTCTTAGGCTGACAATGGCTATCCTACTAAAAAATATTACCTCCCCTATAACCTAAAC
This sequence comes from Marmota monax, assembly GCF_021218885.2. Taxonomy (NCBI): domain Eukaryota; kingdom Metazoa; phylum Chordata; class Mammalia; order Rodentia; family Sciuridae; genus Marmota; species Marmota monax. Next base: position 1,828,276 of record NW_026694162.1, read on the forward strand.
CATCACCTCATATCCACCCTCCTACCCACCCCTGCTCCCTAGCTCTACCACTCCATAGCACTCGTGACTATCGAAAATATTTTTATTTGCAGTTTCTTCTCTCTCCACCAAGAGAAGAGACTATTTTTGTTTTGTTTATTGCTCTGTCCCTCATATTTAGAAGAGGGTCTAAGACTTATTAGTGTTCAAAAATGTCAAATGGATGAATTCCAATGCCATAGTGACATGAGACTTACAAGTCTCCTAGAATAAACAGCATATAGGATATTGACTAGGCTATCAGAATAGGGTGCAGGATAGATACCTCCCCACCCTACTCCCTTGGATATTAAGGCTGGATATAAGGAGAGAAGATATGTCATATCTACAAGAATGTAAATCACCAGATCTTACCTTTTACAAGCCAACTGAAATCTCCGAGAACCTCAGCATCTGCATCTATTAAGTAGAGGTAATAATAGTATTGATCTCATAGAATTATAGTGAAATGTTATGCTTTGGACCTGCAATGTTCCCAGAAATTTGTGTCTTGAAATCTTGGTCCCCAAAGCAGCAACGTCCAGAGAGGTTTTGGAGAAGTGATTGAGTCTTAATGGCTATAACCTCATCAGTGGATTAATCCATTTGATGGATTCATAATTTAAGTGAAGAAATGGAACCTATAAGTAAGTGGGACGTGGTCGGAGGAAGTAGGTTACTGAAGACATGTCCTTGGAGACTACATATTGTCCCTGGTCCCGTCCTGTCTCTCTCTGCTTCCTGGCTGTCATGAATTGAGCAGCTTTCTTCCACCATGCCCTTCCTCCTAGATGTTCTGCCTTACCTCAGATCCTAAGTGATAGAGCTCCTGGCTGTGGACTGAAACCTCTGAGACTGTGAGCCTAAACAAATGTTTCTTTCTCTGAGTTGTTTTTCTCAGGTATTAGTCACAGTGATGAAAAACTGACTAATATATGAGGCTTACGTTATTTTTTAAAGGTAAGGTAGGGAGGTTTTATAATGGAAAAACATTATGCCACTTTGACATAAGAATTATTGAACTGTAGGCAATTAAAAAGTAGATACAAGAAAAGCTCTCTGTGCTCTCCCTATTTGTTTAAAAGTAGAATATAAATTGTAGAGGCATCCCTCTTCCCTTCTCTACCACGAAGGAGAGAGGTCACCAGAGAAACTCTGGACCATTAGCCCAGTGTTATGGTTCAGATCTGGAATGTCCCCCAAAAAACTCATGTGTTGAAAGCGTGATCCCCCATACAGCAAGGTTCAGAGGTTGATGATTGGATCATGAAGACTCTGACCTCATTGGTGGATTAATCCATTTGATATATGAATTCATTAATGGCTGAATAGATTATTAGGAGGTGGGACCTAGTTGGAGGAAGCATGTCACTGGGGGAGTGCCATGGAAGGGCACATCTTCTCCCAGGCCTCTTTCTCTCTCTCTAGTTCCTGACCACCAGGAGCTGAACGCCTTTTCTTTGCCACAACTTTCCTCCATGATGTTCTACCTTACTTTAGTCCCAGAGCAATGGAGCTGTCTAACCATGGACCAATTCCTCTGAAACCATGAGCCAAAATAAACTTTTCCTTCTCTAAATTGTTGTTGTCAGGTATTTTGGTCACAGCAAAGAAAAGCTAACATACCCTCAGATAGCATCAGAGGAATCTATGCAACAAACCTTACTAACTAGATCTTGTCTAAATCTTGCCCATATATTTGCCTTTCTACAACTTGCCTCCCTAAAAATAAAAAAATCAAAGCCCTTTGCCTTTGTCTTGTCATTTCTTAAAAAATTGCTCTTTTTTTTTTTGTATTGTTCTTTTGTTTAGATACTTTACAAAGGCAAGTTCTAATCCTCTGACTTACTCATCTTTGAATTTTCCATGTGTATATGTGACACACATGTTAATAATTTGTTCATTTTCTCTTGTTAATCTTTTTTGGTCAGTCTAATTTACAGAGGCCCAGTCAATGAAATAAAGATGTGTAGAAGAAAATTTAAACTTTTTTCTCTTCAATCCAAATATAAATTGATACTCTATAAAGAACCTAAGCCCCATTTGACATTATCAAAATGAGAAGGTCATGCCAAGATAGAAATATCTCACCTTTGACTTGAAGATACATAAAACTAGATGGGCTTTGTTGTAGTTGAGATCTGAAGACACTAACATGTTGCATGTGTTCTTACCTTTTTTTTTTCTTTTTTCCATTACTGGAGGTTGGAACCAGCTGTACCACCGAGCTACATCCACAGTCCTTTTTTTTTTTTTTATTTTAAGACAGAATCTCACTAAGTTGCCCAGGCTGGCCTGGAACTTGTGATCCTCCTGTGTCAGCCTCCCAAGAAGCTGCGATTATAGGCATGAGCCACTGTACCCAGCCTCTTCTTGGCATTTTTAAGAAAGTACTTCAAACAAAACCAAACAAAACTCTGAGCCTTTATCTGAATCCATTATGAAAATAAAACATTCTTTTTGAAATGTGCAGGGATACCTTGTTTACTTTCATAAACTTGTAAATGATCTTCATGTGTGTCTGATCTTGGTAAATAATCAATTCAATGTCAAATTATTGAGATTTTATTTCCACAATATAAATGCCATATTTTAAGATGGTTATAGATGGTGAATGTTCCCTGAGCACAGACCATCGACCCTGTAACTGAGCCACAGCTGCTGAAAGGTTTTGTCCAGGATGTTTCATGCAGCCTAGAGTAATGTAACCATTATGTGATAATTATGTTATAAAAGAGGTGTTTCAAAAGAAAAAAATTGATCTGCTATTCAGTACATATCGGAAATGTTAAACTTCAACCTTCAGGAGGAAAAATTTGAAAAGCAGACATCTGTGACTAGGTCAATTGTTAAATAAGATTTTTTTTTTTTTAATGATCAATATGGAGTGTCTTGGTTTCTGTTTTTGTTTTTCCAGATCAAAGAGCTCACTAAAAGTAACCTTTTGAAAACTAAAAAAGGCATTTGGTAAATTTGGCCTAAAACATATGTAGTTGAAAGCCCTTGACTTTTGGCCTTTGTTTTCTCTATTTTTTAAAGAAGCTTCAAAGTCAAAAGCTGGTGGCTTTGGCAGGGCCCTGCTTTGAAGAGTGAGGAGGAGGGAAGTCAATTAAAAACAGGTCACAGGATGTAGCACTTCAACTAAAATGGCAGCTGATTCTTCTGTGTAGGAAGCTTTGAGCCATCAGCCCCAATTTCTTAATTGTTGTAAGATAATTAGCAACAGATTAAAACATAATATCTTTCAGCAAAAGTTCTAACTTCAATTGATATCCTCCGCTCCCCATTTTCTGACAAGCATGATGATCGGTATGAGAGATCAAAGCAGATACTTAGAGGATACAGCCAGATTATACTCTTTAAACCAGCCAGTTGTCTATATGCCCAGGCCAACCTCCGGCCAAACAACCACTTGCTGTTCTGCAAATGACCCTCCAGGGCTGCAAGCAAGACACAACAGGGGAAGGCCGACAGGAGGGTATCCATATGCAAAACGTTTCTTTGGAGACAGTAATTTAACATAATTGTAGGGGGAAATGCAGTTTGTTTTATAAGCTGAAAACAATCAAGCCAAGAAAAATGAAAAAAGCTACCCACCTTCTCACCAAGCTGACTCCAATAAAAACGTGAATCAGAACCTGTTTCCATCACCATTTGCTCTGTTCTAATGTGACCCTGGGCCTTTGAACTTGCCGGTGTTGTCAGTTTTTTTTTTTTTCCCCTCTGCTTCCCTTCTCAGTCTGATGATGCTCTGTTTGCTAGCAACGGGAGACTTCTACTTCTGCTAGGTGTGGTTGGTCTCATAGGGGGTTCTCCTTTGCTCTGTAGGGAAGATTCCAAGGATTTCCTTGTCATTGTTATGTATGTGACCCCTACTAGCACCCTGTGCTCTCAATTCATAGCAGCACTTGGTGCTTCTCTCAGCAGCAGGTGGACTGCAAGCTGGAGAGAGCAAGTCACGGTGCACAGCCAACAGGTGCCTCAGAGAAGCTGAAGTCTGCAGGGCTGTGCCCATGGATCACTGAGGAGGGTCTTTCTTCTGGCAGGCAGTGCCTCTGCCATCCCTCGAGCTGGTGGGAATGTTCCCAGAGGGGAGGGTGAAGGGCCCAAGTTGGCTGTGGGAGTTCTACCCTCACAGCACAGCTTCTACCCAGATGCACGTCTCTCCCCCAAGAGCCTGAGACCTCACACTGGTAAAGCCAGGCTGCTCCAGAGAATCACAGAGCCAGTCAATAAGCATGGAAATGGAGATTCTGGTCCCTATTCAGTACTCTCCCAACTCCCCATTCATCTCAAACCATTCCAATCAATGTTGTCAGAATTCCCTGAATTTAGGAACCATGTTATTAATCTGACCCATGGGTGCATTTTTTGGTATCTTCCTACTTACCAGAAATCTTGAATTAAAAATAAAAAAGTTGTAGTCTCTCAGATGGGAGTTCTTAAAATAATTTTAGAGGAAGAGTTTAGAAGGTTAAGGTGAAGTTCTACCTGAGACCCCATGATCATGCACCTGAGGCAGGTGGTGGGAGACTTCTTCCTGCCAATAAGGAAAAAGCCCCCTGGCTGACAAAAGGAAGACAAGGGATTGCCCACTTCAGGGACACATTGCATAGAGAAACAAAGGCATATATTTACTTTTAAGGGGGGAAAAAAAACTGGCACTTCCTCATAAACTACCAAACCACCATAACTAAACTACAGTCAGTAATCAAAATCAAAGACATTGCAAATGACCCAGTTGCCCTTTCTCTAACATTTTATCTGCCTTGAATGTTAGTTTCTGAGGAGCCTAAAGACAATAATGTTTATTTTCTTTTAAATCTGAGGATGATTAGTTATGAGGGCCACAAAGAAGTCACTTGGAGAAATGTTCACAAAGCCTTATATATATATATATATATATATATATATATTTTTTTTTTTTTTTTTTTTTCATACATGCAACCCCAGCTACTCATGAGGCCGAGACAGGAGGATCACAAGTTTGAGGCCAGGCTGGACAACTTAAAGAGATGGCATCTCAAACTAAAAAAGGACTATGATATAGCTCAGTGGTTGAGCTCCTGCTGAGCATGTATGAGACCCTGGTTTCACTCCCAGTACTGCCAAAAAAAAATATATGTATAATGAAGTATACATGTATATATACATATATATATATTCCTGTCATAAGATAAGCATATGAATGATTTATTCAAAGTAGTGGGATTTTTAGTAAAACAATAGTTATTGGCTCCCACAGCATTGTTCTGATTTTTTTTTTTTTGAAGGGTGCCTATCATTAGTGTTTTAAGTGTTAGTGTGTTTATTTCTCAGTTTTAAGAACACATGTCTTTGGGCTCCCAACGAGCTTCACTCCAATTATTGGGCAAAACCACATGAAGGACAAATGCCAGGTTCCAGAATTTTCTTTTTTTTTTTTGATCTGGAACCTCAAGTTTCCAGAACTTCTCAAGGCTCAAGGTCACACATTGCTCTGTCTCTAATGAGGTCTCACAGAAGAGGCAGGGACTTGTCCTTGTGTGTGCTGGGAAGTGACTATGGTAACAAAGCCCTGTGCTTGCTGTGACACATCATTCACTCTTGGGAAAAACAGTCTCAGGGAAGGCAGCAAAATCCCTCCTACTTTCTAGAAGCCACATACACAGGCTTATCTGGCTGCATTAACATATCAAGAGTGGAAGAAAGAGCATAAGATCCTCCATGTTAGAAGTTTTAAGAAAGAATGCCAATTGATTGACTGACAGCTTGACTGTTAAAGAGAAGATTAAGGTTCTTATACTCTTGGATAAAACAATGAGGGACAGCTGTTTGCACCCTATTCTTGGTGGGGCCCTGGGTGCTCTGGATGAAATGGCATGTTTTATTGCAAATAAATACATATATACATGTCCCCCATACACAACAGAATAGATGCCCAGTATGTTGTAGAGGCCAGTTTCCTACTAGCAGTTGCTAATGAAGCAGATTTAAAATTAGGCAGTCAGTGTAGTTAGGTAAATCCGGTCTAATATCCAGTGAAATCTAAAATGGAGGCCATGTTGAGAATGAATTTCCAGAAAAAGTTGAGCAACTCTCAGAATGTTAATGAAGTCCAGGAAACAGCCCCCAACAGATTTAAAGATAGCCCATCCCAAAGAAATGTTAATGAACAGCAAACTTGAAGATGCTGACTTAGAAGTGCCCAGATTACTTCTTTGGCCCACTTGTGTCCCAACCCTTCCGGCCTTCCCACCTACATTCCATCACGGAAAACTATAAAAAGGGGAACACATTTGCCCTTCAATGGATTCCATCTCTTGGGTCCCCTTCTTCCTCCGGAAGAAGTCTTTTCTGCTGTCCTTTAATAAACTTCTAATTTTCCACTCTGACCTTGCCTCGGTGTGCTTCTCTGGTGTTATTCTTCAACATTGGGGAAGCAAGGACTCATCACCAGTCAACAGTGGTAACACTATGGGTAATAATGTTGTATATGCTGGTCAGGTTCAGGATATGCTACCCCAAGTTTGTCACCTTGTCATCTGAGAAAACAGCAAAAACAGGAAGGTGATTCTCACCATCCTTTTACTCTCTTTTTTATCTCTAGACAAAAAGACACAGAGAAGAATCTGAACAAACTAGACTTGCTGAGTTTCCCTGCCCCAGTTTATTACCATGAAATCCTACACCCCCTAGTCCTTCTTCTGGATGACTGTCCCTTCTTCATCAAATCTAGCGTAAATATATACAGATTTCCTTGTCTCTTTGGATCTTTGTTCCTGAAGTTTTTTGTGTCACATAAAATTTATATTAAATAAACTTGTTATGCTGCTCTCTTGTTAATATGTCTTTCTCTATAGATAATAAAAAATATTTTTGCCCCAACAGATCGGACATGAAGTGTTGGGGCCCAGAAGATCATATGCCAAAGTTCAGCCAGCACTCACTCTCTACTGTAGAGTTGAGTACCTGGTACTGAAGGAGACTGAAGAGCCTCAGAAGCAAATCTTTCTGTTCTTCTTCCATCTTCCTGTCTCCCATCTCTTTCTCTCCCTACCACTACCCCAAAGCAAGTCATGGAAACCAACTCCTTTTCTCCAAGGCAAGTTACAGAAGTTAGAATTCCTCTACCCCAAAGCTTCTCTCCCTTCTCCATTGAAGACCCCGAGGGGTCCTGCCCCAGATGAGACCAAGAAAAATCTGAGCACACAGGCCTTGATGGGTATGGTTTCCTCTCAGTCTATTTCCATTAGATCATGTCCTTTTTGTCCTTTCACACTTTCTATGAACGGCTGACTAACTAAACATAAAAACACATTTTTTTTCTGGATCTTTGGGTTGATAAGAGAAAAATTCTGTGATATGCAAAGTGTAGTTACAGGCAGGAGGATGGAGGAGAGGAGAGATAAGAGAAACAACTGAGCTTAGGAGCAACCAACAATGAAAGGCTGCTTCACCTTCCTAAACAGACCTTGGAACTCCAGGGTGATGTGGAGGGCCATCACATTCTGCTTACAACACCAACCCATCAGAAAGCCACAGGTACTTCTTGTTACAGGTAATCCTCCCATCCCGAAACTTAGCCCACTTTGTGTTTCCTGGTTCCTCTTAACTACAGCTAAAGCAGGAAATACGCACTTAGCTCTGGTCCAGTGTACATCTTTCAATTACTAACTAGCCTGCCACTGGCACTTGCCAAACCTAGTTTCAAAAAAAAAAAAAGAAAGAAAAGAAAGAAAGAAAAAAAATCTGGCCCTTTCCTTTCCTGGCCAGCATCTGTAATGGTTCAATAAATCCTTTTATTTCAGAGATCACTCACTTCATCTCAAGAGTTGTAGTTTAACAGAGTCTTTTTCTGAAGCCTCCCATGTGACATAAAATTTCAATTAAAATTTTTGTTATGCTTGAGCTGGGGGTGCAGCTCAGTGATAGAGTACTTGCTTAGGATGCACAGGGGCCTAAGGTCCATCAATGCCCAGAACAACAAACACTAAAAATTAAAACAACAACAACAACGAAAAGCTTTTATTATTCTTTTCTCTTACTACCCTGTCTTTTGTTATGGGAGAATCACTCATTACCTTTATAATGTCTGATGAAAGAAAGCTCACCATTTTTGCCCCTACACAACCTTTCCTATAATGATAGAGCTTTGCTTCAATGGATTCATTGATAAGAAATAGTTTGAACTTAGGGATTAAGAAGTTGACTGAATGAGTTAGTGTCCGTGTGGGTTGTAAAAAAGTGGGTTTGTTTTAGGTAACTATTTCCTAACCTCAAACTTCCCCTTGAAAGTTCTTTTGAACTTTCTGACAGCCTTCCACTTCACACTCTAATTTTTGAGCTTTATCAAATTCATCAGCAAATGGATATGCAAATTTAGAGCTAGAGATACCATAGAGATTATATACATTCCAGGTAACATTTGAGGAACTTAAAGTTCAGAATGATTATAGATCTACTGGGTTCCTTAGTGTATGCCTGAATCCAGTGATTCAGGAAGCTGAGGCAGGAGAATTGCAAGTTCAAGACCCTCAGCAACTAAGTGAGAACCTGTCTCAAAATAAAAAAAATAAAAAGGGCTGGCAATGTAGATCAGTGGTAAAATGCCCCGGGTTAAGTTCCCAGTACAAAAAAAAAAAAATCATACGATCTGTCTGCCATAAATTACAATAATTGATTGCCAAGTCAGGTCCTGCTATCAATCTAATGATCTTTCACTATATCTAGGACAGTCATGACCATGAAGCAAAAATGACAAAGAAGGGCTGGGGATGTGCCTCAAGCGGTAGCGCGCTCGCCTGGCATGCGTGCGGCCCGGGTTCGATCCTCAGCACCACATACAAACAAAGATGTTGTGTCTGCTGAAAATAAATATTAAAAAATTTAAAAAAAAAAAAAATGACAAAGAAAAATAGATAGTAAATTAAACTCTTCTAGAAAAAAGTCATAAATAATGTCTAATAGATGATAATTATTATCCTAAGATATTCTCATATCATTTTGTTTGTATATTATTATTCTAAAAATATCACATAAGTAAAAATGAAAAAGGTGGTAACAAATCCAATCTTCCCCTTTCTTTTCTTTCTTTTTAAAAATTTATTCTGATTTGTTATATATGGTAGCAAATGCATTTCAATTCATATTACACATATATAGTACAATTTTTCATATCTCTGGTTGTTTACAACATAGAGTCACACCATTTGTTGTTGAGAGCCACAGACAAGTCAAGATGGTGCTTGGCACTTTGCCAAGAGGAGTGGTTTGAGAAGTAAAGCCAGCGAGCCATAAGCTGTGTGTAATTAAGATGATGAGGATTCCTTAATGACCAATTGATGTATCTGGATGATAATTGAAACAAGCTGTGTATAATCAGTTAAGTGTATATATACCTCTACTGTCTGACAATAAAGCGGCTCCCGCTCCCACTGTATGAACCTTCACAAGTTCCTTGTCACTCACCCCCCCGGTTATTTTGCTGCAGCCAGACTGCGGCAATTTGTGTCTTCATACGTGTTCTTAGGATAATGATGTTCATCTCATTCTACTGCCTTTCCTACTCTTGTGCCCCCTCCCTTCACCTCCCTTCCCTTTGCCCTATCTAGAGGTTGTCTATTCTTCCCATGCTCCCCTACATCCCCATTATGAATCAACATCTTTATATCAGAGAGAACATTAGGCATTTGGTTTGGGGGGATTGGCTTACTTCACTTTGCATCATCTTCTCTAACTCCATCCATTTACCTGCAAATGCCATGATTTTATTCTCTCTTACTGCTGAGTAATATCCCATTGTGTATATATACCACAGTTTCTTTATCTATTCATCTACTGAAGGGCATCTATGTTGGTTGTACAGTTTAGCGATTGTGAATTGCGCTGCTATAAACATTGATGTGGCTGTGTCCCTGTAGTATGCTATTTTTAAATCCTTTGGGTATAGACCAAAGAGGAGGATAGCTGGGTCAAATCACCATTTGACCCTTCCAGTTTTTTTTTTTTGTTGTTGTTGTTTTTTAATTCCATTGCCAGTTTTCCAAGGAATCTCCATACTGCTTTCCATATTGGCTGCACCAATTTGCAGTCCCACCAGCAATGTATGAGTGTGTTTCTTTTTATTTGCACTAACATTAACCAAGCCCATTCTGTCCTAGGCACTTCACACATTACTTAATTCCCATACCAATTGCAAAGCTTTTTATTCTTTAATTAGAAAAATATCGAAAAGATCCATGAGTGTGCTATGTAGATAAAGTCTGTTGACCTTTAAAATATAAAAGTAATACATGGACCTGGCTAGAAAACCTAAACTACAGAGAATACTACAGAAAAAAATGTAACCCTTCCTTCTCACACCAAACTCTCCTCTCACTCAAGCTAGTTTTTCACTTGCTAAGTCCTTCCCTTGTTGTTAGGCATATAATAGGATGCATACATCCACAGGTAAGTTTTTACTTATTAACACAAAATCGACCCTAACATGCACATTGTTCTACATCTTGCTTTCATCCATTTAATATTTTTAGACACAGTTTTCACATCAGCACATACGCCTCTATCTATTTTTAAGCTTTGCATAATACACCATACTGCAGACATACCATACATTTATTGAACTGCTCCCCTATTGTGGCACTTGAGTTGTTCCAAACTTTTTCTATTAGGTCGGCATTATTCATCCCATTTTATAAGGAGGGAAACTAGGGCTCAAAAAGGAACAGCAACTGAATTCTTTGATAGCACTCTGCTAAAAAGGTACCAAGATAGTGTTATGGGGCTGAGGTCATCTGAGAAACTGAGGCAGAATGAAGGTTATCTTTCAAACTCTGCTTCTTGCAATCAAATCAGAAAGATTTCAGACATGTTGCTTAGAGTAAAGGGAATCAGTTTATTAGAAGAGATGGGAAAGGGAAAGGGAGAGAGTGGGTCCTCTCAGAGAGGAGAAGGACCACAGGCCTCTCCTGCACTCAAATTTTACTGGGGATCGCAGAGAAGTTTACAGAGATTCCCACTCAGGTCGACCTTTTGACTCTTGACTGTCAGAAAGATGGTCTCAGACTTTCAAGTCTCCACTGTCACAACAACTCTCAGAGTTTATGTTTAGAAAGAATTATCCTTATCTCCCTGAGTTCCAAGATATGGTCTGTGAAAGGGTCACAAAAGTCTCCCCCTTTGTTCCCGAAAGCTCGGTCCCTGTCCCTGATGCCAATCCAATAAGGAGAACATGGTTTTGAGAAAAAAGTTTTATTGCTTTGCTAGCAAAGGAGAAACATAGGGTATTCCTGTCACAGAGGGTGTGATTTACCCCCTCAGGGAAAACAGAGGGCTTTTAAAGAAGCTATTCAAAGGCTATATTCCAGGTATTCCTGACAAGGGGTCCCAGGTGCTCCCTGATGGTGTGTTGAAATTCATTTGTTAATTTGGGAGATAGTCACTTCCTACTTCTTCTGGTGACATCTCCTTCCTGTGAAGAACAGACAACTGAAGGTAATCTTGTTCCTGCCCGTAGATTAGGGAGAGGGAGAGGGAAAAGTGGAAGAGAAAAACATATCAGTTTTAAAATAAGCAGCAAGGGGTATATTCAAAAGGTAAAGTGGATCACTGTAACACCTTCAGGGTAACCTGGGTTCCTCTTACTGATTTTATTTCAAGCCTGCATTTCTCCTGAAGATATGGGTAGTTTGCTGAGGAATGTGGCATAGCCTGTCCACTGGGGTAGGAGCTCAAGGTGTGAGTAGCGTCGTCTTCCAAGGCAGGATAGGGTTGGAGGGTATAAGCCAGGCAGGACTTCAGGTAAATTGCTTCTTGGAAAAGAAACCATGTGGGGATAAGCACAGTGGCCCATTATATAGAATTATTCCCTTTACCTTGTGTTCCCTCTACTGGCATCCATCTGTCTCCTATCAATAGCATCTAAATCCCTTTGCATAATTTCTAAGTCCTTACTTTTTTATTTATAGTTACTCTTTTACCAGCCAATTCAAGTCACTAGATGTGTAGAGGCAGACAGTGGACTCTTTTGGCTGATCAATGGATACCTGCCCCTCTAATACTTTTTCTTCTTTCATTGAGTCCAAAGAAAAGTGACTCTGAAACTAAGTGACTTGCCTAAAGCTACACTGTTAAAATAGCCTAAATGGTTTATGAACATGCTATTTGAGGAAGATTACCCTCATTTCTCTGTACTAAATTACAATTGACCTCCCCGCCCCCAGTATTACAAGAATTCTTCTCTTGGGGCGAAGGGAGAATGTGACTTCAACTCCTTCATTCAGGATAAAGAAGAGTGGAGAGAATGGAAGGGACAGGCATTTCCTCCCACATTTTTACTCAGGTGAAATTTGAGGAGACTCACTTTGCAATAATGGAGGCTTTAGTACTCATAGCTACTAACTATGCAACTATGTGGGGAGAGGGAGAGGAAGAGAAGATGAGAGGCCACCTAGTAATGAAGAAAATATTGAGACCTCAACTGTTGGGGTAATTTGGGGCCCCAAATTTACTAATTACACGGACAGAAGAGCATCTGTTCTCTGAGGGCCATAGGGGAGAAATGGGCCACAATAGGGCCACACAAGTTAACCCAGCCCCCAATACAGGATAATTTCACACTTTCCTGCAGGGGGTTAATGACTTTGTATGTGTGACTTTCCCAGAGAATAGATCCCCTGTTCCTGCAGCCTTCCGTTGCTATGCAAAGCTATTAAGCCTCTTGAATAATTCCAGGCAAGGTAAAGTGCCCTGCCTTCCAGACCTTTTGTAAAGTGTTGTGGTGCTGCATGTCCTTCTTTCCACAGAGCATTTCACCTTCTTCTGGTAAATAGCTACCCCTTCCGAAGACTTGTCTGGCAATCCCTCACAGCAAGGCCACTGGATGGCCAGCTGTACCAGCAGTTGCCATAACATTCACTGGCCTTTCTGTTCACACACCCCTGCTGGGCTCCCAGGCCTTCTGTGCAAACCAATAACACACATCACAGCACGAGCTTTTGCTCACCAAAGAAGTCAAAGGAACTGGGGTAGGAGCTCAAGGTGTAAGTAGTGTTGTCTTCCAGGGCAGGATAGGGTTGGTTGGTATAACAACTCCCGGGGATCCTAGTGAAGGATGAACTCTAATATATATTGACAAAAATTGAATAAATTCAGACAGTAAATGAATAATAAACTGAAGTGAAAACTGAAAGATCTACTCAGTGCTATAGAACTGCATCTTCTAAGAACCAAAGCAATTTCTAACTTGCAACCACCCTGAACAGATTGGATTCTCAAGTCAATTTGAATAGTCCCTTCTTCTCTCTAACAATAATAATCTTATACAATAATTACAGTTTTAGGATACTTTTGTCCATGCCATTCCATTTGATACTAAAAAAAAAATGTTTATGACATTTAACTCGCATTTATTTGACACTGCTTTATATTGTGAAAACATAACTCAGAATTTGCTCCAATAGATGGTCAGAGACCATCGATCACTATTCTAAAGTTTGCTCGGTTACTCCTCAGACCTCAGGGAAAATTACTTGCATGCTGGAACTATCAGAAAGTGCTTACCTCCTCTCCTTGCTCTAGGATTAGCTCCCTCCCAAGTAAGTACTGGAAAGAAGTGAGAAGATATTTTGCTTCAAACAGAGCTACATCCCTAAAGAGCTACAAATCCTTGTTTTATACAATCCGGGCCCCATCAGGGGTCTGAATAACACTCAAAAGCTGTTCTTGTTGAGAGCATCTACATTTGCCAAGAGCCCAAAGTGTAGACAGAAGACAACTGAACAGTGCCAAGGAGGATGTTGAGTGGAATGAGTGAACTGCGAACCTGGGACAAATAACACATTACTTGAGTACAAAAGCTGAGAGTTTTAAAGACATATGGTCCTTGCTGTCAGATCTTTATGACTTATCCACTGGGGAGTTTGTCTGTTTAGATGTGCAGTTTACTCATTGTCTTTCCATTTATATTTGGTTTATGTTTAGGGGGCTTAAGGCCTATGTATTTATATGGTTGGCAAATCTCCCTTTTGGGTGTCTGTTTTTATTCTTCAACCTAAAATACTTCTAAAGACCTTCCCATTTTAAGTTCCACACTAAAATCAGTGGCTAAATGAAAGCATCTTTTTAGCAATTGTGTGTCTCTGATTTATGCTGGGGCTCATCCATTTCATGTTTTAAAATTGGACTTGGTAAATGTGGCCCATAAATTGAGGGAAAGGGGAGAAGCATCCAGATGTATAGCCAGATATCTATTCTAAAATAGTACAGCAGGTTTTGCAAATGTCCCCAGATGGCCTTCGTAATCTAAATTGCAGATAAGAAAATCACACTGGATTATTAGAAACAAAAGTTTTACCTTTAAGGTAAAAGGAAGATGTTCTTTCAAGCTTAAAAATATAACTAATAGATCCCATCTGCAAATCCAACTCTCCAGAGGGGGTCTCAGGGGCAGCCATTTTGCCCTGCCAAGGACTCAGGGCAGTTTTAGCTGGAGAAGGAGAAAATAAACATTAGCATAGACAAGTAGATGATAGAGTTCAGATATGTCTGCCCAGCACCCAAAATATTCTGAAAGTGAAAAACAACTCAAGGTGAATTGACATCTTCATCATTTAACCCAAAGTTTCTAAATGGTCATCCTCATCCTATAATTACTTATTTGCACTTCAATATTTGTGGCTGATTTTGATGTAGGAAGAGCTCAATCTACTTTGTCTCTCATTAAAAAAAAAAAAAAAAAACGCTTTGTATATTTTAGTGAAAATGTCAGGGTTTTCCTAATCAAGGAATCACATCTTCTCCCAATTTATTTTTCTCATTGGTTTTTGCAGTTCCAACATACTTATTTTCTCAGGATGGTATGTTGATTATTCGATGTTGTGTATTTTTTTTACATGTAGAATTTACCCCTCCCGCTAACATTATCTAGCTAGACACTGTCTATGAATGAATGCTTCACATTCTCTTAAAACACCACTGGGAGTCATGAATCTTGTCTGTACAGAACTGCAAAGGTATCCCTGTTGTCTGGACCTCAACCTTTTACTGCCTCCGTCTCTTGGGGTGTTGAGGAAACCACTGTGTTGTGAACACATTCCTGGACAACAGAACGTACATTGTTCCACGGCTTCCAGAATCAGCTTTGGGTGTTGCTACAGAATCTTCACCCCATGTCTGCAGCTGCTCCCTTCTGACAATCACTTCCACATGCCCGTCTCAGTGCCGGGAGTTAAAGGACTTCAAGTGCAGTCTGGCCACACACATTGAAAAACACCCTCTCACGCTAGAGTGGCATTAAGAATGTTTTATGGTATTTACTTAAAAGCTAGATTTTCACAGAGCTCTTCAGTCTGGGCAAATCCTAATGTTGCTTTGGTTGAAATAATGGCATCTTGTAGCAAAAGAACTTTACCGCTTGTTCCAGGGGACTAGTGAGAAGCGCTGTCCTCAAGAGATAAACCTGCCCTGTGTTTTCAGCAAAGCTGTTGTCTGCAGCCCCTCTGTACCTGTGGAGGGAATCTGACTTCAAGCAAGGGCAGAGATTTCACCCCAGGAGTTACTGATTCCTGACTTTCTCGGGGATACTAATAATGTCCCTGGTGAGCTAAAAATATTGATATGCAGCAGGTTTCACAAAAATATTCATAGCAGCTCAGTTCCTGATACTGCAGCACATTTGCCAGGAACATCATAACCTCGGTTCTGTTGCCTTCAAGGCCTCTTTCAAAGGCGAGTCTGATCTACCATGAAACAAAGGAGATGTAGATTACAAAGGGAGGCAAGAAAATTACTCCCTGGCAAGTCAGGGAGACAGACTTTTGAACCACACATACCTTGTTTGATTTTCTTTTTCTCTATTTTTACAGGACATTTCCAAATGAATTTTAAATAGGTAGAAATAAGATGTTGGTTTCCCTGTAATCTCAGCAGCTCAGGAGGCTGAGGCAGAAGGATTGTGGGTTCAAAACCAGCCTCAGCAAAAGTGAGGTGCTAAGCAACTCAGTGAGACTCTGCCTCTAAATAAAATACAAAATAGGGATGGGGATGAGACTCAGTGGTCGAGTGCCCCTGAGTTCAATCCTTGGCATCCCCCGCTCCAAAAGATATTGGTTTCCATGGATATGTATTATTTCAAGCAAACATAATTAATGAAAAGAGAAGTGTACATGAAAATGGTGTGAATTCATTTGCAAATGAATCTTGACTGCTTCACCATGGATTTTATAAACGTTCTCAAAAGGCAGTTACTGTCATTATATTTAAAATTTTATTAGATTAACCAAAATTGCCAAACATGTTTTAAATCTATCTAGCATCCAAAGTGAGACATAACTATTTAGAGAAGCATGTTTTACTGTTATTAATACTAAGAAAGAAAGCAAAATGAATGACTGAAGCACAGAATAATACTTGTTTTTAAGAACTGATATCATAAACTGGGTGCAGTGGCACACCCCTATAATCTCAGCTATTCTGGAGTCTGAGACAGGAAGATTGCAAGTTTGAGGCCAGCCTGGGCAACTGAGGAAGACTGTGGATCAAAATAAAATAATAAAAAGGGCAGGATATAGCTCAGTGTTAAAGTGTTCCTGAGTTCAATTGCCAGTACTATGAAAAAAAAATATGGTATCACAGTCTTATGTGATTGGACCCCTATCCTACACAGGACCTTATATTTAAGCACTATGAAGAAGTTGCTTGCAAGAGGCACCCACTGGCTTCTGGGCAGGCACAATGACAGAATACTGAGGTAATAAGTTAATGATTTTTTCCCATATCATGAAGCAAGTTAGTTACTATCTGGCTTTCAATCATATTACAGTACCACAGTCCTTTGCAAACATTTCTTCAATTCTTTTTTTTTTTTAAATCATTTCTCTTTATCTGATTCTTGGTTAGCCTGTAGCCATAGCAAACCTTTGCGCTATAACCATAAAGATGGTGAAAAAGGAGAGTCCTAAATGTTTGGAAAGTACAGGTATTGATGAAAAGGATAGACTAGCCAAAACTCAGTGAAACTATGAAAAAAAATTATAAGGCATCTTTAAAATAAAAGGGGAATTTTAAATATTGATATACTCTTAATAAGTCAGGTCACTTCCTGTTCCTTGACATGCCATGCAAACCAGTTTGTTTGTTCATGTTTTAGTCAACCACCTGAGACCAGACTGATTTTTAGGTTAAACTTTGTATGGTATGTAGTTTGCTTGAGCTATTTTTTTCCCTAGAACTCCTGGGCAGCTAAATTGAGAAAAATGTGATTCTTCGGCTCCTTTTTTCCCCCATACTAAGTCATAACTCTGTATGTGTGTATTATAAGAGATTGAATCCAGGGGTGCTCTGCCACTGTACTATATCCCCAATGCTTTTTCATTTTCTTTTGAGATAGGGGCACCCTAAGTTGCTGAGGCTGGCCTTGAACTTCTGATCCTCTTGCCTCTGCCTACTGAGTTTCTGGGAGTACTGGCATGTGTCACTGGGCCCAACTAAATCATAACTTTAAGCAAGAGAATTTAGTGATCTGTGAACTTGGGTCAGCTGCTAAGGACATATTAGCAAGGCCCAGAGTTTCTTTGACTTTTCTAATCAACCTGCATTTCTGTTTGAGAGGGCAAAAATGAGACAAAGATTTGTCTCTTCCCAAGTCACATTCCATTTAGGGAGAACTTCTCACGCCATAATGTCAAATGTCATTACGTTTGACATACATAATTGCATTAAGTTACCATGATGATCTCTAATGAGACATCGAATTTCCTCCCCAAAAATCAGTCACCAAAGCACATTTTCTTCTGATGAATTAATTAATAAAATACGAGGCTCCTTATGCAAAATATATGCCAGTGATTCCCAAGTGTGCCGATGCCCTAACTACTCTGAATAAAAAAGCTGAAACTTAAGGTTGATGTCGTAATGAGCCCTGGGATTCATGCTGATGCAGACAATTTCACGAACCTTCTCTGACAGAACAGAAGTGCAGGCTGTGCTAGAAGCAGGATAAACAGCATGGCCAGACCACTGCCAGTAGGGGCTGTCCAAGCTGACACTGGAGAGGAATCACTCATCCTCCCTAGTTATGTTCTGTTGACTACAACATGTGCCTGCCAACATTGCTGTCTGGTTAGTGTTGACCCACTTCTTTGAAGACAGCAATTGCAAAAGGTTATATGGGGAGAGCTAAATATACATAGATGTGTGTGTGTTTCCCTGGAATATACTCTAAATGATTGCAAAAGACCTATACATGTAAATTTCCCATGACACAAGATGAAATAGCCTAAAATATTTTTTTGCTCACCATTACCCTGGAGCAGAATTAGAAACCGTTTCTTCCAAAATGTTCTGCAATGTAACAATTGGATCTTGGGGAAACAACAACCACACAGTAGCAATGAGGTGCTCAGAGTCAATGCGCACAGCCTTGAAGCCCCAGCCTTGAATGCCTGAAGCACAGAATAATACTTGTTTTTAAGAACTGATATCATAAACTGGGTGCAGTGGCACACCCCTATAATCTCAGCTACTCTGGAGTCTGAGACAGGAAGATTGCAAGTTTGAGGCCAGCCTGGGCAACTGAGGAAGATTGTGGATCAAAATAAAATAATAAAAAGGGCAGGATATAGTTCAGTGTTAAAGTGCTCCTGGGTTCAATTGCCAGTACTATGTTTCTACCTGGGGACACCAGTGTGCTTTCTAGCTGTGCTGAGCAGAGTTCCCATGTGGACACCAAAATCTGTGGACAGAGGTGACTGCCCAGACTCCAATTCTCATCTTTTGACAAAGAAGACATTTTTGGAGTAAAAGAAGTTCTGGCGTCCATCAGACTTAGTGGAATTACACAGCAGATGGAGAGAAACTCTCCAAATTTCCTGAAGTTTTGATTTCATCCAGTTCTTTGGAGAGTCTTCAGAGGTCTCCCACATAGACCTCCCAGGCCTCAGGAGTCCTCTTGTAGCACCTATCAATGTCAATATTGGTTGTGAAATGAACACCCAGAGCCTGCATTATTTTGCATCAGAGATGACTAATACATACTGGCTGAGTCATTGTTTCTGCCTTTCCAGTGCTCTCTCCAGAAAGCATCTCATAATGGATCATCTTAGAACTCATTGCTTACTGAAATATTATTTATGTAATCACTTGGGTGGTGAGCAATGTCCTATAGTATTCCATGATCACAACACTTAGGGAGCAGCCTTCACCTTTACTAATGCTACCACTTGTACAACATAAGGTGCTGTTCTATTTTTCTATTGTTTATTTTTGTGTTTAGAGTATGAGAGTTTGTTGTCATCTTGTTTTTTTATTTTTTGGGGGGGAGGAACCAAGCCATAAGGATGTTAAATAATTTTAATTTTTCAAAATTCATGTAGCCTATGAACTTGCAGCCTGTGCTTCCTGTTCATTGAGTCACATTATCTTGGTTAAAAATTGAGTAGGTTGTATTAAATTTAAATAAAGGGGAACATTTTCCAGAAAGACAGTGTAGAGTATATTTATGTATTTATGAGGTTCAAGACATGCTACCCCAAAATGTGGCACCATGACACTAGAGAAAACAGCATAAGTGAAAGATCTGTCACCTTCTCTTGCTCTTCTCCCATGAAGCATGTCATAAAACCCAGGACAGGTTTTCCTACCTTCCTCTGAAACAAGTCAAAGGCCCTCATTTGAGTAGTGCCCTTCCTATACCCTGAGGAATAAAGCATCCTTATTTCTGAAGACTAATGGTCACAGAGGAGACAGAGGAGAATCTAAACAAACAGGCCTTACTAACCCCCACACCTCCCAACTTGTCACTATTTTGTTCTCCAATCATTTACTTTATGTAAGTCCCTATGAATGAGATACTATCCCCTTTTTGAAATCATGGCCTTCAACAGAGGGCTAGATATGTAACAATGTTCAGTGGTCACACAACTTGATAGGGCTGAAGTTCTGGTGCCTCTTTCCTCCCTCACACATGCTACTCCCTCTGTTTGGAACCTCCCTGCTACCCCATTCTAAGCCTAGCCGGCTCTTTTTTGCCTTCAGGCACCATTTGTGGAATATCCTCTCAGAGGACAGTCACTAGGTCATTCTTAGTCATCTTACACATTGGTGGTGCCTGATATTTGTACTGTGTGTCAGCATGTCCTTTTCTCCTGACCCTTCCACCAGCCCTGGATATGAACTCCTCATGTGCCTGGAGTATAGCATGTGGTCAGTAAGCATTTGCCAATTGAATGACCCAGAATCCAAAACTTACATTGGCTACAGGAGAAGAAAAGTACCTTTCCTCATCCATCACTAGGTTTATAGTTGGGGTCCCTATTAACAAGAGGGCAGGGCTTCCTAATCCTTGGCTGACAATACCATGCTGCCTATGGCCCACAATAGCAGGAGGGAGGTCAAGGAAAAATGTTCTAACTTAAGATCAGCAGAAAAGAAAGCAAATGAACTTTGAGGTCAAAGAAAGTGTTTTAATATACAACATTACATATTTGCCTTTATATGTGCATGATCATTAAATCTAATTTTTAACATTATCTTATGTAGGAGAGGCCCCCTATGGAAAAGCCCCTAGGGTCCCACAAAATCTAGATCTGTTTGAGGAAAGGGGTTTTGCTTTATGCACTCATGATCTTCCTCACTACAGACATCTGAGGCTTTTGGCCCTTCCTCACCTGCTTTATGGTGCATCTTCTTATTCTGTCTTATGCTCCTGGCTTGTCCCCAGCTCTGCTTTTCCTTAGATCACACAGCCAAGATTTTTAATCCAATTTCCCAGTTCTTTCACTTTCTCAAGGTCAGAGATTTGGGAAATCCCTCTTGAAGGGTTGTCCACAGCAGGTCAGCCATAGCATTTAAGTACAGGAGCACTGTGCTAATTTATCACCAAGTTATTTTCCTTTTTTTTAATATTTATTTTTAGTTGTGGTTGGACACAATACATTTATTTCATTTATTTTTATGTGGTGCTGAGGATGGAATCCAGGGCGCTAGGTGAGTGCTCTACCAGTGAGCCACAACCCAGCCCTATCACCAAGTCATTTTCATGGGAAATCCCCACAGACCCTGTCCCCTGGCAGTCTGGGAACTAAATGCAAGAAACAGCAGGCTTTGATTTTCAGGATTGTGTTTCAACAAAGAGGAGTAGTGTTCTTGGTCCTAAGGATTTACAAATTGTTAAAGTCATTAGCAATGAGAAATGCTACAACCCCTTCAATGGGTTTGTTTCTTGGCTTGATGTTTTGCCTTCCTTTAGCTTCCTAAGAAGAGTCTGATCTGTCTAAAAATGTACCAAATACATAAATGGGTCTATATTCCAGCAAAATAATTGAAATCAGGAAAAACTCCCTTTAGAAACTAAACCCTTCATTATAATGACTCCCAGATGAAATATAAACTAGCTAAGAAAATCATACCCCTGGCATCCCTGAGGCTTCCTCAGCTCTCAAACCTCAGCTCTGACACCTCCCAGCAAAACTGGATCTCAGGGTAGCACTCACTGAGAGTTGAGGCTAGCTTGCCTCTTTACCTAGTCCAGAAGAATTTACATTTTAATTGGGACTAACAGGATGGTATGCACCAGGAAGTAAGTAAAAGTCACCTACTTAGGAATGACTGTGCCCATCCCTAAGCTGAAATTATTATTTTACCTTTTAAAAATTGATATTTAATTACATGAGAAACACATTTTCCTTTTCACATTAAAACAAGATAGATAAGGCTAAAATCCCTCTTAGCTCATTCCTGCTCACTCCTGATATCCTGGGGATATTGGTATGGCTTAGAATGCATCTTTCAGAACTTACTGTTTTCATTTGCACCCAAACATATGTAACCACAGGAAAAAGATACAGTATTGCTGGGTGATTATCTTTTGTATCATTGAAATGAAAACTACTTCTATACATTTTACACTTTTTTCTCCACCATGTTAGAACTTACTTTGAACCTCATTATTTTTTATCTATTTTTACTACACACATATTAGCAGCTTTGTAGCCATTCCATGTTGATGGGTTTGAAATCTTTTCCTACAGGTGAGAGCCTTTCTCAGTGTTCTTCCTAAATGAGGAAGCTGGCTACAATTATGGCACAGGAAGAATCTAATTAATACAGTTGAAATTTAAGATTAGAGGATAAGACTTCAAGGTCTATATTTTGCAAAAGCAACAAAGTCTCAAGAAAAGATTCTCCTTCCATTTGTTGTTAAAAGCCAATGTGGGGGATACCATGTATATTTACAAAGGAAGATTGTAAACAGAAAATCTCTAAAGAGAAAATAAATTGCTATGGGCTGAGGAGGAGAGGCTGAGATAAGAGCCCTTCTAAATCAGTGAGAATACTAATGGGAAAGTCACACTTTCGAGTTTTATGGGGCCTGGGCTTTGTTTTTGCCCCCACCCACCACCATGTCCCCAACCAATCATTCCTCATTTGAGAGAACAATGCCCCTAAGTGATTTCCAATATTCACACAGATTGATAGACCAGACCCTCCATTAACTTATCCTGAGCGTCCGTTTGTCTCCTTTGTGTTAAACTTAATTAATTCCATTAGGTGGTGGTGGACTATACGGGAACACATGCACAAGCCATGTGTACAAGGCCCAGCAAATGCAAAGTCAGGTTTCTGCTCCTGGTGTGTGTGATACCTCAGGTGTTCTCACTGTGAGGTCATTCTCAGTTCACCTTGCCTGACCTCTGAGTGCTTCCAAAGAAGGAATAGAAAATTCCAAATAAAACAAGTAGTGATGGATCCCAGAAAAAAAAAGGTGAGGGGATGACCAAGCAGTGGGCCTGAAGACAGGAAGAGGCCAATCCTGGATCCTTTGTCCCAGTCATTTTGTTTGAGTTTGAGCTGGGCCACTTATTTGCTTCCACCACCTCAGGTGCAAAAAAAAAAAAAAAATGTTTTTATATTTTTGTTTATGTTTTTGGTACTGGGAATTGAACCCAGGGACGCTTTACCACTGAGTTGCATCCTCAGCCCTTTTCTTTTCTTTTTCAAATTTTGAGACAGGGCCTCAATAAGTTGAGGCTGCCCTCGAACATGCAATCCTCCTGCCTTAGCCTTCCTAGTTCTGAAGACTATAATCATGTGCCATCACATCCAGGTATTACATATCTTCTTTGTGCTAAAATTACCATTCAATTTTTTTTTCATGTGCAAAGTAGAGATAGAAATTGTTTTAATAGGATTTTGAAGACAAAGATAATTTATGTAGAGTGCTAATCTGGGATATCATTGGTACACAGAAAACAATAGATGTTTTCTTTTACCAACCTAAATAAAACAATTGATATTGTTTAGATATATAGAGATGCTATAAGAAATCAAACATGCCCAGAAGTGTGTGGGCAAGGCAAACTTTTACTCCTGCCAGAGGGTAGGTACCAGAATCTGGCTAGCAAGTGGGCTTGGGAGAGCAATTCAACTGTTTTTATCCCAGAGGCATCACTGCCCTTCACCCCATTGGAGGAACTCAGAGGTACAACCTACACAATTGGCTAACTTTAAAAATGAGGTGGGCAAAAGGAAGGGCTGTAATTAAGTGGCAGCAATTGGATCCAATTAAGGCTGAATACTATATTCTGAAAATGTGTCACCGGACTTTGTATTTCTTATCGTATTAAGCCACAAAATTTCTGGTATTTGGATAGGTAATTGATTTTATGGTAAGTATATACAGAAAGTCTGGACAGTATTTACTAGGAGGAGCTGGATACCAACCTCACATGCCTTGACTCAATCACTATTTAACATGGGTCTACAATTCCAGAACCCTAGAACTCAACTTTCAGAATTTGAGGTTGGCTGAAAACTGCTGTTTAATATAGCAATACTTTTACCCTGTGTTCAGACCCCAATTCTCCAGTCTTCCTCATCCCAGGCCCATTTAGCTCTGAACACAGTCTTGAGAGCAAGACAGATTCTCCAGCCAGCATTTGAGCTACACACATTGACCAATCTGCTTTCTCATGATAGGACTAAATTCCTATAAGAGTGGTCAGCATAGAGTTCAAAAAGAAAGTGAATGGCCTATTGGTCTGCCTTAGCCATGAGCATCCTTGACTTCCATTTGCTGTCCTCTCCCACAAACCCTACCGTCCCTGAGGGCAGACCAGAGTGCCTGTTTCTGTGTTTTCAAACAGTCCCACTAAAGTTTCTCCTTCAAGAACAAAATTTGAAGTTGGTCAAGAAACAGCAAATATCGTTTACCACTAGAGATAACTCAAATGTCAGAGTCCTCTCTGTATTCTTACTCCCTGACCACACCAGACAGCCTGTGTTTACCAAGTTTCTCTCCCCTTGAATCAGGGGAAATAGCATGTGCTCCTGGGTGTTGGATTTATAAAGAGCTATGAAATCCCTGAAGTTGAGTTGTTTGAAGTACAGCTCTCAGGTCACAAAAGACCACCTTGGAGAGGGAGGGGCTAAGGCTGAATGCAGCTCTAACATTTCACAATAAAGTTGGAGTTACAATCATACACACATAGACCTTTCCCTAGAAGTTCCAGCCAACACAGCCCTCTAAGATCAGAAAATAAGGACCCCCTTTCCTTTTTTCTTTCTCATGAACAGTGTAGGATTATACCACCAACTGTTTTCTTCTTTTTGGTTTTTGTTTAGAGGCTCTTTGGCTGCATAACACAGAGAGGACTGGAAGTATAATTTCTTTTTTTTTTTTTTGGGGGTCTAAAGTTTTTTATTGGAAGTTAAAAAAAATAATACTGCAACATTAATTATTTTAATTAACATAAAGCTATTGGAGTTTCTTTTTTTAATTTTTTATTGTTGGTTGTTCAAAACATTACAAATTTCTTGATATATCATATTTTACACTTTGATTCAAGTGGGTTATGAACTCCCATTTTTACCCCATATACAGATTGCAGAATCACATCAGTTACACATCCATTGATTTACATATTGCCATACTAGTGTCTGTTGTGTTCTGCTGCCTTTCCTATCCTCTACTATCCCCCCTCCCCTCCCCTCCCCTCCCCTCTTCTCTCTCTACCCTCTCTACTGTCATTCATTTCTCCCCCTTGTATTATTTTTCCCTTTCCCCTCACTTCCTCTTGTATGTACTTTTGTATAACCCTGAGGGTCTCCTTCCATTTCCATGCAATTTCCCTTCTCTCTCCCTTTCCCTCCCACCTCTCATCCCTGTTTAATGTTAATCTTCTTCTCCTGCTCTTCGTCCCTACTGTGTTCTTAGTTACTCTCCTTATATCAAAGAAGACATTTGGCATTTGTTTTTTAGGGATTGGCTAGCTTCACTTAGCATAATCTGCTCTAATGCCATCCATTTCCCTGTAAATTCTATGATTTTGTCATTTTTTAATGCAGAGTAATACTCCATTGTGTATAAATGCCACATTTTTTTTTATCCATTCGTCTATTGAAGGGCATCTAGGTTGGTTCCACAGTCTTGCTATTGTGAATTGTGCTGCTATGAACATCTATGTAGCAGTGTCCCTGTAGCATGCTCTTTTTAGGTCTTTAGGGAATAGACCGAGAATGGGAATAGCTGGGTCAAATGGTGGCTCCATTCCCAGCTTTCCAAGAAATCTCCATACTGCTTTCCAAATTGGCTGCACCAATTTGCAGTCCCACCAGCAATGTACAAGTGTACCCTTTTCCCCACATCCTCGCCAGCACTTGTTGTTGTTTGACTTCATAATGGCTGCCAATCTTACTGGAGTGAGATGGTATCTTAGGGTGGTTTTGATTTGCATTTCTCTGACAGCTAGAGATGTTGAGCATTTTTTCATGTACTTGTTGATTGACTGTATGTCCTCCTCTGAGAAGTGTCTGTTCAGGTCCTTGGCCCATTTGTTGATTGGGTTGTTTGTTCTCTTATTGTCTAATTTTTTGAGTTCTTTGTATACTCTGGATATTAGGGCTCTATCTGAAGTGTGAGGAGTAAAGATTTGTTCCCAGGATGTAGGCTCCCTATTTACCTCTCTTATTGTTTCTTTTGCTGAGAAAAAACTTTTTAGTTTGAGTAAGTCCCATTTGTTGATTCTAGTTATTAACTTTTGTGCTATGGGTGTCCTATTGAGGAATTTGGAGCCTGACCCCACAGTATGTAGATCGTAGCCAACTTTTTCCTCTATCAGACGGCGTGTCTCTGATTTGATATCAAGCTCCTTGATCCACTTTTAATTAACTTTTGTGCATGGCGAAAGAAAGGGATTCAGTTTTATTTTGTTGCATATGGATTTCCAGTTTTCCCAGCACCATTTGTTGAAGATGCTATCCTTCTTCCATTGCATGCTTTTAGCCCCTTTATCAAATATAAGATAGTTGTAGTTTTGTGGATTGGTTTCTGTGTCCTCTATTCTGTACCATTGGTCCACCCGCCTGTTTTGGTACCAGTACCATGCTGTTTTTGTTACTATTGCTCTGTAGTATAGTTTGAAGTCTGGTATCGCTATACCGCCTGATTCACACTTCCTGCTTAGCATTGTTTTTGCTATTCTGGGTCTTTTATTTTTCCATATGAATTTCATGATTGCTTTCTCTATTTCTACAAGAAATGCCGTTGGGATTTTGATTGGCATTGCATTAAACCTATAGAGAACTTTTGGTAATATCGCCATTTTGATGATGTTAGTTCTGCCTATCCATGAACAGGGTATATTTTTCCATCTTCTAAGATCTTCTTCTATTTCTCTCTTTAGGGTTCTGTAGTTTTCATTGTATAAGTCTTTCACCTCTTTTGTTAGGTTGATTCCCAAGTATTTTATTTTTTTTGAGGATATTTTGAATGGAGTGGTTGTCCTCATTTCCATTTCAGAGGATTTGTCGCTGATATACAGGAATGCCTTTGATTTATGCGTGTTGATTTTATATCCTGCCACTTTGCTGAATTCATTTATTAGCTCTAATAGTTTCTTTGTAGACCCTTTTGGGTCTGCTAGATATAGAATCATATCATCTGCAAATAGTGATAATTTAATTTCTTCTTTTCCTATTTTTATGCCTTTAATTTCTTTAGTCTGTCTAATTGCTCTGGCCAGTGTTTCGAGAACTATGTTGAACAGAAGTGGAGAGAGAGGGCATCCCTGTCTTGTTCCAGATTTTAGAGGGAATGCCTTCAATTTTTCTGTCAAGGCATTTCTGCTGCATCCCTTGGCTTCTAGGGGCCAGCAGTGTTGCTCATTATGCTCTTAAGAGTGTGGGCCAGAGAGGCAGAGGCAAGCACAGTCACCTAACCACACAATCTCTCCACGTGGCCTCCTCTGTGCAACCAAGAGACTTCATAGTCCCTACTCGGCCTCAGCAGAGGATGGCTGAGGAGTCCAGAAAGCAAGCCTGGGGACCTGGATCCCAGGCACTACATTGACAGAGGAGAATTTGGTTCATGCCTCAAGACTCTATTCTCCAAATGTACAAAGGTGACTCTTCTTTAAGCACCTGCTTTGCTGTGCTAGCATTGACAATTATGTTACTCCCACAGTGAGTCCACAGCATTTTGCCATTATGTGATGGCTGAGGTTGTTTTTGGAAATGCTCTTTTTTTTCAGTGCTTAGGACTGAAACCAGGACATCATACATGTTAAGTGAGCACTCTACCTTGAGCTACACCCCCAGCCCCCAGTGAGGTTTGAGAATGCAGTAAACAGAGCAAATGCTCTCCTTTTTTTAGGGGGGGGAGGGGCGGTAAGTCCTGAAAATAATCCTTCACAGATATTGAGTGACAACCATACTTTAGTGTATGGTATATATTTGCTTTGTACTTCTCTACAACCTAAAACCTTATTTGTCAAGTTAAACAGCAAGAGAGAGGCCCCCAATTATGTCTTCCAAATATTACACAACTGCATTATACTGGTAAAGCCAGACTCAAACCCCACCTGCAGTCCAGAAACACATAGAAGAATATGGAATATGGAAATGTACACTGAATGACAAGTGAGCACAATAAACACAGAACAATGCATTACACTTGCTGTCCCCAACTTTGGTGCCAAAGGCAAATAATACTGGCTTTGTGGGTAACATGCAAACACACCACCAATTTTCTTTCCCATTGTAGCAATTTATCCCCACTGAACTTGCACTGTAGCTTCTAATATGTGCCCCTGTTTGCTGATCTACATTACCCACCTTGTACCCGACATATTGGTGTTTGCCACTCCTTGCTATAACCTAACGGTAATGAAACAATTTAGAAGGTATCTGTATATGAGGTGGGAAAGTTTGGAGGCAATGAAAGTTTTAATGGTAATCACATATTCAACTGAACAAAATTTACCAGGCTCAAAACACTTAGCTAAGAACTGGAAGGGAGAAAAATGAAGGTGCTTTTGTATGAAAGAATTGCTGTTGTGGTCAGTGCCAATAATGTAAACACAAACCGCTCTATCACAAGACAGAGTACTGCCTTACCACAGGTCATGAAAATTAAATCCAATGGTGGAATGGGGCTTTGCAAAGTACAATAAAAATACAAAGTATTATTATTTTTATTATAAACATGTTGTATCATATTTGTTAACAATGCAACTAAGACTAAAAATTTGAATTTTATATTTTATTACATAATTTAAAAATGTAAATGTCACTACTTTGAAAACAATATCACACACCTCTTTTGTGCATGCATGTGTGTGTGTGTGTGTGTGTGTGTGCATGCACATGTGTGTATATATGTGTGCTGGTGATTAAACCAAGGGTCTCACACAGGCTAGGAAAGCACTTTACCATTGAGTCACACCCATAGCCTTTATACCATTCATCCACCGAAATTTTATAAACAAAAAAGAATCCATCCATCATCCTGACAATTGTCATCCTTATTTGGTAAACTTACTTTGTAAGCACTCACTACACCCTTCATAATTGCCAGCATTAGACTTGTTTTTAAAAAGCCCCTTTTCTCTTGGAATTAAAATGTTATTTATAAATGTCCACCCACAAGAATCCTACAATAGCTTACATGAAATTTGACTGGCAGAAAATAATATTCAACTACTTATAGGCAAAGAAAATCCTGACTGAGTAAAATATCTGGCTACATTCTTTCTGCTCTTCCTAGCTTATATTTTATCTCTAAGACAATAATACCTGCTTGGTGGGGAACATGCAAACACAGCACCAATTTTCTTTCCCATTGGGTAGGTATTATTTTCCAAAAGAAAATAGCCCTGCAAAAAAATTGTCCAGCTGAGACTTTGAAACCTAAAGGCAGATATTAAGTACCCATTAAGAGATAGCCAGAGTGATGGGATCGTGGAAGTTATCTATTTCAGTGTCCTTACCTTACACAGAATTTCTGACAGACTCAAACTTCACTTGTTCACTTCAATGCATGAGGAACTCATTGCCACATGAGGTTCTTGGGTTAACCCATTATGTCCCATTATCCCATTTATGGAATACCTATAAAAATTTAAGTTGAGCAAGATATATATCTCTCATTGTAACTCTGAAATACATATTTATGTTTTTAGAGGTTTTTTTTCTTTTAAGAAAATAGGTAAGTGGTTAGTGATAATACTCATTAATATTACCAATAATAATAAATTATAAAATAAACTCTAGGTTATGATTTCCAACCTATTTTAATGCATTGGTGTCAATGTCATTAAAATATTAACAGAATTCAAAACTTGGGACTTCATGGGTTAAATAGTCAGCCATCTCCTCTTGATACAAAGGGCTCCTGTTGAAGGAATCAATCTCCTTTTGACTTACTGCTCTCTGGACTTGGAGAGAACAGAGATCCTTCCTTTTCCCTTGCAGCCAGGTAGATAAATTAAAAAGAATTTAGTGGATGGATTGGTCCTGAGGCATTGTGGCCACCATGATGAACTGGAAAGTCTATGCCATTGATGGAAAAAGGGTCTGCAGCTCCCAGAGGTAAAAATGAAAATCTAGAATTGCTACAATTTTTTTTTAATTGGGAAAAGTTCTTATAAAAAGAAATCAAATAACAAAAATCACAACTATTATATTAACTGAAACATATCTATATAAACATTTATTCAGATACCAGAGACAATTATAATGATTATTCTTCCCTAATTCAGAGTCTCATTTTCTTTGTGATCATCCTAAAATTGCTTTACAGTTGCTTGCAGACCATAATTTCCTGGATCCTGACTAAAGGCAGTGGCCCAGGCTCTGGCTTAGGCAAGGCTGTCAGGAAATCCTAGCTCTGCATTTATCAATTGTTCAACCTGGAGCTAGTTTCTAAGTACCCTAAGCCTCGTTTTCTCTTCTTTGAAAGACTAAACACTCACCTCTTAGAGCCCCGGTGAGAATTAAATTAGTCAATGCATGCAAAGTGCTTAGCAGAGTGCCTGGCCTATGCAAAGTACCACTAAGACATGCTTGAAGAGTCCTTGCTATGCTTCTCCTCACATTCTGGTTTGTATGTGCTTATTTTAAAAATGATTGTCCCGGGCTGGGGATGTGGCTCAAGCAGTAACGCACTTGCCTGGCATGCGTGGGGTGCTGGGTTCGATCCTC
This sequence comes from Marmota monax, assembly GCF_021218885.2. Classification (NCBI taxonomy): domain Eukaryota; kingdom Metazoa; phylum Chordata; class Mammalia; order Rodentia; family Sciuridae; genus Marmota; species Marmota monax. The sequence goes on from NW_026694162.1 coordinate 1,858,750, forward strand.
AGCACCACATAAAAATAAAATAAAGATATTATGTCCACCGAAAACTGAAAGATAAAAAATTCTCTCTCTCTCACTTCTCTCTCTCTCTCTCTCTCTCTCTCTCTCTCTCTCTCTCTCTCTCTCTCTCTCCTTAAAAGACAAAAATAAAAAAATATATATATTTAGAAATGTTAATAATGAGAGGCTTTAAAGTTCATATTATAAAGTCACAAAGAAATATAAAATCTTCATTTAATATACCATTAAAATGATGTCTCTGTGCAAATCACAGTAATATGTTAAAATTGGTTCAAATAAACACCTTCTTCATACAGCTATTGAGATATATATATTACCGTCTGTAAACTCTTTTCTATGATATGATGTCTACAGATAGACATAATATAAAGTGCCAAAAGAAAAAAAAATTAAATCCACTCAGATTAGTGTAAAATTCTTTAACATCAGGTGGTCTCAATAAAACAATATATAAAAAAAAAAGAAAAAAAAAGACAAAAATCAAAATCAGACCTGCTTCCTCCTGCCTGGAGGTCTTGATTAGCGACTCCACAGCCATACTCTCCACTACCCCTGTTTCATGGACCTTCTTGCAGGATGAGAGAGAGCCCATGCAGGACACCAGAAATAAAAATGATTGTCCCAAGGCAAAACTATTCCTGATTTTTCTTTTCTGTTTTTTAGAACATCAGGATATGACTGACCAGGTACTTAATAACATTACCATGCAGGTCCTCTATTAAATTAGTGTGAGGCTTGTTTTCAAAACTGCATCACATTGTTAACTCAGGTTAAGCTCATGATCAGCTAAAATCCTCAGCAGCTTTTCACATGGCTGATTCCAATCTGGACATGCCTCATCACAGACTGATGAAACTGATTTTGGGGAACTCTGATATGTTCTTTTACATTCATCACTGTTGGATTTCAGATAGTTGGTTTAAGTTCTAGCAGATATGTGATAGCAACTCTTCTCCTAAGTTTATTAAGAGTGGGAGTCCTGGAGTCAAAGTGTGTTTGAGTCTTGGCTCAGTTTCCTTGTCTGTAAAGCAAGGATAAGAATAGAACCTACCTCATAGAGTTGTCTAGCAGATAAAATGAGATAATGGATATAAAGCTTTTAGCAGAGTGCCTGGAACATGAGCACTCAATGTACCTTAGTGGTCACAATGACAATGACGATGATGGTATTGATGTTGATGATGATGATGATCATTTTGTTATCAAAATGTTGAAAAGGGCAGATGACTCTGAAAATCTAACAGATCTGGGAAATGTTTGTTCAACAAGATATAAATCATCTAATAGAACTCTTCAGTGTCTGTTTGGCATGTTTCTTGGATCACTCTGCCAAATCATAGACAATGAATATAAGAGAATGTCCTGATGAGCTAGTTCTCATTTATGGTATAAATGGCTTAATAGGCTCCCTCTTCCAATGAGTCATCCCTAAGCTACAAGGCTCTGTCCATCTTATCAATGTCTGACATTAAAAAAAAAATCCTCTAGAATTTTCAGTACCTGCCTGTCCCACCTCTGTATGTGTGTGTTGGGGTGGGAGTTGGGGGTGGGTTGGAGTTAATATTTGTTGTCCACATCAGAACATCCTGGAAATAGCTGATCTAGGTAAGATGCTAGGAGCTCTGGTTACAAATTAAGATGATTTTTCTGCTTATAGAAATAGACATATTGGAAAAGATATTATTCCTTGAACTGTCTTACTTTCCTCCACTTCATTCTTATTTCCTTCGCTTCTAGAGGTCTATTTGAGGCTCTTGCTAATCTAAGAACTACTGTTATGTCCAACACTCCTGCCCAGGACTACCACTGCTGCCACTAAGTCATATGTGGGACCCCAGCTGTTTTTTCCTAACCATACCCAAGGCACAGCCCTTTCCATAAAACACTAAAATAGACATGCCAATATATTTTCAGTACTTTCTTCCATTTTCCATTTTATGTCTCTTATTTTCAACTTTGTAAAAAAAAAAGTGAAGACTTAGAAAAACAAGCAACATGCACTTTCAAAACAAGTAAAACAAACCAAAATAGAACAAAGAAAGTAAAATCCCTACAGAATAAAAATCTGCCCCTACACGCTTGAGTCTACCACCATGGACCTCCTGGTGTGAGTTATTCCATCTGGTCCTCCACTCTCACATCAACTCCACATCACATAGCCCCCAGAGGGGCAGTGCCGCAGTCTGGCTGGGCACAATCAGGAGCCACTTGTCAAAAGAAACTAACTTTATTTTTAGAACCACACACGACAAACAAAATAGTCTCTCAGGAAAAACCCTCAGAGCCTCAACTGCCACCACCGGCTTTTTCCAAGCCTCTCTCTCCCACACAAGCTTCTCTCCACCTCCCACAATCCTCCTGCTCTTGAGGCCGATTGGCTGGGTCACGTGGGCGGAGCCAAAAAAGTCCCCCAATGAGCAGCTCCGTGGTCTGAAAGGGCAGGGAAACAGTCCAATGAGCATCACCGCAGAGGAGCCAATCAGCTAGATGTTGCTGGGGCCGAGGAGCCAATCAGCTAGATGTTGCTGGGGCCGCTGTGAGCCAATCATCAGCCAGCAGCTGGAAGTTTGCTGGCAGCTGGAAGTTTGCTGGGGCCCCTTTGGCTGTGGCTCTCTCTTCTTTTTATTTACTTGCTTTCAGCTGTTATTAATGCTATTTTACAGAATCAGACTTCCAATCCATGTATCATCCTATAGGGTTTTTTCCCCCCTTTTTAACAATACTTCATGGACATTCCCTTGAGCTAAAAGATATAGTTCTAATTAGAATTTTAAATAGGTGCACAATATTCCATATAAAATATGCACCATATGTATTTGCCCGTTGATGGATGCTTATTGTAATCTAGACAGTATAAAAAAGTATCTGTGTGTGTCTATATTTTCTCATATGCAGATTCTTTTATTTCTCAGGCTAAATTTCTGCAAGCACTATTGGGCCAGAAGGCAGGTGTATTTGTTACTTAATTTTATGAAGGTTTGCCAAATTATACAATTGGACTCTATGTCTGGTTTTAGGTATGGTTTCCCCCCAAACAGTGACTCTCTGAAAAGTCCCACAGCTCTACACACAGCAGCCTGCAGTAGGCTCTCGCTGATATCTATACCCAGGCTGGAAGCCCCAGGACCTACTATCCTGGTGAGGAAAAAAAGGTGACTATTGACACTCCCAGGGAAGACCAGAAAATCAGTTTGCAGTCCAGTTGTTAAAAGAGCAAAAATGTGTGTCTGGCATCCTATGTTGATACTCTTTGCATTTTCCCACTGAAACAATTTTTAGACAGTAGTTCAATGGAGTTAAAATAGCACCACAGTAATACTAGTACCAAATGACAGGTACATTAGGGCTAAATAGTAAAGGATTTGCGTTGGCCAATGTAGAAACCTAACCAATGTTTATACATGGCATCAGCGGGAAAGTGCACTTCAAATGCCAAACAATAAATGACCTTTTAAGACCCCACTGGTTTCTGAGTGAAGAACGTAACCTGGCATTTTAAAGAGGGCATTTGGCAACAGCAGAGCTTAACTTGCAATGTGAAGCTAATGGTAGACTTTGAAGCACAGTTACAAACATGGTGAGCTGATAATCCTGACGATGGAGATTTCCCTGGAGCCCTTGACATTCCAGGTAGGTGATTACTATTCCTCTCATGTGTTAGTTGGGACCTGTATTCATGCATTAATATGCTCCCTTGGGCTCTAAGGATAGGAGTCAGAAGGAGGATAGAGACCACTGAGTGACTCCACAGGTCCAGGCAGGAACATGAACTCTGGATTTCTCATCCTTGCATCCAGTTCCAGATGGAGCCTAGAGATCTTGGAATGGGGTATGGAGGAGGGCCAGGCATCTCACATTACTAGGGAGCTTGAAGTGCAATGGAATTTCTGTGCTTGGCATGTGCAACTCTCCAAATGCAATAATGAAAACTCTTAAGCTTTGAACAAGATTCAATAGACCATGACTTTGGACAAATTATTAAGCTCTCTCCAATTTAGTTTTCTTATTCAGTAAAGGCCAAGTATATTAATAGTCACCTTTTAGGAATAATGTAAGGATTAAAAGAGATAGGGTTGGAGTTATAGCTCAGTGGTGGAGTACTTGCATAGCACATGTGAGGCATTGGATTTGATCTTCAGCACCATAAATAAAAAAAATAAATAAATAGTATTGTGTCCACCTACAACTAAAAAGAAAAAGAAAAAGGAATTGAGTGAGACAATACTGTAAAATACTTGACATTAGATATGGTACCAGGTCCATGTTCCATAAGTACTGGATAGAACATTCATTACAACTGCAGCTACGGCACCCATTGTGTGCTGCCTCTCCTCTCTTCAGGAAACTTCTTGGAGTTCTATGGCAAGAGCATCTTCCAAAACAAGTGGTTGCTACATCTCAGGTTGATCATACCACTGTAGTCTTGCATATGGGATCTGCCAGGTGTTTGGGTTGGTAGTAATTAGGAAGATGACAGCAGAGAAGCATAGTCTCAGCACTTAAATCCAGCAATAATTTTTATCTTTTTGGTATAGTAGTGGGTACACAGAACACTTAGCTACATCCCCAGCCCTTGTTATTTTGAAACATGGTCTTTCTAAATTGCCCAGGCTGGCCTCAAACTTGAAATCCTCCTGCCTCAGCCTTGTGAGTACCTTGGATTACAGGTGTGTGCCATGAAGAACCCCTGAATAATTATACTCCCTGAAAGTTATCAAGAAAAGAGAAAAAAAAGGATGAGAAAATTGTGGCCAGGGCGAGAAGAGTAAGGCAATGGGAAGGAAGAGTCATGGGCCAATAAACATTGAAGAGTGGTATTCAAGAATGATTGGACTTGGATCCTAGAGATCAACTTAGAGTCTTTTGGCAGATCATTCCACCCTTTTGGACTTACTTTCTAATTCACACAAGGGAAAAATCTGGACCTGAGGCTGTAAAGTCTCTTCTTTCCTATCCTTAATTCTTCTCAGACAAGTCTATTCAGAGTCTCACTTTGCATAGCTTATTGGTCTACTAACTCAGTCCTGATGAAAATGAGGTGAAGCATTGCCCTTCCTGGCAAGTGTTGCAAATTGGCAGAAAGTGAGGGACAGGAGAGGAATCTTGACTGGATTCTAAGCTTGTTTCCCCCTTCTGATTAGAGTACCCCAGGTTCAATTATTTATGGAAAGAGAATGACTCCCATGGCCATCATGTTACTAACCCCTTGGATAGAAATGGGACATTTTCTCTTGTCTTCCTGCCAAGTTTCCAGCTCCAGAGATGTGGCTTTTAGGATTTCCCATAAAAGCCCAAAGTGGCAACATAAATAAACTTACCACAGTAATTATCCACCCTGCTCACTGGCTTCCCCATGGAAACTGTTATCTTTCTCCTCAGTAGTCATCCTTCACAAAGCTCTCTCAGATTTATTATATATGTGGGGGCAATTCATCATCTAGGAAAACTACCACCTTCTTCTACTGGGCAACCCTGTGCTATGGTGACTATCATTTCTATATTATATACATAACTAAATTTGGGGCCAGGGGAAGATAGAGCTTGTTATGATAATGGTGTTGTTTTCTTTAGTTGTGTATTTGTAAAACAGTAATTTGCATTGAACTTTATTTTTTTCCTATATCATGCTCTCTTGAAAAATGTAACTGCAGTGTTTGAGTCAGGATGGTGCAGTGAAAGGTGAATGGATTTGGGTGGGACATGCAGCTAAACTTTTTGGACATTGAATGACCTTGGGCAAGTAAATTACATATCTCTGTACATCAGTTTTCTCATCAATAATATGAAGTTACAAATTCTTACTTATACGATTATTGTAAGGATCAGAAATGATATTTACAAAATATTGAGTTTTGTACCTAACATGCAGTAGGTACTTATCAATGATAATTATTGTGTTTATTTTCACATGGTTAGAAATGGATTATGATCTCTGAAGGAAGAAATAATTTATAATGCATTAGCTTAGTTTTTCAATGTTATTTTTCATGAATACTGCAAAGAATAATACACTTTTAAGGCTTGGTTTGTAGCTCAGTGGTAGAGCCCTTGTCTCTCGTGTGTGAAGCCCTGGGTTCGATTCTCAGCACCACAGAAAAATAAATAAAGATTTCATGTCCATCTTTAACTAGAAAAAAGAATTTTTAAAAAAGAATGATACACTTTAAAAAATATGTAACAACAAAGCCTGAGGTGGAAGAGTCATTTGAAAATAGAATGGAGATTCACTGTCTTGGTCCTTAGTAAGGGAATTTCAAAAGGAAGCTTTGGTACAGAATATCCTGAACTGAGAAGCCATTCACAAAAGGGAAACCAAGTTTTCTTTGGTAATTTAGTTAAACTTTAGAAATAAATATTGACCTAAGAGTTTTAAGTGTAATTTGTTATCATAATGCATTAGTTAATTATTTTTTATTGAACACCTAACCTGTTAGGCTTTGTTCTAGTTCTTAAAACAAATGGAATGAAGTCCCTCTGCATTCATGGAGCCACTGACTGATGTATAACATACCCATCACCACATCAGGGGCAGAATCTCTAAATGCAAATGTTCTAGAATGGTGCTAGCCAATAGGTTGGTGGCTACTAACTACATGTGGCTATTCAAACTCAAATTTTTATCTTAATTATGTAGTTTAGTGGTAGAATTTGTGCTTAGCATGCCCTGGGTTCAATCCCCAGCACTCCCCCAAAATAAATAAAATTTAAAATTAGCCACAATTTTAAGTACCCAACAGACACATTATTGCTACCCCAATGGACACTACAGATACAGAATATATCTGTCACAGAAAGTTCACATCACAGAAAGTTCTATGGAAAGCATGGTATCTAGAACCTTAGCAAGCTAAAATCATGTACATGACCACAGACTATAGTAACTGGGCATAATCATGGTGTTGTCACAGCGCTCGGCATCCAGTTTCCCAAAAGCTGTCTCAAAGCTGCTCTTCATTGCAGACTATGAGACTGGATAATTTCTTCTACTCCCTATACTAGTGTTGTTGTTGTTGTTTTTAGTTTTTTGGGGTTTTTTTGTAATGTGGTCCTGGGGAGTGAACCCAGTGCCTCATGTGTGCTAGGCGAGTGCTCTACCACTGAGTCACAACCCCAATTCCTATACTAGTTCTTCACACTGAAAAGTCTATAGGCAGTAGTAGGCAGCCAAGCTCATGTACTCTCAAATTTACATTTTCTTTCTTGGAAAAGCATTCCTGTTCCCGTTATTCCCTTTGGCTCCTTCTTTAGATCTTATCTGCCTAGACACCAAATGAAGAAAACAGAGGCATCTACTGACTTCAGTTATCAGACTACACTTAACACATTGTTAGGCTCCCCAATTTAATTTTTCCATGGATCTCTAGTCTTGTGGCTCTCACATTCAACTTTAGAGATAAGCATTCTGGCTGGGTCTTTTCTGTCTTTCCCCTGTACCTGGGCACACATCACCAGATCTGACCTTTGGCACAATCTCAGAAGCCACATAGTGAGTGGCCCTCACTGCCACTTGGTGTTAAATGACTCATACTATCAGGGCATGGTCGAGGTGAATCAGCCCTTTCATAATTCCAGAATATTCTTTTCTTTCAGGGGGCGGTTTAATTGGGGGTTGAATCCAGGAGTTCTTAAGACTGAGCCACATTTCCTGCCCTTTTTAATTGTTTTTTAGAGACAGGGTCTCGCTAAGTTGCTCAGGGACTCACTAGTTGCTGAGGCTGGCTTTGAACACGTGATCCTCCTGCCTCAGCCTTCCTAGCCACTGGGATTACAGGCATGTGCCACCATGTCCAGCTCCAGAATATTCTTTAGTATATTACTGTCACAAAACTATGGTGCTTGGATTCAGGCTTGAAGTTTTCTTTGACAAACAAAGCTAATAGTGCAGAACTGGACTTCTGCCACACATGAACTCATGATGGTGCATCCTGTAGGAATCGTTCCTGCTTGTAATTTACACCTTGAAAATAATGTAGAAAACTCAGTATAGTCTCTCACAGAGTGCAATAACATAGATAAAAAAATTTCAGTTTGACTTTAGAATGACGATAAGGATTGATTCTTTCATATAACAGATTTATCTTCCTAATTACTTTATTCCTGGGCTAAAATTAAAAATAATGTCCCTAGTTACACACCAGTCATTATATAAGGAGTAAGAAAGAAGAATGTGAAAGCTTGTCAGGAAGGGACAGATAGTGTGGGATTTTAAAAAGTTTCCTGGAAGAAAATTAATCTACCAACTTGATTTGGTAGATTTCTAATGGTATAGATATAAGTTTATTTGTCCATTCTATTTTGTATCTGTTTTTTTTCTCGGTAGTTTCATCGCCTCCCCACTCCTGGGGCAGTACTCTCACACTCCTCCAGATGGCTGGCCCTGCTCGTCCTGCCTTCCTGGCTCATTTCCTCCCTTTGCTCTGGCGAAGCACAGGTTGTCCTCAGGCACCCAGTGTGTCTGAGCACATCCTTTCATTCTGCAACATGGATGCATTGTTCCATCCCCTGCAGTGGCCACTGGCCCTGGCTGGCTTTCCCATCTCGTTGCCTCCCATCTTTCCCTCTCAACTCACAATTCTCATCTTCCCTTGAATGCACCAAGCATGCCCCTGCCTCAGTGTATTTCTGACTGCTTCTTTCTGAAAAAGCTGTTCTCCAGGCAAGCACACGTTTCTGTCCCTCACTTCATTCACCAGTTTCTCAGAAAACTCTTCCCTGATTGCTCTATCTCCTCCCTCTTTCTTCCCTTCTTTCTTCCTGTGCTGGATCTTGAACCCAGTACTTTGCACATTCTAAGTTGTCCCTTCTCTTTTCAAATTTTTATAACAGTTCTCACAAGCTTAGATTATGTATACATATGTGTATGTGTATATAAATATGTATAAATATATTGATATATGTATATACATATATACACACATACCAGAGTTTCCTCACTCTACTCTTGATGAGTAATAAACGACCTTAAAACACAGTGAATAAAAACAGCAATCATCTGTTTTAGCTCATAACTGTACAGTTTGGTAGTTTGGGCTGTGCTAGTCCCTCTGGTTTAGAGCTCACTCATAGCTCTGCATCTATCAACCAGGTGAACAGAGAGCAGGCTGACTCTTGGCTGGGCTGTCTCTTACTTCTTTCTCATGTGATCTCTTTATCCTCTAGTTGGCTAGCTTGGGCTTTTTCATATAGTGCCAGGACAAGAACAACAGGGTTCCAGTATACATATGTTTTTCATACCTCTGATTGATAGTTTTATTAACCAACCCAGATTAAAGAAATTTTAAAAAATGATTCTGCCTCTTATTGGAAGGCTATGTAGCATCCCTTTGCAAGGTCTGAAATTCAGGGAGAAGAATTAACTTATTATTTATTATATGTGGTTATTTTATTTTTACAAACAATCCCAGGGACTCTATAAGTTTGAGTCACTTCTGTATCCCAGCTTCTAAAACAGTAACACTGGCTCAAACCATGCTCTCAATAGTAGCTTTTTAAATGAATATGAAGAAATAACTCTAGAGGACTAAGGAACACAAAATCAAACAGAACACTATCAAAGCTGGACCAGTTGTGATTATCATAACGGTGTCTCCACCATCACCTGTGGTCCCATGGCTCTTTAAGGGATGCACAACAAAGCTTTTTCTTTGAGTGTGAAATCCTACCTGGAGAACTGACTGCCCCAGCCTAGCTCATTTGATTGTCTTGGTTCTTAGGAGATGGGAAAGGGAAGACCAGGCCACTAATACCCACAAACTTTGGAGACATTCCCACAAAATAAAACAGGTGGATACTGGAAAGACCAATCCCCCCAAATCCCTACAGCTGTCCAGTACAGATACAGTATGTTAATTGATAATAATGGTTAACAAATATCCATCTGGACCACATTCATTCTCTCTCTCTCTCTCTCTCTCTCTCTCTCTCTCTCTCTCTCTCTCTCCACACACACACACACACACAACTTGCAGAAAAGGGTAAAAATTGAAATTTAGCCAACCAATTATTTTTTCTAAAAAACAGCTGTTTAGTGAATGAATTAGTTATTTTCTTTCTTTAAAAAAATCATTTCAATTGTATGTAGAGAGTGTAAAGTGTGTATGGAATGTTTGCTACCCATTTATCTCACAAAGGAGTCATTAGAATGAGCAGAGAAAAAATGGTGCTATAACTATCATTTAAAGTAGTCATACAGAATAACAAAGACCCAGTACTACTGTCAACTGAAATAAATACGTGCATTAAAATTAGAGTACCTAGAGTTGATTACTGTCATGCAGAGCATTAGACAGTTTCAATTGTATTATACAAAGACTTAGAAGCAATAATAGGATCTTGTGGCCTTTAAATCAAAGCTTCTTATGAAGAAAAGAGAAGCTGTAGAAAATACCTGAACCATACAAAACTGGTATCACTTTTCATTATTTCCTTCAACAGTTAGAAGGCATTTATATAAACACACCTTCTAACAAACACACGTGCACTGAACACAGTTCTCAATTGAATGCAATATTACCTTTTGTTCTTTCAACTATGGGGTCTGGAAGGGAGAAACATAATGGTGTCCCTGGAAGCCAAGTTGGATGCCCTTTCACATGAAACCTCAAACTTTAGGACTTTTAGTTTTAAAGGCTGCAAGGAAGCTTTTTGCAACCCAGACAAGACTCCTGGGCCCTGCCCATAACCCCCTGCCATTTCCTCCCTCTAACTTACCACCTGTTTGCTAAGTGCCGACACCTGCTTCTCTTTGCCTGCAGGACTTTATCTAAGCATGGAAGCCTGCCACACTGCCTCACTTCCCTGGGTGGCAGACCAGAAGGGGAAGAAAATTACACTCCCCAACTGGCTCTCTCATCCATGACCAAGGAGCAGTATGCAAGTACCCAGGTTTCCTTGCCCCTTGAACAGGATGATATATTCTCCAGTAAAAAAAAAAAAAAAAAAGTCTACCAGGTTTCCTGGTGACTGAGAATCAAGCTCCAGTAGCCAACAGAGGCAACAGTTTGATAAAGCAAGTTTTAGTGGCTACCTTCCCTTTTGAGTGTTAGGCCCCCCGATCAGTTGCCTTCACCTCCCCAATAATTTTTTGTTGTTGTTATGTTTTGTACTGGGATTTGAACCCAGGGATGCTTTACCACTGACTACATTCCCAGTCTGTTTTATTTTTTTTATCTTGAGACATGTTTTCACTAAGTTGCTGAGGGTCTCACAAAGGTGCTGAGGCTGGCCTTGAACTTGCAATCCTTCTGACTCAGCCTCCCAAGTTGCTGGGATTATAGGCATAGAACATGGTAATTCTTGATTCTGGGTTGACACAGGAAGGAACCCAAACTAACACAAAACTCCAGCCTTCCAACCAATCCCCTCCCAGCATAGAATTCTCCCTAATACCATGGAGGGGTCCTTGGCTCATGGGTCTTAGTACAGGATCCAGGTAAAAATGCAGAGCACCTGAGAGAAGACTTCTTTTGAGCACTGTGAGCTATTTAAAGCTTACTAAGCAGAAAGCTAAGCAGATGGGGAAGAAAACAGGGGATTCCAGGAGTCTAGGAAGCAGAGGAGGGCATTCCCAGGAAGGAGGAAGGAGAAAGATTTATTCATCCATTCCCTCCCTTGAATGGGAAAAGGCTGTGTTAGAGTGGTCACAGCTCTAACTCATGCAGAACAATATAGATGAAGTTCAGTCACCTAGATGATTTCACCAAGTCTGTGCTCTCACTATCTTATGCTCACAATAAGAAGAATAACCATAATACCTATAAGCGTTGCTAGAATTAAATAAAATATTCTTCATAAGCTATCAAGCCCAATGCCTGGGACATAATTAACTTAGCTAGTATTTTATAAATAATACTTCCTTATAACTCTTTATTATTTTAAAGAATATAATTCAACCTTGAATCCTTCATTTGTCCTTCTGACCAGCCAACACACAAAGTTGCCCAAAGGATCCAATATTAAATCATAGCAACCTAAAAATCATAGCTGCAATTGCTATTTCCATGTCTCCTTCCCAGGTCCCCATCTGGGCACACCCATCAGCCCTGTTGACTGCTTTCTCTATCCATTTCCTATTTCCTTCCTGAGCTCTGACATGGCAACCCCACAGTGAGGGCGTGGACAGATGGGAACCTCACGTGCTTGGAAAAGCTCAGAACAGCTGCAACAAAAACACAAAGGAGAAAGGAGCAGTCATCCTTCTGTGTGCAAGGTTAAACTCTGGTGGAAAAAGCACATATCCTATGTCCTCTTCTGTCCAGCTCCTCTCCACCATGTGAGCTATTCTGCAGCTCCGGCAGCCTTCCAGAACCATTTTTCAGACACTTTGCAGCAGATGTGATCATTATAAAATGCACCATCCTAGGACTTTGGCATTTATCTGTTTTCCTTAATTTCAATTTTTACTACCTTTCCTTTAAAGACAGCAAGACACAGATTGAGCCATAAACTGTCAGATTCCGTATCTTATGAGGCTACCAATTGCTGAAATGTGAGATGATTTAAATTTTCAATCAAAGGGACAGATAGGAATATGCACTGCAACTCCAGCAGGAGTTGTAAAACTCTCAAGCCCTGTTTTCCCCCTTTTAATCTTTATCAGCTTAGAGTATTGATATGAATGTAGAGAAACTAATTGCACATTCAGAATTAGATGTGGTTCATCCTATCAAGGTTTTGGGTAGCTGGAAATAATTCTGGACTCCTCACCAAAGACATCCTTTCCCCTAACCCCAGTGGGTTTAGACTGACAATGTGCTGGGTGCGATGTCGAGAATCAGGAAGATTATGTAGCCCCCAAACTAAGAATCAGTAGGAAGGATGGCTGGAATCCTTCCTGGAAAATAATTCTGAAGCCAGCAATGTAAAAAACTAATATATTTGCATAGACCAATTCAGACAATTAGGACAAGTCCTCTGTGGACAACATAACAGATGTTCCTAGCTTTTTATCGTTGTTGTTGTTGTTTGCTTGTTTTGGTTTTGTTGTGTATTTTTACTTTGGAGGGACAAGATGGGAGAGAAGGCAGGGCATATACTTTTGAACATGATTTCCCAGATGGAGCCCTTTGCCTGGCAACTTCCCTACCTTGACACTTGTCTGGTTCTGGCAGATAAGGATTTTGAGTGCTTGTAGTTGAGTTGGGAAGGGATCCCAGGAAATAGCAGTAGGGGAGTAAGATTGGGACAGGAAAGAAGCCAGAAAACTGTATGTTAATAAGCAGGTTTTCACTGTGATCAACTGGGACTCAGTACGGCTTGGCCTCTGGGTAACTGCATGCAGTGAACCTCTGAGTTGCCCCACTCCAGCAGCAGGGAAGCTGGGTGAGGGCTGCTTCCAGGGCCATTAACTCTGAGGTGTGAGCAAAGCCATGGGAGTCTACAGAACAGGACCTGCTGAGGGGGATATGGGCAGGGCACCAGCAGCATCTGCTATGGAGCTCCACTCTTCATCATTCACTCCGTTCCAGGCACAGGAGCAGCTGGTGGCCAGGAGCCAAAGCAAGCACCCGGCAAACCTGATTCCAGTAAGACAGCAGCCTTAAAAAAAGGAAGTGGTACTATGAACATGTGGTGATGTTTTGCTAGGCGTGCTATTGTGGGTTCTGAAAGGGGCCCTCTGAGAGGATTTGCAATGCCTATCAAACCATCCAGAAAGAAGCTCCCAGCTCAGCAGCATGATGGTGTTCAGCGAGTAACAGGCATGGAAAAGCAAGGGCCACCTGGGACTGTGGCTAATTAAATGCAATCCTACTTCTCCTTCCTTCACTGCTGAGATACATAAGCCAAAATCTAAAAGTCCCAAATTTTCAGCCATATTCATCTCTTTAATTACTGTTGTCTGGTTCACTTTATTTGCAAGCATGGGAGCTTTTTACAGCATTTTCACATCTCTATGAAAGGTGTCAAGGAATCATAAAGAGCCAGCAGGGAAAAAGGAGAAAGAAAACCTCTTACTCAGGCCCATGGCTATGCTACTGCCCTTCCTCAATCCCATAGAAAAGGTATTTGCTTAAAACAGTAGGAAACATAAGTTGGCAAAGCATTAAGGCCTAAAGGATCTGGAACTAGATTTAATTTGGAATGGGTGCTGCATATAGCCTTAGTCCTCCTCTGAAGACCAAGAGTTCATTTCCCAGTTGCTGGGAGTGTTGCTGGCTGACATCTCATAGCCTACCTCCTCTTGGAGAGTTGTTCTCTGGAGGCAGCTGCCATGCCTGAAACCCACTCCAGCTCTGGAGCTCTCAGCAGGATCAGCTGAGGCCTTGGTTACAACTGCAGTGCAGTTCAACTGGCCCTCTTCCCTACTTCCCAAACTCTCTCACCAATGTTTCCAAGAGCACTACCCTATAAGCTTCCTACACATAGGGGCTGCCTCAGAGTCTGTTTCTTATGGAAGTCAACTTACAGCAGTTGGCCACTGTCAAGGATGGTGCATGAGAAGATAGACATGGTGAATCCCTGTCTAGGTGTTTCTGGAAAGCTTTGTGCTGAGAAAAACATGCTAAGGGCAGGACAGACATACCAAGACTGGGCAGGCCGGCACTGGATGCCTGGTATTTTCCAATTATTATCTCCACAGTGTCCTCACTATTATTAGCACATTCAGTATGATTGAAAATGTTGTTGCATAAAAGTTTATAATGTCTGTCTTGCAAAATAAAGAACCTAATATGACACCAAAAGGTAACGAGACAAGAGGGAAAGTATTACTGGAGAAAGTATTTGCAATATATATATATATATATATATATATATATATATATATATATATATATGGATAATTTTATTAATACATAAAGAACTCTTAAAAATCAATAAGAAAAAGACCAGCCATCAAAAAAATAAAATGAAAAGAACAGAGTTTGCAGAAAAATAAATTGCAAAATGGCTTTTGCACCTCTAAAAAGGCCATTTTCTTACTCATGAGAAAATAAAGGCAAATGAGTACTAGCCTGAGATGTCATTTTCACCTAACAGATGAATTAAGATCAAAAAGTTGAATCACATTCTGGGTTGTGCACATGTGAAGTAATAGATATTCTCATAAAATTCTGGCAGGTGTATAAATTGGTACAACCTCTTTGGAAGGCAAAATTGGCAGTTTTAAATGCACATACACTTCATACACATTGACTCGACAAGAATTTGGCTCTTCTAAAGATTTATAAATCCAAAAAGTGTACAGAGGTATGCATATGGTATTATTCATTTCCACATTATTTAGAGTGACCACAGGCCAGATATCCTCAAAATGTTCATCATTATGTGATTGAATAAATTTATAGTAAATTCATCAATGAAATATTCTTCAGCTCAATTGTACTCTGCTCACCCTAGGAAGGATCAGTCAAAGAACCCTGAGGTCAGGAAAGCTGGCTATAAAACACCCAGGGCCTGGTCCATTGTCTTCCCACGCATCCACCTCATTTCCCAGGTTTAGTCAACTTTAATATCCCTCTCCACAGCAGCACTGGACTTAATAATCTTTGCATTTTGTGGGACTCTTTATGAGAAGCACTTGATGTAAAAACATACTTTATCACTATTTATATTTAACAGATTATGCAGTTGGTTGTTCTGACTTAGTTCCTTGCTTTAAGGAAAAAAAAACTGTTTATAATGTATAAATATATATACATTTCAAACCAATACAAAGAAAAAATTCCAGTAATCTTTCAGCATGGAGATTATCAAGTAGTTTTGATTCACAGAATGATTTAAAAGCAAATCTTGCATAGGTTCATCTCATTTGTGTCTTTATTCTGAAGTGTTCTAAAGATTTTCTGTAATCTAAGTCAGATTCTGTATTAAGAGAACAAGAACCTTTTGAGTACCATCATGTTAAAATGTTTTCAAGGTACTAATTTCTGAAAAATTAACAGAGAAATAAGCCAGACTTAGCAAACACAAAATCTTGAAAAGGTTCACCTGCTTTTTATTAGCAGGAGAAAATAATTTTAATAAGCTGCTGGATGTTCTTCAGAGACAGAAATTATGATAGCAAAAGAAGAGGCAAGCACAGTTCCATCAATCCTCTATCCACTGCCCATCCATTAGTGTCTGCTGCCCTTTCCACAAAAAAGATCTGAATGTCTATCAAAGCAGGTGTCACTTACAGCTGTGTCTTTCCAATTCTGCATTACACATATGGCACAGAACTCTGCAAAAAAAAAAAAAAAAAACCAATTTCCAAGACACGTAAAATCAGAACCCCACACCTGGATTTCATATCCCAGTAAACCTAGATTAACACACACCATTCACACACTCAGCTGCTCAGTCGAATCTTCAATCCTGGATATTGCAACAAAGGATTAAAGAAGAGATGAATTGTGTGTAGCCTTGTCAATTCATTTCAGGTGTCAAGATGCCATAAGAAGGAACAGGGATATTTCTTTATTGGTGCAGCTCTTGGGATATGATGAAGGAAGGAGCCCTGCATGTTGGAAAACTGAAATACCATCCCTCATATTACACAGATGAACTAATGCATCATCAATCATTGGTATTTGAAAGGATTTTGGATCATGCACTGCATTATTCTGTACCGTAACCTGCATATTGTTTTTAATTGCTCTAACTAACTGCATGAACGAATACTTGCTTGGAGTTCGATAGCAATTTCTCCATCAAATCTTTTGGCAGCTTAGGAGTGAATCCGAGTTCTTGGCAAGGAGACTGAACTGTGTGTTGATTAATAACTTGCTCTGCCCAGTTTCATGCTCTCATCCTCTCTTCCTTCCAGCCCCTCCCCTTGCTCCTCAATCCCAGAAGTCTCCCCTCCCCCTTCCCCCAGAGCATTTTCCCACAAAGCCCTTGCTCCCTTCAATCCCAGGCCAGGAATGTGCTGCAGGGCCTAGAGTCCCTATGGGGGAACCAGTGCTGGTGCTTAAGCCACAGCAGATGAAGTGAATGCTGAGAGACTGGCAGGGAGCCTGCCTCTGCCTCCTTGGGCTGATGTATTGTGGGAAATTGTGCCAGGGACTGGTGGGGACAGACCATTTTATTAGGAGTCAAGGCTGCAAAGTGGAGCTCTTCCAAGGTGTCTTTCACATGTCCTTGCTACTCCTCTAATAAGCCAGGATTAAACCCCAATAAAACACATGCCACTGGAAGGAGCCTATAAATTTTACCTTGCACTGAGGCCCTAAAATGCTGGCCTTGCTTTTGGTAACCATAAACCTAAACAAATGAGCAGCCACTTGCTTGCCTCCCCTTCACACAGTAAGTGAAACACCTGTGAAGAGGCAAGTTTATGTAATGGGTGTCCTCCATGGGATGTCCGAGTGGGTTTTCTTGAACATAGTTCTTGTGCTCTAAAACCAACACAACTTTTTTTTTTTCTAAGGTAGAACTGATGTTCTGTCCTACACTCCTCTGCATTCTCCCTCACTCCTTACCGGAGCCAGCTTCAGTGGTTTAAAAACTGAGAAGTTGCACAGGATTCCAGCTCAGCAGGCTTCCACACTCGGTGGAATGCTTTACTGCTGCCATCTTGAAATTCTTAGAAGGTTTTGAACAAGAAGCCAGACAGCTAACACGTTTTCATTTTGCACTGAGCCCTGCAACCTATGTAGCCAGTCCTGATCCTGGCTTTACAGGTCATAACTCAGAGAAAGATGTGCTGAGAAAAACAACTTCTGCTGAAATGCCCTGTGTGTTTTGTTTTCTGAGAGGACAGGGTAGGCTTTCCCCTCTGGAAGCTGCCCAGGTTCTTTACAAACTGATGCTCTTGCCTTTTATTTTTTTTTATTATGGACTTCCAGTTCCCAAGACCCCTTCACAATATTTTTGAAACATTGTAAAAATTAATACTGAATGATTAGTAAGTTTCAGAACCTGTTCTGAGAGCTTTCTGTGTATTTTATCAGGTACTCCTCCCAGCAGAGTTGCTAGGCAGGCACCATCATCACCCCATTTTAAAGATGAGGAAATGGACTTTCAGAGAGTTCCAGTAATTTGCCTCAAATCAAACTCAGATGTAGTTTACTCCAAACCATGTAGTTTTAACCACTAGAGCTTATAGCTTGATTATAAAAGGAAAATATGTTCTCCATTTCATTGGCAGTAAGATTCTTGATTGATGTGCTGATTTATTGTAAGTTTAGAGATGAAGACTGGTAGGAAATAAAAAAGTAATAGAAAAATATTCTCCTCCCCCCCCACTGAGTACATAGGAGAATAAAAGTTGAAATTACCAGCGTGTCATAAAGAACCAGGAATCTCCTGTAACTTTTTCCTGTTCAGTTCAGTTTAGGCATTAATTTTAAGGCTGTTGGCTTGGGTACCCATGAGCAATTTTGGCTCTAGGGCTCTGGGATTCATTACCCCTAAATGTTCCAGACCTCACAGTTCCATATCTTAAGTATGTTCATCAGAAAAAGGATATGCTGAGTCCAGCTTCAGGGAATTTTTTACATTAATCATCATCATCTATTAGTCAAAGCCAAAGATTATTAATTGCTGTGAGCTGGCCAGCTAACACATATAAACTTATTTAATCCTCACAACAACCATATAACCTAAGCATTATTATTATAACTTGACAGAGAAGTTAAAGCCCAGAAAGACTAAATAATTTGGCAAGGTCATTTAGCTGGTAACTTTTGGAGCAAGTATTTAAATCAAGGGAAGCTAAGGGGAAAGCCATACTCTTATCTGGTATGCTATATGAGGGCTGACATCTTCTGTCAAAGCCCCTGTTCTTCCATAGGAATTTACAGATATTAATAATCAAGAGGGGAAGAGCCAGTGGGACCTCCTGATCCTAGACCACAAGTCCCTTTCTTTTTTGACATCCCTTTGTTTACATATCACCAACCAAATGTGTGTTGCTGGGAATGAGACCCTTCCGGATACAGCATGGCCAGAACCAGGGGCCTAAGTGGTTCCTTCTTTTTCCCTAATTAGATTGGAGGTATCCATAAGTCAAGGCTCTAGTTCTCCTGGATTTCCTGACTGATCCTGCAGGGAAGTGATAACTGTATGATCTAAAGAGACCTAGTTCTTGACAGTTATTTCTGATAAAAATACTCACCCAAGGATAGAATCCCTAAGTGAATGGAGAAAGGCATTTCATAGGCCCCAATGTAGCCCATTTAATTTCTCGCTGCACATAGCAAGGAGGTATCATTATCTTCACTCTATAGATGGGAGATGGAAGTTCAGGGAATTTAGTAACTTGCCCAAAGTCCAACAGCAAATAAATGATGGAGCTAGGGATTCAAATCCCAGGTTGCTGAAATAAAACTCTGGATCTAAAGCAAAAGCACACAAACTCTCCAAATACTATGTTGTAAAGCTCTGTACTTTCATGGAAGTGTTTACCATCTTTTCTCAGCAAGAGCTATGCATCCAAGGCCATGTGTATTCCCCAGCATTCCAGGTCATGGGTTCCTAATCAACACTAGCTATTCATTTAGGTTTTCTCCCCCCAAAGAAGCTCGTCATAAACCATTTTCCTTAACACTGCCTCACACTGATTCAGAATCATCTTAATGGGACAATTTCATGTTTATGGAATATAGTAATAGCAATTTACCATCTACCAAACCTACTAATCTTCTTTTTTGCCCCTTTGCCTTCCCTCTAATTCTGTGAGTGTGGGAACTGAGTTATACTTTAGAAAAAGCATCAAGCCAAATACCATTATCTTTGCAGCTGTATGAGTTGCTGTGAACTGAGAGTACAGAAAGAGCTTCCCTCCTTCCCTCTGTCCATTCACCACCAACATACAAATGCAAGTGCCTCTGTGCACACATGCACGTGCACATACACACACACACACTCATACATATGCACACAATTACATGGACAAGCTCCCAACGTTTACCCACTTGCACACACATGAACATATACATACACATTTCTGTGTGTGCTTATACATGCGTGACACAGAGGTCCATATGTACTAACACACATACATAAATACACACACATGCACATACAAATTTGCTCACTCTCTAGGGCTGACAGGTGGAGGGGTTCTTAGAAAGCAGATTGTTTGAGTAAACAATGTTCTGTTCCTGGAAACTGCCTCTGCCCTCTCTTTCTCAGACACACCTCTCTTTGTTGGAAGCCAGCCTCAGGGACTTACCTGGTGCATTTTATTAAAACAAAGGCTACAGTTACTTTCAACAATGACAGGACTCCACACTGTAAACAGAATTTTTATTTGTTGAGCAACACCTTTCTCTCCACTGACAACTTTTTTCAGACATGTTTCTAGCTTTAATCCAGATATGCAATTATGAAAGTCAAGAATAATTACTGCTTGGAAATGACAATTTCCTTTAGAAAGGATTCATCTGCCTTGAAAGAAGTCTCTTTGCACATTCAAAACATGACTTCATTGATAAGATTTAACTCTATGTAGGACTTCTGGGGATCACCTCCATCATATAGAATTCTAGGGGATAATCACCACTGGACTCAGATATTAAAACTTAAGGTTCTTTTGCACCAACAAATATGATGATGAGAGCAACCCTTGATTTGATATCACAAATTAATGTGGTTTAGTGGAATTAACTGCTTTAAAAACAAAAAGTGGTTACTTTAGAAATCCTATGGGAAAACTAAAGAATGAAAAATACATATAGTCTGCAGACCTACAAAAGTGCAGGAGGCTTGGAATTCTTTTCTGAAAGTTCAGTCTTGAGGCTACCTCCATACCCAGAGTCCAAATCCCTTTATCTGTCTTTGCTGCCAGCTGGCCCCAGGGTTATCAAGCAGTGCTAAATGTAGGCCAACATTTTTGTTTTACTCATTGCTGGGGAAAATGATCATATTTTAGTCCAGATGAAAGTGAGGCAAATGACTACTTTTCCTAGAAAGCATATGTTTATAATTCCTAATATTGCAAGAACTAAGCAGTGTAAATTCAGTTTATTAAAACATGAATTTAACATAGTTGCAACACAGTGGTGATATTTATTCCTACTGAACTCGAAATTATCTTGGATGGTAAAAAGAGATCTTTAATTATGTATAGATACAGGACAAGAGAATACAGTGCATCAGTTTTAAATATCTTTCCCAGGAGCAAGAAAATGATAAGTTAAACATTTAATGTTCTTGCAGCCTTCATTTTATTTCCATCAAGTTCTGGAGTAAGGTTTTTATTTTGGTACACACACACACACACACACACACACACCTCTATTATATGAGATAAGTAATTTTACAATTGGCCTGATTTTTTATTCCATTGGATGCAGGGTACTAAGAATTCACAAGCATAGGCTTCTCCAATTTTGCTTGGCATCAGACTTTATATCTAGAAAGAATCAGGGTGGAACAATTGTTTATGTGTGAAGTTGAGTTTGCCCAAGATGTACACATAGCATCTCATATTGAGCCTCACCCAGTCCTGTGGGCTGAATCCCTACCTTTTCTGACTTCATAAATAATAGAGTTAGAAAGATCATTTAACAGCAGTGCAATCGAGGCCCAGGAAAGGTAAATAATTTGTTCTTTAGCTAATGCATGGAGGGAGAAACCAGAACTAGAATCCAAACTCAGATTGCTCCTTTAAAAAAAATTTTAATTTGTTTTAATTAGTTATACATGACATTAGAATGGATTTATGCACTTCGATATATCATACACAGATGGGGTATAATTTCTCATTTTTCTGATTAAACAAGTTGTAGAATCACATTGGTCTTGTAGTCACATATACATTCAGTAATAATGTCTGTTTCATTCTACCGTCCATCCTATCCCCACATCCCTTCCCTCCCCTCCCTTCACTCCCTTCTACTTAATCTAAGATAACTCTATTCTTTCCTAGTGCCCCCTCACACACACACACACACACAGCATTGTGAATTATATTAGATTAGTCCTTCTTACCATCTGAATTCAATTTTCTGCCCAGGTATGGTGGCCATTGACAACAAAGTCCCCCATGTAAGTAAAGAGATTGATCAAGAAAGGACTTTCCTGGTGGTGCTGCAGAGTCAATGAGATTTTCTGAAAAACTCTAGAATGCCCTCCCAAGCTCCTTTCTACCCAGGCTCAGTCAATACCTGCCCTGAGTTTTAAGGAACTGCCTTCCTTCAGTCTTTTTTTTCCCAGGTCAATTCCAATTGATTGATGGTGACTGCCAGGGGTACCATGTTAAGGAGCAGTCCTTGGCTAATTATTCCAGGATGGGGCGGGGGGTGGGTGGGGGGACGGTGACATGAGGACCAGCCAGTGTACAGTGCACAAAACGGGAGTGTGACTTGAGTGTCAATTCTGTGGCTTGTTTTACCTGGCTCCTGTGTAACTGAAGGTAAGCATATTCTGACATGCCCACCTCCTGTCCTTCATCTGTATGCCACACATTATTTCAGTCTCTGATAATTAAGACTCACTTCAGAGTGTAAATTCATTTTTTTTTCTTTTTGGGAATTTGAGGGAGTACATAGGGTAAAATATACTCATTAAAACGATAATTCCACTGCCTTTATCATACTGGGCAAAAGAGCCATTCCAGCTGTTGGAAACCTCTGCTCAGAAGCGTTTTATTGGGCAAGCTCGGAGGTTAGCAGTTTCTTCAACCTGACTGCTCTTGACAGAGCATGTGCCACCCTGTTCACAACAAGCTCTGCTGCTCCCACAGCACCACACTCAACGCTCACCTGCTTGTGTGTGCCCGCATCAGAGTGTGGGCCCTGAACCTTATCATCTCCTAGGCCCAGGACATGGCATAGGTATTTTGTGATGAGAGCTGAGACAGGGAGGCAGAGAATCAGGTCCAGAGAGAAAGGGCATCTTCTCATTGGAGTAACCAAGTAGTAGAGTGAGATTTAAATGCAGAGGCTGTCAAGTGAGGGGGGTAACTGAATTATAACAAAAATAAACCTGACAGGCTGGGGCTATAGCTCAGTGGTGGAAAGATTCTTAGTATGGGCAAGGCCATGGGTTCCACCCCAGCACCATAAATAAATGAATAAACTTGACAGTTTTACTTATAATTGAACTGGCGTAGTGAGAGTTTTTGAGTTCCCACTGCTGCCACTTTGCAGACAGGCTGAGCCTTTCACATCCTCAGAAAGAAGAGGCACATCACCCTTCTTCACCCCCACCCTATTCCCTGCACAAAAGCAGCCAGGGTTGGCAGCAGCCACTTACCCCCTCTTTCTGGCTCAGGGCAGAATGGTAAATCTGTTTCCTAATCCCAGATGCAGGGAAAGCGTGACCTGGTGAATCCCTTCCTACTTTGTGGAGAAGCTCTCTCATTTGCTTGCTGCGTCTGTCCTCATTGCCTCATGACAAACTGTCTCTTTGTAGAGCCCCTATCTCTGAGCCATCCTATTCTATGTGGAGAGTCTCTTATTGCTTTTGATCTCTTTTTGATTAACTAACCCCTCGCATGTTCAGATTTGTTGTTTGTGTACAATCTTTTTAAACTGATGAAAAGGCAAAGGTAAAGCAACACATTCTTTGATTTTTATCTTCTGCAGATTGAAGATGAATTCCAAGTGTGTTTTATAGAAGTGACTTGCTTCCTCTTGGATTTCATTTTCATGAGGCAAGGAAAGCAATTCAACAAGGAATAAGGATTCAGGAACCACCATTGTGGCCATGTATTAGATATGTAAAACTCTGGTGTACTCACCGTGAGAGCATCAAATAAAAAGAAGCCTCTTTTCCTGTGTACATTTCGTCACTTTAAAATAGAAAATTACAATGAGGGACAAAATTGTTATTATTGTTTTATTCATTTATGTTTATTTATATCCTGCTTTGTTCTAGAAAAAAGATTTAAGGCAGTGTAATAGGTGAATTTCTGATCGATGTGCAAGAGCAATTTCGTTTGATTTTTTAATATCAAATCCACTTCTTAATGATTGATATGTTAATGATTTGATTAATCCATTGGGTCTGGTTCATTTACATCATCATTTACATTTCATCAAGATATATTTTCAAGGAGACAGTTTATGTCCTTCTCAAAATGTGTCATTTCTGAGCCTGGGGAACTTTATTTTCTGACAGCAAACAGAATCTGACCCTTAGAAGTCTGATTGACGGAAACTGAAATCTAAGTCTGGGGAGGTGAAGTAATCTCACCACGGTTTCCCAAACCCAGGAGGAGCCCACTTTCTCTTGTGTTTGTTTTTTCTATGAGGTGTATTTCTCTTTAAGATACATGACTCTATAAAATTTCTAAAATAAAAGTATGAGTGAAGAGCAGCACTTTGGCCCCCTGGCTACAGTCAGCTGAGGTAGGTGAGCCAGGAAGGCTGAAGCCCAGAGTGTGGCAGACTCTGTGTCAGATTGGTGTCTTCCTACTGGACCTCAAGGTCAGGATGTGAACTCTGAAGCTCTCTTTGAAGGTAAAAGGAGAGTCAAGTTTATATAGGGTGAAAGAGTGGTTAGATCAGGGCAGTGTGCACCCCAGTGTTATTTCAGATGACTTGAGTAGGATACAGATGACAGCAGCACAAATCCTTGAACATGTAGTGAGAAGATTATCTCTCCTTTCAATTCCTTCTCCGTGCTGCCAATCACATTACGGAGCTAGTCTTGCCCTGCTTGGTGTTGGCAGACATTTAGTAGCCCTTTCACTCTTGCAAAGTTCACTGTCAACAAAGAACTGACATCCGGATAAGAACCTTCTGCAAGCAGCAGTAACTAGCTACCATCTAGTGAGGATGTTACATGTTTATTATATTTGGATTGAAGTTTGCCTTCTCTTTGCATCAAGTGATGCTGGTTGTCCATTTCAAATAGTGATATAAATTACATTTTAAAGTAAATATATTCAAGTATTTTTGTGAAATCAATTTAAAGAATAAATTAAATAATTATATAGGTGATATATAAATGCTAAGAATTGAGATAATAAGAGGAAAGAGGCAGAGAGGCTTCTGTGAAGGACCAGATGCTGATGTCCTGATACAGAAGCTGACATTGACCTTGGAAGAGTTGAGTCTGAGACCAGTGCTCCTACTGACCAGCCAGGGAGGTGATAAATATGGTGACATCTCTGGTTACTGGTTTCACCATCAATAAGCTGGATAAAACAAAAATATTTACTTGACCTCTTCAAAGATTTATGCTTAAGAATCAAATGGGGGGGGGGGTTGTAGGGGAAGTCTTTTATAAATTATCAAATACTATAGACAAGGAAGGGATTATAACTAAGTAGGGGATAGGGAGAGACAAGAGAATAGAAGGAAAAGGAAGTTGTTAAAGTTGAAGGAAATGATTAGCTAGAAAAAAAAAAATCTGCCATCACTAAAGGTAGGTAGGCCTGCCCTTGGAAAGTCAGGAAATGGCCCATCTTTGTGATTTGTTTTGTACTAGGGCAGGGATCAAAGGAAAAACGGAAAAGAAAATTTGATTTAGTTCAAGTGGAAGACTCTGGCAAAGGAAGGCTCCATAGACACTGAGTGGGTGAAACCACCCTAGGAGTGGAGATTCCAATCAGTGGGCACTGGGCTCCCCTCCCCCTTACTGCCTTCTCAGGTCTGCCCACATGTGATCTTATTCTGGTAGTTCTATGGGGGCTGAAGTAACGGGGTCCCTGACATACCCTGACTGCTGAGTGAGGAGACTTGACTTCCCTTGGTGCTTAACACCTGGTACAACGCTCAACTTCTTAAGTGAGTAAAAAGACAAAACTGAGAAAAGAAGGGAGACACAGAGAGGGAAAGGAACAGGGAAGAAAGCTTGATTTTGCAGGCCACGGTTTCAAAGAGCTCAGACAGCCAAGGCCAAGGTCAAGTCCCAGGATTTTATCCCAGGCCTCTCTCTCTCTAGAAGTGAAAGTCAGGGAGCAGCACAGTGATCTTGAACATGGGCCTCAGAGCCCAGTGGAACAGTGTTGAAGCTTCACCTTGACCACTCCCTACCTGTGTGACAAGGAGCACATTAACAACTTCTTCAAACAGCATTCTGTGGGAATGCTCCCAACCAGCTTCACAGAGTTATTGTTAGTACTAAATGAGATAATGTATGCATACATGGTGGAAGGCCC
The DNA here is from genome assembly GCF_021218885.2 of Marmota monax. Taxonomy (NCBI): domain Eukaryota; kingdom Metazoa; phylum Chordata; class Mammalia; order Rodentia; family Sciuridae; genus Marmota; species Marmota monax. Next base: position 1,884,743 of record NW_026694162.1, read on the forward strand.
AGCATGCAGGTTTAATTATTACTGTTGTTGTTATTACATACACTCTATAAAAATCTGGAGAAATTATTTTGATTCTGTTAAAAGTGTAATATTATATGGATTTTTATTCCATAAACAGATTCTTATACTTTGCTTCCTAATTAGACTGTATCTGTCATGTCTGTAATTCCTGTGTAATTAAATTGAAATTAAATGTCAATTTACTTTAAATTACAGAGTAATTCTATGTATACATGCCATGCAATCTGCATTTTGTTAGAAGATGACAACCAAAAATATCCTGACAGTCCCTCTGTAATTACACACTGATCTGATTAAGATCAGCCTGACAAACTACCTGCCAAGGCTTAAGGAAGGAAAAGCCAGGAGCTCGTGGAGGGGTTGACGGAGGTTATGCACAAGAGAGGAGGGGATGGCATGAGCCACCAATGGCCTGCCACTCCCCGGGAACCATCACAGCCTGAGCCACCAGCAACCCGGTCAGCAGGCACCAGAGGTGATCCTTTAAAATAAAATTTTAAAAAAATACCTCAATTACAGAACATGTTAACTGGTGCTGCTTCTCCTGCACTTCACCCACCTGTTTTAATTAGGCTGGTGTCTAAGGTCTTCAATCCTCATGCCTCAATGACAGTGATAAATGTAGACAGACTATTTCAAACTTCAAGCATCAATTTTACCTTTCTGTAATACACAACATGGCTTCTATCCTATCCTCGAATTTAAAACATTTCTTGAAAGTACTTGATATGCTACCCATTCATTACCAATGAGAATATTAATATTTATATCATTTTTTAGCATAAGTTTCAATGAGGAATGATGAAACAAGTGGGGCAGAGGGAGGAGGAAACCAGGGTACCAAAGAGCCAGGTCAGCAGGCTGAGCAGCACCTCGGACGGCACTGGGCTTCAGCCTGTTAGGATGCACATGGCAAATGGGGCCACATAAAAATGACACCACTGCCTGTCCTATCTTCTGGACTCCCTCCCCCAAAGCCACTCTGATGTCCACTCCTGGTCACTTCCCCTTAGCCTTTGTTCATTTGGTTTTGTCCTCTAGTGCTCTTCTTACTCAAGTGTAGCTTGCTTGCTTATTTATTTATTTACTTTTTATTTATCTTTGCAGTAGTAGGGATTGAACTCAGGGCACTCTACCACTGAGCTAAATCCCCAGCACCTTTCTTTTTATTTTGAGGCAGGGTCTCACTACCCAGCCCAGGCCAGCCTGTGGTATTTCTGATTGTTAATAAGCTCCACTATGTCCTACTTTGGGGACAGAGGATCTAGTTCTTATTCACTAACTCAAGGTAGTTCAAGGCTCCTTTATCAGCTTCTCCTCAGATTCTGGACATTTTGCAGGCTGGGTTTGCAGGAGCCCAGTGCTCATCTTCAGGGGAGGGGCAACAGTTCCTCTGAGCTCACAGCACAGGGTTGCATGAGAGAGAAGAGGCCAGAGTTGTGCTAGCCATGTTGTAGGAGGTACTGCCAAGAAAATGAAATCCAAGGCCCTGGGTTTTAGAACAAGCTTTTTTTCCTGCTAGCTGTGACCCTAAGCAAGCCCTTTAGCTTCTACGATCCTCAGTTCTCCAAAATATAAATGAGAGTTAGCATTAATTGTCTCCCTGGTTATTTCATAGGGTTGTTGGAGAACAAAGTAGCTAATACAGATGAAAATGTTTGGAAAGAGTTAAGTTCTGTTTAGACCCATTGGTACTATAAGCATCATCAGTGATATTCCAGTCAGGGTTCTCTCTTGCCGATAAGTGAAAATCCAACCTGGCCTAAGGCATGGAGGGAAAGAATGGCCCTGAGTTTTAAGGTTTCTGGTAGCCAAAATGTCCTAACTAGGTGTAGCTTCTGGGCTGGCAGTTTCTGGCATTATACTGTATTCTTTGACTTAGTTTCTCTGCATCTCTAGTCTCTGCCATAGGCTCAGTGTGTGTCCTTCACTTTCAGCTCTGTGTGGTCAAAAATAACTGCTTCAAACCAGTACAGGAGGAATGAGCATTTCAGAGCCTCACAATCTGATCTCAGGACTTGTGATCAGTTGGGTCACATATGTGCCCATAAACTGGTCACTGTGATTGAGCATGAAGGGTGTTCACTGAAGAGGATCCTGGCTTCCAGTCCTAGATCCATCCTCACTATCAGAAATGCGAGAAAGGGCTGGTTCCCCAGGGGGCTGAGAAGAAAAATGGAGGCTAGAAGGGATGGTCACAAATGTCCATTTCAGATGTCAAGGCATCTGTGTTTAGACCCAATCGTAGAACAAGAAGTAAGCAGATGAGTGAAGCTAGAGTGTACCCCCAAATAAGGAGAGGCAACTGCCCCATCCTAGACAGTTATCTGTCCTTGAGTACATACCCACCATAGGAACAAAGTCATCCAGACTTTGGGGATAGTTCTGGAAGATCTCAGAAATGACTGTTTCTAAAATTAACAAGTGAATTACAACTCCAACAGAGAACATGTGAAATGTAACCTTTAAATCCCTCCTTAAAAGCCCCCTGTTCCTGCTGATGGGTAGAATCACACCTTCTAGGACAGGAGTCCTCTGAGATTTCCCCTTTGCTAATAGAGCAATAAACCTTCTTTTTCCTTTTTCTCAAAGAAAGAAAGAAGGGAGGGAGGGAGAGAGAAAGGGAAGGAAGGAAGGAGGAAGGGAGGGATGCATGGATGGATGAAGGAAGGAAGGAAGGAAGGAAGGAAGGGACAAAAACAGGGAGTCTCCTGATTGAAAATAGCAGAGTCAAAAAGCAAATGTGTTTCTCCTTCATGCAGCTTTGGAACTGCAGAGTTGGACCATTTGCATACAGAAACAGCAGTCATAAGCTGAGTGCAGCAGCACACACCTGGAGTTCCAACTATTCGGGAGGCTGAGACAGGAGGATTACAAGTTGGAGGCCAGCCTGGGCAATTCAGCTAGACCCTTTCTCAAAAAGAGCTAAGGGTATGTAAAATAAAAAGGGTTTACCTACCATGCACAAGGTCCTAGGTTCCATCCACAGAAATCCCACCACCACCACCACCAAAAAAGGCAGCAGTATCAATCAGCCCTCAACAGAAACTTTATTTAAATAATCAAGTGACTTCTGGTGTGCACCTAAAGATTACCTGCACTTTGCTTTCACATGTAGAGGCAGTTCCAGTCTCTGTGCTTCTTCCCAAATGAAGTTGCTCCTGCTACAAGCATTATCACACTTGTTTTTCAGCCTTCCCAGGCTGCCACCTGACCCTCAATAGCGTGCCTTACTCTCCACCACTGTGCTCCCTCCCCTCTCTTTAAATCAAAATCTAATGCACATCCCTAGACTGGCTGCTGTGGAGGCGGCACTTAGCCAGCTGTATGCTTGCCTGCTGGCCAAGGACATCAGCAATGTGAAATGGACTCTGATACATCTGCCTGAAAAAAAATTTTAAGGTCATTGTGCTTGTTGCATGTGTCTCTTGTGTTCTGAATATTTCAGAATTTTGCATAATGGGCAACATTAGAAAAGTCAACATTTTCCTTTTTGGGTCTGCCAAATTCCATGGAAGGATATGAAAAGTCCAACATTTTCTATAAAAAGGAAACGTTATAGGCTGAATATCTTTTTAAAATAATTCTATTATTGCTCAACATATAAATCCATCTCTCCTCTGCATTTTGCCTTTTCTGTCTATCTGTTCATTTTGGAATTAAAGAGGACCCAAATGCATCTCTGGGACTTCGGCTCTGCACATTATGAGCTTGGCTCTTCCTTTAATGCTAATTTTAACTCGGCATGGTTCTTTTCATCCAGAAGGTCAATTCAGCTGTTCACAAACCAACAAAGCTACATATTTGTCCTTGTCTTTATGTTTTCCCATTTGTTTGAAAGTTATTATCTGGACATGGAAATTCATAAAGTATTGGGCATATAAGTTGTTATATTGCAAAATATGTCTGTTCTACCCATGACCCCCAGACCCCCTTTCAAATCCTATGTCTTTCCACACATGTGGATGTTCCATGCCTATACTAACACTATGAATTTTTAAAGTTTGATATAAAATAACATATGTATTTCAATTTTTCCATAAATTACATATAGCATATGTTTTCCTACAACTTGCTTTTGATGTTTTTTTTAAATTATTATTAATATTGTACACTTTGTCTTGGAGAATATTCCATCCCACCACACATGGGATTCTCTATAGGTGTTACTGACAGACTGTGTTTTGCCATCATAACCTATACCTTTAAGTGAATTTCTAAAGATAGAATTGCTAGATCAATTCACAGGTGCAACTTATTGTGTTTTTAAACTTTAATTCCTTAAGATCACATATTTTCACATGGTATAATAATGAAAGTTATAAATGAGTATTTAGGAAAAAGTAGTTGCCTGAATACTCCTTTTGGAAAGCCATTCAGTTCCCATTGCTGGGACAACTTCAGTTATCTGCTTATCTTATAGATGCAAAACAGTGCCATGCTCTGTACTTTTTTTTTTTTTTTTATCTCATTTGACCCTATATCTTGGTTATGGCATGTGAAGAGGCTTCTTTATTACAGTGGGACAGCATACTTTAATTTAGCAGTCTTCTTTCATGGATGTTTAGGTTATTTCAAGTTTTTGTTTATTTGTTTTGCTAGTTCAAATGATTTTTGTTAGTTCAAATGATGCTGCAATAAATCACCTTCTATGCACATTATTTGGCAAAAGCACATGTATGTCCAAAGGCAAATGCATTTCTAGAAATAAAACTACTGGATCAGACGGTAGGTGTATTTTAAAACATGACTATTACCAAATCACCCTCCACAGAGATTGTACCAAGTAACATTCCCAACAGAAATGTATATAAGTGACTGTCTCCATATAGTTTCCCCTTACTAGACACATATAATATTAAGAAACTATTTTGACTGGTGAGGTAGCACACACCTGTAATCTTAGTGGCTTGGCAGGCTGAGGAAGGAGGCTCTTGAGTTCAAAGCCTAGCTCAGCAATTTAGCAAGGCCCTAAGCAACTTAGCAAGATCCTGTCTCTAAATAAAATACAAAAAAGGACTGGGGATATGGCTCAGTGGTTAAGCACCCCTGGGTTCAAGCCCAAGTATAAAAAAAAGAAAGAAACTCTTTCAATTTTGCCAAACTGACAGGTTAAATGGTATTTTAATCCAAGTATCTCTGTGATGATGAGCATCTTTTAATATATTTATAAAGCCATTTATACTTCTTTGTCTTTGATCTGATTATTCATATACTTTATTTTTTTCCTATTGGTTTGCTATTCTCTTTCCTATTGTTTTGTAGGAGATTTTCATATATTAAGAAAAGTAGCTGGGCATGGTGGCACAGGCCTGTAATCCCAGTGACTCAGGAGTCTGAGGCAGGAAGATCATAAGTTCAAAGCCAGTTTCAGCAACTTAGTGAGGCCCTGAGTAACCTAGTAAGACCCTGTGTCAAAATAAAACATAAAAAGAGCTGAAGATATGGCTCAATGATAAAGTCATCTCTGGGTTCAATTCCTAGAATCCCCTCCCTCAAAAAGAAAAGTAACTCTTTTTGTGAATAAAAAAAAATTACAATTTGCTATTTGTTTTTGACTTTTTACAATTTGTTTTGTCATGCAGAAAATGATTTTTATATAGGTCAACTATCAATCTTTGCTGTTAAGGGTTTTATGTCATACTTAGAATTGCCTTCCCCAATTGAGATGGTTACCTTAATTTTTCATGTCTTTTGTGGCATTGTTTTAAATCTTTATAGATTTTATATTTTAAATTTTTATAAATATTGATGAATTGTCCTGCAAAGAGATTATATCACTCTACATTTCCATGGACAGTGTATCTTTGAAGTGTCTCTTGCTTATCGCTTGTGAATTGTCCACCCCTTCCTGAATCTTAACATCCTTGAGCACAAAGCCTATGTCTCCTAATTCATGTATTGTAAGTCATAGTAACAAGTACAGAAGCACAGGGCTGTGCACATGAAGGGCAATCAACAGAGCTTTCTTCTTCTTTTTTCCTTTTCCTTTTTTGTTTACTTTCTCCTCCTCCTCTTTCTCTTCTTGCTAGAGGTTGAACCCAGGGTGCCCCATATATGCTAGGCAAGTGCTCCACCCCTGAGCTACATCCCAGCAGAAAATTCCTGATCAAGAAGGGATGGCCAAGTCATAACTCTGTTCACTGCTGCCTCCATAGCAAGTGATACTAAGAGGTAGATCCCTGGGCATCTGAGACCACACTGTTTGAAACGTATATTAGAAATTATGTCTAATTATCTTTGGCTTTGAAAACGTAAATATCTTCAAAGCATAACAAAAACCCATTTAATTGAATATCACTAATTTCCTTTACTGAGGCAATATGAATTCATCAAATTGGAGCTACTCCAGAATACCCAGGATGCTATAAATTAGAAAACACAAATAATTGTATTTATTCCTGAAAGTCGAATTCCTGAGGAAAGTAAAACAAAAACAAAAAACAAAAAACAAACAACAACAAAAAAACACAACACAGAGAGATAACCTCCTACTTGAAAGTACATTTTAATACCTAAATAAGATATCTATAGTTGCATAATAGATTTAGCTTATAATGTGTGCCATGTCATTAAATATGGACCTGGTGACACAGAGTGGCTTCCTAGAAACTAATCTCTCTCCCATGGCCTGCTTTTCACAGGTTTATATGTAAGTTCATTTCACTCCAGTTTTTGTTGTTGTTGTTGTTGTTGTACCAAGATAATTAAAATATAAATATGGCTTTGCAATATATACAAAACTTTGTAATAAGTTCGACCCTTTTTCCCATCACATTGGCCAACAAGTAGGCATGAATTGCATAAATTGATGAAAGAGCAGACTGGGGTAAAATTATTTTTACATATTTCTGAAATCACTAGAAAAGGGTACTAGCTTAGCCTTCCCTTCTTACAACTCAGTGGTGAAATCTCTATGGTGGGAGGTCTTATAGTTAAGGGACTAAAGGTTTTAAGAGATGTTGTGGACCTCTGCTGTCTTTGGCCTGCTCAGTGTGTTTCCTGTTCTTATGATATCACCCCTTTATATTTGTTGAGGAATCATGGGTCTCCAATTTCTGAGTGTTTTTAAGACATGGCTGCTCCCATTCCTGGGTGGATTGGCATGTTATTTACATGTCGTGGCAATCATTCATTCCATTACTTAGCAGTCTGTGGTAGGTAGGTGGGGAGCAGATGTGTGATCCAGATCACCTCCAGTTGGATCCATCTTTCAGCTATTATAAAAATTATTAAAAATAAGAAGAGGAGGAGGAGGAAGAAAAAGAAGAAGAAGAACAACAACAACAACAACAACTCTTTCTGCTGGAATAGCTAAACTAAGAGAAATTAAATCAAAGACTCCTTGATGACTACCAAGCTAACCCCATTACTTGGAAGGCTGAGGCACAAGGTTGGCAAGTTCAAGGCCAGCCTGGGCAACTTCACAAGAACCTGTTTCAAAATAAAAAACAAAAGGGCTGGAGATGCTTGGGTGTGGTGGCACATGCCTGTAAACCCATCGGCTCAGGATGGCTCAGGAGGATCGTGAGTTCAAAGCCGGCCTCAGCAACAGTGGGGCACTAAACAACTCAGTGAGACCCTGTCTCTAAAGAAAATACAAAATGTGGTTGGGGGTGTGTCTCAGTGGTTGAGTGTCCCTGAGTTCAATCCTCAGTTACCCCCACCCCCAAAAAAAGAACTGGGTAGAAAGCTCAATAGTAGAGTTTCCCTGGTTTCAATTCCCAGTACCACAAAAAGAAAAAGAGAGGAAAACAACAAAAGACTCACTCAAGAATCAAACCTATGAGAAAACAACTTCTATATAAGAAAAAGAAAAAAGGAAGACTGAGTGACATATTAGAGTTATTGAGTCCTAAAAACACCATGTGATGGGCTGGGGTTATGGCTCAGTGATAGAGCACTTACCTCACATGTGTGAGGCACTGGGTTCAATCCTCAGCACCACATAAAAATGAATAAACAAAAATAAAGGCATTGTGGCCATCTACAACTAAATGTATATATAAAATTTTAAAAAATCATGTAAACCCCTTGGATCTAATTATGCCAAAAATAATTAAAAAAAAAAAAAGATCGAGAACTGCGACCACCCACAGAACAGGCCCAGCGGCCTGCTGAGGGGCAGAGCCGCCACCCGCCTCCCGCGCCTGCAAGGTAGGTGGAACTGTGACCACCGACGGAAAAGGCCCAGTGGCTCGCGGAGGGGCAGAGCTGCCAACCACGCCTGCAAGGTAGGCGGGCCTGAGACCCACCTGCAGAACAGGCGCAGCGGTCTGCTGAGGGGCAGAACAGGCGCAGCGGCCTGCTGAGGGGCAGAGCCGCCCCCTTCCCCCGCGCCTGCAAGGTAGGCGGAACTGTGACCACCAGCAGAACAGGTCCAGCGGCCTGCTGAGGGGCAGAGCCGACCCCTTCCCCCGTGCATGCAAGGTAGGCGGAACTGTGACCCCGGCAGAACAGGCCCAGGGGCCCGTGGAGGGGCAGAGCTGCCAACCTCGCCTGCAAGGTAGGCGGACCTCCGACCCCCAACAGAACAGGCCCAGCGGCCTGCTGAGGGGCAGAGCTGCCAACCTCGCCTGCAAGGTAGGCGGACCTCCGACCCCCCAGCCGAACAGGCCCAGCGGCCTGCTGAGGGGCAGAGCCACCCCCTCCCCCCGCGCCTGCAAGGTAGGCGGAACTGTGACCACCGACAAAACAGGCCCAGCGGCCTGCGGAGGGGCAGAGCCGCCCCCCGCGCCTGCAAGGTAGGCAGACCTGTGACCCACCGGCAGCACAGGCCCAGAATTCCACGGAGGGGCATGCTGCCCCACGCGCCTGCAAGGTAGGCGGACCTGCGACCACCAACAGAACAGGCCAGACCTGCAACCGACAGACAGAACAGGCCCAGCAGCCTGCGGAAGGGTAGAGCTGCCCCCCCCTGCACCTGCAAGGTAGGCGGACAGGCGACCCACCGACAGAACAAGCCTAGCGGCCCGCAGAGGGGCAGAGCCGCCGCCCGCGCCTGCAAGGTAGGCGGAACCTGCTACCGACCGACAGAACAGCCCCAGCGGCCTGCCAGCGTGGTAGGCACATTGCCCCAATTGAAGGAGGGGCAGAGCCGCCGCCCGCGCCTGCGAGGGAGACTTTGCAACTATACAAGAGCAATATAAATATATAGGGGGAAATTCAATAGCACAACAGTTTCACCAAGTAGAAAGGAACGCGAACAGTATGAAGAGACAAGGAAAGAAAGGACCACAAGCAATGCAGGTCAACTCAACGTTAGAAGAGGTAATATCTGCAGCAGATGGAATGTCAGATAAAGAATTCAGGATATACATGCTTCAGATGATCTGGAGTCTCAAGGAAGACATCAGACAGCAAAATCAGACAATGAAAGATCACTTCAACAATGAATTACATAAACAAATCCAAGAAGCAAAAGATCAACTATACAGGGAGATAGAGGTTATAAAAAACAAACAGAAATCCTAGAAATGCAGGAAGCAATAAACCAACTTAAAAACTCAATGGAGAATATTACCAGCAGAGTAGAACACTTAGAAGATAGAACATCAGACAATGAAGACAAAGTATTTCAACTTGAAAAGAACATAGACAGCTCAGCAAGACTGTTAAGAAACCTTGAGCAGAACATCCAAGAAATATGGGTTAACATAAAGAGACCAAATTTAAGAGTCATGGGATACAGGAAGGTACAGAGCTCCAAACCAAAGGAATGAGCAATCTATTCAATGAAATAATACGAGAAAACTTCCCAGATTTGAAGAATGAGACAGAATCCCAAATCCTAGAAGCCTACAGGACGCCGAATGTGCAAAATCATAAGAGATCCACACCTAGACACATTATAATGAAGATTCCCAACATACAGAATAAGGAGAGAATTTTAAAAGCTACAAGAGAAAGGAAGCAGATCACATTTAGGGGTAAACCAATCAGGATAACAGCTGATCTTTCAACACAGACTCTGAAAGCTAGAAGATCCTGGAATAACATATTTCAAACACTGAAAGAAAATGGGTTCCAACCAAGAATTGTGTATCCAGCGAAATTAAGCTTCAGAATGGAAGATGAAATTAAAACCTTCCACGATAAACAAAAGTTAAAAGAATTTGCAGCTAGAAAACCATCTCTTCAAAACATCCTTGGCAAAAGGATGAGGAAACGGAAAATAACAATGAAAACCAACAGTGGGAGGTAGGACAGTAAAGGGGGGAAAATAATCAAAGAGGAAAACAAACCATGTTTAGTAACATAAATAAACAAATATGGCTGGAAGAACAACCCATATCTCAATAATAACCCTAAATGTTAATGGCTTAAACTCACCAATTAAGAGACACAGGCTAGTAGAATGGATCACAAAACAAGACCAACAATATGCTGCCTACAGGAGACGCATTTGATAGGAAAAGACATACATAGGCTGAAGGTGAAAGGTTGGGAAAAATCATATCACTCATATGGACTTCGGAAACAAGCAGGAGTGTCCATACTCATATCAAATAAAATAGATTTCAAGCCAAAGTTAATCAAAAGGGATAAAGAGGGACACTACATACTGCTCAAGGGAACCATACACCAACAAGACATAACAATCATAAATATATATGCCCCTAACAATGGTGCAGCTATGTTCATCAAACAAACTCTCCTCAAGTTCAAGAGTCTAATAGACCACCATACAATAATCATGGGAGACTTCAACACACCTCTCTCACCAATGGACAGATCTTCCAAACAAAAGTTGAATAAGGAAACTATAGAACTCAATAACACAATTAATAACCTAGACTTAATTGACATATATAGAATATACTACCCAACATCAAGCAGTTACACTTTTTTTTCAGCAGCACACAGATCCTTCTGAAAAATAGATCATATATTATGTCACAGGGCAACTCTTAGACAATATAAAGGGGTAGAGATAATACCATGCATCTTATCTGATCATAATGGAATGAAACTGAAAATCAACGATAAAAGAAGGAAGGAAAAATCATGCATCACTTGGAGAATGAACAATAGGTTACTGAATGATCAATGGGTTATAGAAGACATCAAGGAGGAAATTAAAAAATTCTTAGAGATTAATGAAAACACAGACACAACATATCGGAATCTATGGGACACATTGAAAGCAGTTCTAAGAGGAAAATTCATTGCTTGGAGTTCATTCCTTAAAAAAAGAAAAAACCAACAAATAAATGATCTCATACTTCATCTCAAAATCCTTGAAAAAGAAGAGCAAACCAACAGCAAAAGAAGTAGAAGGCAAGATATAATTAAAATCAGAGCTGAAATTAATGAAATCGAAACAAAAGAAACAATTGAAAAAATTGACAAAACTAAAAGTTGGTTCTTTGAAAAAATAAATAAAATCGACAGACCCTTAGCCATGCTAACAAAGAGAAGAAGAGAGAGAACTCAAATTACTAGCATACGGGATGAAAAAGGCAATATCACAACAGACACTTCAGAAATACAGAAGATAATTAGAAATTATTTTGAATCCTTATACTCCAGTAAATTAGAAGATAGTGAAGGCATCGATAAATTTCTTAAGTCATATGATCTGCCCAGATTGAGTCAGGAGGATATAGACAACCTAAACAGACCAATATCAATTGAGGAAATAGAAGAAACCATCAAAAGACTACCAACTAAGAAAAGCCCAGGACCGGATGGGTATACAGCAGAGTTTTACAAAACCTTTAAAGAGGAACTAATACCAATACTTTTCAAGCTACTTCAGGAAATAGAAAAAGAGGGAGAACTTCCAAATTCATTCTATGAGGCCAACATCACCCTGATTCCTAAACCAGACAAAGACACTTCAAAGAAAGAAAACTACAGACCAATATCTCTAATGAACCTAGATGCAAAAATCATCAATAAAATTCTGGCGAATCGGATACAAAAACATATCAAAAAAATTGTGCACCATGATCAAGTAGGATTCATCTCTGGGATGTAAGGCTGGTTCAATATACGGAAATCAATATATGTTATTCACCACATCAATAGACTTAAAAATAAGAACCATATGATCATCTCGATAGATGCGGAAAAAGCATTCGACAAAGTACAGCATCCCTTTATGTTCAAAACTCTAGAAAAACTAGGGATAACAGGAACATACCTCAATATTGTAAAAGCAATCTATGCTAAGCCTCAGGCTAGCATCATTCTGAATGGAGAAAAACTGAAGGCATTCCCTCTAAAATCTGGAACAAGACAGGGATGCCCTCTCTCACCACTTCTGTTCAACATAGTTCTCGAAACACTGGCCAGAGCAATTAGACAGACGAAAGAAATTAAAGGCACAAAAATAGGAAAAGAAGAACTTAAATTATCACTATTTGCAGTTGACATGATTCTATACCTAGCAGACCCAAAAGGGTCTACAAAGAAACTATTAGAGCTAATAAATGAATTCAGCAAAGTGGCAGGATATAAAATCAACACCCATAAATCAAAGGCATTCCTGTATATCAGCGACAAATCCTCTGAAATGGAAATGAGGACAACCACTCCATTCATAATATCCTCAAAAAAAATAAAATACTTGGGAATCAACCTAACAAAAGAGGTGAAAGACTTATACAATGAAAACTACAGAACCCTAAAGAGAGAAATAGAAGAAGATCTTAGAAGATGGAAAAATATACCCTGTTCATGGATAGGCAGAACTAACATCATCAAAATGGCGATATTACCAAAAGTTCTCTATAGGTTTAATGCAATGCCAATCAAAATCCCAACGGCATTTCTTGTAGAAATAGAGAAAGCAATCATGAAATTCATATGGAAAAATAAAAGACCCAGAATAGCAAAAACAGTGCTAAGCAGGAAGTATGAATCAGGCGGTATAGCGATACCAGACTTCAAACTATACTACAGAGCAATAGTAACAAAAACAGCATGGTACTGGTACCAAAACAGGCGGGTGGACCAATGGTACAGAATAGAGGACACAGAAACCAATCCACAAAACTACAACTATCTTATATTTGATAAAGGGGCTAAAAGCATGCAATGGAGGAAGGATAACATCTTCTTCAAATGGTGCTGGGAAAACTGGAAATCCATATGCAACAAAATGAAACTGAATCCCTTTCTCTCGCCATGCACAAAAGTTAATTCAAAATGGATCAAGGAGCTTGATATCAAATCAGAGACACAGCATCTGATAGAAGAAAAAGTTGGCTACGATCTACATACTGTGGGGTCAGGCTCCAAATTCCTCAATAGGACACCCATAGCACAAAAGTTAATAACTAGAATCAACAAATGGGACTTACTCAAACTAAAAAGTTTTTTCTCAGCAAAAGAAACAATAAGAGAGATAAATAGGGAGCCTACATCCTGGGAACAAATCTTTACTCCTCACACTTCAGATAGAGCCCTAATATCTAGAGTATACAAAGAACTCAAAAAATTAGACAATAAGATAACAAATAACCCAATCAACAAATGGGCTAAGGACCTGAACAGACACTTCTCAGAGGGGGACATACAATCAATCAACAAGTACATGAAAAAATGCTCACCATCTCTAGCAGTCAGAGAAATGCAAATCAAAACCACCCTAAGATACCATCTCACTCCAGTAAGATTGGCAGCCATTGTGAAGTCAAACAACTAGTGCTGGCGAGGATGTGGGGAAAAGGGTACACTTGTACATTGCTGGTGGGACTGCAGATTGGTGCAGCCAATTTGGAAAGCAGTATGGAGATTTCTTGGAAAGCTAGGAATGGAACCACCATTTGACCCAGCTATTCCCCTTCTCGGTCTATTCCCTAAAGACCTAAAAAGAGCATGCTACAGGGACACTGCTACATCGATGTTCATAGCAGCACAATTCACAATAGCAAGACTGTGGAACCAACCTAGATGCCCTTCAATAGATGAATGGATAAAAAAAATGTGTCATTTATACACAATGGAGTATTACTCTGCATTAAAAAATGACAAAATCATAGAATTTGCAGGGAAATGGATGGCATTAGAGCAGATTATGCTAAGTGAAGCTAGCCAATCCCTAAAAAACAAATGCCAAATGTCTTCTTTGATATAAGGAGTGTAACTAAGAACAGAGTAGGGACGAAGAGCATGAGAACAAGATTAACATTAAACTGGGATGAGAGGTGGGAGGGAAATGGAGAGAGAAGAGAAATTGCATGGAAATGGAAGGAGACCCTCAGGGTTATACAAAATTTCATACAAGAGGAAGTGAGGGGAAAGGGGAAAATAATACAAGGGGGAGAAATGAATGACAGTACAGGGGGTAGAGAGAGAAGAGGGGAGGGGAGGGGAGGGGGGATAGTAGAGGATAGGAAAGGCAGCAGAATACAACAGACACTAGTATGGCAATATGTAAATCAATGGATGTGTAACTGATGTGATTCTGCAATTTGTATACGGGGTAAAAATGGGAGTTCATAACCCACTTGAATCAAAGTGTGAAATATGATATATCAAGAACTATGTAATGTTTTGAACAACCAACAATAAAAAATTAAAAAAAAAAAATAAATGTTCTGGACCTTATAGATGACTTGAGGTCCACCATGCCTGGAGGGCCTTCAGGTCACCAACACTACCATAGTGGCCTTGAGTCTGGAGCAGGGGATACAGCTCCACATCTCTTCCAGTTGTTGCTAATGAGCACTGCATGATGCATACCTATATGAAAACATCACATGGTACCCCATAATATGTACAATATTTATGCATCAATTAAAAATAAATAAGTATAAATATATATTAAGGATAAAGACTAAACCAAGATGTATTTTCTCCAAATTGGGGGAACAGATCCTAGAAGCAATAAAAAGTGTCCAATATTTTCGAGGCATGAGCCCTGTCTCTTTGAGCACATATTGGTCTTAGGTATTTTCATCCATTTGGGAACTTTACATTTATGTGAAGGCAAAGAATTGCAAAAATCATAGTCTGTGCTTTAGAGACAAACAGAAATGTCCTTCGTAGCTCTTTGAATTTGGTGCCTTAAGTAAATAAAGATTGGCCTCAGAAACAAGTGTTGTGGTGAAGGAGATTGGATGTTTCTCTCTACCCACTTTCAGCCTCCTTCTGCTTTGGAGGTGAAGATGATAGCTGCAAGTGAGTATTAGGAGTAGCGACAGTATGGTGTAAACCATCTGTTAATAGAAATAGCTGACATTTTGTATATTATCTTATTCTCCCCCAAATTAATGCTGTGAGTGAAGGTATTGAAAACAACAGCTTAAGTGTTACATACCTCTGGATTTAAATCCTATCTGTGTCACTTGTTAACTGTAATCTGGAGTAAAATACAAAATTAATTCAATGTATCTATTCTAATCTACAAAATCTTCATAAGGATATTGTTTATTTTGTAGAGTTAAAGAGATTAGGGAGTTAATGTACATAAGATCTAGCTCACGGCCTGGGAAGAATAAACATTCGATAAATATCAATTGATATAAAAAAAAGAGGAAGTGAGGGGAAAGGGGAAAATAATACAAGGGGGAGAAATGAATGACAGTACAGGGGGTAGAGAGAGAAGACGGGAGGGGAGGGGAGGGGAGGGGGGATAGTAGAGGATAGGAAAGGCAGCAGAATACAACAGACACTAGTATGGCAATATGTAAATCAATGGATGTGTAACTGATGTGATTCTGCAATTTGTATACGGGGTAAAAATGGGAGTTCATAACCCACTTGAATCAAAGTGTGAAATATGATATATCAAGAACTATGTAATGTTTTGAACAACCAACAATAAAAAAATAAAAAAAAAAGATCAACAGATTAAGTCCTGGGTTATTACATATCAAAAAATCTTATACCAGACCCTTTTTTATGGTAGTTTGTGTTGGATTTCAGTCAATTACAGCTGACCAACACAATGGAAAAATGCATGAAGGAAATTTCATTTATGAATGAATCTATGAAAGACTTCATAAATATGTTCCAGCATCAATCAGGCAAATCAACATATTAAGCCTGAGAATATCTGTGATGTTTTGTAGACCTTAATGGAGCAATAATGAGTAGACTGTCATTTGTTTCCATTTGTAATCTCCCATTAGAATCTTGTTCTAGATTTTCTTCCCTGGAAATTTCAATTAAGATGCTTGTATATTCATTTTATTTATGCAAATAATACACGTGATAAGACATTTTCTGTGGCTTATATTGAAATCCACAGTCCAGGAAGAGGTACAAAGATAAAACACCCATTTATGATAGAATTCCATGCCAAGGGTCCTCATCTTCACATAGGCTACAGTGAAGGTTTTATGCTCACCCATAGTATAGATGGTTTTAGAAGACAATTTAAGAAAGAATTTTATAACAAGCAGAATTATTTGTAATAGATTTCTGGGAAAGTTTCTAGATTCAACTTCTCTGAGAGATTATAAATATTGGATGGGAATCCTTACTTGTTAAAATCAGCTTGATGTTAAGGCAAGAAAATGTTCTAGACCAATGGTTCTCAAACAAGTTTGTATAGCAGATATATATATATATATATATATATATATATATATATATATATATGGTTTTCCAGGTTCTATCCCATACATTCTGAATAACAACCTGATTTCTAGGGACAGGAATAAAAAACAATACTAAGGGGTGCATGTGTGTGTGTGTGTGTGTGTGTGTGTGTGTGTGTTTCAAGAACTATATAAATAAATGCTCTTTATTTGTGCCATGATCTCATCAAATACTAACAATAACCTTATGGAGTGGTACCACTAAGCTATGGAATAGTTATAACTTTCATTCTTATTTTATAGATTCAGAATATAAGGCTTAAATAATTTGAGCACCTTTTTTCAAGGTCATACCACAGGGGAAGCCAACTCCAGACCAAGGATTCTTAACCTTTAACCTATTTCCAAAAGCAGATATGGCAGCCAGTGTCATGGTTGGTGTGCAAAATGAATAACTGAACTTTTCTAACCGCATCATCAGAGAGTCAGATGGAATAATACTATTCACAAAGGGAAAATAGACACAGGAAACAGCATTCCTAAAAATAAAAATGTATGTTATAGAGAGCAGAATTGGTCTTTAGTTCCTCAAAAGTAAATTTAAGGAAGGAAAGAAGGGAGGGAGGGAGGGAGGGAGGGAAGGAGGGAGGAATGGGGAAGGGGAGAAAGGAGGGAAGGGAGAAGAAGGAAGTCAGAAAGGAAGGGAGGGAGGGAGGAATGAAGGAAGGATTTGGAAGGAAGAAAGGAAGCCAGCAAGCAAGCAAGGAAGGAAAGAAAAGGAGAGAGAGAAAGGAGTTATTGACCATTTATTGAAAAGGTTTACATACAACAGACTGTATCCTCCACTATTAAAAAGATATACATCTAAAGTTTTCCTTAAATAGCTAATTTGAATCCCAACAGATGCATGGAAATTATCATTGCTTTTCCTCATTAAAAACAGAAAATAGCTACTCCAAAGAGCCCACATAATATTTCTGTAGGGTACCAATTAAATCCTTAAAGTTCTCAGTTTTTCCCCAACAGTTTAATTCCTTCCACTGTTCTAAATGCTGACGGATGGGCCCAGAAAGGAGCATCCCACAGGTACCCAATAGATGTTATCAGTAGTCAGGGTAATGGGTGAAGGAGAGGGAGTTTCTGGTTTATAGATTATATGAGCCCTGTTTTTTCTCTTGTTCCCACTAACTCTAACTAAAAAATAAAACCAAAAACACATCATAATGAATTTAAGATTCATTAAGCCTTTACCAGAGGTAGGTCAAAACCAAAGAAAAGGCAAGTCCTGTTTGGGAGGCAGGTAGGATACAGAGATTAACGTGGTCGACTTTTACTCACTTTACTTTTCTAGGACATACTCACTGGGAAGTTAAATATATAATGTGTTAATAAAATCAGGAAAACCTCCTGATGCCATATAGGTTATTTATAACACAATTCCACACCAGTGTCAGTGCATTTTGTATAAGCAGATCTTTAGTGTTTCATCTCTGGCCATCCGAATCTCTAATGGCATTGATAGACTGTCTGAGCATTTTTAATGGCGAGCATCTGATACATCACTTGTTGCCAGCATCCAAATGCCTTTGCAGAATGTCCTGCTGACCGACACTGAAAAGCTAATGGAAAAATCACTCTTTGATAATAAAACATCAATGCTTGACTTTCTGGCTTAGTAAAGTTTTTTTACATTAGGGATGGCAAATGAGGACCTGCCATAATGTCTCTCAGAAAGATAAACAGACTTGCAATTGTCCTTCAACAACATCTAATGCTAGTAACTTTACAGATACATATACATAGCATGTCAATGTTTGGGCAGGTCTTTTTTTTTTAAATCTTATTTATATTCCTCTGAATTTATGGCAAAGATAGCCTTTTGGTTCTCTGAACAATGAGAAAATATTGTGACATTCCTTCCTTTATCCATTTTTTAATTCACTTACTGACCCCCTGCTATCTGTCAATCCCTGTACAAAGAGAACACATGAAAACTCAGACTTAAATCCTCACAGTACAGTAAGGACTAGTGAGGAATAGCCTGTGAACAATTAAAAAAAACACTAAATAATCACATACTGTAATAGAAGTTCGGAAAGAGTCTCAAGGTGATCAAAACCTTAGGAGACTGAGCTAAGGAGTGATATTTGCACCGAATATCGGGAGGCAACTGGAAGGCTAATGGGAGAAGACATTCCTTTGAATATAGGACTGCTCCATATAGAAGAAATAGTATATGCTAAAATAAGATGTATTTAAAAATATGGTGTTCTTAGGGTTCAGAAAACACTTTAGTAGAGGACATGGAGGACCCTGTCAGGATTAGAGTCTATTAACATAGTCAGAGACAGATTCTGATGGGCCTCTATGGCTAAGGACTTTGTATGTTACTTTGTAGATGAGAGGGGGCTTTCATTCTTAAGCCGGGTACAAAGGTTCATGCCTGTAATATCAATAGGTCAGGAGGCTGAGGCAGGAGATCACAAGTTCAAGGCAAGCCACAGGAACTTTGTGAGGCCCTAAGCAATTAGTGAGACCTTGTCTCAAAAAATAAAAAGGGCTGGGGATGTGGCTCGGTAGTTGAGTGTCCTGGGTTCAATCCCCAGTATCAATAAATATAAATAAATAAACAAACAAACAAACAAACAAATAAATTAATAAATGGTTTTAAACAAATTGGAGATAAGTTCAGACAGATAATATTGTCAGTTTTACCTCTTCTCACTGAGGTAGAATCAAAACAAACTAAAAAAAAAAAAAAAAACAGTACTCTGTAGCATGAGAAAATCTCTTGAGGTAAAATATTTAGTGACAGTAACGTTTGCTAAATATTGGACAGGGTTCCTGAAAGAGGTTGGAAAATCACCTCAGGAGGTCTTTAAGAATAGTCCAAATTATAATTTGTCTTAGATGCTTCTGATGTGATTACCCGTTAGGGCAAGGGGATTGACTCTGAGCCTCTTCTGGAATTACAGTTCCATTGTTCATAGAATATCTTGGTGAATAGACCTCTGCATTGGTTAGCAATTTGTACTTGATCCTGCCCATGCAGATTGATTACAAGATTATAGAAGCAGAATGTTCACTTTAGAATTATGCATAGAATGAACACTATACGCATGGGAAGCAATCTGGTGATGATAGAGAAACCTGGCTTACAAAATAGTGGCATTTTCCCTATTATAGGCTTGTTGTATGACCTTGATGTAACTCCATTTTTCTTAAGGTTATCTGAACACTAGAGCAGGTACCATCAGGGATGAGAAGATACAATAATGATCTATAGTAGAAATAAAGGAACTCATCCCAGATTAACTCAGTATGTGGGGTGCTTTGCGTCATTGCTCAGGAAATTAGTTAAAACTAGCTATTATTAAAGGTGCCCTCTGAGGCTATTAATAATCTCCAGAAATGTCAAAGCTTTAGAGTTTAAAAAGTACATCCATGTGCATTTCCTTAGCTGCTCTTCCCAAAAACACTGAGGTGAAGAAGATTTTTGCAAATGAGAACACTGAGGCTGAGAGCTGCAATAACCTACCCCAGGCTATAGAGGTGCTAAATTTCATATCCTGGTTTTAGCCTCTCTCAAGAACACCCTCTTAAAAAGCACCTCATCAGAATCTCAGTCCATGAAGTCTTTCCAAATTAAGGGAGCAATACTTTGAAGGGCTAAAGAAAAGAGAGAAAAGGAATCAGTAACCAAAGCAAATGATGCTAAACAATAACAACAACAACGATACA